>NW_024870798.1:8420000-9020000 GCF_019054845.1 Dipodomys spectabilis | reverse complement strand
AGGCCTGTTATTATTCCTGTGACATGTACAGGTTTATGAAACAAAACACGGTTCTCTTTCATCCTTATCCTATTCCTATGAGGAAGGAGATCCTTCCCTGTGTTCAGTTATGTACCTGGGGAAAATGAGGCACGGAGAAGCCAGGTGACCAACTCATGCCCTCCAGTTGACAGAAAGCTCAGCCTGACTTCTTTGCCATGGTCCCTAGGAAAATGTGTGGTATTCAGCAAACTTCTTGTGGTGGGAAGTCCAATTCTTGTCAATCGTGGGGCTTGAACTCTGGGCCTGGGTGTTGTCTTCGAGCTTCTCAGCTCAAGACTAGCACTCTACCACTTGAGCCCCAGTGCCACTTCCAGTTTTCTGGTGGTTCTTTGGAGATTAAGGGTCTCATGGACGTTCCCGGCTGGGCTGGCTATGAACCATGTTCATCATATCTCAGCCTCTTAGTTAGGATTATAGTCCAGAGCCACTGGCACCCGGCTTAATTGTAATTTTGACTTTCTTTCTTTCTTTCTTTCTTCCTTTCTTTCTTTCTTTCTCTCTCTCTCTCTCTCTCTTTCTCTCTCTCTGTCTCTCTGTCTCTCTGTCTCTCTCTCAGGAACTGGTTGAATGGGGACTGAATAGGTGGCCCAGTGTCCCCATGTGGCTGGAACCCAAGGTGGCCCTCTCATTCTGGAGGTGGGCTGTGGGTCAGCAACTGTCTTACTCAGCCTGTTGAACCAGCCCTATGAGGTAAGCCCCTCTGTGCCCTGGCTAGACCGTGACAGTTACTCATTGTCCATCCAGCCTTATTGAACTTAATATTGTTTTCTATGTCCTTTTCTAGCAACTGGCCAAAATTATGATACATAGTTATGGAATGAAAATATAATACCATCTTAAGAAAGTCATTTAGAGCTCTGGGAATGTGGCTTCATGGTACGGTGATTGCTTACCATGCGTGAACCCCTGGGTTCCAGTCCCATGACCAACAAAAAGTCCAAATATGACTTTAAGTTTCCCCAAGTGGGAACATGAAGTATGAGGTCACTCCCTTTCTAAATCACACTTCCAATCGTGCAAATTTGTAAAAAGTAGAAGTATGATTCTGGTTCCATGCAATTCAGATATAAGAGAATGGACTTAATTGGAAAAAACATCCATCTTGAAAGAGCATGGATTATACTAGCAATGAACCTGGAGGCAAAGATCATATTTCTTTTTATTTCCTTTATATATATATATATATATGTATATATATATATGTATATATATATATGTATATACATATATATATATATGTATATACATATATATATATATACATATATATATATATATATATATATTGTTTTTGTTGTTGTTTTTGGTCATGGCACTTGAACCCTGGGCGCTGTCCCTCTGCTATTCAGCTCCAGGCTAATGCTCTACCACTTGAGCCACAGTGCCACTTCCAGTTTTCTTGTAGTTAATTAGAGAAAAGAGTCTCTGGGACTTTCCTACTGTCTTTGAACCTCAATCCTCAGATCTCACTGCCACCCAGCTTAAGATCGCATTTCTAACAGTGTACATTCAGCATATGTAATGTGTATGTTCATCTACCTTTATATGAATTCTTGAGTTAAAAATCTGGGCTACAGGTTAGACTTAACACTCACAAAAATGTTTGTAGTTTAAAAGTTGATACTCTTGGAAAAATAAAACTTAAGAATATAAAGGAGTCTGGGAAGTTCAGTTTGCATCCAGCCTGGGCAGAACAATCTTTGAGACACTATCTATAATTAACAGCCAAAGCTGCATTGGAAGAACAGTTCAAGTGATGGAATACCACTCATGAGCAAGATTGTTGAATAAGAGCTTGAGGCTTTTGCATACATACATACAAACATACGCATACACACAGAGGCACTTATATGTGCACCCACGAATACACAAATGAAACAACTCTCCAAATATGTAGAAAAGTTACAAAGCAATAGAAAATATGTCCTGAGTAATACTAGAATAAAGTGATAAATTTTAATATTAAAAAGTCCTCCAGTGAACTTTCTTCAAAAAAGTTTGAGACTATTATATAGGTAGGGACCAGAGATAATAAGAAAGTCAAGAATTCATTATTAAAGGGATCAGATCCATGGAGGAATGAATCAGAGACCCCTGCAGGTGCATCTGAAAATGTTCATATCCTGTGTCAAATGTTAGAACATCTTTCAAAACTGTACATAAACAATCTGAGCAGTCAATGGATAAGATCTTCAGAGAAGTTCAGAATTGCTAGTGTGTTTCTAGATTAAATAAACCAACAAACTATGGCAGGGCAATGTGATACAAGCCTGGAATTCTAGCACTCAGACTAAGACCGGAGATTAGAGAGTGGAATTACATAGTGATACCTTCCTTGGACCAGGTAGTATAATTTTGTCTCAATAAAACAAACCAAATTACAAGAAAGAAATACACAGTTGGAAGTTTGGGCTAATTTTGTCATTATGTTTTGAGAAGTGAAGTTTCCAGTTGAAATGCAACTAATATATAATCCTCAGTTGTGTTTTAAATCTCTCTTCATTACAGAATATTCTTAGATGCAAAATAGCTCATGATTCCCATCCAAAATTTGAAAAAGTAAGTAAGCGTCATTCTGTTGGATGCCAAAGAAATGATGAAGTTTTACAAAACTTAAGCCCGGAGAAATAGCACAGTTCGTCTAATGTAGGATTTTGTGGACCTTGCAAAATTAGAATTTAGATTCAAAATAAATTATTTCTTTTTGTAATTCCATATTTTATTGGATACTACAAAATTCTTTTTAAGTAGAGGTTTTAACTGACAAATTCACAAATGATTCTGGCATTCAATTTGCCTAGAATATTCTTTCAAGAGAGTTATAATTAGAACTTAGTTAATAGATCATTCCAACAGTTCATGTATAAAATGATAATGTGAATAATCTAGACAGATTTGCCAACGAATGGATGATATTAATTTATAAATTTAGAAAAAACACTTTTTGAGGGTTTGGTATAACATGGTATGAAGAGAATAATTGTGTGACATCTTCTTTCTTCTACTTATATGTTACACTGGAAGCAATTTCCTTAATTATGTGCCTCTGTATACAATGAGAAAAATGCTAGATTTGGGTTAATTTTTAGTTTTTTTGGGGGGGGTCAGGCCGTGAGGCATGAACTCTGGGCCTGGATGCTGTCCCTCAGCTCTCCAGCTCAAGGCTAGCACTCTACCACTTAAGCCACAGCGCCCCTTCCGGCTTTATTTCTTTTTGCTTATGTGGTGCTGAGGAATCGAACCCAGGGCCTCATGCATGCAAGGCAATTGCTCTACCACTGAGCCACCTTCCCAGCCCAATTTTTGTTTTTGTTTTATTGGTTTGACCTAGGACTTTAACTCTGGGCCTTGACACTGTCTCTGAGCTCAAGGCTCCTGCCCTACCACTTCAACCTCAGTGCCACTTGTGTCTGGCTTTTTCTGAGAAGTTTATTGGAGATAAGATTCTAAGGGACCTTCCTGCCTGGATGGGCTTTGAACCATAATCTTCTGATCTTAGTATCCTGAATATCTATGATAGTTAAAAAGTATAAATATAAATAATATTTGCAAGAGTTCTGATCTCAAGAATACCACTGGGGGAAAATTGATGCAACTGAGTTTATTGTGGTGTTCTTTGCAGAACAAGGAAGGCATCACAATACCAGAGGTGCAGTATTTTTTCACAGTACAGATAAGCTATTCATGATGTGAAATAAGGGAATTTTAAGGTGCACCTTACAAGTTGGAAACTGTTGGGCTAGGATGACTTTATGGCATAAAGATTGGGATTGCTTACTCTTGAAGAATTATTACAGATGCTTCATAGTTTTATCCTCTACAAGAATGTGGCCATTTTTCTGTTGACTTCTCAATGTGTAACACCCCATTGGAATCTGCATCCATGGCAGAATTATATAACATGAAAACAAGTACTGTTTTGAATCTCTCAGGTATGGAATGTTCAGAATCTGAAAATGAGTAGTTATTAGTCATAGGAATTTTGAAGAACACATATATTCTGTCCTCACAACTTATTTAATTTTAAAAGTTATGGGTTTCCATAGAAGTAAATTGTTTTCGGTTTTATGTGTGTGAAGTGCTAAATTTATTTTTTTCCAAAATATGCAAATATATTGTGAAAATATTGTCTAGTTGGATAACATTCAAGTTGACGACCTTCTGATAAAGAAAGGGTAATTAAATTAGATGCCAAATAGTATTGATTTTTTTAATTTTACTATATAAAGAATAATGTTAACTATACCAATACAGTGAAATTTTATTTTATGCAGCTTATTTTTTAAATATAATTTTATTGTCAAAGTGATGTACAGTCGGGTTACAGTGATTGTAAGGTAGTGAATACATAACTTTTCAAACTTGTTACCCCCTCCCTCACTTTTCTCACAGTTTTCCTTCACCTACGTACCCCCTCACAAGTTATAATGTATATTTCCAACATATTGTCTTGTGAGTATTGCTAATGCATTGGTTTGGCCTTTGTCATTTGTGTCACCATTGTGATGTTCCTCTTCCCTTCCCTAATTAAGGTAAATGTATACACAATACACAGGGTACCAAAATCAAATACAGCAAGGGATAAACCAAAGGGGAAAAACCAAAGAAAATAGAAATCACATAATACATAAAAAACAACAACCGCAAATAAAATTCTCTGATTCCATAACTTGGAGTTCATTTTGTTCAACATCAGCTTATATGGTCATATATATGCATAACGAAGCCACTGGAAAATAATAGTTGCATGGACACTATATCATGAAAACAACATTAACTGTTTTTGATGGTAAAGGTGGAATTAGGATTGGTGAATTTGCGGTTTTGATAAAGGAATTTCAAAAGAGTTTTAAAAATATGACACATGAATTTTAATTGTTCAAACTTTTAAACAACGTAGCCTATTAAGAAAATTTAAAATTGCCTGGGAAAATAGGCTTTCATGCAAAGAAATCCATGGAGACTTAGTGGAAAGGGAGCAATGTGAGTGAAGATGGCTCATTTTCACACTAAACAAACAAACCTCAGAAACCTTGCTGTAAATCCTGTAGCTTTCCTTGAAAACTGTCCTTACCCAGGAAATATTCTCTCACTGTGTGAAACAAGGTTATAGTGCAATTTAATTCAAATTTCTTAAAATAAAAAAAGACATCAAAATTTGTGAATTGACCTTTAATTACAAAACAGTAATCCTCTGAAAAAGATAATTTGGGTCAAAATATTTAGGGAGAAAGTGCCCTCCACAATGAAAAAAGCTATTGGGTTTACACTTTTTGTTTGTAATACTTTCCACAATTTCTTTACACGTGAATCATTGAAACACAGAACAAATTCTGATTGGATACTTCAAACCAGTGATTTCACATTTCTAAGTGGCTCACAAATATAAATCCTTATTAAAATGAGATAGTGAATACTTCTCTTATTACATAAGCCAAAAAGTTTTGGGATCAGAAAAGAATTGACCCCATGGAAAAAGTAAGAAAAGAGTGTTCTTAGAAGCCCTAGCTAAGCAAATTGGCTTCAACAGTGGAGGGAGGCCAAAACTTTTTGATATAGATTGTAATATTTTTGCTACCTAAAGTGATTTTACAGAGCAGATTTGGCTCACTACAATGCAGAACTGATTGAATGAAGACATGAAAATAAATCCCACATCCAATGGAGGCAACATAAAAGAGTTTTAAAGGAGAAACCATGAAGATGTAGCAGTGGGGGAGGTCTTAGAGTCCTTCACCTTCACTAGACTTGGAGCCAAGAAGCTGTGATTAATCGGAAATCAGGCAAGAGCTAAGAGGAGGACATAGAAATAGGACATAGAAGCATTGTCCTTTGTAACAGACACTGTCATCCAAGGTATGGGTGCTTTAACTTTATTCTCTTCCATATATCTTGTTGACCAAATGCAAGACTAAGAGAAAAATAATCTATTGAAATAATTTTGCAAAGAATAACTTCACTGTTTCTGATATGGTATCTAAAGAGAGTCTTAAGAGAGAAGATAAAAGTGGAGTATTCTGCGGTTTCCTCTAAGCATCTTATTAGCAAAGGATATCTTTGAGGTTAGACGTGATTTAACCAAAAAGTGTTGGAGTACTTATGTTTGTGGGCACTTTAGACACAAGAAGACTTTCTTTTTTTTTTTTTGGGTCCGGTCGTGGGACTTGAACTCTGGGCTTGGGCGTTGTCCCTCAGCTCTTCAGCTCAAAGCTAGTGCCCTACCACTTGAGCCACAATGCCACTTCCGGTTTTTTTCTTTTTGCTTTTATGGTGCTGAGAAATCGAACTCGGGGCAGCAAGCATGCAAGGCAAGCACTCCACCACTGAGCCACCTTCCCAGCCCGACACAAGAAGACTTTCAAGGCAAAAGAAAAAAAGAAAAACGGATATCCAAACATTTGTGATCACAGTTTCTTGGACTGGTTTTTTTGGAGACAAAGTTTTACATTACAGTTTGTCCTGATTAACATCAATGTTGGGTTCTTATGGCAACCAAATGCAGGGGTGAAGTTTAATGGACTCCCTTGAACAAGTAAACAGCATGATAAAAAAAATTGCAAATAATATTTAGTGAATTACTTTCACCAATTACTTTTCCAGAATAAAGAAGGAAATATATAATTCAAAATCAATTGACTTAAAAGTATGAAGAAAGAGTAGTGAAGAGAGATGAAAGAAAACATAGAGAATTGTTTTCTTTCCAGCGGAGTAATGGGTTCTTGATCTTTTCTCTTGCATTCTATCTTCACAAGCTATCAAGTGTGGCTCAGGAGTGGAGTATCCAGTTAAGAGAGAACTCGCAGAAGGAAGATAACATTTGCAGCAGATATAGGTGATTTATAACCTGAGACAATATATTTAAATCTGTTCAAATTTCTCCCCTACCACAAACTTCCCTCTTTTAATAGTTTTGTTTGCTTTTCCTAATACTGCCCTTCATTAACTGCTTAAAATTTTGAGAGGTCATATTCATACTCTCTAGAGATTGCTGTTTGGTTATAATTTTTGTGTGTTTTTTAACTGAATTTCAAAAGGTTGTGCAAGTGTGTTACAATTAAATATGTCCATCTAATTGTCCAATGCTCCTGGATCAGATTTCACTCCTTCTATCATAGTCAACCAACTCCTTCTCCAAGATGTATTTCAGATTTACCACTTCCTTATCACATGTGTACATTGATAATCTAGCTGTGCTTGCCCCTTGTTCCATTTTTCATTCATTCTATGTATTTACAATTATTCCTCTCTAGCTTCAACTTCCTGATAGTCATTCTGTTAAACTCTCTGTTGATAGTTTGAAAGGTTTATATACATTCCATGGAGTTTCAATCCTGCATATACTTGAACTTATGTCAGCTTATATTTCCATAATTCATGCATCTGCAATAATAATTTGCAAGACTGGAGACGTGAAGCACCTAGACATGATTTAATTCTCATCCATTTAGAAGATTAATCGTTAGTCAACAAGAAAGTTTAAAAATGGTTTAGAATGTATTCCAAACTACCAATTTTTATAAATGGCTTTGTACAAGTGTGTGTGATTATTTTATTTTACATGGGATAATATTTTGTACTACATTTAAGTTTTGAAAAAAAGAAAATTAAAATTTACTATTATAGAGGAATATGATAGAAATAGAAGACAGATTTTATGTTTGTCACATCTCTGACGAGTACCCATATTCAAGATTTACTATGTTAGACAGATAGGAAAAACATAAAATAACATATGATAAGGCAACTATTTGTGACTTTTTAAAATGTACCTTATTAAATGATGAAATTTACTTTATTATCTAACGTTTGGGTTTGAAATATGGGAGGCTGATACATTTAACAAATTTGAATGGCACCTAATGAATAACACAAATGGTGGGTGGTACTATTTCTACAGTTTAATGAATGGTTGAACCTGATTGGCATTAGTGCTGTGTAAGTAAATCAACTCTATTGTACCTCTATTGTAACTCTATTGCCACTAAGTATCATTTATTTGTCAAATGTTATTTTGGAGAATGTGATTTTTTTTTGGTAGTTCGTGGGGCTTGAACTCTGGGCTTGGGCACTGTCCCTGTGTTCTTCAGCTCAAGGCAAGCACTCTACCACTTGAGCCACAGTGCCACTTCTGATATTCGAGTGGTTTATTGCAGATAAGAGTTTAGCGGACTTTCCTGCCTGGGCTGGCTTTGAACCGTGATCCTCAAATCTCAGCCTCTTGAGTATTTAGGATTACATGTGTGAGCCACTAGTACCTGGTTTGCGAATCTGATTTTTCAAAGATTATTTGAAAAAGAATACACTTTCAGGAGATTAAATATTTTGAGAATGACAACATTTTTATACCACAGAACCAAGTTTTACTGAAGTACTAGTGTATTTTTTTTATTGTGAAAATACTGTACAGAGGGGTTACAATTACGTGGGCAAGATAATGAGTACATTTCTTATCAAGCATTGTAGCCTCCTCCTTTGTTTCCACTTCTCATCCTTTAGCATCCTCCCCCTGCGCCCAGACCCAATCTTCCCTCCCCTCCCCCGCACCCAAGTTGTAAAGTTTGTTTTCGACATGGCAACTTGTACATATCACAGTGTTATCAAGCACTAAGGATATTTTCAATTAATTTTTTTCTGAATTACATTTGATCTCTAAGTCAAGTTTTCCTGACCTTTATAGACCAATTGTGGATCTATCCTTCCAGGAGCTATTTTTCAGGCCCACTTATGCTGGACTGAAATCGTTCATTAATCATTAGGGAAGGGGTATTAAAAATAGTCTTGTGACACTTTGTGATCTTGTTCACTCCTATGGGCTAGTCATCTGTAAACCGAAAGTTTGAATTGCAGTACTTTCTCATAGATTTTGTGGTCTCATCCTTCATTTTAAGTTGACTTGCATTTCACTATTGCTTACTGCTAATTCCTGCTTCTCAAGGAATTGGGGCCCTGAAATATTATTGGAAATGAGAAATTGACATGGCTCTTCAATTATTTCTGTTGGCATGTTGCCTGGGCCTAGTTGAGAAGTCTTGACCCTGTTATATGATGATGCGGGTAACTGGGACATGGGATCCTAGGACCCATACATCTTGCAGAAGATAATATCTTGTATACATAATATCAGAAAAATGTGGGTATAATCAATAGGTATGCTTCAGAAATATGGAGAAAAAACAGTTTGGAACAAGCGAGTTGAAACAATAAACAGAGCAGCAGAGTAAAATTCCTTATACTTTAGAGGAAATCAACATTTTTTTTTTACCATGTGAATTCAGAAGAACAAGGACACTTAGAAGGTATCACAAGTTTATAGTGAAGACATTACATTGATACTTTTTATATTCTAGTTTGTATTATAAACCTAATTATTTGTATTCTAATTCTCTTTATTGGAATAAATAATTATCAATTTATTTGTCAAATTATCAATTAATTCTACTAAGTTTCACTGTGTGAAATATGAAATCAGCACATATAAATATAAAATATATAACTATATATAATATAATAAAAAGGGCACATGTTTTGCATTGTTCTGTTGTGGTTAGGGTATCAAAGACAACTCTGTTTTAAAGTATTATTTCATTATCTGTACCTCAGTGATAGGTAGAGTTAGACCTAAATCTTTAGCATTTGTAGTTTTACAGCCTGGAGGCAAGAGGAAACACTGTGATTAAAACATTACCAATTTAAGGCTTAATAATGAGGAGAAACATGGACTTCTCCTGGAGCTATGGAAATATTTGGTGATAGAAAGGCAGTAGTGTAAGTTCCTGCCTGGTTGGAAGGTAGACAGTCCAGACATTAGGAAATCATGCATATGACGAATTTTTTTCACCTTGGCGTTAGTTACTTTTGAAATGGTAGGTATAATAGACACTTAAATTTTGATAAAATACCTTCTAGTCTGAACAGTTCTGCTGAACTGTTCATCTCTCTATGATCCCTTGTAACTAAGATTAGTTTTGTTCCAGTAAGACAATCTATGCTGTCAGGGTAGGATATTCTGGTTGGTCTGTTCCTACATGGAAGAAGGATAAAGGGTCAGGTAGAAATTTGTGCCAGTAAGACGTCATTTGGAAAATTTAAGCTGAAGAAGTTTAGAAGTAGCTCTTAAGCAAGGCTTACGTTGAATCTATTAGCTCCACAAAGCTAACTCAGTTACATAAATAAGAACTTGAAAAAGCCATCACATTAGGACCTAGCTATAAGTGCTTCAAAGTATGATCAAATCTAAAATGAAAAAGCCTTAAAATTGTCATTGACAAAAAAACGCAAATGTGAGCAATCGACCGAACAATATAATTTTTTTTCCACTATACACATTATTTTAGGGAAATAAGATCAATAGTATTGTTAGGAACAATAAGGTTTCCTTGCTACAAATAGGCACCCAAGGATATAAGCCTGTATAAAGATTGCATCATTAACTACTTAAATTTAGAGGATACTACATGCTTCAGCAGCACGTATACCCAAATTACAACAATACAGAGATTAACATAACACTTGCACAAGGATAATATGAAAATTTGTGAAGTATTCCATATTTTTCATTGTTCAGTTGCAGAAATGAAAAACAGTTATTAAAAGGTTAATTACAAAATTACAAGTGTAACAATATATGCAAGTGTTAGAATTAAACGTTAGTTTGACATCAGTGTATTAAATCTTCACCTTAGAAAGGCCTTTACATAGAACTTCACAAAACTTTTGAAATTAGTTAACATTATCATTTTATCCCAAAGAAACAAACTACTATAAGAACCTAGAAAAAGGGGCTGGGAAGGTGGCTCAGTGGTAGAGCGCTTGCCTTGCATGCATGAGGCCCTGGGTTCGATATCTCAGCACCACATACGCAAAAAGAAAAAAGTCAGAAGTAGCTCTGTGGCTCAAGTGGTAAAGCGCTAGCCTTGAGCTGAAGAGCTGAGGGTCAGCGTTCAGAGTTCAGAGGCCCAGAGTTCAGGCCCATGACTGGACCAAAAAAAAAAAGAACCTAGAAAAAAATAATCTTAAATTTTCTATATGAAATGCAATCTGAAAGGACACATTTATTAATAAATAACATATTATAAAACAATGTTGAATTCAAAGTATATCTAGGAAAGAATTAAATAGATTATGGATATTATGCAAACACAGAACATAGAATATTTTAAAATATACTTTTTTCAGTCAAGAACCAGAAATATCTTTAGCTTCTGTACCACTCATTTCAACAGATAAGATCAAATTATTTCTGATTAAAAAATCACAAACTCTGAAGAAATCATTATAGATGTACACAAACAACTCAAATACATTTTGACATCAAAGTCAGGCAATTCCATTGGAAAAATTCCACGGAATTTTTACAGTAAGATATTGCTGTTATTTGGATTGTGAAAATATTTTGTATGGACACAAAGAATGGACTGGCATTTTGATGTTTAAGAAACGTAACTGATATCTTAGCTATGCTAAATAATGCTGCGATAAACATAGTTGTTCTGGTAGCTTTAGTATGGTCTTGTTTGATGCCCCTAAGTAGATGAATGGATTAAGAAAATAGAATTCTATGGAATGGAATTTTATGCCTCCCTCAGAAAGAATGCCATTGCCCCATTTGTTAGGAAATGGAAAGAATTGGAAAACAATATATTAAGTGAAGTAAACCAGGCCCAAAGAAACATAGATCCCATGGTTTCCCTTATTTGCAATAACTAATATATGTCTGAGACAAACAGAAATGGTCAGATAAGTTGATATTAGTTGAATTGAACCCCAAGATAAAGATTCAAATGTTATTTTTTTCTTTCTTGCAATTGTTTCTAACATATTTATAAGATGATATCTTTGCTGCTTTGTATGTCCCTCCACCACCGTAAAACCCCTACTTTAATTTTATTTGATGTTGGTATGATTTGTGGAGGGGAAGGGAAAAAACAAATTGTTTAAATAGGGATACAGGTTGACCCATTGCAACAATGAGATATACAAGACGTCAGGTAGAAAAACGAACTTTACAACTTTGACGGGGGGGAGGGGTAGTGAGGGGGGATGTGAGTGGGGGGGAGATGAGAAGGTATGGGAAGGGGAAATAAAGGAGGAGGCAACAATGCTTGATAAGAAATGTACTCATTACCTTGCCCATGTAATTTTAACCCCTCTGTATGGTGTTTTCACGGTAAAATAATAAAATTCAACAAAAGAAAAAGATAAAAGAAAAGAAACTTAACCGAACCATTACAACTTAATAGAACAATTTGTACAACCTTCCACAACTTCAAAGAGTAGTGACACATACTTATCCTTTTGGTAATATTAAAGGCAGTTTCTTCCAAGTTTTTCTTCAGACCTGGTTTGATATAATGGTTCAACAGAAGGAGATCTAGTGTATCTTTGCTATCTATATTCCCAGCAGCAAGATGCAAGGGAGTCAAGAGGCATTTAGTTTGGGCATTGGTATCTGCATCATGATGAAGTAAGAAAGACGCCACACTGGTATTATTCCACGAGTAAGCACTGCGCAGGGGTATCCAGCCATTAACAATTATTGCATGAATATCTGCTGCTTGAGCCACCAACTCATGGATAATGTCTACATGTCCACTGTAGGCTTCCCGATGAAGAGGGGTATATTTATTGTCATCCCTAGTATTCACATGAGTGGCCTTTATGGAAAGTAGTCACCACACTCTAGTAAGCCGATTATTTTCAGCAGCACAAAGAAGAAATTTGCTTGGTTCCTACTCCATTTTTTTTTCTTGCAATTGATACGATTTCTCACTTTTTCGTTTTGTTACTCATCTTCATCAGAATTGCCTAAATAGAGTCTTTCAGTGCCAGTGGGAATAAGGTGTCCATGTATTTCCCCAATAGTTCATATTGGTTGAACTTGTGAGAAAAATACAGCGAATTTTCTGCACCTGTTTTTTTCATGATGATTTATTTTCTCTTTTTACATTTTTATTATTCTAAGTCAATCTAACTGGAAAGTAGGGAATTGATGGAGAGCAAAGGAGAGATGTTCCTCCGTATCCAAAGGTACAGACTGAAAATGAGGATCATGTGCAGCTTCTCCCAGGAATGAGAAAACAGAAGGTGGCTCAGGGGTAGAGTGCTTGCCTTGCATGTATGAGCAACGGCAGGTCATGTCCACTTTGTAGCCTTGTCATTCAGACCCACGGTGCAATGAAAAAGACATAATACCCCAGCCCTCTGAAGCTCGCCACTTTTTGTGGTATCCTACTTTTTTTTCTTCCTGCAAACCCTCAGGGCCTAGGATCCCAGGATGGGCTATGGGTCCAGAGACTGTACCACAGCCTAGGGTGATGGAAGCTGAGTCAGCATAGCCACAACCTGAGTTCAAGCCCCGTGGTTAAAAATAAAGAATAAATAAAACAATTAATTAATTATTTAACTAAATTAAAAAGAAATAAAGATCTCTGGTTTGGAATTCCTGCCAGTTTCCTTCCTTAACCTGGAATTTGTACTCAGGGTCTTGGTAAATCTGTAGCAATGTGAGGGAAGGTGCAGCGTTGCCACTACTTGAGTTCAAACCCCGTGCCAAGCCAAAAATAAAAAAAAGTCACTGAGCTCGGCAGGGGGAGTAGTTGTGGAGATGGGAGGGAAGGGAAGGTAGGGGGAAAACAAACAAAAGAGGAGGCAACAATGCTCAATAGGAAATGAACTCATTACCTTGCTCATGTAACTGTGATCCCTCTGTACAATATTTGTGCCATAAAAATGTACAAAAAAAGAAAAAATGTAGTGCTCAGAGAAGCACTTTGGGGATAATGGAAGGATGTCTGAAAAGCTGTATAAAATTCTACACTGCTTTTTTTTTTTTAAATGCTCTGTATGAAACTGAATGAACATAACTGCTTTCAGTAAAAAAAAAAAATTAAGCTACTGTCGTGGAACTGGGGTCAGTATTTCTGTAATTGCTGTGATTTGATCTCACCCTCCAGGTAACTCTTTTGCACCAAGAGTGAAGACGAAGCTTACTGTCTTTGAGGAAAACAAATTCAGGCTAGAGTTCTGTAAGCCCAAATGAATGCCCTGCAATGGAAAATAATATTACTATACATGTGTAATATATGATATATACTTACATATGTATGTTTATTACATATAAATTTTATTATTGATTTTGTATTTTATTTTTTATTTGATTCATTTATTTATTGTTTATTGTATTTAGTATTATTATACACATAATATTTAGTACATGTTTTACATCTATTATAAAATGATTCACAATAATTTAAGACATTGACTCATTTTCATTTATACTTTATTAAGTGTTGAAACATGATACATAATTAAATGGAAGCATTTGTTACAGTCTTCACATGTTTAGAGTATCGCCCACAGATGAGCTTTGTCTTCTTTATCTTTGGAAACCTTCCTATAGGGATTTCTTTAGATGATTTATAATCAGAGGCCTTTTCTTGAGGATAGGCAAGTTGAGGGATAAAATTTAAGGGTGGGGCTAGAAATGTGACTTAGTGGTAAGGAGCTTGCTCAGCATGCATGAATGCCATGGTTTGAATCCTCAGTGCCACATACTCAGAAAGTTCTCAGGGTCAAAGCCCTGTTAGCAGGAAGAACTCCATTATATCACTGTATTTGAAGGACAGAAAATAGTTGCAAAAGCCAGGCTAGGTGAAAAGACCAAGGCCTGCAGGATTAGGAGGCAGAATGTACACACTCAACAGGAAAGTGAGCTGCAAAACCACTTCATTAATTCCAGGCACAACCAGCAACGGGGGAGGGGGGACTTCAAACATTTGTTAGAGTTATACCAGGGTCAGGCTTTTCTCAGCCTCTTCAAACAATGACTGATTAACCTTCCTCCCTCAGGTGAAGGGAGCCTCAAACTATCTTTAGGTTACCAACAGAGAGCCAGTTTAGTGTGCGAGTATGTGTGTGTGGGGGGGGAAGGAACAGAGTTGAAAACCCTGATCTCTGGTTTTAAGGAGTGGGTTTTTCACTCTTCATTTCTCAGATTTGAAGGCCCTTCTTCTACCTCGGTGAGTCCAATCTCCTTCCTTCCTTCTGCACATCATTAATGCCAATCCCCAGTCCAAGGAGAAGCAGGGCCATTTCTCTTCTCTCTCCAAGCACCTGGCTCTTCCCTCTTGGCTCTGGGGCCCTCAGCTGCCTGAGAAGTGGGAGAGAGACAGTCTTCCTGCTCTGTGGTTATGTGAATGCGATGCTGGTATCCTGGCACACTGCAGAAGGCCTCATGACTGCTAATTGTTCCCTTCTTCCCTCTTGACGTCCAAGAGCAGATTCATCTATCATGTTTGTATCTATCTATCTATCTATCTATCTATCTATCTATCTATCTATCTATCTATCTATCTATCTATTATCTACCCACCCACCTACCTACCTACCTATCTATCTCTTTGTCAGTTCTCCGTTGAACTCAAGGCCTGGGCACTATATGTAGCACTCTATTACTTGAGCCACAGCACCAATTCTGGCTTTTTCTGTGTATGTCCTACTGAGGAATCGAACCCAGGGCTTCTTGCATGCTAGGCAAACAGTCTCTCACTAATCCACATTCCCAGCCCTCTCATCTTTTTCTTAATGGTATTTTTTACATAAGTATGCTGCCATTTTTCATCCGCAAGTTAATTTTTCTGAATACCGGTTACTTCTAAGAAACCTGATCTTGTCTTCCCTTGCCTGATTTGTGATTGTTCCTGTGTTGGCCTCATAATAAAATGTAAATAAACACTGCTGAAAGCCTAAGTGTGCATCATATAAGGACACAGGCCTGAAACCCTGGAAGAGAAAAGCGATGGGCCTGAAATGAAGATTAAGATGCAGTTCGTGCAACAGACATCTCTGAAAAGTAAATCAGTAAATAAAAGCAGAAGCATTGCATATGGTCTGTTTGCACTCAGGGAGGTTATACACACATAAGTAGGTAAGGCACTGATACATAACTTGGCCTTCTCCCTTTGAATTTTTTGTAGTCATCCCAGGGCTTAAACTCAGGGCCCTATACAATCCTGAGTTGTGTTACTCAAGGCTGAGGCTCTACCACCACCACAGCTCCACTTCCAGCCATCTGGTCGATAAAAATTGGACATAAGCACCTCCCAGGCTTTCCAGCCTGCTCTGGCCAGTATCTCCTGCTTGGCTTTCTCTCTCAAAGCTGGAGCTCTTCCCTCTAGGCCACTGCTCCACTTCTGGTTTTCTGGTGGTTTATTGGAGAAAAGAGACTCACAACTTCCTGCTCAGGCTGGCTTTGGACAGCGATCTGAGGAAGATTCAAGCAACTTTCCTCAGGGATTCGCCGAGGAACCGCTCCACGCAAACCTTTAGTCTAAATCTCGAGAGGTACTGGAGAAAAACAGAAACAGGAAGATGTTTCTAGTGTGTTCTAGATACTTAAGGTTGGAAACACTCATAATTAGTAGGTCATTTTATAGGCAAAAGGAGCAGTGCAGACTGCATGAGGATCATTCCAGCTTTTGTTCCACTCATCCTGAGACAGTAAATTTACTGCAACTCAATGCTAAGTGACTGAACTGATGTGTCCTGTGGACATTTGCTCCCAAATCCTGGAACACTCATTTCTCACTTTTGGTTGCAAGCCTGTGACCAGAGGAGAAGATGAGGAGAGAAAATCGTTTTCAGAGAAAGCAGCTATAAAGAACATTGGGTAGTTTACTTATAAATTCAAACCAATGGAATGACCCTGTTAAGAAGTCAGCTTGTCCAGAGTAAAAAATGAAGAAGGAAAGAAAGGGAAGAGCCAGTGGCTGCTGACTCTAATCTCAGCTCTGAGGAGGCTGAGATGTAGAGAACCTTAGTTTGAATCCAGCCAGTATTGGAAAGTCCATGACACTGTTATTTCTAAGAGCTCAGAGAAAAGCCCAGATGTGGGGCTTTTAATGCAATACCTGAGCAAAAGCAGCTCAGGAACATTGCCTACGCTCATAATCCAACCCCAGGACCTGCCCCCACAAAAAGGTCCTGTACCTCCATGTGTTTGCGTGTGTATGGATGTTCCTTTAGGTGTAGCTCCAGAGTAGTTATAATGAACAGCACCAAACTAGGAAATTTGTTTATAATACAATGATTTCATAGCATAGAGAGTGCTTTCGAAACAGTGCATGTTCAGGTACTCCCCTTACTGTTCCGTGTAGCCTGAGGGTTTCTCTCTACCCCATGCTGTGGGAAGAAGTCTCACTCATTGTCTGAACAGGAAAACAAAAGGCCTTACTCCTGTACAGCAGTGAAACAACTCCATCTGGGCCAATTAGTGAGGATGAGTGTGGGTAGGCTCTGAAGGCCCAGAGAAAAAGGCCTCTTTGTACGCCAAGCTATCTCTCTCCCCAGTTCGCTGTTTTGACAGGATGCCTTCATTTGTGTAACCTCCATTGGCAGGCCAAGTTCCCTGCACTTATCCTGTCTTTGTGAGACTATATTCCGGTGTTCAGATACAGTGCTCAATAAAATTCAGGAGTTCTTCTGGCAGAAAACTAAGATATTGAACCTAATGAAATGTTTAATTGCAGGTGATGATGGGCCTATGATGCGTTTCCTAGGTTTCTGGAAGCTTGGGAAATCCAAGCACATATCACATAACAGAAAGCTTCCTGTCATCTAGGGCTGGTGAAGCTCATCATGTTTTGAAACATTTGACCTCTCCTTGTTGGGCCCTGGGTGGCTAGGTTTGGGTTGAACACAGGGCCTGGGTGCTGAACATGAGCTCAATGGAGAAGCCCAGTGCTTTACCATTCTGTGTCTCAGTTTCACTTCTGGTCTCTGTGTGTGTGTGTGTGTGTGCGCGCGCGCGCATACACCAGTCCGGGAGCTTGAACTCAGCACTGTACTTTGTTTTTCTTGCACAAGGATAGCTCTCTCCCACTTGAACCACGGAGCTAATTCAGGCTTTATTCTAGTGAGGTGGTCCTGAGAAATGAACCCCAGGGTTTCATATATGCAAAGCACTCTACCCCTAAGACCCATTCCCAGCCCTCTACTTCAGGTTTGTTAGATTTTTTTCTGCTTTTTTGTTGTTGTTGGTTGTAGGAGATGATGCATGGGCCTGTGTACTGTCCCTGAGTTCTTCAGCTCAAGTCTAGTGCTCTACCACTTGAGCCACAGAGCCACTTCAGGTTTTCTGGTGACCCATTGGAGCTAAGTGTCTAAAGGACTTTCCTGCCCCAGACTAGCTTTGAACTATGATCCTCAGATCTCATCCTCCTGAGTAGCTAGGATGACAGGCATGAGCCAAAAGTACCAAGCTTCCACTTCAGGTTTCTTAGGGGTCAATTGGACATAATAGTCTCATAGGACCTTTTGTGTCTGGGATAGTTTGGAACCTAGATCCTCAGATCTCAGCTTCCTGAGAAGGCAGCTATCGACCCCTAGGTCATGGCACTCTGCTGCAAGGGGATCCGTGGTTCCACATGGTGGAGTGGTAGCCATGTGCCCAAGAGGTAAGGGTCAGAGCCTAGGCCCTGAGTTTAAGGTCATGACTTAGCCAAAGCAGAACAAAACAATTGTCTTCAGGAGACAACTCACTAGTCTTCAGTAATACATAATTTTTTCCCTGCCATGGAGACATATCTGAGCTCAAACTTCTTGTCTGCATAATCGTCTCAGTATGTAGCTCTTACAAGGACCCAATGAAAGAATGCATCCTGAGAAGGACTCAGCACATGGCACTCTTAGCTTGACTCAGCACACAGCATCCTGTGAAAGACTCAGAACACAGCACCCAATGCAAGACTCAGCACACTGCACCCTATGAAAGACTCTGCACATAGCTCCCTGTGCAAGACTCAGCACAGAGCATGCAATGAAGGACTCAGCACATAGATCTATTCCACAAGCTGTCATTAGAATTAGGGAAATACTAGAAATATACTGTGACATCATGAATATTGTGACATCACATTGCTAGATGTAATGACTGTTGTGTCACATTGTCACATCACAAATCTGTTCTGACTTCATCACATTTGTGCCAACAAATGCCTTTGGAATCCTCACAATCACATTCTAAAATTATATACTCATTGTGAGTTAATGACAATTGAGGTCTGGCATGCCATTGTCACATCAGCAATCTATTGCAACATCACAAAGGTATTTTGAACTCATCACTATTATGGCATCACCAACTAATTGTCACATAACATTCATGACATAATTTGACATGATATTGCAGTTGTGGTATTACTGTACCATCATGCTTTCACAAATCTATTATGCCCTCATCACATCTTAGAAAATTCATGGCCTTTGGGATATCAAGCTCTTTCTATGAACGTGTTTCATTATGAACTTGTAGCAATTGAAATTTGAAATAAGATGTGACATTACAAACTAGTTTTGACATCACTAACCCATTTTTATATCATTAACATTTTGAAAACTGAAATCTGTTAGGAATTTTAGCACTTTTGACAAAAACACATGGCCTTTGTGTCATCACAGTTCATTTGTGTATGTCATTATGATTTCATTCTCATATCCTCACTATAAACTAATGGCAATTGAGATTTGACATGCCATTTTGACATCACAAACCCTTTGTGACATCATCACCAATTTGACATCAGACTGTCGTTATGACACCATCAGCTCATGGTGACATCACCAAGCTACAGTGACATCATAGCATTGTCATTTTGCTGCCATAGACACACTGTGAATGTATATCCTGTGATTTCATAATATTTCAAATGTGGCATATCAGTTGATATCAGAAACACATTGTGACCTCATAACCATTGTAACATTATAAACCCTGTGTGACGTCATAACCAGTGTCATATCACATTGTTATTATTACATCTTTAGCTTATGGTGACATCACAAAATGACAATGACATTATAGGATGTGCCATTATGTCATTGTGATATCATAGTTACATTATGAGTGCCTGATCTGTGATTTCATTGTATTTGAAATGTGGCATATGGGTTGATATTAGAAACTCATTGTGATGTCATAACCATTGTCACATCAAAATCCCTTTGTGACATCAATTTGGCAATGTGACATAACAAAGGCAACGTGATGCTACTAAGGCACCGTGATATCACAATGGTCATGAACTCACAATGGGTTTCTGATATCAACCAACATGCCACATTAGAAATAGAATCAAATAACATAATAGGCAAACACAACGTGTATATGACATCAGAATGACAATGTGATGTTACAATGCTATGATGTCATTGTAGTTTTACATGTGAAAATTAGCTGATGGTGTCATAATGGCAACATGATTTCACAATTATGATGATGTCAGAAAAGATTTGTTATGTTTCAATGGTATGTCTGATGTCAGTTGTCATTAGTTCCCCATGAGGATATGGATACAAAAAAGTTCTGTGATGTCACAGAGGTCACGTGTGTTTTGAAAGGTGGTAAGAAGTCATAATAGGTTTGTGATGGCAAAATGTGATCCATAATGTCACAATGGGAATGAGATGTCACAATGGAAATGAGATGTCTTATTGGGTTTTTGATGTCACAGTGGTGATGAGGTCACAAAAGTCTTGTGATGTCAGTTTATTTATAATATCAGAATGATATATCCAATTCCAATTACTCATAATTCAATGTGAGGATACCAGGTGATAGAAGAAGCTTCATAGAATGAGGTCATAGCATGTGAAAACCCAATAGGACAGTGATTTTACAATGACAATGTAATGTCTTAACATCATGTTATAATAATGGTTTGAGGTCACAATTGGTGACGCCATACGGATAAGGGGTCTCAATAGATTTGAGATGTCCCAAGGGGTTGGTGATGTTACAACGGCATGTAGGATCTCAATTGTCATTAACTCATCATACATATATGAGTTTGGGAAGGGATTCTGATGGCACCAAAGTATATGTAATCAAAAAGGTGAAGAACTTACAGGTCTGAGATGTCCAAAGTGACACAATGGTTATGATGTCCAGTGCTGTGATATCATGATGTTACATTGGATTTTAGATATCTCATGTCATATCTGAAATATGAGGTCGAACACAGTATTTCAACTCACAAAGGGCCTAAGATATCACAATGGCATGTCACAAAAATTATGAGGACAGGAGAGGTATTTGATGTCACAGTGGGTTAGTGATATAACAAAAGCAATGTTCTGTGACAAAGAAATTTGATGTCACAAAGGTTATGAGTTCACAATGGTTTCCTGATATCAACTCACATGGCACATTTGAAATTGAATGAAATCAAAGAATAGGCATTCACAATGGGTCTATGACATCCAAATGACAATATAATGTCAAGGCAGCAATGTTTGATAGGATATGTACGCATTACCTAGCTAATGTAACTGCAATCCCTCTGTACACTATACTTACAATAAATAACAGAGAAGAAAATAAAAAGAAAAAATGATATGGTGTCATTGGGGTTTGGTGATGTCACAATGAGATGAAGATGTCATGATGACAATGTGATTTCACAGTCATAATTATTGCTCAAAGTATTTGTGATGATACAATGCTATGTGTGATCACAATTTTCATTAGTTCACTATGAGGATATGGGTACACAAAGGGTCTGTGATGCCACAGAGGTCATGTGTTTTATAAAGGTGCTAAGAGTTCACAATAGCTTTGTGATGTCACAATGTGATTGCAAAGGCACAACAGCAAGGTGATGTCACAATGGGTTTGTGTTGTCACAGTGGTGATGAGACCAAATGAATTTGTGATGTCACTATGAGTTTGTAATATCACAATGACATGTGTAATTTCAATTTCTACTAGTTCACAATGAGGAAACAATTTCGAAGAAAGAAATTTAAGCTCCAAAGACCTTGAGTTTTTAATCATAACTTGTGTGATATGCTGACTTTAGTAAGCTTGTAATGTTTTCAAACTCATAATAATTCTGGTATGACATATGATATTCGAAATTGACTCTGACATCATGAATATTGTGACATCACATTGATAGATATCAAGACCATGGTATCATATTGTGAACTCACAAATCTGTTAGGACTTCATCACATTTGTGCCAATACATGACTTTGGAGACAACACAGTCCCTTTGTGAACTCATATATTCATTGTGAATTAATGACATTTGAGATCTGGCATGGCATGGTGACATTTCCAACCAATTGTGACAACACAAACCTATTATAGTAGAAACACATTGTGTTCTAATAGCCATTGTGGTAGCACAATCCATTTGTGATCCCACATTTTCATTGTGATATCACTAACCCACTGTGAAATTGCAATCTTCTCATACCCAATCCAGGAACGAAATGTGATACCTGAATTCAGTTGACATCTAGATCATGGTGACATCACACTGATAGATGTTATGAGTATTTTGTCACATCCTGACAACACACACCTGTTAGGACTGCATCACTTTTGAGACAACGCATGCCTTTGGAGACATCACAGTCCCTTTGTGAGCTCATATACTCATTGAGAGTTAATGACAATTGAGATCATATGTGTCATTTTGATAGCACCAACCTATTGTGACCTCACACACCTCTTGTAAATTCATCACCAGTGTGGCCTCACCAATTGTGATATCAAAACTATATTGTCATCATATTGCAACATCCATTACCATTGTGATATCACTGTTCCATTGTTTTTTCAAAAATCTAGTATGTCTTCATAGCATTTTAGAAAATTCAAGGCCTTTTATATTTCATTCTTCTTCTGTGAACTCATATCCTCATTGTGAAATAGTTGCAACTGAAATTGGACATGTGATTATGAGATGTGACTTCACAAAACTATTTGATTTCATCATCAATGTGACATCACAAACCCATTGTGAGCTTTCATTGTCATTTGACATCACTATCACATTGTGACATCCCAAACCTATTAGAACCTCTTAGCACCTTTGAAAAAACACATATCCTTTGTGACATCACAATCCCTTTGTGTAACTATACCCTCATTATGAACTGACAATTGATATCAGACATGCCATTGTAACATAACGAACCCTTTGTGACATCATCAATGTGATATAACATTCTCATTATGACAGCATCAACTACTTTTGACATCACAAAACTACAGTGATGAGAGGACACATTTTCATTGTGATGTTATAGACAGAATGTGAATGTCTATTTTTAATCTTTTTTTTGTGTGTGTCTGGGTCGTGGGTCGTGGAGCTTGAAATCTGAGCTTGGGTGCACTCCCTGCTCTTCAGCTCTAGGTGAGCATTCTATCGCTTGAGCCACAGCGCACTTCTGGTTTTCTAGTGGTTTTTATTGGATATAAGAGTCTCATGGACTTTCCTGCTTGAGCTTGCTTTGAACTGTTATCTTCAGATCACAGCCTCCTGAGTAGCTAGGATTACAGGTGTGAGCCACCAGCGCCCAACTTTTTCATTGTATTTCAAATTTGACATGTGTGTTGATATCAGAAACATAATGTGACCTAATAACCATTGTAGCATTATAAATCAGCAGTGACATCAAATTGTTATTATGACACCATCAGCTCATTGTGACATCACCAAACGATAATAGCATTATGAATCACAGTGACATTGTTACATCATAGATGTAACAGTGTGAAGGCCTATTCTAGGAATTCATTCTATTTCTGAAACCCATTTTGACCATATAACCATTCTGATATCACAATCCTTTGTGACATCACATTGGCATTGTGATATCATTAGCCTACTGTGCCATCACAAACCAGTCCTGTCCTTATAAGTTTAGTGACATGTTGCCATTGTCATATATTAGGCTCTTTGCGAGCTCACAATCTGTTTTCAATTTCATGTTTCTGGTATGACATGTGATATCAGAAATCCCCTGTGACATCATACTGCCAGAGGTCATGACCATTGTGTCACATTGTGATATCAAAAAACTGTTAGAATGGCATCACATTTGTGACAACACATGCTTTTGGGGACATTACAGTCCCTTTTTGAACTCATATATTCATTGCCAATTAATGACAATTGAGAACTGCCATGCCACTCTGACATCATGAACCCATTGTGACATCACAAACTTATTGTAACCTCATGATGACAATGGCATCAACAACTAATTGTGGTCTTAAAGCATTGACATGACATTGTGGTATTGCCAGCGTGATATCACTGTCCCATTGTGTTTTTACAAACCTATTATGGCCACATCACATCTTAGAAAATTCATGGCCTTTGAGACTTCAAGCTCTTTCTGTGAACTCCTGTACTTATGACCTCTAAGGCAAGGAGAAAAACCATTGAGTCACATTTAATATAATAAACCAATTTACACTAGAAAGGGGACTGATTACCTTACCCTGGACTTGATACCCAGGTCCAAGAGCAGCCGTAACCACCAAACCTCAGACCTCCAATGGGCACCCTTTCTTAATATGTCTGCAAACCAACATCCAAAAAATTATCATCTCCAAAGCTCCAAACTTCAATGGGCAAGGCATTTTACTTTTCCATTCCTCCCTCCTTCGCCACAGACCTGTCCTTCCTTCCTGGTCTTTCCCTTTTTCCCTTCCACCACTTCCTTCTTCTGTTCAGGCCACTCCACTCTACACAGGCCTGCCCTTCTCTGTGCCAGTGACCACTTGCCAACCTTCTGCTCTCCTTCAACTTCCTCTCTTCTCAGATTTTTTCCTTCCTGCTGTCCCACCACTTTCTTCCATCCGTGAGCTCCCATTTTTATCTCCCCTTCCAGTGC
This sequence comes from Dipodomys spectabilis, assembly GCF_019054845.1. NCBI lineage: Eukaryota > Metazoa > Chordata > Mammalia > Rodentia > Heteromyidae > Dipodomys > Dipodomys spectabilis. Next base: position 8,995,268 of record NW_024870798.1, on the reverse strand, counting down.
TCTGAAAATGCAACCTATATATAGGTTGTAACCCTCCTCACTCAAACGGGTCTCCTGCCTAACAGTTTTCAACCATCACTTCCCAAACTGCCCAATGTTCAATCACTTCTTGACAGCTCACCATGTGAGGTTAGACACCTCCACCTTTGGCAGCATTACCCACACTCTCCGGGGGGCCAGGCCAAGAATTTAAAATGATAATCAGCTCCCACAGATAATTCTGTCCCCACTGGTTATTACAGTATCCTCATAGTGAATTAGAAGAAATTGAAGTTGTATATGTCACTGTTATATAATAAACTTGATGAGACATCACTATCCCATTGTGATCTCATCACCACGGTGACATCACAAACTCATTGTGATATCACATTGCCATTGTGCCACCATGATCACATTGTGATGTCTCAAACTAACTGTGATCTCAAAAGCATTGAAAAAAGCATGCCCTTTGTGACATCACAGACCTTTGTGTACCCATAACACTTTGAGCTAATGACAATTGAGATCTCAAAACCTTTGTGACATCATTACCAGTGTAACATCACATTGTCATTATGACAACATCAGCCCATTGTGACATAATAAAACAACATTGACATCGCAGCATTATGACATCACAATGTCATCGTGATGTTACAGATACTTTGGAATGCCTATTCTGTGATTTCATTCTATATCAAATGTGGCAGGTGAGTTGATATCAGAAATACATTGTGAGGGCTGGGAAGGTGGCTCAGTGGTAGAGCGTTTGCCTTGCGTGCTCAAGACCCTGGGTTCGATTCCGCAGCACCACATAAGCAAAAAGAAAAAAACGGAAGTGGCGCTGTGGCTTAAGTGGTAGAGCGCCAGCCTTGAGCTGAGAGCTGAGGGACAGTGCCCAGGCCCAGAGTTCAGGCCCCACGAAAGGACCCAAAAAGCAAAAAAAAAAAAGAAATGCATTGTCACCACTAACCATTATGATATCACAATACCTTTATGACACCATATTGGCATTATGATATCACTAACCCACTGTGACATCATAAAACTGTCCTATCCTCATAATTTTTTGACATGCTTCCAGTGTGTTATCTTTGGCTTCTCTGAGATCATAAATTGTTGAACTCATAATACTTCAGGTATGACACGTGATATCATAAATCCACTGTGACATCATGACCATTGTGACATCACACTGCCAGATGTCATGTCCACTGAGTCGCATTATGACACAATCCTGTTAAAACTCATTAAACTTGTGCCAATATATTCCTTTGGAGAGACCATTAACACTTGTGAACTTATATATTCATTGTCAATTAGAGATCTGGCATGAGACTGTGAGATCACCATCCCATTTTGAAATCGCAAATCTATGTGACCTCCTCACCTGTATGGCATCACCAACTGTTTGTGACTTCAAAAAAATACTATCTCATGTAATGGTAACATCACATTGTCAATGGGATTTTCACCATTGCATTTTCACCAATCTATTATTTCCTAGTATTTTACAAAATTCATGGCCTTTCTGGTTTCTAGCTCCTTATGTGAACTCGTATCTTGTGATCTAGTAGAATGAAATTGGACATATAATGGTGATATCACAAATTCATTGTGACATCACTATCCATGTGTGACCTTATCACCAAAGTGATATCACAAACCCTTTGTGACATCACCTTACCACAGTGATATCATGATCACCTTGTGACATCCCAAACCTGTTGTGACCTCTTAGCACCTTTGAAAAAGCACATGGTGTTTGTGACATCACAGTCCCTTTGGATAACCATGTCTTCATTGTGAACAAAGGACAACTGACATCAGGCATCCCATTGTACCATTACAAATGCTTTGTGACATCATCTCGAGTGAGATCACGTTGTTATGATACCAACTGCCCATTGTGACATATCAAAATGACAATGACCTCATAGCATTATGACATCACATTTTCATTGTGGTCATTGAGGTCATAGAGACAATGTGATTGCCTATTCTGTGATTTCATTCTATCTCAAATGTGGCATATAGGTTGATTTCAGAAACCTATTGTGACCACATCACCATTGTGACGTTACAATCCCTTTGTGAACTCATGTTGACATTGTGATATTATTAATGCAATGTAACATCACAAACCTGTCTTGACCTTACAAATTTTGTAACAAGCGACTACCTTGACCTGAGCTGGATGCCCAGAGCTAAATGCAGCCTCAACCACGAATCCTCAGACCTCTCAAGATCAACCCAGCCATTTGTTAACTGGTCTGCAAACAACCAGCCCCCAACATAATGAACTCCAAAGCTCTACACTTCACAGACAAGGCTTTTTCCTTTCTCTTCATCCTACTTCTATCCAGACCTGTCCTATCTTTCAGGTCTTTTCAGTTTTTCCTTCAACCATTCCCTTATTCTCTTCAGGCTGCTCTATTCTTGACAGACCTGCCCTGCCCTGTCCAGGTGGCCAGTTGCCATCCTTCACCACCTGCTCTCCCTCAATTTCCTCTCCTCCCAGGTCTTTACCCTCCTGTAGTCTCATCACTTCTTTCCTTCCAGGACTTTCTCTTTTTTCTCTCCCCTTCTGTTGCTCTGAACATGCATCTTATATATAGGCTGTACCCTTCCCCCAATGGAATATATTTCCTGCATAAGAGTTTTCAAACATAACTTCCCAAATGTCCATGCCAAATCACTTCTTGGCAGCTCACCATGTGGGGCTTGACATCCGATCTCCTTCAGCAGCATGTCCTTCCCCCTCCAGTGGCATGCACTCCCCTCTCCGGTGGTCTAGACCAGGAGGCCATGATGACTATCTGTTCCCGTGGATTATAGGGGCACTGCTGGTTATTACAATGTCCTCATGGTGAACTAGGAGCAATTGAAATTGGACAAATAATTGTGATATTACAACTTGTGACATAACTAACCCATTGTGATCTCATCACCACTGTGACATTACAAACCCATTGTGAAATCACATTGTTGTTTTGACACTAGGATCACACTGTGACATCCCAAATCTATTATGACCTCTTATAACCTTTGAAAAAAATACATAGCTTTGTGGCATCACAGTCCCTTTGTGCACCCAAATCCCCACTGTGAAATAGTAGCAATTGAGAATCATACATGACATTTTCACATCAAAAACAATTTGTGAGATCATCACAATTGTGACATCACATTGAAGTTTTGACACCATCTGCTCATTGTGAAATCACAAAACGAAAATGATATGATAGAATTAGAACTTCACATTGTCATTGTGACATCATAGACACAGTATGAATGCCTTTTCTGATTTCATTCTATTTCAAATGTGGCCTGTAGGTTGATATCATAAACAAATCATGAACTCATAACCATTGTGACATCACAATCCCTTTGTACATCACGTTGCCACTGTAATATCACAAACCCACCGTGACATCACAAACCTATCCTGTCATCATCTTTTGTGACATGCTGCAATTCTGATACCTTAGGCCTTTTTGTCCTCATAATCTGTTGTCGACCTCATTAGATTTCACATATGACATTTGATATCACAAATTCCCCGTGACATCATGACCATGGTGAGATCACACTGCCAGATGTCATAACCATTGTGCCAAATTCTGACATCACAAATCTTTTAGGATTTCAATATATGTGTGACAACACATACTTTTGGAGAAGCCACAGTACCTTTGTGAATTCATATACTCATTGTAAGTTAAAGACAATTGAGAACCATCATGTAATTGTGACATGCCCAACACATTGTGACATCACTGATCTTTTGTGACTTCATCACGAATGTGGCATCATCAACTAATTGTGACACCAAAAGAATATTTTGAAATGATGTAGTGAGTTTATATTGCCATGGTGATATCACTGTCCTATTGTGTATTCACAAACCTAAAATGACCTCATAACAGTTTTAAAAATCCATGTCCATTAGGACTTCAAGCCCCTTTTGTGAACTTTATGCACATTGTGAAATACTAGCAATTGAATTGGGACATGTGTTTGAGATATTACAAAATCTTCATGATATCAAAAATTCATGGTGACCTCATCACAACTGTGTATCATAAAGCTATCATGACCCCTAAGTACCTCTGAAAACACACATGGCATTTGTGACATCACAGTCCATACGTGTACCCATATCCTCATTGTGAACACATGACAATTGAATTCATATATGCCGTTGTAACATCACAAACCCTTTGTGACCCCATCACCACATATTCATTATGACATCATTACTTCCTTGCAACATCACCAATTTACATTGACCTCATAGCATTATGACATTATATTGTCATTGTGATGTTTTAGACACATTGTAAATGCCTATTCTCTTATTTCATTCTATTTCAAATGTGGCATGTGGGTTGATATCAGAAAACCATTGTGATCTCATAAATATATGGCATCATAATCACTTTGTGACATCACAGTGCCATGGTGATATCACTAACACACCGTGGCATCACAAATCTGCCCTGTCCTCATAAGTCTTGAGATGTGCTGCAATTGTGATGTCTTAGGGCCTTTATAGGCTTGTAATCTGCTTTAAAACATAATATTTCAGTTATGATATGTGACATCATAAATCCACTGTGACATCATGATCATTATGACATCATACTGACAGACACCATGAATATTGTGTCACACTGTGACATCACAAGCCTCTTAGGACATTTGTGACAACACCTGCCTTTGGAGATACCTCAGTCTGTTTGTGAACTCTTATTCTCTGTGATTTCATGACAAATGGGATTCTTTTTATCATTTGGATATCACCAACCAATTATGACATCATAGACCTACGATTACCCCTTATCTGTATGGCATCAGAAACTAACTGTGACATCAAAATTTGTGAAGTCATAATATTACACGATGATCATGACATCTGTCAGTGTGATATCACAATGGTCATGATGTCACAGTGGATTTCTGGTATCTCATGTAACACATGAAATATGAGGTTGAAAACAAATTCTGAGGGCAAAAGGTCTAAGATATCACAATGTCAGCATGTCACAAAAGTTATGAGGACAGGAGAAGTTTGTGTTGTCCCATTGTGTTAGTGATAGCACAATGGCACTGTGATGTCAAAAAGTGATTATGATGTCAAAATGGTTATGTAGGCACAAAAGTGCCTTTCTCATATCAATTCTCATACCACAGAATCACAGAATAGGCATTCACAATATGTCTATGATGTTATAATGAGAATTGTTGTCATAATGCAATATGTCATTGAGTTTGGTGATGTCACAATGAGCTGATGTTTCCATAATGAAAAAGTGATATGACACTGTTGAGGATGTCACAAACACTTTTTGATGTTATAGTGGCATGTCTGATCTCAATTGTCATTACTTAACAACAAGGATATGGATACACAAAGGGCATGCGATTTTTCAAAGGAGTTAAGAGGTCATAATAGATTTGAGATGTCACAATGGAATCATGATGTAACAATAACAATGTGGTCACAATTGCTTTCTGATGTCGTGGTGGTGATGATGTCAAAATGTGTTTGTGATGTCACAACGAGTTTGTAATATCACAATCAAATTTCCAATTTCAGTTGCTACCAGTTCACAAGGAAGATACTGTAATAATCAGCAGGGTCCCAATAATATATAGGGTCCAATAATCAGCGTGGCCCCATCTCCTGGCAAGCTGGAGAGGACAAAGTATGCCACCAAAGAAGGTGGGGCATTTGGTGGGAGGTGCTGGTGCATTAATCTCCACGTGTTGAGCTGTTAAGAATTTATTGGGCTGTGGGCAGTTTGGGATGTGACAGTTGAAAAATGCTAGGCAGTTGGAGTGGAGAAGGGGTACAGACTTCAATAGAAGTGGAGAGAAAAAGGGAAAAGTCCTGGAAGGAAAAAAGTGGTATGATAGCATAAGGGGAAAAACCTCGGAGGAGAGGATGTTGAGGGAGAGCAGGAGGTGAAGAATGGCAACTGACGACCCAGGCAAAGCAGTTCAAGCCTGTGGAGAGTGGAGAGGCCTGAAGAGAAGAAAGAACTGGTAGAAGAGAAAAAGGGAAAGACCTCGAAGGAATTATAGGACTGTGAAGGAGAGACAATGAAGGGAAGAAAAAGGCTTGCCCTTTGATGTTTGGAGCTCTTGATATCATAATTTTGGGGGTTGATGGTTTGGAGAACATTTATTATATTAACTGTGTCTCGATGGAGTCTCTTGAACTATAAAGGTCCTAATTTTTAGAGACCACATTGACATAATCCATTTGGATGGCAACAGGCCTTGGCCCCAGAGAAAAATCCCCATAGGAGAGAGTGTCAGCACTCAGGGTTGAGAGTTTACCTCGAGTGTTTGTCTCCAGAGGACCAACAGGGACAAAAGTCATTTAGGAACCTCTGAGGCTACGTCTGGGCAAGCTTGCCAGCCTGTTTTGAGGACCCTCTCTAGAGGTCAAGTGTGGCTTCCTTGGAAGCCATCTGGGAACTCTTTGAGAGGCTGTGTAGGGCTTCCAAAGAAAGCCATCTGGAACCTCATCAAGTGTACATCGGTGACTTCCTTAAGAAACCATCTGAGACCTACTCTGGAGTTCATCTGGGGCCTTCTCCAGGGGCCATCTTGGACTTTCTCCAGAGGTCATCTGGGGCTTCTTCAGGAGGCCACCTGAGACCTCTTCAAAAGTAGTCATTGGGGTTTCGTTATGAGGCAATCTTGGACCACCTCCTGAGGTCATCTGGAGCTTTTTTGGGTGGCCATCTCGGGTTACCTTGATGAGAAATGTATGACTATCTTCGGACATCATCTGTGACTTCCTTGAGGAGCCATATAGGACCTTCTCTGGATGTAATCTGTGGCTTTCTCAAGAGGGTTATCTGGAACCTCCTCTGAAGTTCATATGTGGCCTCTGTGAGTGGCCATCTGGGAGCTACTCGAGAGGTAATCTCAGCCACATTGAGAGGACATCTGGGACATCCCTTGGAGGTCATCTAACACTTCCTTGGGAAGCCATTTGAAACCTCCATGAGAGGTCTTTTAGGGCCTCCTAGGAATGACATATGTGACATCCTCCAAAGATCATCTGTGGCCTCCTCAAGAGACAATCTGGGACATTCTCTCTGTCATCTGGGACCTCCTGTAGAGGTCAACATTGCGAGGCATGGGAGATGTGGGTTGTCTGTGGCTATTGGTCTGTGTGTGTATGCTGATAGTTCTGTGTCCTGTATGCACCTCTGTTTACTCCTTTTCTCAGGATGGGAGAACAAGGCCTAAAGGTGTCATATCCAAAACATATTCTCCTCCAGGTTTACAGAATTCCTCAGGGGAAGATGCACTGATGTACTCTCTCTCCTATTCTTTGCCATCATCACTTCTAATGTTAAGTCCTCCCATACCAAAAGTGGTTACTTGTACCAATCTGAGGCGGTACAATGTGGTATGTTACCCTTATTACCTTTGAGACAGGAACATGGAGGAGATGGTGGGCAAGCCCCACTAACCCACAGGAACAGCCCAGACCAGCCCGGGGCGGCAGCAGTGAATGGGGCGGGGACAGCTGCAGTGAACAACTCCAGATCCGTGGCGGTTTGTGCCTCTCCATACTGGTCCGCATAAGGAGCCCAGCCTAGCCTGAGGTAGCAGCAGTGGTTAACACCTGACTGGTGGTGGGGTGCCTGGCTTGCATAAGTGGCCCAGCTGATCTTGGAACAGTGGCAGCAGCTAAGGCAGTGGCAACAGCTGTGGCAGCAGCAGCGGCATCAACAGCAGCAGCGAACAACTCCGGACCCATAGTGGGGTGTAGCGCTTCTCCATACTGGTTTTCATAAACAGCCCAGCCAGGCCAATGATGGTAAAGGGGGTGAACAACCCCAGACTTGAGGCAGGGTGTGGTCCTGAACAACCCCAGAAAAGTCTCATGAACTTTCCTGCCTGGACTGGCTTTGAACCTGAATACACATATCTGAGCCTCCTGAATAGTTAGAATTACAGGCATTCACACCAGCAAGGTCTTATTCTTGCCAACCCCCTATTTTTTTCTGAAATAGATCATTTCTTAGTTCATACAAGGAATTTAAGCAAATACAAGAGAATAGATATAATACCCTGTATTCTATCTGACCATAGTGGAATCAAACTAGTTCTCAATAATAAGGCATAAAGTAGAAAAAACTTAAACACATGGAAATTAAACAGAACACAGTTGACCAATACATGGGTCACAGAAGAAATTAAAGAAGAAACCAAAAACTTCCTACAATTCAATGAAAATGAAGAAACATCACAGCGAAATCCATGGGACACACCAAAAGCAGTCCTGAGGAGCAAATTTATTGCTCTCAGTGCACACATCAAGAAAACAAAGACCGGATTGGGAAAGTGGCTCAGTAGTAGAATACTTGCCTTGCATGCATGAGGCCCTGTGTTCGATTCCTCAGCACCACATAAACAAAAAGAAAAAAAGCCAGAAGTAGCATTGTGGTTCAAGTGTTAGAGTGGTAGCCTTGAGCTGAAGAGCTGAGGGACAGCGCCCAGGCCCAGAGTTCAGGCACCATGACCAGACCCCACCCTCCAAAAAAAAAAAAAAAAAAAAGAAAAAAAAGATCAAGTAAACAATCTTATGATGCAACTAAAACTACTAGAGAAACAAGAAAAATTTAAACCTAAATTTGCTAGACAGAAAGAGATAACTGAAATAAGAGCTGAAATTAATGAGGTAGAGACTAAGAAAATTATAAATAAAATTAATAAAATAAAAAGTTTTTTTTTAAAAAAGTCAATAAAACTGAAGGACCATTGGCAAGAGTAACTAACAAAATAAGAGAGGAGACCCAAATCAATAATATCAGAGATATCCCAGGAAAATTACAACAGACATCCAAGATATCCAAACAATCGTAAAGAAGTAATTCCAGACTCTAATCACAAAGGAAGGAAAACCTAGCAGAGAGGGATAAATTTCTACAGAAATTGAAATTTCTATTCTGCCCTTCCCTTTTCAGCCATGCTTCTCTACCATGTATTGTGGGGGTAGCAGTTCAGTAAACAAACATCTTTTCCTGCCTGAATAGCATGTGGTGTTCTCTTCATTGGCTTCCTAATGAAATCTACCTATTTCATATACCTTACATATGGTGCCATGATTCGGATGTGGTTTTTGAGTCAGAAATGTTAGAATTTCCTAACCACCACTTTTCTGTGAACCGAACTGCCTTGAGACTTTTAACCAATACCATTGCTGGCCTTCACATCCACATCCACATTAATTGTCCAGTCTGGTGAGTGAAACTACTCTCTATGGCTCTCTGTTGGTCAATCTCTCTGCAGATGTGGCACCATGACAGATAGCTCGTATGGCCTTTAGCCGAAAGGCTGGTCACCTATGAAGCTGAGGATGCTAGGTTTGTGGGGCTTGGCCATTTCTCTCTAGAGGTCTCTGTGGAAAGTCGGGATGCTGCTTCTGCCTGGTCAGCTCTTCTTCATTCACCAGACTGACTCTCCTACACATTTACTGGGGTGCTGTGAGTCATGCCCGAGCCGTGAAACCCCTTTGATATGCCCCCTGTGCTCTTTGGATAGCCAGAGCACCTAATGTTTTAATACTGTTCTCAGATTTAGACGATTATTGCCTCTGCAATGGTACATGGTCAGAAGTCTGTTTACTTTCAGGTTCTCTATGCTCTCTGCTATTCATGTCCAACTTTCTATATCTCTCCCTTTCTTTTCTACAACTTTTTGGATTGTGTCCTGAAGAATGGAATATGGGCTGGGTTCCAGGGCCCCCCTCTGGGTTCCCTCTCAAAGGCTTGCCAAACTAAGCTTGATTTTTTTGTTTAGGCTTTCTTTGCATTTTTTTCAGAAATTTGCCATCTTGAGTTCACCATCTTGGCCACATGGTTGATTAAGGGTTTGGCCCCACACAACCCTTTCCGCTCCACCAAGCTTACTACTCCTCCAACCACCTATTCTAATGTGCCTTGCTATCAAGTTGCTCTTTTCACAGACCCTGGTAACTGAGGCCCAACCATCTGATGTGATTTGTTAGCAAAGATGTCTAAAAAATATTGTCAAAAAATTTAGGTTTTGCGTTTTGCCTTTTTTGTTTTGTGTTGTGTTCTAGTACTGACAACATGATTCTAAAATATTGGGCATATGTGTCCTAAGATTCTCTCATCTAATGAGTTTTTCATTGCAGAATATTTGGTCAATTCTTGATAAGGACCAGGTAAGCTCTACTTATTCTATCTGATCTTCTTGTTACTTTAGTTGGAAATAACAAAGGGCTTTTGTGGCAAAGATTGCAGTTCAAAGCCAGGCCGGGCTGAAAAATCCCCCAGACTCCATTTCCCAACTAACCTGCAATCAGCCAGGCAGGAAGCATTTGCTCAAGCCTCTTATCTCTAACCAGCAAACACTGCAAGTGGTACTATAACTCAAAGTGGTAGAGTGCTAGTCTTGAGCAGAAGTGCTCAGGGACAGTGCCCAGGTCTTGAGTTCAAACCTCCTTGAATACCAACTGGGACAAACCATCCCAGTAACAAGCACCTAGATTCAGCCAGTCTGGGGAACAAGGAAAAATGAAAAGGAGTAAGAGGAGATATTATCACATCATCCATTTTGTGCCTGCACTTTAAAAATTAACCAGAGCCGGGAGATCAACAGAAGTAAGAAGACTGCCCATCTAATGTCAATACCTGTTTAACTTTCAATTGGAAAGGAATTTATATTCTTGCCTTTGTTACTTGACTTATTCTCTACCTAGTCACCAGATGTCAGAAATAGCTAGCTACATTTGTACCAACATTTTCAGCCCCAAGTCCTTCCTCTTGTTATTTATTTGCTCTATAATATTTTTTTCAGTCCCTCAATGCCTGAGTCTTCTCCAGACTTCATCCAAGAGACTTGTCTCCTCTAGACTTCATCTAAGCACTCAATGCCCAAGTGACAGCTGTTTCCTGCTGCCTTCTCCTAGAGGGGACCATATCTCAGCCTTTTACCTCTACTGTTGACACCCGTGAAAGCAGGAAGTAGCCAGAGAGAATCTTCGCCCTTTTTCATAATTATCAAAAGGCTGGAATATAAGGTGTGAACAGGGACACTTCCCTCCCTCGTGGCTAAGTTTCAGCCCAGTATCTGTTACATAGGTAACTGGCAGACCTGGAAGCAGTCACTTTCCCCTCCTCTTAGGTCACATCCTGGGCCACCTGTGGTCACATGCCTCCCATCTGATCTTAAGAGGGTACCAGACCCTGAGGTCACATCTGGATCCAGTGTGACCACACCTTTCCCCCACCTGGCCACACCTTCTCCTGTTCTTGGCCTAGATAAGTCTTGGTCCAGAGGTGGGTCACCCCTTCCTTTTCAGCCATGCTTCTCCACCATGCATGGTGGGGGCAGCAGTTCGGTAAATAAATTCTTTTCCTGCCTGAAAAAAAAATTGCCCAAACAGAACCAAGAAGAAATAAATCAATTAAACATGTCAATAACCTACAAAGAGATAATAGAAGTAATCAGAAGTCTTCCAACTGTAAAAGACCAGGACCTGATGGATTCACTACAGAATTCTATATGGCCTTTAAAGAGGAACTAATTCCCATACTCCTCAAGCTCTTCAGAGAAATAGAAACAGAGGGAGCAATCCTAAACTCATTCTATGAAGCCAATATCACCTTCACACCCAAACCAGGCAAAGACTCAACAAAAAAAAAGAACTATACACCAATCTCTTTTATTATGACAGATGCAAAGCTCCTCAATAAAATTGCAGACAACAGAATCCAGAAACCTCACAAAAAATATCATACATTATAACCAAGTAGGCTCCATCCCAGAGATGCAGGGATGGTTTAACATATGTAAGTTAATAAATGTAATCCATCACATCAACAGATCCAAGGTCAAGAACCACATGAATATCAACATTGATGCAGAAATGGTTTTTGATGAAATTCAGCACTCATTCATGTTAAAAGTTCTGGAAAAAAATAGGACTATATTGAACATTTGAAAAGACCATAAAAGCCCTACACGGCAGATCAAAGGCCAATATTATACTTAATGAGGAAAAACTACAACCAATTCCCCTAAAAACAGGAAAAAGGCAAGGATGCCCAATATCTCCATTCTTCTTCAGTATAATTCTGGAATTCTTACCCAGAGCAATAAGGCAAGAAGAAGACATTAAAGGGATCCACACAGGAAAGGAAGAAGACAAACTATCTATTTTTTTTCAGATGGCATTATTTTATAAATTAATGATCCCTAAAGCTCAGCCCCAAACTCTTAGAGCTTATAAACCAATTTGTCAAAGTAGCAGGATACAAAATTAACCCACAAAAATCAGTCGTCTTTCTGCACACCAACAATATACAAGCAGAAATGGAAATCAAGGAAACAACCCTATTCACAATAGAAAAGTATCTAGGAATTAAACTAACCACAGATGTAAAGGGTCTATTTCATGGAAAGTGTAAAAGCCTTAAAAAATGAATCATAGAGTGTGAAGACTCAGTGTCTATGTTGAGGGGGCAGAATGATACAAGCTCCAGTCTCAGGATTATCTGAGGACTGTGTTTGGGATTAGGAAAGCTCTTGGCACGCCGGGCTAGAGAGGGAAAATGTTCTCTCTCCCTATCTCAAAACACATGTCACAGACTCCTGGCAGCTGAGGAAGTAGCTCTTCTGCTTGCTTAAGCATAGATGAACAGCTGGTCAAGCATTTTCCTGAGATTGGTGAAGTGGTTTGAGCTTGCTCTAAAATAGTTTAGATAATAATATACCAAGACATTTTCTCATAGGTCAAGTAAAAATGTATCTGTTGAAATTTTTGTGTGAATGTCTTCTGACCAAATCTTGGCAAAGATCATGCTTGCTTGTCTTTAAATACCTACTAACAATAAAGCACAGCATGCAGTGGCAATTGCTGTTTGCACTCTGCATCCCCTGTGTCCTGGTGATTTCCTGACCCTTACCCAGGGACCCCAATGAACTAGACGTTGACAATTGGCGCCCAAACAGTGACCCTGTATTGTTGAATTCAGGAAGGGATATTCAGGTAAGTACTTTTAATTACAGGGTGATAGGACAAGTTAAGTCTACTCCGTACTTACATATGCTTAAACATTTTCTTGCTGCCTATGGTGTAAATATTTCTTCTTTTGACATAGAAATGTGTATTAATGTAGTTAGGGAATGGAATCCTTGGTTCCCCGATAAAGGAACATTAGATATTGATAATTGTAAACGAGTAAAGAATAATGAAGAAAGAGCTGTTCGAGAAGGGGAAGAGATTAGATTTTGGTCCTATTAGATTTTGGGCTATTTTACATACCCTTTTTAAAGCTTTGAATGAGGAAACATTAATAGCAGACTTAAAGAAAGAGGCCACCCCATCTATTGTAGATTTACAATTGGACTCTGAGGTTAAGGACGCAATAGATAAGGATGCATTGCAATTAACAGAGAAAAAACTAGAGGTAAAAATGGGCTGAAAAGGAACAAACAGAAAGTGTAAATAAAATGTCTGAGCAAATGGAATTGATTTTATCAAAATTACAACATATGGAGTTGGAAGTTAGCAGAGTGAAAGAAGAACCTGAGAAAGTGAAAGTAAAGCAGCCTTTGGCTCCTCTGCCTGCTGATACAATTTTTACAGCGTCACTCCCTCACGAAACAGAGGACTCAGACAGTGAGTTTGATGATGAAATGCCTATTTTTTCTTATGCTGTAATTCGACCACCCCGTATGAATGGTATAGCTCAACCAGCCAGATATGAAGGTGTTGCTGTTTATGATATTGGTAAACTTAAAAAGGCAGTGACTTTGTATGGACCTCAGTATCATTAGGTTAAGGAATTACTTAATGGGCTTGCTCGACATTACAATAATTTTGCTCCCGAGGATCGGAAGATGCTTTGTAGAGCCTTGCTTAAGAAACCTAAATACCTACAATGGCAAATGTGGTTTACTGAGTTATGTACAGAAAGTCTAGACAAAATGCGCAGAGCAGTAATCCACGCCTACAGGTCATAACCTTTCCCATGTTGAGTGTTACAGAACAATATGTGCAGGCTCGTATGCAAGTGAACTCTCTGAAAGAGATCCATGAGCAGTTACAAGACATAGCATGGGAAAGGATTCGGACAGTAGAAGAGCATTATGGCTCTTGGACTGAAGTAATTCAAAAAACTAATAAACCCTGTGTTAAATTTTTATCACAATTAAAATAGCACCTAAAAAATACAAAAAGATACAGTGGTTAAATATTTAGGATATGTTATTTCCAGACAAACAGTGACACCTCAAAAATATCTTTATGACGTGATCAATTACATACGTTAAATTATTTTTAAAAGCTATTAGGAGATATTAATTGGATGCGACCAGCCTTAGAAATTCCTACTTATCAATTACATAATTTGTTTTAATTGTTACAAGGGGAGCCTGATTTACATAGCAAAAAATTTTAACTAAGAAGGCTAAAAATAAATTACAATTTGTAGAGCAAAAAATAAAAAAGAAATGTTTTACATCGAGTAATGCTGAATCAACCCATAAATTTATATATTTTGGATACATGGAAATACCCAACACGAATTATAGGACAAAATGAGCTATGATTAGAATGGATTTATACACGGCATAGATTTACAAAGAATATTATGCCTTATGAGCAACAGTTGACAGTTATTATTCAACAGGCCAGGCAACGGGTATTTACCCTACCAACGGGTATGATTTATTTAAAATTATTTTTCCTTTGCCAAAAGACCAAGTAAAATATTTGTTAAACATGTATGAAATGCTACAAATAGCATTAGTAAATTTTAGTGGGCAATTTTCCTATCATTTTCCCATAGGTAGATTGTGGGATTGCTTGCATAAACAACAATTTGTCATTAATGATATAATTACCAAGGCCCCTATTCCCACTGCTATTACCGGTTTAACAGATGGCTCGAAAAAAAAAGTGCTTATTGTGCAACAAATAAATATTGGGTACAAACAACTACTTTAGCATCAGTTCAACAAAATCAACTTTTGCTATTGTTAAGGTGTTAAAGATTTTGTGGGAGATATTAATATTGTTACTGATTCTGCCTAAGCTGTAGTAGATGTGACTAATATAGTCACTGCTATTACATATTCATCTAAACCCCAGCTAACTCAGTTATTTAAACAATTAAAAGCATTTGCAACAACGTAAAGCCAAAGTATTTGGAAATCACATTAAGGGTCATTCTTCATTACCTGGGTACCTTGTATATGGCAATAATCAGGTTGATAAATTAGTTAGTTTTGCTTCTGCTGAACAGGATCATGCTCATTTACATACAAATGCTGGCCATTCACATATGCATTATAAAATACCTTATTCCCAAGCTAAATAAATTATTAAAAGGTGTCCTATCTGCAGACCAATGCATTTGACAGTTGTACCTGCTAGAGTAAATACTCGAGGATTACCACCTAACAAGCTCTGACAAATGGATATAACTCATGTACAAGCCTTTGACCATTTTTCGTTTGTACATGTTACAATAGATACTTATTCAAAATTTGTTTGGGCTTCTGCCCTTATAGGAGAAACTGTTAACCATGTAACAGAATACTTCTTGGAAGCTTTTGACATTATGGGAGTGCTTGCCAAAATAAAGATTGATAATGGACCAGCCTAAAAATATCAAATTTAAAAGATTTTGAGAACTTTATGATGTGGTACATATTACAGGAATAGAATATAACCCCCAAGGACAAACTAGTATTAAACGAGTTCATGGCACACTAAAAAAAACAAATTAAAAAATTAAAAAGGAGGAAAAGGTTGGATGAAGGTATGAATAATTTGTGGTTTTCCATGCAAAAACCTAAAATAATTTTACATCAAGCTCTTTTTGTTCTTAACTTTTTAAACTTACCACAAGGATATATTTTAACTAGAGCTGAGCGCCATTTTGAACAAATATCACAAAAACATTATTTAAATGCTCCCACATGGATTAAGATTACATTGAAAGCAGAATGGCAACTAGGAACATTATTACATAAGGGGCGAGGATAGAGTTTTGTGTCTACACAGGATGGCAAACAATACTGGCTTCCTGTACGATGGATATAGACGCGGCCCAGTGAGGACAGCCCCATATCCTGCAAGAAATCGTCCACCAGTTGAGGAAGAATAAATCGCCACTGCCCACCTGGGGGCAGGTTTAAAAGTTGACTGGAGAAGGACAAAAGATGTTACAACACACTGGTAAACCTGTCACAGGTGAGAACTTGTTCTGGCCATGTGTGCCCTGCTTACTGTGAATCCTGTTCATGCTAATGCTAATGTAAGTTATTGGGCCTTTGTTCCTAACCCTCCTTTTTTGGAACCTGTTGTTTGGGGAGACATGGATATAACCGTCTATACTGTTCCTGCTGTTTTATCTCCTCCTTGGAATAATTTGACATTTTACAATAAGGATAATGATAGCTTTTTAAATTTTACTTACTATACTCATTCCTTGCCTGTTTTTCTGGAGCCTCCTCCATGTTTACTTATGAATTGGCAACATTGGGTTTTACCTGGGAAACACACTTCCAATTCTAAAACACAGCTGCAGCGATTAACTACTTAGTCCATTAATAGTAGCTGGGAAAGAGTCACCTTTGATGGCGAGTTATCCTTACCAATGTGCCCTGATTTTACTTATATTGATTTAAAATATCAGCCTTTTGTGTGGCAAGAGTGTAGAGGAACATTTGGAAAAATGTTCAATAATTGTATTAATTGGGGAACTTTTGGACAATTTATTAACACATGTTCAGAATGAAATATTACCAGATGTGATTTATCAAATGTCACTAGGATGCCGGATGCCATTAATGGATCGCTTACTGGAGCTCGATTGATGGCCTGGGGAGATGGGGGCATTACAGATGCTCGATGGGCTTTCATGTCTGTACCCACTGCTGATCAAACTCATCTTTAGAAGATCGCAGCAGCGCTGAAACCCATGATGCTACCAAATGGATTGTTTTCGGGGATGGCGAACTCTGCATCCACTTATAATTTTACTTTGTACAAATCTTATAATGTAACTGCTTGTGTGCCTCTGCCTTATGTATTTTTAGTGGGAAATTTTACATTTTATCCTACTATTTTTTGTTTTAATTGTCCCCTGTATTCTTGCATTAATTCCTCTCTTAATTTTAATGACAGTGATAGTATTATGATTTTCCACAAAGAACTCATATTTGGCTACCTGTTAAATTAGGAAGAGAATGGTCCCAAAATCCTTTGGATAGTATTGTTATTGAATTTTTTACCAAACTACTAAAACGTACAAAACGTATGATTGGAGCCATTATAGCTGTGATTTTAATCCAAATTGCTATTACCACCTTTGCTGCGGTGTCTGGAATTGACCTACACACTTCCTTATAAACTAAACACTTTGTGAAAGAATGGCACTGGGATTCACATAAATTGTGGGTCTTACAGGCAAAAATTGATGCTCAATTACAAACACAGATTAATATTATTAAACAGACAGTGGGATGGTTAGGAAAAAGTTATTGGTTTTGGAGAAACAGTTATTGTAAAAATGTGATTGGAATTTTACTACCTTTTGCATTACTAATGTAAAATATAATAAATCTATACATGATTGAAATGGATTACTGCAGTATTTATCTGGAAATTCTACTGCTGCTCAATTGATTGCTCAGTTACAATATAATGTACATGATATTTTTTGTAAACAATTTGCCAATGATGATGCTTCTAATATTGCTGATACATTTATTAAACAGTTGGAAGGATTGGATCTGAAAAGAATACTACAAACCATGTCACATACTGCTAATGGTATGGGAATTATGATTGTGATTATTCTGTTTGCACTTGTGCTGTTATATTTGATTTTTATGGACCCAATGCAAGCTTCTATGATAACCCTGCTTGCTTAAGCCTAGATGAACAGCTGGTCAAGCATTTTCCTGAGATTGGAGAAGTGTTTTGAGCTTGCTCTAAAATAGTTTAGATAATAATATACCAAGACATTGTCTCATATGTCAAGTAAAAATGTATCTGTTGAAATTTTTGTGTGAACGTTTTCTGACCAAATCTTGGCAAAGATCATGCTTGCTTGTCTTTAAATAACCACTAACAATAAAGCACAGCATGCAGTGGCAATTGCTGTTTGCACTCTGTATCCCCTGTGTCCTGGTGATTTCGTGACCCTTACCCAGGGATCCCAACATACTAGACCTTGACAATAGCGGATACCAGTAATCAAAAGATTTCCCGTATTCCTGGATAGGCAGAATTAATATGGTGAAAATGGCCATACTGCCAAAATTAATAAACACATTCAATGCTATTTCCAATAAAATTCCAGTGACCTACTTTTCTGAAATAGAGAAAATAGTCCAAAAATTCATATGGAACAACAAAAGACCTAGCAAAGCCAAAACAATTTTAGGCAAAACAAAGAATGGAGGAGAGATCATGATACAGGACTTCAAGCTATACAATAGAGCCATATTAACAAAGACAGCTTGGTACTGGCACAAAAAGAGACCCAAAAATAAATGAGACAGGTTAGAGGAACCAGAAATATAGCCACATTTGAACAGTCAGTTGATATTTGACAAAGGAGCCAAAGACATACAGTGGAAGAAACACAACCTCTTCAACTACTGGTGTTGGGAAAACTAGCCACATGCAGAAAACTAAAAGTGGATCCTAGCCTATCACAATGCACTAACATCAACTCAAAATGAATTAAAGATCTTAACATCAAGCCTGAAACTCTGAAACTACTGCAGGACTGAGTATGAGAGACACTTGAACTTATAGGCATAGGCAGGAACTTCCAGAACAGATTTCCAGGGTCACTACAAATTTGAGAATGACTTGATGGTACTACCTTGAAATAAATAGTTTCTGCACAGATAAAAAATAGAAATCAAACTAGAAAGAAAGCCAAATAATTGGGGAAAATATTTACCAGCAATTAACTTGCCCATGTAATTGTAACCCCTCTGTACAGTTTTTTCACAATAAAAATAAAATAAAATAAATATTTGCCAGCAATATATTAGACAAGGGTCTAATAGCCATTATATATGATGAACTTAAGAATCTAACTCTTCATAAATCTAACAAACCAATCTTAAGATGGTCAAGGGAGCTAAACAGATAGTCCTCAGAAGAAGAGAAAAAAAACAGCAAAGAAACACATGAGGAAATGTTCATAATCCCTGGTTTTAAAAGAAATGCAAATAAAAACAAATCTGAGATACCACCTTACTCCATTCAGAATGGCCCACATCCTAAATTTAGCCAATGACAAATGCTGGAAGGGATGCAAAGAAAGAGAAACATTACTGCATTGCTGGTGGTAATGTATATTAATACAACCACTTTGGAAAGCAGTCTAGAGGAACCTCAGAAAGCTAAATATCGACCTCTCCTATGAACTGGTCATACCACTCCTACGCATCTACTATGAACAACAGGAACCAGTATACAAAGACACACACCTCATTGATTATTGCAGCACTGTTCACAATAGCCAAGATTTGGAAACAATCCAGATGAGCCACTACTGATAAGTGGATCCAAAAATTGTGGTACCTATATACAATGGAACACTATGCAGCCTTTAAAAAGGAAAAAATGATGGCATTTGCAGGGAAGTGAATGGAACTAGACCAAATTATTTGAGTGAGGTAAGCCAAGAACAACAAGACAAATGGCACAGGGTCTACCTGATATGTGGAGGCTAAAGCCAAAATGCAAGAAGGTATGACAAAGTAAACAGGACTCGAGAAAAAAGGGCAGCCACTCATTTTGTTGTATCACCATTAATGACCCCATGTTCTTGACCATGTAGACGGTTGAAATATGCACGCAATGGAGGGAAGCCAGGAGGAGGAACACAATAAGTGGAAAATGGAACAACATACAACAAAGTGGCCCATCAGCTGCACTGGACATAGAAGAAATATAACTAAGCAACCCAAACACAGTGATGGGCAGGGAGGAATGAGTGGGAAAGAGGGAAAGAGGGAAAGAGGGAATAGCCTACACTAAGCAAAAGGAAAAAATGTAAACATCATCTGAGGTGGGAAAAATAATTTGGATTGTCAAAGCTCATATAATTAACAAACTTTAGACCATGATAACGATAATTTGCCTTGTCAAGGTTAAAAAGTGTTTGTGACTTTACTAAGTATCACAATTCCATAATACTGTGAAATATGTGAAATATATGTAATCACCTATCTCGATTTTTTCAAAACGTGTGAGAAGGGAAGGGTTATGAGGGATGAGTGGTAATGTTGTCAGACACCTTGTATTCATGTACTGTTTTGTAGGATGGGAACTTCTTTGTAAAACTACTTATAGATAATAATAATAAAAACTGTGTAAAAATAAATAAACATTAGGTTGACGATAAAATAAGTTCAAATATAAAATAAGAAATTAAATCCAGTTGGAAGGAAAATTTCTTTGGGGAGAGTAATGTAGTGTATTCTACAGCAAGTCTCACTTCAGCATTAAATTCAAAAGCTAGACCTCAAGTAAATGAAATAAACTAAGAAATTGAGTTGAAAAAAGAAAAAAAAAGAAACTCCACCCACTCTTCCTTGCCTGGAGAGCTGGTGTGTGTAAAACTGCATCATACTCCTGAATTGGAACCGAAGTAGCAAGGACCTTACTTGGTCGTGCTAACTTCACTGTTGCCTATTATATTAGCACGAAAAACAGCATTAGATACATCAGTCTCTAGTGAAATAGGCAGTGGACCCATATAAAGAGAAGGCTACAAGATGGACTGTGCAGACACTCCGAGGGTCCCTTAAGGATAAGACTTACTAAGTGTTAATTAGTAATAACTAGTGTGTTTTTATAATTTACTTGTTCACAATTAAATTTACATTTTAAGCCTGTTCAGTGGGTGGAGAGATGGGAATTTTTAGGATTTGGTAAGAAGGAATCAAGGATTTGATTTGACATGAAAACCAGTAGGGGATGTATAAAGCAGCAAAGCCCTAATAATCAGCATGACCCACTAATCAATGTGGCCCCATGTCCTGGCCCACAGGAGTGCATGAGTCATGCCACAAACGGGGACAGGGCATGCTGCTGGAGGGGGTAGGATGTCATTCTCAAATGAGCTGTGAATAAGTTACTGAGGAATGTACAGTTCATGAAGTGATGGTTGGAAACTGTTAGGCAAGAGACCCACGGGTCTGAGAGGGGTTCAACCTATATATAGGCTGCATGGTCAGCGCAATGGAATTGGAGAAAATCAAGTGAAGACCTTGAAGGAAGGAAGTGGTGAGATAGCAGGAGGGGAAAGACTTGGGAGGAGAGGAATTTGAGGGAGTGCAGGAGGAGAAGGATGCCAATTGGCCACCAAGCCAGAGAAGTGTAGGCCTGTGGATAGTGGAGAGGCCTAAAGAGAAGAAGGAAGTGATGGAAAGGAAAAAGGGAAATGAAGGACATGTCTATAAAGAAGGAGGGAGTAAGAGAAAAGGAAAAAGCCTTACCTATTGAAGTGTGGAGTTTCGAGATGATAATTTGGGGGGTTGGTGGTTTGCACACTAATTAACTATGTGCAGGGTTGGAGGTCTGAGATTTGCTGTTTGGGGCTGGCTTGTCAATGTGTGTACAGCCCAGGACAAGGTAAATGCAGGCCCATTACTAGCATAAATAAAGTTATCCTCAATGTGCCTTATTAGATTGTCTTGTGTTTTGTGCAACATAAGTATACGAGTTTACAAGTTAATAGTGTCAAAGGCCATGAATTTTGTAAAATGTTATAAGGTCATAATAGGTTTGCAATACCCAATGGGACAATGATATCACAATGGCAATATGATGTCACAATATCAAGTCATAATAATATTTTGATGTCATAATTAGTTGGTGATGCCATAATGGTGGTGAGGTCACAATAGGTTTATGATGTCACAATGGATTGATGATGTCACAATGACATGCTAGACTTCAATTTTCCTTTAACAAATGTGAATATAAATCCAGAATGGGATTGTGAGATCTACAAAGTTATGCATTAGCCCAAACGTTATGAACTCCCAACAAGTATGTAATGTCACAATGGATTACAATGTGCATGATATCTGACAAAGTGATGACATAATTTTCATGATATCAGAGTGCATTTCTAATATCACATGTCATACCTGAAATAAGTAAAAAACAGATTATCAGATCAAAAAGGGTTTATGTATCACAAGGGCATCATTTCAAATTTATGAGGAGAGGACTGGTTAATGATGTCACACTGGTGATTCTGCTTCGAAGGGTTTGTAATATAACAATGGTATAACTGATCTCAATTGTTAGACCACAATGAATACATAGGTAAACTACTGAATTTTTTTGTCACAAAGGCCATATGCTGTTTCAAAGATGCTAAGAGGTCATAACTGATTAAAACGTCACAATGTGATGGTGATGTCACAATGGCAATGTGATGATGCAATAGGTTTGTGATATCACTGGGGTCATGAGGTCACCCATGGAATAGTGATGTCATTATGAGTTTGTAATATTACAATCACATGTCTGATTTCAATTGCTACTAGTTTACAATGAGGAAAAGAGTTCAAGGAAGGAGATAGAAGTCCTAAAACCCATGAGTTTTCAAACATGTGATGTCATAATAGGTGTGTGAAAACAGAATTGTAGAGTAATATCACAATGTCAATATGATGTCACAATATCATGTCATAATAAAGTGTTAAGGGAGTTCTGAGGAAGATGGTGGAGGAGAAGCTGGAAACTAAAAAGCTTTCTCATAGATAGCAGTTTTAGTGTTCCAGTGAACAGTCCTAGGGTAGAGAATCACACCAAATGTACCATCACAGTACAGAGAGTGTGTCCAGAAAGGGAAAATCCAGTCATGGAGACAGATCTGAGGACTTGCTAGTAGCCGTGGCTGCTGTATCTGCAGCTGCAGCAGGAGCAGCGGCCATAGCCATCATCCCTACAACAGAGAGATCCCAGGACACAGGTGCCAGACACAGCGGACAGGGGATTCTACTCAACACCAGCAAGAACTGAGAAGGAGCAGATACCTTCATCCTTCAGATTGCAGACCAGATAGTGCCCAGGAACTAAGATACTGACAGGAGTAGAACCCTGAAATCCTCACTCCTTCTCAGGGAGCAGAGGTGGGAATGCCAGCCCTCTCCCCTTCCACCACTGGAAATCTCCATCTTTGATACTGACAAAGGCCTGGCTGAGCAGGTAGCTACAACTCAGCCCTTTGAAGAAAACAAAAGAGTCATTTTGCAAATCACAGGAACTAGAAGGGACCTGCCAGGCTCAGTTCCACCCAGGGGAAAGTCACCCCGCCCAGGCAGAGAGAGCTCTGCCCTCAGAGAAGTGACTTTCTTCACCGTGTAAACAGAGGCAGAGTCTGTCCCTCCCTACAGAAGCCTAGACAAACAATTGAAATTCAGTAAACATAAATCCTGAGAATGACTCAAAGCTGGACTCTGTGTCTCAGGAGCTAGCCCCTCAGGGAAAAGCTACTGTTTGTTGAAAGGCCTCAAATCTACACAGAACCTAGCCTCATCACAGCTTCTCCAAACTAGAGGAAATTGCCATTTCCCTCTTTTCGGATACTCAAAGCAGATCTCCCTCCCATTGAACTAGCCTGGGAGGAGGAACACAAAATCCTGCCTAACACAGAGCATTTTCTGCCCAAACAAACTGACTTAAGAAACCAATCAAGCTATAGGAAAACCAAACACCACAAACAGACCAGAGACTCGACGAAGAGACTGGTTATGGACACAGGGGAGATACAGGTTCTTCCCATGCCCCGCCCCTCTAAAAAAAACTCAAAAAACCAAAGACCTCTTTTATGATTTTTTTAAATTTTTATTTTTAAAGTGTTTTCTGTAAATATTTTTCTCATATTTTTTTTTGGTGTATGTGTGTGTGTTTAATATCTTTTGACCTTTTGGTCCTTTTTATTGTTTTCATATTTTCTCTTTCTTTTTTGCATGACTTAATTGCTGTTCTGCTCATCCCCAGATATATGCCTGTTGTCAATTATTACACCTTATCCCCCATTTTGTACATAATTAATACAGAAATTTATTACTCAATTCACAACCTCTTAGGCTTAAATTCTTTACGAGCAGTCTTATCTCTTTATACCTACATAATTTTCTAGTAACCAATATAAAAAATTATTTTTTAATTTTTCATGTCTCCTTCTCTCCTCCCCTCTTCTCGTCCTATTCTTTTCTTCTCTCAATATCATTTCTTTAAACTTACATAAATTGTGTTTCACTTCTTAAACTTGAATTTTTGTTTTCCCATTTTTCTTTAAAATATCTCTCCTATAATTCTGCCCAATCCATTTCCCTCTCAGAGATTAGGACTTGGTTCAATTTACTCTCCTTTAATCTGTCCACATCCCTCTAGTCCTACTTTTCCACACATTTCTACCTAAAGCTAATAATTTCTGGTTTGCCAAATCTTTCTTTGCTGTTTGTAACCCATTAATCCATGGTTGTTTGATGTTGAATAGATTGTATCTGTTGAACTATATTGTATTTGAAGCCATTTTGATTGTGCGACTACAGGACTCTGGTTGATGCTTACCTTAAAATTATATTCTAGCACAAAATTGGTGTTACTTTCATACCAAATTGGCACAATAAGCTGGAAGAACACAAGAAAAATGGCAAGTCCTGGTGTCTGAACTCCCACTCATGATAATCAGTTGACAGAACAGTTAATGAATAATTCAGAGGAGAGTTATCAAAAGCTCTACAAACACTGCTGGTAAACATGGTGAATGAAATAATTGAAAACTTGCAAAGGACTCAGTGTGAGTATGATAGAGAGCGAGAGGAGGCAAACAAAAATTAATACAGGAATCTTGTGAGCATTAGGGAGCTACTTAAAGATTAAAACAGGAATTGCATAAGCCGGTTGAGAACAGTTAAAGAGAAATACAGGGATAACATGAGAAGGCTGAAAACAGTCATAGAGAATTACAGGAATTGTGTGAATGTGAGGAAACTTATCAAAGTGTAATACAGGAATTGAGAGAGTGGGATGAGATTAGACGAAGATCAATACAGGCATTCATGGAATTCATAAACAGACAGCTGAAACAATTCAGAGAGGCCACAAAAGGAATGATGAATGGAGCCCAACAGAAGGAATGGGAGTCCAAGGAAACAATAACCAATCAACTAAGTGATTTGAGAATAAACACTGAACATCAAATTAAGCAAGTAAAGTTCAAACAATATCTAAAACAAATCTCCAACAAAGAATTTGAAGCCATCAAAGCAAACCAATTAGAAGGAAAAGAAATAAAAAACAAAGTAGAAAGACTTGACAGTAAGTTAGACCATGCAGAATATCGAATCTCGGGGATTGAAGACAGCCTGGATATTATAGAGAAAGAACATACAATTATCCAAGACAAATCCTAGAAATATGATCTATTCAACACTTGGAAGACACCATCAGAAGGCGAATGTGAGGATACTGGGTGTAGAGGAGCACCTAGAGACAGACGTTAATGGTCTAGGAAATTTATTTAACAGAATCCTAGCAGAGAACTTCCCAAACATGCAAAAATATTGGCCTATTCAGATACAAGAAGCTTTTAGAACCCCATGTAGACCAGACCAAAACAGAACATCCCACTGTCATATTGTAATCTGCACAGGATCAATTCAGACCAAGGAAAGGATCCTTAAAGCTGTCAAGGAGAACAGATCAGTCGCCTCTAAAAGGAAAACAATTAGAACAACCTCAGATTTCTCAGCAGAGATGAATAAAGCAAGAGCTTGGCATGATGTATGCCATGCCCTAAGGATAGTAAGTATCAGCCAAGAATACCGTTCCCAGCTAAACCCTCCGTCATAACCGAAGGTCAAATAAAAAGAGTCCATTTCAAAGAAAAATTGAAACAATAAATCTCCACCAAACCAGCTGTACAAAAGATACTTAAAGGTGTCCTACTCATAGAAAATGAACAAGACCACAGTAAAGGGTGAGAAACTGCATTCAAGGGAATAAAATTAGAACTCAACACCAAAAGCCACAAATGAAGTCCTGTAACACATGGAGGTTGAACAACACACTGTTGAATCACAAATGGGTCATGGAAGAAATTAGAAAGGAAATACAAATGTTCATGATATTCAACAAAAATAAACACACAAATTACCAGCTCCTCTGGGACACAGCAAAGGCAGTACAGAGAGGCAAGTTTATAGCTGTGATTTCCTACATCAATAAATTAGAGAGATCTGAAACCAACAATTTAATCAGACATCTGAACCTCCTTAAAAAAGAGCAGCAAAGATAAACCATAATCCAAGAAATGGAAAGAAATAATTAAAATTAAATCAGAATTAAATGAATTAGAATCCAAAAACACCATATAAAGAATCAACAAAACAAAGAATTGGTTCTTCAAAAAAATTTAACAAAATTGATAGACGCTTAGCAATTCTTACCAAAGAAGACAAGACACCCAAATAAGCTCAAAGATGAGAATGGAAACATCACCACAGAAACAACCAAGATTCAGAACAATGTAAGGGAATACTTCTCAAACCATTATGCTAATAAGTTTGAGAACCTGGCAGAAATGGACATTTTCCTAGCTAATATCGACTTGCAGAAACTCAACAAAGATGAGATAAATCAAGTAACATGACCATAAGAAGCATAGAAATAGAAAGAGCAGTAAGAAACCTCCCATCTAAGAAAAGCCCAGGACCAGATGGATTTAAAAAGGAATATTACAAGGCCTTCAAACCAGAGCTCACACGAATACACCAAAAACTCTTCAATGAAATTGACAGAGAAAGTTCGCAACAGAAATCTTTCTATTAAACCATCATAATCCTCATCCCAAAGCGAGGCAGGGACTCATCAAAGAAAGAGAACTATAAACCCATTTCTTTGATGAACATTGATGTAAAACACCTCAACAAAATTTTGGCCAATCAACATCAACATTTCATCCAAAAACTCACACACAACGATCAATCAGTATTTATTTCAGTGATGAAAAGCTGGTTCAATATATGCAAATCAATTAATGTAACTCATCACATCAACAAGAGCAAGGGTGAGAACCACATTGTTATCTCAATAGATGCAGTGAAAGCATTCGACAAGATCCAACACCCCTTTATAATGAAGGCTCTGGGAAAACTATGAATCCAGGGAACATTCCTCAATACAATAAAGGCTTTATATGACAAACCTACAGCCAGCATTATACTTAATGGTGAAAAACTAAAGCCATTTTCTCTTAGGAAGGAGACAAGGATGTCCACTCTGCCTGCTTCTCTTCAATCTAGTATTAGAATGACTATCTACATCAATAAGAAAAGATACAAATAAAAAAGGGATCCAAATAGGGAAAGATGTAGTAAAATTCTCCCTCTTTGAGATGACATGATCTTGTATTTAAAAAATCCCATGGACCCATTCAGAAATTACTCATGATGATTCAAAACTTTGGCAAATTAGCAGGGTATAAAATTAACTCTCAGAAATCAATGACTTTTTTGTATGCCAACAATGAGAAAAGCGTGGCTGAAATTAGGAAAGCAACACCATTCATAATACTCCACAAAAAATAAAATACCTAGAAATTAACTTAATCAAAGAAGTGAAGGATCTTTATGATGAAAACTTTAAAAGGAAATCAAATCAGAACTTAGAAAGTGGTAAAAAAAACAAAAACAAAACAAAAAAAAAAAAAAAACTCCCATGCTCCTGGATTAGAAAGATCAACATCATGAAAATGGTAATACTTCCCAAGGCTATCTACAAATTCAATGTGATACCTATCAATATTCCAAACTCATTCTTCAAGGAAATAGAAGAAGCAATCCAAAAATTCATATGGAACAATAAAAGACCCCGAATACCAAAAACAATCCTCAACAGAAACAACAGTGCTGAAGGAATATCAATACCAAGTTTCAAACTGTACTACAAAACCATAGTAATCAAAACAGCTTGGTACTTGCACAAAAACAGATCTCAGGATCAATGGAATAGAATTGAACACCCAGAAAATGAACACACAGATCTATAGCCACCTAATCTTGAAGAAAGGAGCTAAAAAATAGAATGGAAGAAGGACAGCCTCTTTAGTAAATTGTGTTTGCAAAGTTGGTTAATCACTTGTAGAAAACTAAAGCTACATCCTTATATATCACCCTGCACCAGAATCAATTCCAAATGAATCAAAGACCTCGGAGTCAAAGCAGACACTCTAAAAACATTACAGTACAAAATAGGAGATACTCTAGATATCCTTGGAACAGGACTAAATTTTCTTAATAGATACCCATAAACACAACAAATCAAAGAAAGGTTGGACAAATGCGATTGCATGAAATTGCAGAGCTTCTGGAAGGCAAAGGACAAAGCTCTCAAGATCAATAGAAAGCATATGGATTAGGAGAAGATCTTCACTAGCCATAAAAGGGACAAGGGTCTCATATCTATAATATACCTGGAACTCAAAAAATTAAATCCCCCAACTACAAATCCTCAAAGAAACCACTGCCCAATAAATAAGTGGGCTAAAGACTTACAGAGAATCTTCTCCGAAGAGGAAAGTAGGATCGCCAATAGACACATGAAGAAATGCTCAGCCCCCATAGCCATAAAAGAAATGCAAATCTAAACAACACTGATATACAACATCACTCTACTTAGAATGGCTATAATCAAGAACTCTAATAATAACAGATCCTGAACAGGATGTTGGTGAGATTGTAAACTTGTTCAACCACTTTGGAAAGTAGTATGGAGGTTCCTCAAAAGACTCTACATAGAGCTCCTTGATGACCCAGCAATCCCACTTTTGACATTTACCCAAGTGATCACAAACAAGAACATACTAAAACTACCAGCAAAACTATGTTCATTGCAGCATTATTTACCATAGCTAAGATATGGAACCAACCCAGATGCCCCTCAGTAGATGAATGGATCAAGAAAATTTGGTATATATACACAATGAAATTCTATGCCTCCATCAGAAAGAATGACATTTCCCCATTTGTTAGGAAATGGAAAGACTTGGAAAAAATTAAGTGAAGTAAACCAGACCCAAAGAAATATAGGTCCCATGGTTTCCCTTATTTGCAATAACTAATTTATGTCTGAGACAAGCAGAAATGGTCACATATGTTGATGTTAGGCGAAATGAACCCCTTGGTAAGGACTCAAATTTTTTTTCTTTTCTTTTTTCTAGTGTATTTATAAGATGATTTCTCTGTTGATTTGCATGTTCCTACTCCACGGTTTAACCCCTGTTTTCAGAATATTTGATGTTAGTATTATTTTGAGAGGGGAAGGGAAAAACAAATAGGGATACAGGATGACCCATTACAACAATGACATCTACGAGATATTCTGTCGAAAAGCAAACTTTATAACTTTGGCGTGGGGTGTGGAGGTGCAGAGGGGGAGATGGGAAGGGATGGGAAGGGGAAACAAAGGAGGAGGCAACAATGATTGATAAGAAATATACTCATTACCTTATTCATGTAATTGTAAACCCTCTGTGTGTATTTTTACAATAAAAATCATGAAATTATAAAGTAAAAATCCATGTCACTTTTTTTTGTCGGTCATGGGTCTTGAACTCTGAGCCTTGGCACTGTCCCTCAGCTCTTCAGTTCAAGGATACCACTATACCACTTGAGCCACAGTACCATTTCTAGTTTTCAAGAGTTATGTTGGAGATAAGAGTCTCACAGACTTTTCTACCCAGGCTGGCTTTGAACCACTATCCTCAGATCTCAGACTTTGGTGTAGCTAGGATTACAGGCATGAGTGAACAAAGCGCAGATCCAAGACAATTTTTAAAAAGCAAGCTTATTGAAACTTCTGGCTTTTTCCAAGAAACAATCTTACTTTGTCAGCATTAGTTTATAACTATGAGTTACTTTTAGATGTAACTGTGAGTTTTTCGATAGAATCAAATATAAGTTTTATTATTACTAAGTATCTCACAAAAATCCACTGCAATTGATTTCCCCCAAAGTCAATTATTACATACTATATTACTCACTATTATTGTTAGAGTCTATATTACATATAGTGTGAAGTGAACCATTCCATATAAACTTGTAGATGCTATTTTAGCACTTTAAATTCACATCTGTGATTTTAAACGAAGGAAAGAAAATTTTTCAAGTTAAAATGAAATATGAATGTGTAGTGTGTCCCAACTGAACCTAAAATTCTGAGTTCATACAGACATAATTATTTTCTTTCCACTAAAGACTTTAAAGTAACACTATTAGAAATAGTGAGGCAAGAAGAGGAAGAATTAAAATCATGTCAAAAAATGTCTCCGTTATTCTGCTAACCCCACCTCTTTGATGACCTGCCAATTCCCAGTTGTCACAAAGCTTCAAGTGTCTCTCTTAGAATTCTATTTGGAAAAGTTCTCAATCACTGATTCTTTTTGTACTTTCTGTTATATGAAACAAAATATAGACACAAAACAATTTATATATAATGCACACATATGTTGAAGTCACTACAACTGAAAAAACAACCAACAAAGTAGAACTCCCCCCGGAACAAAAACATGTTGTGTCCATTTTTTTTTGAAAGCACAAATAACTCAAATACATATTAACTTGGAGTAGAGCCATAAAGATAACTGTGTCTCAAAAATACGGTTGTGTTAATTTGTAATTAAATTCGTCTAGATAAACCTAATATAGCAAATCCCTTGAATGGATAAAATTGTTTAAAACAAATGTGACTGTATGAGAATTGAGATCTGCACAAAATTAAAAGAATAAAATAACAAAATCATGACATATTTTAAAAATTCAGAAATGCAATGAATTAGTCCAATAATATCCATATTGAAAACTGATTCCTACTGATTTAACAAGAAAAAAATATGCAACTATACAATCTGAGCGGTGTACATGAGTCTACATAATTTTAAACTACTCCAAATTACACTTTGTAGAAGACTGAATGTGGGTTATCTAAAGGAAAACTTCAATACATGATATAAATGAAATAAAAATCTCATGAAAAGAGAGAAGTAGTTACTGGAAAATACTAGTTTCATAAATGGTGGTCAAAATCTTTCTAGTACTGAAAAAATTGCACACTAAATAAGTTAGATCCAGAAAAAGACCCAAGTTACTCGAGCTGATTTGAAACTTTGGCAAAGTTGCAGGATATATCTGTAACATTTCTATGGATGTTGACTCTGGCAAGGAATTCATTTCCTCTTTGACCTGACAAATAAATATATGAAAAAACATAACTTCTACAACTAAATATCAAGACCTAACTAAACATATAACCAGAAAAGTCATCATGTAAGCTGTATTGCAACTGGGGTAAAATTGAGATACCACTTCACCCCAATTAGAATGGCTATAATCAAGAACTCTAGTAACAACAGATACTGGACGGGATGTGGACACAAGGGAAACTTACTACATTGTTGGTGGGAGTGTAAACTTGTTCAACCACTTTGGAAAGCAGTATGGAGGGTCCTCAAAAGACTACACATAGAGCTCCCCTATAACCCAGCAATTCCACTTTTGGGCATTTACACAAATGTTCACACACATGACCACACTAAAGCTACAGGCACGACTATTTTCATTGCACTCTTATTTACCATAGCTAGGATATGGAACCAACCCAGATGTCCCTCAGTAGATGAATGGATCAAGGAAATGTGGTATATATACACAATGGAATTTTATGCCTCCATCAGAAAGAATGACATTGCCCCATTTGTTAGGAAATGGAAAAACTTGGAAAACATGATAGCAAGTGAAGTAAGTCAGGCCCAAAGAAACATATGTCCTATAGTTTCCCTTATTTGTGATAACTAGTATATGTCTGAGTCAAGCAGAAAAGGTCAGATAAGTTGATGTTAGGGAAATGAACCCTAAGATATATATTCAAATTTTTTTTCTTTCATGCGATTGTTTTTTTTTTTTTTTAACACATTTATAAGATGATTTCTCTGTTGCTTTTTATGTCCCTCCTCACTGTATAACCCCTGCTTTCACAGTATTTGATGTCTGTATAATTTGTGGAAGGGAAGGGAAAAAACAAATCGTTTAAATAGGGATACAGGTGGACCCATTTCAACAATGAGATGTAAAAGTCGTTATGTCGAAAATGAACTTTACAAATTTGGTGGGGGGAGGAGGATGGGGGTGCGGGAGGAGGATGGGAAGGGATGGGAAGGGGAAACAAAGGAGGAGGCTACAATGTTTGATAAGAAATGCACTCATTATTTGCTCATGTAATTGTAACCCCTCTGTATAGTACTTTTCACAATAAAAAAGATAAATCAGTCATACTGATTCTGTATTTATTGTAAATGTTGATTTTTTCATTAATTATTTCCTTTAGTTTGCTATTTTTAAAACATTGTGTTAAATGATGTATAACTTGGTAACTAATTTTGGATGCCTCCTTAAATTTTGTTCTGAGTGTAATGTCTCACTTCCGTTCCTAACCCGTGAAATGATGTTGATTACAAAATAATTCTAATAGCCACTGTTTATAATACACAAAATCTCATAAGCATGACACCAAAAGCATTGGTTAACATTTGGATATCAGGGTCTCATGACTGATGAGGCCTATCTGTATGAGTATCATTGTACCTAGATACCTCAGCCTAAATTCAGCCACTGTTTAAAAATGTTTATACCTTTGTCACCCATCAGAGATTAAGTCTGAATATAAAGCCTAAGGAAAATGATAAAGTAAGAATTTAGCTTTTCTGGATATAAAATAACAATATGCATCATAGAGCAACTCACTGGTTTAAAGTCAACCTATTTATCCAAAACATTCTAAGTATTTCCTTAAAATGTGTATTATTCTCTTGAAAGGAATGGGGAATGTGAGAAGAGGACTAACCAAGCATTGCCTTCAAATATACGTAATTTGGATGTACCTCTACAATTCGCTTTAAGCATTACTGATAAAAAATGTTTAAATAATTGATTTTCTGGTCAGATATAATATATCCTAGTTTCATATACTAAACTACATTCAGAAAATGGTATATACCGATTAACTAAAGAAAGTCCTGGAAGAAAAAATGGCATCTCTATACTATGTCATGCCCAATTCTTAGGTATTTCATCCTGCCTCCATTTAATGAATTTGATTGTTTAAATCCTTCATAATTTAGTAATTAAAATCGATCAGTGTCCTATAATATAATTGTGTATGATTTCATCCTAGAATGATTCAAGGAGTGCCCATTCAATCAGGACAAACATCACATTCCATTGGTATTCATATGGATAGGAATGAGTTTCTTAGGCTCTCCTGCCATTTGAAGGTGGCAGGATCAGGATTCGAACTGTGGGCTCCAGCTCCCACCACTTAAACCTGAGAATAGGGAACTCACCTGTCTGTCCACGAACATCAGCAAGAGCAGTGATAAGGCAGGCACAAGTGTCTCTCAGCATTCCTCCTTGATACTTATAAGGCTGTGATAGGAGGATCATGGTCAATGTCACCCTAGGCAGAAATGTCCTTGAGCCCATTTTCCTACTTCAGTGCCAACAAACCAGAAGTTGGGGCGTATGGCTCCAGTTGTAGGAGGCTAGGCTTAAGCAAAAGCAGCTCATCGACTGTGCCCAGATCCTTAGTTCAAGATCTGGAACTGGCAACAAACAGATA
The DNA here is from genome assembly GCF_019054845.1 of Dipodomys spectabilis. Taxonomy (NCBI): domain Eukaryota; kingdom Metazoa; phylum Chordata; class Mammalia; order Rodentia; family Heteromyidae; genus Dipodomys; species Dipodomys spectabilis. The sequence goes on along the minus strand of NW_024870798.1, from coordinate 8,961,544 downwards.
TACAGAACAATCTGTGCAGCCATCCAGGTAAAGCAGGTGACCCTCAGCAGCCTTTATTTACATTTTATGCTGAGGCCAATGCAGGAACAAGCACATACCAGGCAGGGAAAGAGAAGATGAGGTTTTTTAGAAGTAATCAATATTCAGAAAATTAAACTTTGGAACATAAAATGGTAGCATAAAAACTACCATTAAAAAAAGATGAAGGGGATGGGAATGTGGATTACTGAGAGTCATTTACTTCCATGCAAGAAGACCTGGGTTCGATTCCTCAGTAGCACATACACAGAAAAAGCCAGAATTAGTTCTGTGGCTCAAGTAGTAGAGAGCTACAGACAGTGCCAAGGCCTTGTGTTCAACCCAAGAACTGGCAAAGAGATAGCTAGGTATGTAGGTACGTAGGTAGGTAGGTAGATACATAGATACATAGATAGATACATAGAAAGATGAGAGATGAATCTGGTTTTGGATGTCAGGAGGAAAGAAGGGCTTTCATAACTGTTTTCTACCTTCAAATACAATGTTACCCTGGAGTTCTTCCTGCTAACAAGGCTAGGGCTCAGATCCTGAGAACTTCATTTGAATCCAGGATGGGTCAATAATGTTTCTTTCCTGCTTCTATACCTGGAGAACTCTAAGAACATTTAGAGTGCAAGTACTTATCACCAACGGAAACACAGGAAACTCTTGAACTTCTGACATTTCAGCAGTGGAAGCCTGAGTGTCATAGACATTCCTGCCCTGGCTGGCTTCACCCTGTGATCCTGAGACCTCAGCTAGGATGACAGGTGTGAGGTACTGGTGCTCTGCTAGGTTCAGAACTGTAATGACATTGACAATACAAGTCAAGGCTCATCATAAAGGGTTTGGGGAGCATATTAAGCCTTTCAACAATGGACCTTTCAGAACCCTGTAGGACACAATGTTGTAATTCTAGAGTCTGAGAGACTGGGCATATGGATGTGCTACACTTGAACCTGGAGCTCTGACTCCAATTCTGGTGTACATCAGCGTTCATTTCCAGAGAATGTTCTCCTAATCAGCAAATAGGAAAAGTAATTTGATTGACCCTCACTTTTTTCCAGTTGTCTGTCTGGAACTCAAACCTGGGCACTGTCCCTGAGCCCTTCAGTTCAAAGTGAACACTCTACCACTTGAGTCATAGTGCCACATGTGGTCTTTTTGTGGTTCATTGAAGATAAGAGTCTAACAGGCTTTCCTTGCCTAGGCTGTATTTGAACTGTGGTCTTCAGATCTCAGTCTCCTGAGAAGCTAGGTATACAGTTGTGAGCCACCGGCATCTGGCCTATTGTTTCTACTCTCCTGGGGCTTGATCTTAGGGTATGGGTACTGTCTCTGAGCTTCTTTTTCTCAAGGCTAGCGCTCTACCACTTGAACCACTCCACAGCTTCTAGGTTTTTCTGAGTATGTGGCACTGAGGATTCAAACCCTGGCATTCATGCGTGCTGAGCAAGCTCTATACCACTAAGCCACATTCCCAGCCACACCCTTAAAATTTTATCCCACAACTTGCCTATCCTCAAGAAAAGGCTTCTGAGTGTAAATCATCTAAAGAAATCCCTTAGGAAGTTGTCAAAAGATAACTAAGACAAAGCTTACACTTGGGAGAGACTCTAAAGGTGATGACTGTGACTAATGCCTCCATTTAATTATATATCATGTTTCAACACTTAATAAAGTATTAATGAAAAACAAGTCAATGACCTAATTTATTTTGTATAATTTTCTAATAGATGTGAAAAACATAATAAATATTATGTGTATAAAAATACTAAATACAATAAACTATAAAATGTATAAAATAAAATAAATACAAAATCAATTAAAATCATAATATGTAATAAACATACACATGTAAATATATAATATATTACACATATATAGAAATATTTTTTCTATTGCAGGTCCTTCATTCAGAACTCTAGCCTGAATTTCTTTTCCTCCAGGACAGTGAGTTTTTCGTTCACCCATGGTGCAAAAGAGTTACCTGGAATGTGAGATCAAATCCCAGCAATGATGGAAATACTGCCCCCAGTTCCAAGACAGTGACTAAATTTTTAAAAATCAAGCAGTTATGCTTATTCAGTTCCATACTGAACATTAAGAAAAAGCAGTGTAGAATTTTGTATATCTATTCAGACATTTTTCCCTTACCCCCAAAAGGCTTCTCTGAGCATGACTTTTTTCATTTTTTTTATTGTAAAAATATTATACAGATGGGTTACAGTTAAATGAGCAAGGCACATTTCCTATTGAACATTGTTGCCTCTTCCTTTGTTTTCCCCAAAACATCCCTTCCCTCCCATCTCCACATCTACTCCCCCTGCCGATCTCAGGGACTTATTTTTTTTATTTTTGGCTTTGCACAGGGTTTGATCTCAAGTAGTGGCAACTCTGAACTTTTCTTCACATTGCAACACATTTACCAAGACCCTGAGTTCAAATTCCAGGCTAGGAAAGAAAACTGGCAAAAATTCCAAACCAGGGAGCTTTATTTTTTTATTTAGTTAAACGATTAATTAATTTTTTAATTTAATCTTTATTTTGCCAACACAGGGGTTGAACTCAGGTCGTGCAACTCTGCCTCAGCTTCGATCGCCCTAGGCTGGAGTACAATCTCTGGACCCATAGCCGATCTTGGGATCCTAGGCCCAGAGGGCTTGCACGAAGAAAAATAAAGTAGGATGCCACAAAAAGTGGTGAGCTGCAGAGGGATGGGGTTTACATTTTTTATCTTTACACGGTGAACATCCTGGTTCTGAATGACACAGCTGCAATTGGACCTGACCAGCCATTGCTGAAGGCTGGTGGGCTATCAGGGAAACCATAGGCCTACCTGTCAACCATAGGCCCTGGGTTCAAATCCCGATCCTGACACCTACCAATGGCAGGAGATCACAAGAGACTAATTTCTGTGCATAGGAATACCTATTGAAAGAGTACTTCATGCTTCAGTGTAGTCTAAAATTGGATGCAATAATCCTATCATACGGATTGATCTTAATTAATAGTTTATTGAACATGAAAAGAATAATATTCCTTCAGTGGCAGTATAATAAATGCCTAAAAGTTGTTAGGAATATAGTAGGTTTCATTCAATCATAGACAAACAGATCTGATGCTCCTTTCCAATATGTATTTATTTGTATACCACCATCTGCCTATCCATGTATCACTGTTTTGGCCAAAACTGAGGCTGGATCTCAGCACTTGGGAACCACCTGACAGCTTCATTGGCTAGAGGCTGCTGTGCTCACACACATCCATTCATGAATTGGGACTGCTAGGCCCTGACTTCAGATCCAAGCACTGCCAAAAATATAATCTTGCAGTAAGAAGCCGAGTATGACACATGTTTTCCTTTTCTGGGAGAGTCTTGAGTGTCAGGCATGATGGATATCATATCTACAAATCTGGATGCTGTGATAGGATGTAAACAATGTAATAAATGGTAGCGGTGTCATCAGAGTCAATAAAATAGTTGCTAAATAAATGAATAAAACCAGAAATAAAATGAATAACTACACCAAACACAATACGTAATGAATATCTGTATGGAAGTATAAATCCTGTGTTTAAAATGGATATGAAGAGTATGTTTTCCCAGCCTGAAGCTTGAATTCAGACCTAGGGAACAGGCCTGACTTTCTTGTCTTCAAGCATGGTCAGATTCCCTTCTCTCACAGTGCTGCATATTTACCTAGACCTTGAGTTCAAATACCAGGTCTGGCAGAAAAATTGGCACGAATTGCAAACCAGGGGGCTAATTTTTTAATGGCAGGTTATTGTGGAAGCATTGTCCTGCATGACAACATAGGTTGTGAGCCTTGGAGAAGCAAAAGTTGAGGAGGTGACACCTCCAGAAATTGAGAATCGCAGAGGATGGAGACATGCCCCAGACCTAGAGGGATGTGGCTCTGCGAGCACTCAGAGGCTGAAATCCACAGGGGGAAACTCCTGCTGCAGGAGTGGTGACCCCTTTGCAGGGATCACCACACAGCAGCTCAGTGGCAGACAGAGCTGGAACCACAGGCCTCCTGCCCCATGAGCTGACACCAGAGCAGGCGTGGGGATGGGAAATGGGACAGGGGGCATCCGAGAACAAAATCTGCTTCATCCATGACCTGCATGATGACGTGGACTTCCATAGTCCAGCAGATGAGCACCACCATCGATGCAGCCAGCTGTTGGCACACATCTGCACTGTCTTGGAGTCCCTCATGGCGTGTAAAGAGCAGATGTTCATCCTGGATGAACTGTGTCTGGAGAAAGCCAAGCGTGTGTGCTGGCTCTCCCAGGAGAAGATGGAGAAAAGAGAGCTGAGGGAGCTGCTGTCCCTTCTTGCAGGGGAAGGAGCAGATAGAAGGCTCCAGATGCCTGCACAGGATGAGCCCCCATAACTGCAGCTGCTTCAGATGCCTCAGGCTCTGGGGTGGGCAAAATGAGGGAGGAGCAGAAAGGTTTTGAAGAATTGCAACTTCAAGACAGCTTGGAAACTGCCAGAGGAGTGGTCTGGGTTCCCAACCCTATAGATGACTCCCCTTTGGAGCACATCCTGCAGCAGATGCCCCACATCCAGAGCCACCTACAGCTGGTAGGCTTGGTCAAGGAGCACTCCCTTTCTTTCTTCTGTAGACTGATGTGGATGATGACTCTCTATGTGACATACTGATTCTCAAAAGCCACGTCAGCCACCAGAAATAAGTGGCCAGGTAGCCTTCTCTCAGGCAGGCCTCCATCTGCCATGTGATGGGAAGGGTAAACTGAAGGTCAGTTAGGGCAGAAGCTGCCAGGAAGCGGCCCGAATTCAAGGGACATCTAATAGCCCATTGGTGGCCAGGGAAGAGACCTATGTTATGCTTATCTCAAACAATAAATTGTTTTCAAAGGAAAGAAAAACCTCCAACAAAGATTTGTTCTTCAAGGCCTCTGGCTTGAACTCAGGGCCTGGCCCCTGTCCCTGAGCTCTTTTTGGTTAAGGCTGGCATTCTACCAGCTGAGTGTTTTCTGATAGTTCATCGAAGATAAGAGTCTCACACACTTTCCTACCCAAGCTGGCTTGGCACCATGATCCTCCAGATCGCAGCTTCCTGAGTATCTAGGATGACAGGTATGAGCCCCCAGTGCCCAGCTTGTGATGACTTTTGAAGGCATTTTGTCAAGTCTGTAAAAGGAGTCGCAAAGGGCCTGGATAGACCATGACCCAATCAAGGAGCTGGGATGGGAGAAGGCTCACCTTCTAGCCATTCTTTTCTCCAAAATTAAAGATGCCAGTTGGTGTTGTATGCATCAAATACCTAGGCCAACAGCTATCAGGCTTAGTGGGGAATAGGTAGAAAATACCCAAAGATTGCAGTGTAGAAATCTCTGATTTTGCATGCATGTGGGGTGTGTGTGTGTGTGTGTGTGTGTGTGTGTGTGTGTGTGTGTGTGTGTGTGTGTGTGTGTGAACTCAGGGACTAGGCTCTATCCCTGAGTTTTCTTGGTCAAGCCTAGTACTCTGCCACTTGAGCCACAGTCCCACTTGTTTTATGATGGTTAATTGTAGGTAGGAGTCTCATGCACTTTCCTGTCCAAGGTGGCTTGGATCAAGAGTAAACACAACTCACAGGTACAATCCCCATGGTGGGAAACTCCTGCCCCCTGCTGGCCAGACGTGGAACATGAGAGGCCGTGCCATTTTCCTCTAGATTTCAATTGGGGGAAGTGACCAGGGCCAAGCTGACTTTTGCTCACCATGGGTGCTGATGCCAGAGCAGGTCTGTTCCACCCTAGGCCAAGAGAGTGCCAGGAGTCCCGGATCCTAGGGGCACAAGGAAGGGAGAGGTCAGCTCCAGGCCGAGCTAAGAGTCTTTGCCCACAGACACCCCAACTTGGCCTTCCTGATCACCATAAGATCTGACAAAGAACAACCCCAAAAAAACAAAATTGGAGCTATGGGTCAAAATTGGAGCTAGCATTGAACCAAAGAGAGCAGGGACAGAGCCCCCAAGCTTTGAGTTCAAGACACCCAGCTGACCCTGCCCCATAAAACACAGGTTGGCTACAGTAAACTTGTAGGATTTGTGAAGTGTTTCTGAAGAATGGTGATACTAAAGAAAGCACCCTAATTCTAATGACAGCTGAAATTGTGACATACAGCTATGTGCTGAGTCCTTCACAGGGTGCTGTTTGCTGGGGCCTTCCCACATGGAGTTTTGTGCTGAGTCCTCAAAAAGGTGCTGTTTTCTGAGTCATCCCAAAGGGTGCTATGTGCTGAGTCCCTGAGAAGAGTGGGCCATGCTGGGTTTTTAAAAGGGTGCTGTGTGATGAGTCCCTTACACAACGTACTATATGCTGAGTCCTTCAAAAGTTGCGGTGTGCTAATTCACCCCAAAGGGTCCTGCTATGTGCTGAGCCTTTGAGAAGTGAGGGAGGAGGTGAATTTTTCAAGTGCTTTGTGCCAAGACCTTAAAATAAGGTGCTCTTTACTGTCCTGCAAATGGTGCGATGGGCTGAATCCTTTGACAGTGTGGTATGTACTGAGTCCTTCCACACTGTGGTATGTGCTGAGTCTTTCAAAATTGTGCTATCTGCTTAGGTTTTGAAGGGTGCTATGCACTGAGTGCTTTACACAGAGTGCAATGTACTCAGTCTTTCAAAGGGGGCTGTGTGTGTCTTAACACAGGATGCTATCTACTGAGTCCCTGGGAAACAGTGCTATGCGCTTGAGTTTTTCAAAGCATGCCATGTGCTGAGTCCTTTACACTGTGGGCTATGGACTCCCTCTTTCAAAGGATGCTTTGTGCTGAGTGCTCTACACAGTGTACTATATACTGAGTCATTCAAAGGGAGCTGTGTACTGAGTCCTCTACCCAGGGTGCTTTGGGCTGTTTTTTGAAGTGTGCTGTGTGCTGAGTCATCTCAAAGGGTGCTATGTTCTGAGTCCTTGAGAGGCAGTTATCCCCAACAAGCACACACACACAAACACACACATACACACACACACACACACACACACACACACACACACACACAAGGGTCACTGTACACCTGCTTGGTGTGTAGAGTGGAGGGGGAAGGACGAGAGTCTCTTCCCGTGGTGGGGCTGAGGGGAGATTCGATCACAGAAGCAGGTACTGGGGTTAGGGGGGAGTGATGAGCTGAGGTGAGGCTACAATTGCGTGGCCTGGAAGCCTTAGAGCCCAGTCAGGGCTGGGCTTGCAGCAGGGGTGGGGTCAGGGGCAAAGGGGAAGGGAGCATGGCAAGAGGAGGAGGGGTAGGACCCAGGGCACACTGTGTTCGCAGCAGGGGGCGGGTGCACTCCGTGGGGACAAGGCAGCCCAGGAGAGGAGTGAGGGCAGAGAGAGAGAGAGCAGATCGAAGAGTGAGCACACACACAAAGGCAAGCAGCTTTATAGGCTGGCAGCCTCCCAAATCTTAGCGCATGTCCTGTCGGGGAGCACAGAGCATGTGGAGCTTATGCAGCAGGACATTGCCACAGGCAGCTACTCGGAGGTGTGGTGGCCATGGCAGGCCTGAGTCTGAGGACCCTGCCCAAGGAGTATGGCAGTGGAGGTGGCTGAGGTGGGGGCAGTGTTGGCTGATGAGGAGGAGCAGAGGCCATGTGCAGCCCCTACATGCCCCGCAGACGTGAGCCTGCCCACTTCCTGCAGCATCGCGTTTCAAACATGGTGTTTTTGGCTCAGACCCATGGTGCCTCTTGAAGTCACCCAGCAGAGATGGCACGCCCCTGGTTTGCTTGCAGCCCCTAGCAGGTCTCGGATCCCAGTCCTCATACTCTGGGCCTGCATGCCTCTGGAGCCTCTACCTACAGCTTCTCCCAGTAGCACACATGAGTGGCTGCCCCATGGGCCTGCACCCTGGGAACCCTCCTGCCAAAAGACCCTCTCCTGCTGACATGGACCCGCCCTTCCTGCCTCCCCTCTCCTGTCCTGCTATTGTGTGCCCCATGCCCCACAGCCTGTCATGTCCCTGCCACAAATGTACCCCAGGGTTGGAGAGTGGGAGTGGGTGTTGACCCCGGGATCCCACCCCCACACTAGTAAACGGTGTACCAGGAAATGGAGTGATGCAGGAATGGGTGAGGAGGGGTCGCCACAGAGCTCGTGGCCTGGAACAGTGGGAGCCACACAGCTGTGCATCTGCACCCTTCCTCTCCCTGTTGGGAACCTGGTGGCTTTAGTCAGAGGTGGGAAGCAGCACCTCCACACCTGCCTTATTGGGTCTTTTGCTTTTTGCTGGGGGTGGTGGCTGTTGGATGCAAAAGGTAGGCCCTCCTTGCTGTGTGAGCCCTTATGTTCTGTGCTCGGTCACCCTTCCACCTGAGCAGGGTCCCAGAAAAGCCCAATAGTTATGTGAGGGCACTTGGAATCAGATAGAAGGTGAATATCTGGGAAGAACACACCCCCTCCGACACGCATATACCTGACCTGTCCCCCCACATCAGCTGTCAACAGTTCTCACAGGGTGATCACATTTCCTAGCTCTCCCAGTATCTGCTGGCTCACATTCCATCTGCTCTCCTAGTCCTTCACAAGAATCCCCAAAGTCACCCAGAAGCATCTAGACTGGAAATAGGGAGTCTGTCCATGTATGTAGCCTTTAGGACCCCATGCATTTTGCAACACTGCCCCCACTCCAGGTCAGACACCCCTCTGGGACACTGTGACACCCCTGCTTGTTTTTAATCCTGGCTCTGAGGATCCACCTATCTCAGGACACCTTCATAGAGAATCCTGGCCTGGGATTTTGGTGAATGGTGAGTAAATGCTGGTAGTTCCCAAGGGAAAGTGTCTGGCCCTTGAGAAAGGGAGAGGCAGAGTGGTTCTGCGTTATTAGAGCGGTGCTCCTTTGGGTGGGAGCCACTAGTTTGACAAGGGAATCCCCGTACTCCAGCTTGTACCTTGTCCCAGAGGAGGAACCAACAAACTCAGGAGAGACACTGCTGGGTCTATTTGTGTGTGCGTCTGTGTGCGTGTGTGTGTGTGTGTGTGTGTGTGTGTGTGTGTATGCATGAGAGAGAGAGAGAGGGATGGAGGGAGAGAGAGAGACAGAGAGAGAGAGGGATAGAGAGAGGAAAAGAGACAGAGAGGGAGAGAGAGAAGGAGAGAGAGATCATCGTTCTCCTTACACTTGCCTGTCTGTGCTCAGGTGAGTGATCAGTTGGCAAATTGCAGGTGCTGCATGGAGGAGTCTTCTGTCACAGGTCTGGATTTATGTGTGTGTGTGTGTGTGTGTGTGTGTGTGTATGTGTGTTCGGAGAACAGGGAGAACAATGAAAACATATTTAAGTCATTGTGTCTAAAAAGAGCAAAAGCATTTTATATGTATGCGTGTGTGTGTGTGTGTGTATGTGTGTGTGTATGCTTCTTTTTTCTTCAATGCCAAGTATGAGTCCAGCCATAATTTTTGTTTTCTCCTTGAACGTTTCTTGGCTCCTTTTTGGAGAAATTTTCAGTAGACGTTCCTTTCCACCTACCTCTTCCCTATTTCCTCTAGCCCACAGTAGCTGCTGGACCTGTGTGGGTCTCCCCTAGGAGGCCTGTGTGAATTGCAGACCAGAGTGGACACCTGTCCTTCTGTCTTCAGCCAGAAGGATGATGAGGCAAGTGTGAATGCAGCCGTATTCTTCTAGCCAGACAGTCTGCTCTCATGTGTATACTTGGAGCTAATTCAAGGGTTGGGAATGTGCCTGCCAAATATAATTAAGGAATTAAATGCGGGGGGGGGGTGAGGGAGGAGGGCAGGGGCTGTGAGGCTAGGAGGGTTTGGAGAGTGGTGAACGGTGTGACATGGCACATGGTTCACCACGACCAAGGATGAGAAGGCAAACTTACCCAGAGCATTGACTGTGTCCGTGGGAATCTAGGCAGGGTGCTCTGGACCCCCACTGGTGACATGGATTCCCTCGCGCGGCATTGTACCAGTGGTCAATCATCTCTGGGCTCCAGAAAACTCCAATCTGTGTCCCGCCTGGGCAATTTCCAGCTGGGCAGTGGTAGGCACGTGCATTCCCCCTGCGGATCCCGCTCGTTATCAGGCCATGGCAGTTAGCAAGGGCTCTCTGAATGCCAGTTTCTTTTTTTTTTATTTTAATTTTTATTTTTTGTGAACATACTGTACAGAGGGGTTACAATTACATAAGCAAGATAATGAGTACATTTCTTACCAAGCATTGCAGCCTTCTCCTTTGTTTACCCTTCACATCCCTTCCCAGCCTCCACCCCCCCCCGACACAACCTCCCCACCCCTCCCGCACCAAAGTTGTAAAGTTCGTTTTCGACATGACAACTTCTACTTCTCAAAGTTGAAACGTTAAACGACTTGTTTTTCCCCATCTCCTCCACAAATTACAGATATCAAATATAGTGAAAGCAGGGGTTATACTGTGGAGGAGGGACACACAAAGCAACAAAGAAATAATCTTGTAAATGAGTTAGAAACACATGCATGAAAGCAAAAAAAAACATTGAAATACATATCTAAAGGTTTATTTTCCTAACATCACATTATCTAACCTTTTCTGCTTGACTCATACATGTAGTAGATATTGCAAATAAGGGAAACCATTGGACCTATGTTTCTTTGGGCTTGGATTACTTCACTTAATATAATTTTTTCCAAGGCTTTCCATTTCCTAACAAATGGGGAAATGTCATTCATTTTGATGGAGACATAGAATTCCATTGTGTATATATTCCACATTTTCTTGATTCATTCATCTACTGAGGGGCATCTGGGTTGGTTCCATATCTTAGTTATGGTAAATAATGCTCCAATAAACATAGTTGTGTTGGTAGCTTTAGTGTGGTCTTGTTTGTAAACATTAGGGTAAATGCCCAAAAGTGGTATTGCTGGGTCATAGGGGAGCTCTATGTGAAGTCTTTTGAGGAACCTCCATACTGTTGCCAAAGTGGTTGAACAAGTTTACACTCCCACCAACAATGAAGTAAGGTTCCCTTCTGTCCACATCACCTCCAGCATCTGTTGTTGTTAGAGTTCTTGATTATAACCATTCTAACTGGGGTGAGGTGATATCTCAATGTTGTTTTGATTTGCATTTCTTTTATGGCTAGGGTTGTTGAGCATTTCTTCATGTGTCTATTGGCCATCCTTCTTTCTTCTTCAGAGAAGTTTCTCTTTAAGTCTTTAGCACACTTATTTATTGGGCAGTTGTTTCTTTGAGGATTTGTTGTTGGAGGATTTAATTTTTTGAGTTCCAAGTATATTTTAGAAATGAGACCCTTGTCCATTGTAAGGCTATTGAAGATCTTCTCCCAATCTGTGGGCTTTCTATTGATCTTGCAAGATATGTCCTTTGCCATGCAGAAGCTCTGCAACTTCATGCAATCCCATTCGTCAAACCTTTCTTTGATGTGTTGTGTATCGGGGTCTCTATTAAGAAAATTTCGGCCTGAGCCAAGGAGACCTAGGGTTTCTCCTATTCCATCCTGTAATGTTTTCAGAGTGTCTGCTTTGACTCAGAGGTCTTTGATCCATTTGGAGTTGATACTGGTGCAGGGTGATATATAAGGATCTAGCTTTAGTTTTCTACAAGTAGTTAACCAATTTTGCCAGCACCATTTACTGAAGAGGCTGTCTTTCTTCCATTCTATTATTTTAGCTCCCTTATCGAAGATTTGATGGCTATAGGTCTGTGGGTTCATTTCTGGGTTTTCAATTCTATTCCATTTGTCCTGAGGTCTGCTCTTATGCCAGTACCAAGCTGTTTTGATTACTATGGCTTTATAATAGAGTTTGAAATTTGGTATTGATATTCCTCCAGCAGTGTTCTTTGCCTTGAGGAGCGTTTTAGCTATTCTGGGTCTTTTATTATTCCATATGAATTTTTGGATTGCCTCTTCTATTTCCTTGAAGAATGAGGTTGGAATTTTGATAGGTATCGCATTGAATTTGTAGATAGCCTTGGGAAGTATTGCCATTTTCACGATGTTGATCTTTCCAATCCAGGAGCATGGGAGGTTTTGCCATTTTCTAAGTTCTGTATCGAATTCCTTTTTCAAGATTGTAAAGTTTTAACCATAGAGGTCCTTCACTTCTTTCGTTAAGTTAATTCCTAGGTATTTTATTTTTTGAGGGGCTATTACAAATGGAGTTACTTTCCTAATTTCAGCCACACTTTTCTCATTGTTGACATACAGAAAAGCCATTGAGTTTGGGGGGTTAATTTTATACCCTGCTACGTTGCCAAAGTTTTGAATCAGCTTTAGTAATTCGGGATTGGAGTCTATGGGGTTCTTTAAATACAAGATCATATCATCTGCAAAAAAGTGAGAGTTTTTTTTCTTCTTTCCCTCTTTGGATCCCTTTTATGTTTGCATCTTTTCTTATTGCTGTAGCTAGGCATTCTAATACGAGATTGAAGAGAAGTGGAGAGAGTGGTCGTCCTTATATTGTTCGTGAGTTAAAAGGAAATGGCTCTATTTTTTCAACATTAAGTATAATGCTGGCTGTAGGTTTGTCATATACAGCCTTTATTGTATTGAGGAATGTTCCATAGATTCCTAATTTTTCCAAAACCTTCATCATAAAGGGGTGTTGGATCTTGTCGAATGCATTTTCTGCATCTATTGAGATAACCATGTAGTTCTTATCCTTGCTCCTGTTGATGTGATGAATAATATTAATTGATTTGCATATATTGAACCAGCTGTGCATCCCTGAAATGAATCCTGTTTGATTGTGGTGTATGATTTTTTGGATGAATTGTTGGAGTCGATTGGCCGAAATTTTGTTGAGAAGTTTTGCATCAATGTTAATCAAAGAAATGGGTCTATCGTTCTCTTTCTTTGATGAGTCCCTGCCTGGTTTTTGGATGAGGGTTATGATGGCTTCATAGAATGTGTTCGGTAGTGAACTTTCTCTTTCAATTTCATTGAAGAGTTGGAGGAGTATTGGTGTGAGCTCTGCTTTGAAGGCCTTGTAGAATTCCACTGTAAAACCATCTGGTCCTGGACTTTTCTTAGCTGGGAGGTCTCTTATTGCTGTTTCTATTTCAATGCTTGATATGGGCCTGTTAAGATGGTTTAACTCATCTTGGTTTAGTTTTGGCATGTCAATATTTGCTAGGAAAAGGTCCATTTCTGTCAAGTTCTCAAACTTATTAGCATAAAGTTTTGAGAAGTATTCCCTTAAAATGTTCTGAATCTTGGTTGTTTCCGTGGTGATGTTTCCATTCTCATCTCTGAGTTTATTTATTTGGGTGTGTTCTCTTCTTTTTCTGATAAGATTTGCTAAGGGTCTGTCAATTTTGTTAATTTTTTCGAAGAACCAACTTTGGTTTTGTTGATTCTTTCTGTAGTTTTTGTGGATTCTAATTCATTTAATTCTGATTTAATTTTGATTATTTCTTTCCATCTACTGGATTGGAGTTTATCTTGCTGCTCTTTTCCAAGGCGTATCAGATGTGTCATTAAATTGTTGGTTTCAGATCTCTCCAATATGTTGATGTAGGAGCTCAGAGCTATAAACTTGCCTCTGAGTACTTCCTTTGCTGTGTCCCAGAGGAGCTGGTAATTTGTGTGCTCATTTTTGTTGAATAGCATGAACATTTGAATTTCCTTTCTAATCTCTTCCATGACCCACTCGTGATTCAGTAGTGTGTTGTTCAGCCTCCATGTGTTACCGGACTTTCTTTGGTGGCTTTTGGTGTTGAGTTCTAATTTTATTTCCTTGTGGTCAGAAAGAATGCAAGGTATAATTTCAATATTTCTGAATTTGGACAAGTTTGCTTTGTGACCTAAAATGTGGTCTATTTTAGAAAATGTTCCATGTGCTGCTGAGAAAAACGTGTATTATGATATTGCTGGGTGAAATATTTGGTAGATGTCTGTTAAATCTAGTTGATTTTGCAGGTGTTTAGATCTGCGGTTTCTCTGTTGAGTTTTTGCAGAGTTGATCTATCTAGTGGAGAGAGTGGTGTGTTAAAATCCCCAATAATTAATGTCTTTGGATCTATGTGGGATTTGAGGGAAAGTAGTGTTTCTTGGATAAATTTGGGTGCTCCATTGTTTGGCGAATAGATATGTAGAATTGTAATATCCTCCTGAAGGAGGATCCCTTAATTAGTATTTAATGATCTTCTTTACATATTCTCACGAATTTTAATTTGAAGTCTATTTTATCTGATATTAGGATTGCAGCTCCAGCTTGTTTATGGGGTCCGTTTGCTTGGTAGATTTTTCTCCAGCCTTTAACATTGAAATTGTGTTTGTTTTTATGGGCAACATGTGACTCCTGAAAGCAGCAGATAGAAGGATCTTGTTTTTAATCAAACTAGACAGTCTATGTCGCTTAATTGGAGAGTTAAGTCTGTTAATGTTAAGATATAGGACTGAGAGGTATTTGGGAGTTCCTGCCATGTTATCCACCTTCTTGGACGTTGCAAAAACTGAGTTCTTCCTATGGTTCTTGGATTCTCAGTTTGGGTGCAGTTTCTTGGCCTTTATTGTGGTCTTGTTGGTTTTCTATATGTAGGACATCTTTAAGAATCTTTTGTAGGGCTGGTTTGGTGGAGATGTATTGTTTCAATTTTTCTTTGATATGGAAGTTTTATATTTGGCCTTCAGTTATGAAGGAGAGTTTACATGGGTACAGTATTCTTGGTTGATAGTTGTTTGTTTTTAGGGCTGGGCATACATCATTCCAGTCTCTTCTTGCTTTGATTGTCTCTGCTGAGAAATCTGAGGTGATTCTAATTGGTTTTCCTTTATAGGTGATTAATCTTTTCTCCTTCACAGGTTTAAGGATCTTTTCCTTGGTCTGAGTTGATCCTGTGGGGATTATAATGTGACGCTGGGATGGTCTATTTGGAGTTATAAAAGCTTCTGTATCTGAATAGGTCCATCTTTTTGCATGTTTGGGGAGGTCTCTGCTAGGATCCTGTTAAACAAATTTCCTAGACCATTAACTTCTGTTCCTATGTGCTCCTCTACACCCATTATCCTTTGATTAGGTCTTCTGATGGTGTCTTCCAAGTGTTGGATAGATCTATCATATTTCTTGGACTTGTCTTGGATGGTTGTATGTTCTTTCTCTATAATATCCAGCCTGTCTTCAATCCCTGAGATTCGGTCTTCTGCATG
Source organism: Dipodomys spectabilis (assembly GCF_019054845.1). Lineage (NCBI taxonomy): Eukaryota > Metazoa > Chordata > Mammalia > Rodentia > Heteromyidae > Dipodomys > Dipodomys spectabilis. The sequence goes on along the minus strand of NW_024870798.1, from coordinate 8,946,416 downwards.
GTCTAACCTGCTGTCAAGACTTTCTACTTTGTTTTTTATTTCTTTTCCTTCCAATTGGTCAGCTTTGATGGTTTCAAATTCTTTGTTGAAGCTTTGTTTTAGATCTTGTATGAACTTCTTTACTTCCTTAATTTGGTGTTCAGTGTTTATTTTCAAATCAGTTAGTTGATTTGTTATGGTTTCCTTGGACTCATTCCTTCTGTTGGGTTCCATTCAGCATTCCCTTTGTGGTCTCCCTGACTTGCTTCAACTCTTTGTTAATGGATCCCATGAATGCCTTTAGTGATCTTTTTGTATTCTCATCCTGCTCTCTCAATTCTTGTATTCCTCTTTGCTTAGCTTCCTTCTGTTCATGCCATTCCTGTAGTTCTCTTTGAGTGTTCTCAGCCTGTTCACACCATTCCTCCCTTTCTCTTTGAGTATTCTCAAGCTGCTCATGCAAATCCTGTAGCAGTTTTTGAGTAGCTTCCTCACACTCATGATATTCCTGTATAAACCTTTGGATTGCCTCCTCTCTCTTTCTCTCACTCTCATACAGAGTCCTTTGTAGGATTCCAATCTTTTCCTGCATTGACCTATTGTTTGCCTATTCTCTCTTCCTATCATGCTCATACAGAGTCTTTTGTAGGTTTTCAATCTTTTCCTGTATTGACCTTTTGTTTGCCTCCTCTCTCTTCCTATCTTGCTCATACAGGGTTCTTTGTATGTTTTCATTTATCATGTTTGTCAGCAGTGTTTGTAGAGCTATTTGGGAACTCTCCTCTGGATTATTCATTATCTGTTCTGTCCTCTGATTATAATGCCATTTTTCTTGTGGTTTTCCAGCTTACTCTGCCCATTTGTGATAAAAAGAACACCAGTTTTGTGCTAGAACACTAACTTAAGGCAAGCATCAACGAAAGTCTGAATTTGCACAGTCAATAGTCTGCAGATACAATCTAGTTCAACAGATACCTCTATTCAACATCAAACAGCTATATATTAATGGACTATGAACCTCAAAGAAGAATTTGATAAACCAGAAATTATTAGGGTTAGGGAGAGTTGTGGGTAAAATATAGGAATAGTGTGATGTGGGAAGGTACAGGGAGAGTTAACTTAACTAAGTCCTAGTCTCAAAGCAGGAAATAGGTTGGATAGGATGAAAGTAGAGAGAGAGAATTCAAGAAGAAAGAGAAAGCAATAAAAAAAGAGACCAGAAAAAATACAAAAATAAAAATTAATAATATGCAGAAACCAGAACAAACTATTCAAAGAACGTGAATGTAATGAAAGAAAGGGAGGGATATAAAGGAGATGTGAAAAATTTAAAAATAAAAATACTTAAAATATTATATAGGTATAAAGAGGTAGTACTGCTATTAAGGAATTTAAGTCTCAGAGGTTTTGAATTGAGAAATAAATTTGTGGATTAAGTGTGTTCACAATATGGGATAGGGTCTAAGAGTCAACTACGGGTTTATGTGAGGATGTGCAGAACAACAATTAAGTCCCATAAAGAAGAACGAAAGAGAGAAAAAGTTGAGAAGGATAAGGAAGAAAGCAAAAAAACAGATCAGAAGTTCAGTCAAGCTAAGCAAAAAACAAAAAGAAAAAAAATTTTTTAAAAAGGGAAAAAAATGAAAAACACACACACGCATGTATCACTAAAATAAAGATTATAAGGGGAAAAATGTTTCTAGAAAACAATTTTTTTCAAAAAATTTAAAAATTAAAATAAAGTTTTAGAAAAGAAAAAATTTTTTGTAAAAGGTATAAAAAAGAAGAAGAAGAAGAAAAAATTCTTTGATTTTTTTTTGGGAGGGTTGGGAAAATCCTGTATCTCCCTTGTGTCTGTAATCAGCCTCTGGTTGCAGTCTATTGTCTGCTTGTGGTCCTGTGGCTTTGTTGATTTCTTAAGTCATTTTGTTTGGACAGGCAGAAAAATGCTCTGCTTTACAGAGGATTTTGCGATCCTCCTCCCAAGTTAGTTCAATGGGAGGGGGGTCTGCTTTGATTATCACAAAAGAAGGAGATGGCTTTTTCCTCAAGTTTGGAGATGCTGTGATGAGGCTAGGTTCTGGGTAGAGTTGAGGCCTTTCAGTAAACAGTAGCTTTTCCTGGGGACTAGTTTGTGAGAAACTCACAGAGCCCAGCCTGGAGCCACTCTCAGGGTTTCTCTTTACTGATATAGAGGCTGCTAAAGGTAGGGGCAGCCTCTGGCTCTGATTACCCAGTGAAGAAAGCCATTCCTAGGGCTGGCACCTGAACTGGGTGACTTTTCCCTGGGTGGAGCTGAGTCTGGCAGTTCATGCCGTTAAGTTCTTGTGACCTGATAAATGACGCCTTTTATTCCAAGGCTTGAGTTGGAGCTAGCAGCTCCGCCGAGCTTTGTTGGTATCCAAGATGGAGATCTCCCGTAATGGGGGGGGTGGGGTGGCCTTCCCTCTTCTGCTCTCTATGAAGGATTGAGGATGTCAGGCTTCTACTCACGCCGAGTCTTGGTTCCTGGGCCGTCTCTGGTCTGCGAACTGCAGGATGAAGATGGCTGCTCCTTGTCGGTTCTTGGTGGTGTTGAGTGGAATCCGCTTGCCTGCCGCATCTGGCTCTTTCGTCCCAGACTCTCTCTCTTTCAGGTATGGCGGTACGGCCACCGCCGCAGCGGAAGCGGCGGCCGCTGCTGGCAATAGCTCAGATCTGTCTCCTTGCCTGGATTTTCCCTCTCTGGCCTAACTCTCTGTCTTGTGCTGGGACACTTGGTGTGATTCTCTGGCTTAGGACTGTTCACTGGAACTCTAAAACTGCTTTCTTTGCGAGAGCTTGCTGAGCCTTGAGCTTCTCCTCCACCATCTTCCAGGAACTCCTCTGAATGCCAGTTTCTGTAACCTGCTGTAGTCTGTCTAGAAGGAAAAGGGGACAGCTGACTTTGGAACCTTTTGATTGGGACAAATTAAATACCATGTTTTCCAGGGTTTTATCATGAAGCTGGCAATTTCCACTAACACCTGGGATTATGGGTCAAATTTGACAGACCATTTCAGCTACCAAACAATGACGTTCAAAGCACCACAGGCAGAGTTCCCTAGCCAGATGGTCTCCTGCTATGAACATCATGCCTTGACTGCCTTTCTCTGGCAGCTGTTGATTCTATTCCTGCTCTCTCTAGGGTGACCACCACAGTCGAGGACATAGGGGGAGGGCAGAGATTGTAACCTCACCATCTCCAGGTTGCCTGCTGTGAGCAGAGATTATTCCCAGCATCTGCACTGGACTCTTGGAGATTCAGAAACCCGGGATCCTTCAAGGATCCTTTCTCTGCATCATGAATCTTGGGGGCCGGATATGGTAGACCATCCTGGCTAACCCTAGGGGGAGAAGAGGAGGCCCTTTCAGCCAGGCCTTCAGCTCAAGGCAACCTCGTTCACACTTGTGTGGGAAATTGAGTGCCACAGAGATGGTCAGCCACTGGACAGAGATCTTTGAGAAGATAGGCATCCCAGAGGCCCCGGAATCCAGCAAGTACATTGTGGCTCACTTCCTCGGAGCCAAAACAGTTAAGTGCAGTGGCACCAGGAGGGCAGGAAGAGGGAAGACAGAGAACTGTGGGAGAGGTACATCAGGCTTCCCCCCCACCAGGATGCTTAGCTGTATCAGATGGGACTTTTCTGTAGTATTGTCATAGGAAGATGCTCATTTATTTATCCAAAAAACAGTTACAGTGTGAGCCAGGCTCCGGGGGGTCGATAGACAATGAAAGGTTCCAGTGCTGATTCCACAGTACATGAAGAAACCTTGGTTTGAGCTGGATGCCGATGCTTCACACCTGTCATCCTAGCTACTAAGAGGCTGAGATGGGAGGATAGAGGCTTAAGGCCGGGGCAGGAAAGCCTGTAAGACTGTTATGTCCAACTAACAAAAAGAAAACAGCAGAAGTGTTTGTGTGGCTGAAGCTGTAGTCTGTTGGCCTTGAGTAAATAGGCTCAGTCACATAACCCAGGTTCTGAGTTCAAGGCCCAGGAGTGAGAGAAAAAAGGAAAGAGAAAGAGGAGGGAATTACAGAGAGAGAAAAGGAAGAAAGGAAGGAAGAAGGAAGAACATGCAAACCTTGGTTTGGAGTCCCTGGATCAAGGAGCCAACCATTCACATCTCTGTGGGGACAGTTTCAGAGCATAAAGGCAGTATGTAGGACCAAGCCACAGACCCCTCAGCAACTTCATGACATCCAGAAGCCTGGTGGTCACCGACTGCAGCGGGAAGCAGCCTCGAGTAGACCCTTGGGCTCAGGGTGGGTCACTAGGTTTCAATCATCTCCGGCCCCAAGGAGTTTATTTTCTGGTCAGATAAGAAGGAAATGTGTAAGGGCTAGGGAGGTGTTGGGGTGATGGAGTGTCAAGAGGGGGGAGCAAGGGATAAAAAGGAAGATGAAGAGGGAGGATGATCCCAGTTCAGGTGTGTCAGGACCTCGCCTGTCAACCTAGACCATCACTGATAGAGCTTTTGACCCAGCCACGTTGCAATTAAATGTCCTGGTGCCCGTTGACCACCTGGCTATAATCCACCGCAGGAGCCTGTGCAGTACGACTTTGGGGACTGGGATTTCCAGGCTCAATCTGAAGGTCACATCCCCGGTGTTCATTTCTCGACCAGAGAAAGAGGTAAGCATGCCACTGGCACAGGATAGACAGGGAATGAGGGCGGGAGTTGGGTTCAGTGGTGCCAGTCTTCCTCGAGTGGGCGTTAGGACCCTGTGATTGCCATTCTCAGAGGCAGAGGTGGGTGTCTTTGCTGGCTCAGCCTTTAGTCTAGATGGCAGATCTGGGAGTCAGAGAGGGCCAACTGAAGGTGGGGAAACGTTGGGTAGAGGCTGGTGGGAAAACTAGAGGCACTAGGCTCTGAGCATTGTTGTTTCTTTGAGGATACTCACCACCTAGGAACATTCCTGGGATGGATGAGCCCTTTTCTCCTTTCGAAGAGAGAGGGATCCTTGGCCCAGAAATCCTTTCGTTCCCACATCTTGTGGTTGGATAACTAGAACTCACCTCACTGCTCAGTAATGAGGCAGTACAGTGAGAGATCCTGAGTCTTTGATAAGGTCAGGGGATCCTCAGTATGAGATTGTATTTGAATGTCCTAACTAGGTGCATGGTCAGTCCCATCTAAGACTGTCATGATGTAGGACATAGAATCTAAAGAATCAGAGCATGATGGGGCCTGTTCTGGGGGTCTTGAGTATTATGTGTTAACTTCGAGCTCCCATGTGCCCAACTGCTTCTCTTTCTTGGGTGGGTCTTTGCTAGAAAAAGCATGAAACTAGGAACTGGGTCCTATCCCTTGGCTTTGATGCTGAAAGCTAGCACACTACCACTTCTGGTTTTCTGTCAGTTCCTTGATGACAAGAGTCTCAGGGTCTATCCAGACCCGGCTGGCTTTGACATATGGTCCTCAGATCTCAGCTCCTGAGTACCTAGGATGACAAACATGAGCTACTGGCATCCAGTGAAAGATATTTTCCATGCTTGTCATCCTATCCCCTCAGGAGACTGAGATCTGAGGACTGTAGTTGCATGCCACCCTTGGCATCAAAGTCAATGAGAACTCATTATCTTCAATTAAACACCCCAAAAAAGTTGGAAGTGAAGCTGTGGCTCTAGTTGTTGAGTGCTTGTTTTGAGCTGAAGAGATCAGTGACAGCACCCAGACCCAGAGTTCAAGCCCCACAACAGAAAAAAAGGAAGAAAGTCAGACATCTTTGCCTGCAAAGGGTAGGGGAGGTGGGGGGGGGCAGGCAGGCGGTTGCTGTGGTTGGGAGACTAGGTGATGGCATCACTGTACAGACATTTCTATGAACTCCCCAATTTTGCCCCAGTTTGAAGCCACAGCTTCAGGAGGACGTGGCCTGTAGCAGGCAGGGATTGGGTGAATGGGTGCAGGGGTGGGATTATTGTGTCTGTATTCTCTCCATTGAAGGATGGATTTGGATGCTGGGTGTCAGAGTCTGAAGTGAAGGTTTGCAAGAAGTTTGTGGCTTGACAAATTGGGTTTCCTCTGGGTATATAAAGGTGGCTGAAGCCGGGCGCCGCCAGTGCTCACAACTGTCATCCTAGCTACTCATAAAGCTGTAAAGATCATGGTTCAAAGCCAGCTTGGGCAGGAAAGTCTGTGAGATTCGATGGCCAATGGACCACCAGAGAACAGGAAGTAGTGCTGCGGCTCAATTGGAGAGTGCTCATCTTCAGCTGAAGAGCTGAAGGACAGTACCCTGGCCTAGTGTTCAAACCCCATGACCAACAAGAAAATAAGAGGTGGCTAAGTTTTCTGTATAGCATTGTGTATGGTAGGAAATTCTATGCTGGGTTGTGAGACATTTCAGATATGTGAGAGGCTCATTGTTTTGTCTACAGTGGGTCTGAAGTCGGGAGTGCCAGCTTCTTGGGGATGAGATATGACCCTAATGGAGGGAGTTCATGGTTCCGTTCTCAGGGACTGCTGAAGCCTTGGGCTATACATGTGTGTGTGTGTGTGTGTGTGTGTGTGTGTGTGTGTGTGTGTGTCTGTGTGTCTGTGTCTGTGTCTGTGTGTCTGTGTCTGTGTGTGTGTGTCTGTCTGTCTGTGTCTGCATCTGTGTATGTTTGGAGGTAGAAAAAGTGGCCTTGAACTCAGGGCTTAGGTGCTGTGCCTGAGTTTTGTGCTCAAAGCTATTGCTCTGACTCTTGAGCCACAGCTCCACCTCTGGCTATTTGGTGGTTCACTGTAGATAAGGACCTCACAGACTTTCCTGCATGAGCTGGCTTTGAATAGTGATCCTCAGATGTCAGCCTCCTAAGTAACTAGGAAGACAGACAGGAGCCACTTGAGCTGGCTTTGTGTGTGTGTGTGTGTGTGTGTGTGTGTGTGTGTGTGTGTGTGTGTGTGTGTGTGTGTGTGTGTATATAGAAGTGGGTTGTAACAAGGAGCACCTGAATCTTTGATAACTTCTAACCGCTGTCTTTGGGGGTGAATGGGCTTTATGGCTGAGGTCTGGGGGCCTGGAAGGGTGAGACTTGAAGGGGACTCAGGGCTGCTAAATTATAAGATGAAGAGATTTGTGTGCCCTGGAACTGTTCACTCCCTTGGGCCTGGTTGGTGACAGAGGGAGATTGGGAGGACCTGGGGGTGGGGCCCACAGGGGGTGGCTCCCCTGGGCAACAGGGAACGTGGCCAGCACTTAGTATGGATGTGAGCCCCGTTAGTATGGAGCATATTTGCATGGGTCAGACTGGGTCTTCTCATCATGATGTCTGATGGAAGAGGCCAACCCTATTTTAAATATTGACCTGTGATCTTCATATCTCAGCCTTCTAAGTATCTAGGATTATAGACACGAGCCTCTGACAGTGGGCCTCTGATTATTTTCGGTATATTAGGGTATAAACTCAAGGCCTTAGGCTTTCCAGTCAGGTCTTCTACCACAGGAGCCAAGCCTTTCTCTCTTGGTCATTTCTGAGATAGAGACTCAATATATGCTCAGGCTGGGCTGGATTGCAGTCCTCCTGTGACAGGAATTGGTCACCATGCCTGGTCCTTCTCTAGTTGGGATGCTAGACATATAACGCCATGCTCAGTTATTGGTTAGATGGATTGTCCCAAACTCTTAATCCATGGCAGCTGATTCTTGACCACAGTTGAAGCTCTGCATTGGGCCTCAACACTCTGACCTCAGTCTCTTCACAGGACAGTTGTGAGGAAAGAAGGGATCAATACAGGGGGATCTGTGGGGTAGAACCAGGCATTGAGGGAGTGGTCATCAGATATGGTTCTTGGCAATTATGTGAGCATATGACAGGAAGATACCTGGAAAGAGCTCAGATGGGGCCTATTATTTATCGTGATGCAGGTATGGGATTATGAAACAAAACATGGCTCCCTTTCATCCTTACACTATCCAATGAGGAAGGGGATCCTTCACTGTTGAGTTTTGTAGCTGGAGAAAATGAGGCACAGAGAAACTGGGTGACCTACTCATGACCCCCAGCTGACAGGAAGCTCAGCCTGACTTCTCTGCCATGCTCCTAGGACAATGAGTGCTATTCAGTCCACTTCTTGTGGTGGAAAGTCCACTTATTGTCAGTTGTTGGGCTTGAACTCTGGGCCTGGGCGTTGTCTCCAATCTCCTCAGATAAAGGCTACCACTCTACCACTTGAGCCACAGCACCACTTCCGGTTTTCTGGTGGTTCTTTGGAGATAAGAGTCTCACAGACATTCCTGCCTGGGCTGCTATGAAACATGATCCTCATATTTCAGCCTCCTGTGTAGCTACCATTATAGGCCTGTGCTACTGGCACCCTGCTTAAGTGTATTTCTGACTCTCTCTCTCTCTCACTCTCTCACAGGAACTGGTTAAATGGGTGTTGGAGGAGGTGGCCCAGGGTCCCCATGTGGCTGTGAGTCACGGTGTCCCTCTCATTCTGGAGGTGGGCTGTGGTTTAGGAGCTGTCTCGCTCAGCCTGTTGAACTAGCTCCTTGAGGTAAGCCTCTCTGTGCCCGGGATAGACTGTGATGGTTATTCCTTGTCAGTCCGTCTGCTGAAACCTTCCCCACTACCCTCTGCTAAGACATTTAAAGGAAAGTGGATGAGGAAGTGTTCCGTTGTCCAACTGCACAGCATGATCCCGGGCCTCTGATCTTCACCGCCACCTATCTGGCCAGACTCTGACTATAAGAAAATGAATTCACTCTATGTCTACTTCGCTTTGCTGTGGTGTGTTGTTTCGGAGAGGTGGGGGGCGGTGTGCAGTGGAAAGACCTGAGAACTAACATCTCCTGGGGAACATTTGTTCTTGTGACAGAGCCAAGTCATTGCTGTGGATAAGGAAGAAGCAGCCATCAGACTGACCCAGAACAATGCTCAAAGGTAGGTAGGCTGTTGAAGTATCAAACCCACCCATGTCTGCTTCCCACTCACAACAAGGAGGGTGCACTGAGGGTGGCCCGGCACTGGCCCTAGGGGATTATACATGGATGGTGGCGGTCAGGTGCCAGTGGCTCTCACCCATCATCCTGGCTATTCAGAAGGCTGAGGACTGATGGTTATGACTAAGAGCCAGCCCAGGCAGGAGAGTCTGAGGGATTCTAATCTCCCATAAACCACCTCTCCCCCCACAAAAAGGCAGATGTGGTGCTGTCGCTCAAGGGTTAGAGCCTCAGCCTTGAGTAAAAGAAGCTCAGTGAATGAATCCAAGACCTAGGACTCACAAAAAAAAATAAATGAATAGTGGGCACCTGTTATCTTACAACCAAAAAGGATGGATTCAGTCTTCTCTCTGGTACTTGTAGCCAAAGGTAAGGGGCTTCCTTTGATGTTCCACTAAACCTCTCCTTCTCTCTATTAACTCTCCCGGCTTCAGTTGTGGGATAGAATTCAGATCATCATACTTGGTGTGACCTTATGTACCCTATTCTACCCACCTTCCTTGGGGTGGAGATCCTGGATGTACTCAATGCTGGGAGAATGAAGCACCACAGTGATGTGGGTAGGTATCCCAGAAACTCATACTCAAACACATACACACACTCACCTAGCCAACTCAGACTAACCTTTTCCAAAGGCACTTTATCTCCTTGGATTAACTGACCTAGGAGAGGAACTTGATCCCCTGTAAATGATTATTTTAACTAGGGCTTGCTAGTTGACATGAGATAAACAAAATCTCAAAAGAAAGGCCCTGGTGCCTGTCACCTCTGGCTCAGGATCACACCTGACAACCTGGCTACTCGAGAGGCAGAGATCTGAGGATCAAAAATTGTAGCCAACCATAAGCTGCAAAGTCAGTGAGACTCTACTCTCCATGGAACCACCAAAAAGCCAGAAGTGGAGCTGTGGCTCAAGTGATAGAGTAGCAGCCTTGAGCACAAAATCTCAGAGAGACAGCTCCCAGACCCTCAGTTCAAGCCCACACAAAGAAATGGCCCCATTTGTTGCCCCCAGATTGCCTGGGACTCGAGTGTCTTGTCATGGAGTTAAATACAGCACTGGTCCTTGGGTAGTATATCAGAGCCTTCAGAAAGAAATTGGATGGTGGAAGCCAGGCCTTCCCCTTTGTGTGCTCTCAACCCACATCAACTGGAAGGCAGAGCATGACAATACTGGCAGCTTGCAGAGTGGAAAAGATCCTCCTCTGCCAGGGTTTTTGGAGTGGGCTTCTTAGAGACAGCACTTGAAATGGGGCATTGCTTGACAAGGAGGATCTGACAAGAAGCACAGAGAGCAAAGATGCTGTAAATCAAGGACAACATAGCAGAGTGTGTTCATTTCCAGCCAGGGCTGCTGTTGAGAAACTCGGTAAATATGTGCAAGACTGTGCTGAGACAGGTCCAAGGGGTCACAGAAGAACAGCTTTACAAGGTTGGGATTGTGTCTTAGCAGTAGTGGGCTTGCGTGGCACTCAGGAAACCCTAGTTTTGATTACTAGGTTCCACATACACAGAAAAAGCCAGAAGTCACACCTTGGCTCAGGTGGACGAGTGCTGGCCTCGAGCAAAAGTAACTCGGGGACAGCACCTGGGCCACGAGGTCAAGCCCCAGGACTGACAATATAAAACAGCATTCCACGGGACCTGGGTGACAGGTGGATGACTATGCCTTGTAGCTCTTAGTAGATCAATCCATGCATTGTGACTCCTTCTTTGACAGCGGGGATCTGGACACTCCTTCTGTCCTGAGCACTCCTAGACCCACTTATCAGCAACCCTCCCAACATTTTCCACCGGGACATGGAGCAGCTGGCCCCAGAAATTCTCAGGTACTGGTTGGGTTCGGCGGGGGGATACACGGCAGGCTGCTGAACACCTAGTGGTCTCATCTGCCCTGGAAGACCAGGCCATCCAGAGGAGGCAGATGAGATCTTAGAGAGAGGTAGTGATGTGAAGGGGGCCCTTTAATACCCATGGCCCTACCCCAATACTGAGCCTCCATTTGCCATGCCTGAGGGATGTAGAGGAGTCTCTAGGTGGTAGTGTTTAGAGGAGAATGAGTTGGAAATTCTAAGGAATGAGAAACCATAAGTCCCACTCTGGTGGCTCACACCTGTCATCCTGGCTACTTGGGAGGCTGAGATCCAGAGGAACTTGTTTCCCAGCCCAGGCAGGAAAGTCCCATGAGAGTCTCATCTCCAATCTCCAACCACAAGTGGTGCCATGGCTCAAGTGGTAGAGCACTGTCCTTGAGCAAAAATCATCATCGGGGACAGTACCCAAGCCATGATTTCAAGCCCCTCAACCAAAAATAAAAACAAAAAACAAAAAAACAAAAAAGAATGCACCCCTTGCTTACAAGAGATGGTGAAGGAGTGCGGTTGCTGTGGTTGGAAGAACAGATGCTTGCCTCACTGTACAGACATTTCTAAGAACTCCCCAGGTTTGCCCCAGTGTGAAGTCACAGCAGGGTGTGCATTGGCTTACCAAGAACTCCAGAGGTTGTGTCCTATCTTACCTAAGGAGTGGACCAATGAGAGAAAGGGTGGGAGGGTAGTGTCAATTTTATTCTCTCCATCCAAGGAAGAATGGTTTTGGATGTTGGTGCCAAAGTCTGAAGTGAAGGGTTGAATGTGCTTTGTGGCCTGACAAGTTGGGTTTCCGCTGGGTCTAAGAAGGTGGCTGAAGCCAGGAGCTGCCCGTAGCTCACAAATAACATCCTAGCTACTCAGGAGGGTGAGATCTGAGGATGACAGTTCAAAGCCAGCTTGGGCAGGAAAGTCTGAGAGACTTTATCTCCAGTGAACCACCAGAAAACCGGAAGTGATGCTATGGCTCCAGTGGTAGAGCGCACACCTTTAGCTGAAGAGCTGGGGGACTACACACAGGCCCAAAGTTCAAACCCCATGACCGACAACCAAAAATAAGGTAGCTGGCTTTTCTTCATAGAAGTGACTACAGTAGGAAGTGCCATGATGAATTATGAGCCATTCCAGATGTGTGAGAGGCTCTGAGTTTTGTCTACATTTGGTATGAGGACTGTAGAGCCATCTTTCTGGGAGTTAGGATGTTCAGGTGATCAGGGACTGCTGAGGCCTTGCCTTACCCGTGTGTGTGTGTGTGTTTGTGTGTGTGTGTGTGTGTGTGTGTGTTTATTTCCCTCATCTCTGTCCACTTCCAGGGTGCCTGTCTGCCTCTTCCTGAACTCGGATGATGCCCCTCCTCCCTGGCAACCTTGCATTTAGCCCCCTATCAGGATCTACAATGAGTCCTAAATTGGCAGGGACCTGCATATACCAGCTTTTCTTTGGGGCCCAAGTCCGGCTGTCCATATCTTTGGCCGCCTCCAGGGGATTCTGAATCAGCAGAGTCAGCTGGCATGTGTTCTCCCCTGCCTCTGGGGTGGCAGGGTCAGTCATGCGTTGTTCTGTCATTTTCCTCTGGCTGCATATCCCACTCCCAGCAGGCTGGCAGTGGAGTGGGGGAAGGGTGGTTTCCAGTGGCTCTGGCCAGATCGAGCTTAATAGCTTACTGAAGGCTGTCCAAGCAAGGATGCTCTGGGGCTACATGGGAGGTGAAGCCAAGGTGGCTGGGAAGTGTTAGACAGTATCAAGGAAAAGTCAAGGTACCTTATCACAGGCAAGTCTATCTTCTGGGCCCAGCTGGGCCTCTCAGGTGCTTCTAAACAATTCCGGATGCCCAGAATACAGAGGCACAGACTTTAGATTCCAGGACCAGGTAACTGGGATAAGGTACTGGTATGTACCAGTCCCTCAATGTACTGGGGCATTAGCCTTGACATGGCTATCACCCACTTGTGTAAGTTCACTTCTTAGCCCATGGCCACACACCAGCTACTACTGCTGTGGAATGAAAAAAGTGACGGACAGAGCCTGGGCCCTGAGTTCAAGCCTTAGTACCAAGATCATACTTGCTCATCCACACACAAACACACACCACACATACACAAACACACACACACACATACACAAACACACACATACATACACATACAGAGGAAGGTAGTAATGATGAGCTGAGCTAGAACTGGGGCCAATCGTGAGGCATAGTCAAAGTAAACTCTCAAGCCAAATCAAGTGGTTTCTCCCTAAGTCTTCCTTGGGCTGAGGGGTCTCGGCCATGGCAGTAAGTTCCATAGAACCTACCCCTCCATCTGTGCATGGGGCCATAGGACCAAGGGAAGGACACTAGGGATGCTCGTTTGTAGTTGGCTCACAATTGCAGATCTTAATCTGCACCCAAGCACTGGTGAGGAAAGCAGGACTCCGAGCCCTGGCATTCCTGGGATAGCGACTGTTACAAGCAGCAGCCAGTTGGCTGTGGATTCCTGAGCCTAAAAGGCTTTCATGAGCCCAACTCAACACCTGCCCAAGGTGTGCCAGACAAATTCACACACTTGTGATACCCGGATGAGTGGACGTTACTTGGTGTGACATCTTGCACCTGCCCCTCCTGGCCCAGAATCCTGGTCTGAGATGGCGATTTACTGCTCAGATCCACATTGCACCCATGACAGATGGAATTCTGATGATCTCCATGCCCCAAAGCTCGATCTTTCTCTGGTACTGTGGCCCGTCCTGTAGGCAATGGCCTCCAAACAGGCTCCACTCAAGACTTGTAGAACACCTACACATTGGGAGAACCTCAGGGGCCCACTGGAAACTACTTTGCCTAGAGCCACACAGTGAGGTCCAAGCAGACCAGGTGTTGGTCACGGGGCTTGAACTCTGGACCTGGGCTCTGTCCTAGCTCTTAAGCTTACCACTTGAGCTACAGAACTACGTTCGGTCCTCTGGAGGTTCCTTGGAGATCAGAGTCTCCCGGACTTTCCTTCCTGGGCTGGAATTGAACTGCGATCCTCACATCTCAGCCTCCTGAGGAGGTAGGAGGACAGGTATGAGCCACCGGCGCCCAGCTGATCTGGCCTTTCACCATAGTGGACTAGGAGCTCCTGAAAGCTATTCTTTATTTTTCTGTGCCAGTACTGGGTTTGAACTCAGGGTCTGGTCTCTGGTCTCTTAACTTTTTCTCTCAAGGTTAGGACTCTACCACTTGAGCCCCAGCTCCATTTCTGGTTTTTGGTAGTTCATTTGCAAGAAGAGTCTCACTAACTTTCCTCTCCTGATCTGGCTTGACCCTCAATATCTATCTCAGTCTCCTGAGTAGCTAGGATTTACAGGGTTTGAGCCACTGGTGGCATTGGACTAGAAGCTTTTCTTAAGCAAGAGTTCTTCCCTGTGTTTGCCCTGACTCCTCCATGCAATGGATGCCTGAGGGTTAAGAGCTGTGAAAAATAGGCTTCCAGCCACAGGAAATGGCTGGGGTCCTTGGTGTAAAGCCAAGCTAATCTTCCCCCTGGGGCCCATTCTAGGACCCCACCCTCTGCCCTGTGACTCAAGTACAAACCTTGACCCAGCCTTGAATGTTCTACCAGACTTTTCTGAAGCCACAGAGCCTTCATTCCAACAACATCACCTGCTCTACAGCACACCTTAGGACCTTTGTCCATGCTGTACCTACTGCCTGAGGCTCTCTTTCCTGTATCCACATCTTAGAACTCCTGTAGAATTTTGGCCCTGGATATATCACCTCCTGAAACAAGTCTTTGCTTCCCTTCTACCTCTTTTGTTATATTGAGTTGGTAGAGATGGAATTTTTGCAAGCTGACTGGCAAATGCTCTATCTTGGTGTGTGTGTGTGTGTGTGTGTGTGTGTGTGTGTGTGTGTGTGTGTGTGTGTTTGTGTGGTGTGTGTGTGTGTGTGTGTGTGTGTGTGTGTGTGTGCCTCTCCTGGGTTTGAATTAATGGCCTGGATGCTATCCTATCCCTAAGCTTTTGTGCTCAAGGCTAGCACTTTACTACTTGAACCACAGTTCTATTTCTGGCTTTGGGGGTGTTTAATTGGAAAAGAGGTTCTCATATAGACTTTCTTGCCTGCAATTGGGATCCTTAGATCTCAGCCTCCTGAGTAACTTCCAAGGGTGAGCCACCAGCACCTGCCTTCTACCCTACTTCTTACATATAACCTTGGCCTTCCTCTGTGTCCCAGAAAAAATATGTCTCACCAGGTTCACATCTTTTTGTGCCAGTCTTGTAGCTTGATATCAGGGTCTGGGCAAGTTCCTGAGCTTCTTTTGCTCAAGGGTATCACTTAAGCCAAAATGCGACTTTTGGCTTTTGCTGTTTCTGTGGTACTGAGGAATTGAACCGAGGATTTAGTGCATGCTAGGCAAGCACTCTACAACTAAGCCACATTCGCAGCCCAAGGCTCACTTCTAAAGGGAGTTATGAGGGTGGGATTTATTGGCATACCTCTTTCGGCATAGAAATCGCTGACTATTTCATACCTTTACCAAGATTTGGGAGCAGCCTGTGACTAGGCAATGAGGAATGATAATTGAGTGATAACCACCAGGCACCAGAGGTCTAGGCTCACATCCTACAGAGGGATAGAGAATATGGAGCCAGAAACTTTGACAACTCCTACAGTCTAGGAACCGTGGTCTCCCTGGAGGCAGTGGCCGGCTTCTAATTGTCCCGATGGGACATCTCAGCCAGAACATCAAGCTTCAGTTATTCAATGGCATACAAGGATGCTTTGTTCAAGTTGCCGGCTCACAATTAGTACTCTTCAGGGCTTGTCTCAGCTTGCCCAGGTTGGGGGGCTGGGCATTGGCAACCTGCTGAATGCCCATCATCCATACATCATCCATCCATACACAGAGACATGGAGTTATTGCCTCCTTTTGGGGGAGGGGCAGTTCCGTGTTGTACTATTAGTCTAGGCCCTGTCCCTGAGCTCCTTTTGGTCAAGGGTATTGCTCTGCCCTTGAGCCACAGCCCCATTCATGTTTTTTTTTTCTGTAATCTCTTAGAAATAAGAGGTTCGCGGACTTTCCTGCCCCGGTTGAATTCAAATTGGCATTCTCTACATCTCAGCCTCCTGAGGAGCTAGGATTACAGGCAGGAGCCCCTGGGTCTTAGTTTTCTTTTCTTCTTGTTCTTTTTGTAATCATAACAATCTGAAATCTTCATGGTGTTATTCCAATTGTTTGGATTCAAAGAAAACTACCCAGGCTTGGAGTTCAAATGCCAGGACTGCCACCCACAAATGGAAAGAGATCCTGACAAACTCATTCCTATTTATGTGAATGCTAATGGAATGTTATAAAAGTAATAATTAAATTTGCAGTTAATTCATGATTCTATTTTAGAATGCCACGCAAAAATTATTGGATTTATATCTGGCATTGTAGCACCATGGTGTGATTTCCCCTAATGGAAGGATATTGAATAATTTTTAATTAATGCTTCTATAAATATTCAACCAAGATAATTTATTAAATGGAGGCATAATTTCATAACTAATAATCGGTAATAATGTATATAATTTAATATCCTCACATTCCCTCTCTCTTTATGCATATATATATATATATCTACACATCTATCTATCTATCTATTTATCTATCTATCTATCTATCTATCTACCTATCTATCTATCTATCTATCTATCTACCAATCTACACAATTGATCTGTCTATTCTCTTGTCACTACTGGCACTACTGGGGCTCAGTGGTAGAGTGCTTGCCTAGTACATACAAAACCTTGGGTTCAATCCTCACTACAATGTGCATAGAAAAATCCAGAAGTTGTGCTGTCGCTCAAGCAATGGAGCACTAGCTTTGAGCATAAAAGCTTAGGGACTGTGCCTAGACTCTTACTCAACACCCAGGAATGGCACCAAAAAAAGAATGTTCTGACTGCAACTATATAACGATAGCACTGCAAATACCTCATCACAGAGCAAGCCAGAAGTCTGATGCTGACAGCTGCCATCTAACCTGACTTAGCCAGAGGTAAACGGCTGCAACCCAGCTCCACAGAACCAGATGGTGCTGGCTCCATCACCATTGTCATGCAAGATACTCGGGGGCTGAGATCTGACACTGGTGGGTTTAAAACCCAGCCCTGATATGAAGTCGGTGAAATTCTGAGCTGTGTTACACAGTGGTAGAGTTCTAGCCTTGAGCAAAAGATCATAGGACAGTACCCCCAAACTTTCAGTGCAGTTCCCGTGGCTGACTCCACCTCCCCCCAAAAACCCATCCCTCTTAATCATTAGATGTGAACTTTATGTGGCTTGTTATGTGTTTCTGAAAGAATGGTGGTACTGAGGAAAGCACCCTAACACTGACAGCTTGTGGGATACAGCTATGTGATGAGTCCTTCATGGGGTGTTGTGTGCTGAGTCCTTCACTGGGTAAATTCTTCCACTTGGTCCTTGTAAGGGCTCCAGAAGTCTGATGATGGTGCAGATGAGAATCTTGAGGCTCAGATATGTCTCAATGTCAGTGCCAATTGTGAATGTACCTAACTCTAGTGAGTTGTCTCCTGCAGACAATTGTTTTGGTTTATTTTTCTTGGTCGTGAACCTTGAACTCAGGACCTAGCCACTGAACCATGTGGAGCCAAGAACACTCTTTCAAAAGAGTGTTACAGTCTAGGCATCTGTAGCTGAGGTCTGTCATCCTACCTACTCAGGAAGCTGGTATTTGACAACCTCGGTTCCAAACTATCCCAGACACAAAAGGTCCCAAGAGACTATTATCTCCTATTCACCACTTAGAAACTTGAAGTGGAAGCTGGGTGCCAATAACTCGCACCGTCATCCTAGCTACTCAGGAGCCTGAGAGCTGAGGATCACTTTCCAAAGCCAGCTTGGGCATGAAATTCCTTGAGAGGATTCTCTCCAGTGAATTAACAAAAACCTGCAGGGGTGCTGTAGCTCAAGTGGTAGAGCACTTGTATTTAGCTGAAGAGTGCAAGGACAGCACCCAGGCCTAGACTTCAATTCTTCTGACTTACAAGAAAAGAAAGAAAGAAACCTGAAGTGGATTGCTGGGAATGTGTCTTAGGGTAGAGTGCTTTGCATGTATGAATACCTGGGCTTGATTATTTAGTACCACATCACTAGAATAAAGCCTGAAGTGGCTCTGTGGCTAAAGTGGTAGAGTGCTATCTTTGTACAGGAGAAACTCAGGTACAGTGTTCAGGTCCTGAGTTCAAGCTCCAGGACAAGTGTATGCACACACATTCGTGCACACACACACACACACACAGATACCAGAAGTGATGTTGTGACACCAACTGGTAAAGCACTGAGCTTCTGTTCTGAGCTCATGGTCAGCACCCAGGCCCTGTGTTCAACCCCAAAACCTAGCCACCCAGGGCCCAACTAGGAGAGTTCAAAGGTTTTAAAACTTGATGAGCTTCACCAGCTCTAGATGACAGGAAGTATTGTGATATTACACATGTGCTTAGATTTAGCAAGCTTCCAGAAACTAGGAAGGCACTGTTGCCAATCATGAATCATTTTATAAGGTTCAGCTCCCTTGTTGTCTGCCAGAAGGACCCTTGAATTTATTGTAGCAAGTTATTTCAACACTGGAACATAGACTAACAAAGACAGGTAAGTGCAGGGAACTTGGCCTTCCACAGGAGGTGGCACAAATGGAGGCTTTCAGTCAAAATAGCACTGAGGAGAGAGATAGCTTGAGTTTCAAAGGATCCTTTTTTCTCCTAGGCTTCAGAGCCCACCCACACTCCTGCTCACTAATTGGCCCAGATGGAATTGTTTGTTACACAGCTGTAAAGGTGTGAGGATTTTGTCTACCTGTTCCAACAATGAGGCAGACATCCTCCAGCAATCCCTGGTGTCGAGAAAACCTCAGGCTACACTGGTATCAGGGAGCCCCGGAACATGCACTGTCTTGAAAGCACTGTCTGTGCTATGAAATCATTTTATTCAAAGCAATTTTCCTAGCTTGGTGCCTTTCATCTTAGAGATTCTGGACCTTCACCAATAGAAATACATGCATACATATATGGGGAGACAGGGAGTTACTTTTTTTGGCAGGTTCAGGGGTTGTATTATGAGCCTAGGCACATTTCCTGAGCTCCTTTTGCTCAAAGGTATCACTCTGTCCTTGAGCCACAGCCACACTCATGGCAATTTTTTTTATTTCTGGGATCCCACAGAAATAACAGTGCTGTGGACTTTCCTGTCCTGGCTGAATTCAAACTGGCATTCTCTACCTCTCAGAGTTCTGAAGAGCTAGGATTACAGGCAGGCACAGATGACACCTGGCTTTCTTTTCTTCTTGTTCTTTTTTTCATTGTGACAAACTGAAACCTTCACAGTGTCATTCTAATGGTTTGCATTTTGAAGTAAACTACCCAGGCCTGGAGTTCGAATGCCAGGACTGCCTCCTACAAATGGAGGGAGATCTTGAGAAAATCTTCACTATTCAAGTGAATGTTTAATGGAGTGTTATAAAAGTAATAATTATATTTGCAGTTAATTCATGATTCTCTTATACAATGCCACACAAAAGTATTGGATTATGTCTTCCATTCTAGCACCATGGTGTGATAGTCCCAATTAAGGAATACTGTCTACATTTACATTAATGCTTCAATAAGTATTCAACAATAATACTTCATTAAATGGAGGTATAATTTAATAATAATTCATAATATATATAGTATAATATCCTCACATAGTCTCTCTCTCTCATATATAGCCAACTACACATCTATCTATCTATCTGTATATCAATCTCATTCTCTATATCTATATCTATCAACCACTACTCTGGCTTGTTCTCAGGTCCTTAGAACTGGCTGGCAGCTCAGTTTGCAAAGGGCTTTTTCTCTACACTGACCTTTTCATGGAAAAATAAGGGTAATAAATGTCATAAGGAATAAACCCCTGTATGTAAATAGATCTCATATATGAATATTATTTATCAGTGCTGGGGCTTGAATTCGGGCCCTGGAAACTGGGCTGAAATTGTTGTATTCAATGATAGTGAGCTTCCTCTGCACCACAGTGACACAGAATTGCCCAGGCCCTGAGTTCAAATTCTAGGCCTTCCAGAAAAATGGTGCAAATTCCAAGCCAGGGCCTTAATTTTTTTTGGCCAGGCCTGGAGCTTGAACTCAGCTCGTGGCAACTCTGCCTCAACTTCTATCATCCTAGGCTGGGGTGCAGCCTCTGGACCCACAGCCCATCCTAAGATCCTATGACCTGAGTTCAAATCTTGGGACTCGCAAAAAAAAAAAAAAAAGGAGAAGTGCTGGGAAGGTGGATCAGTAATAGAGTGCTTAGCTTGCATGCACAAGGCTCTGGGTTTGATTCCTCAGCACCACATAAGCAGAATAAAGCTGGAGGTAGTGCTATGGCTCAAGTGGTAGAACGATAGTCTTAAGCTGAATAGTTGATGGACAGCACCCAGATTCAGAGTTCTGGGCCCAATACCGAAAAAAAAAAGAAGAACAAAAAGCGGGGGGAAAAAGGAGAAGGATACAACTGAGAAGTTCCAGAAGGCGGTTTTACATAGTTTATTCCTTTGCATTGCAACCATCCTGGGTCTAAATGACAGGGCCCAGAAAGTGCACATGACCTTGTACTGCTGAAGTTTGGTGGACTATCATGGAAGCCATAGCCAAAACCAGCAACCTAGGCCTGGGGTGCGAATCTCAGGACTGCCACCTACGAATGGTAGGAGATCCTAAGAAATACATTCCGATATACATCCTTACGAATGGAATGTTGTAAACTAACAATTACATTAGTAGTGTATGATTATATTATAAAATTATGCACAATAATTATAGTACACTGACTAATTTTCAATTAATACTTTGTTATGTATTCAACCACCATTCTTAAATAAAGGAATAATTTATCAATAAGTGGTAGTAATATAGTATATAAAATCAAATAATATACAGATATCCTTGTCTTGTTTTATACATACATGTGTATATATATATTTCTATATATCTATGAAACAATCTATATATCTGTTTCTACATTTGTCATTCCTGCGGCTCAGTGGTAGAGTGCTTGCCTAGTACATACAAAGCCCTAGGTTCGATTCCTCTCTACTGTGTGCACAGAAACATCCAGAAGTCATGCTGTTACTCAAACAGCCAAGCACTAGCTTAGCATAAAAGCTTAGGGATTGTGTCTAGACTCTTACTCAAGACCCCGGAATGGCATTAAAAAAAGATAGACTGTTCTGACTGCAACTATATAAGGATAACACTGCAAATACCTCATCACAGAGCAAGCTGGGAATCTGAAGCTGATGGTTGGCATCTAACCTGACTTAGCCAGAGTTTAACAGCTACATCCCAGCACCATGGAACCAGACACTGCTGGCTCACCCTTAGCTGCTCGGGGAATGAGATAAGAAACTAGTGGGTTGAAAACTCAACCCTGGCAGGAAGTCTGCGAGACTATAAGCTGTGCCTCAAAGTGGTAGAGATGTAGCCTTGAGGAAAAGATCTCAGGACAGTACCTCCAACCTATGAGTGCAATCCCAGAGGCTGATGACCCTATCCACAAAAAAGACCTTTCTAAACCGTTAGATGTGAACTTGTGCGGTTTGTGAAATGTATCTAAAAGAATGGTGATACTGATGAAAGCACCCTAATTCTAATGACAGTTTGTGGAATACAGCTATGTGATGAGTCCTTCCAGGAGTGCTAGGTCGTTCATGGGATACTGTGTGCTGAGTCCTTCACAGGGTCCTATATACTGAGTCCTTCATGAGTTATATTGGTTCATCTGGTCCTTATAAGAGCTACAGAAGTAAGATAATTGTGCAGAGGCTCATATATGTCCCCAAGGCAAGGCCAAATTTATGTATACACCGAGCTGTAGTGACTTGTCTCCTGCAGAAAATTGTTTTGGTTTTGTTTTCTCCATCATGAACCTTGAACTCAGAGCCTAGTTGCTGACTTTCTTCTTGGGTTCATGGCTAACGTTCTACCATGTGGAGCCAAGGACATCCTTGCAGCAAAGTGCCAAGGCTTAGGTGTCTTTAGCTGAGGTCTATCATCCTGCCTGCTCAGGATGCTGAGGGTCTTGGTTGAAAACTATCCCAGATCACGGTCCAAAGCCAGCCTGGGCAGGAAATTCCTTGAGATGGTTATTTCCAATAAACTACCAGAAAGCCTAAAGGGGTGCTGTAGCTAAAGTGGTAGAGCATTACACATGAGCTGAAGAGGTCAGAGGCAGCACCCAGGCCCAGACTTCAACTCCTCCAACTTATAAGGAAAGAAAGAAAGAAACCAGAAGTGGAGCACTGGGAATTTTTCTTAGAATTAGACTGCTTTGCATGTGTGAAACCCAGGGCTAAATTCTCAGTACCACATCCCTAGGGGAAAAAAAAGCCTGAAATGGCCGTGTGGCTCAATTGGTAGAATGCTGTCCTTGTACAGGAGAAAAACTCAGAGTGGTTAGGAATTGAGTTCAAGCACCATGACTGGTGTATGCACACACACACACACACACACACACACACACACACACACACACACACACGGAGGCACCGTTGCCAATAATGAATCATTTCATTAAGTTCAGCTCCCTAATTGTCTGCCAGAAAGACTCTTGAATTAGTGGTAGCAGTTTGTTTCAACACTGAAACATAGGCTTACAAAGAGAGGATGAGTGCAGAGAACTTGGCCTGCCACGGGAGATGGCACAAATGAAGACTTTCTTTCAAAACAGAGCACTGGGAGGAGAGATAGCTTGGGGTGTAGAGCACATGGGCAGCAAAGATGGCGCTGAGAGGGGGTTGAGTGGGCAGAGCCTAGTTTACTGTAGAGCACATGGGCAGCAAAGATGGCACTGGGAGAGAGTAGAGTGGGCAGAGCCCAATTTACTGTAGAGCACATGGGCAGCCAAGATGGCGCTGGAAGAGAGTAGATTGGGCAGGGCCCAATTGATCTTCCGATCAGTGCCTAACCAGCCCGTGAAGGCTCAGGTTAATGATAGGGGGTGACCTTGACAGTGATTGGTTCCTCTTCCTCCCTTGCCATGCCACCAGCCCTTTTTGGCTTTAAAAGAGGCTGCTCTCTGTTAATAAAAGAGTTTTTCTTTTTTTGTTTAATTTAATTTAATTTTTGTTGCGTGAACATACTGTACAGAGGGGTTACAATTAAATGGGCAGGATAATGCGTACATTTCTTATCAAGCATAACAGCCTCATCTTTGTTTACCCTTCACATCCCTTCCCAGCCTCCCCCCTAATCCTCCCCACGCCCCCCCCACCAACGTTATAAAGCTCATTTTCGACCTGACAACTTGTACTTCTCAATGTTGCAACAGGTCCACCTGTATCCTTAAACGACTTGTTTTTCCCCATCTCCTTCACAAGTTATGCTGACATCAAATATAGTGAAAGCAGTGGTTATACTGTGGGGGAGGGACATACAAAGCAACAAAGAGATAATCTTATAAATGCGTTAGAAACAAATGCATGAAAGAAAAAAAACATTAAAATACATATCTAAGGGTTCATTTTTCTAACATCACATTATCTGACCTTTTCTGCTTGACTCATACATATACTAGATATTGCAAATAAGGGAAACCATGGGACCTATGTTTCATTGGGCCTGGCTTACTTCACTTAATATAATTTTTCCAAGTTTATCCATTTCCTAACAAATGGGGAAATGTCATTCTTTCTGATGGAGGACCCCTTCCTTCTTTTGTGGGATGGACAAAGACCCAACATTGGGGTACAAAGAGGCCTTTTTCTCCTGACTTTCAGATCCTGCCCACACACATCCTCCCTAATTGCCCTGCATGAATTGTTTGTTACAGAGTGTACAGGAGTGAGGCTTTTTCTCTGCCTGTTCCAACAATGAGGCAGACTTTCTCCAGCAGCCTGGGGTATGAAGAACCCCTCAGGCTACACTGGGAATATTGAGGGGAGCCAAGGAACATGCACCATCTTGAAAGTACTCTCTGTGCTAAGAAATCTTTCTATTCAAAGCAAATTTCCTATCTGGGTGCCTTTCTTCATAGAGAATCTGGATGTTCACCGATACAAATACATGGATAAATTCACAGACACATGGAGTTACTGGCTCTTTTTTTGTGGCAATTCCTGAGGCTTGAACTGTGAGCTTAGACATTTTCCCTGAGCTCCTTTTACTCAAGGAAGCATTTTATTGTGTCTTAAACCATGATTACCCTAGGCTGGGTGCAGCTTTTACACCCACAGATGATTCAGGGATCCTAAGACCCAAGTTCAACTCCCAGCTCTTGCAAAAGCAAAAACAAAAAAACAAAAAAACAAACAAAACAAAAAACAAAAAAAACCCCATCAAACCAACAAAAATGGAGGAGGAAAAGACCAGGAAGTTTTATACAACAGTTTTACCTTTGTTTCCTTAGTACTGTGACCCTCCTGGGTCTCAATTACTTGGCTTGAAAATTGTACATGACCTTGCATGCTCGAAGGCTGGAGACTGTCAGTGAAGCCTGAGTCCAACCCAGACACCTAGGCCCTGAGTTCGATCCCGGGAGTGCACACGGCTGAAGATCTAGGAAACTTCTTCCTATCTATAGGAATACAAATACAATGTTTGAAATGTACTAATTAAATTACTAATTAGCTAGTCATTCCAGTATATGATTGTAAGCAATAAATATAGGTCATTGATTAATTAATACTTTATTAAGTCTCCTACTGTGATTAATTAATGGAGGTATAATTTTATACCAAATAATTGGTAATAATATAATATATAAAAATAAGATACAGACATCACTCAATAACTGGCCCGTACTGCGACCAGGTGAGGCAGGCCGGACTTGCCGAGTGGTACTAATTGGATGAAGGACCCACTAAGTTCCCCATAGCAGGAGTGAGACAAAACCTGGGTGACCAAGTCCAACAGAGTGTTCACCGCAAGTCGCCAGCAGGGGACCTCTGAGATCAGTTTGTAAAGCTACTGGTTTGGGAAGGGATGAATGCAGACCACCACACAGCCTGCGTGGGATTGAGAGAGTGTTCCCTGAGCACATGGGTGGTGGCCTCCCAGGATGTGGAACACAACAGCCCCAGGCCCAATCACTATCTTTACCTTTACAGGCTCAGACATCTGCAGGCTTTTACCCAGGCTCTGGCAGCCCAGGGCCAAGGAACCCCAAGGCCATCAGGGAGAGGGACTTGTTTTAAATGCAGACAGGAGGTCCCCTTTAAGTGGGACTGTTCAAAACAATCCCCCTGCCCTCCACCCACTGCCAACCAGCCAGGGGGGTTCAAACCACTCCCTACACCCTGCCGCAAGTGCAGGAAGGGATACCATTGGAAAAAGGATTGTTGATCCAAATTTGATTTAGTTGGGAAGCCTTTAAACTAGGGGAGGGGCATCCTCCAGCCCCATTAGCTCAAGGAGGAACCCCCTCTGCTATAAGGCCCAGGCAACCTCATGGCAGGATGACCCAGGCCCATTGGACCATCCCCCTGAGGGAAGGACTCCACCCTAAAATGTGTATTTTCATAGGGGTAAAGCAGTTTCACTGCCTAATTGATGTGAGGGCAGATTGAACCATACTCAGGGAGGAGGAAGTTCCCTAGGACTGGAAGCTTGCCCACGGACCCCCGATATTGGGGATAGGGGGCAAATCCCAGTCCAAAGAGTCGGTTGCCCTTATGAAATGGAATAGCCTAGATGGAGAGCAGGGAAATATATGCCCTTTAGTGACAAAAAACCTCACCGCCAATTTACTAGGGCAAGACATGCTAAGACAAATGGATGCTGTGGTCACTACAGACCATCGAGCATCCTATGATGATATCCTGGATAGAGTAAAATCACAAAAATTTAAACAGGATCTAGAGGGAGTTAAGAAAAAGAATTTTTTAACTTTCATAAATACAGAGAAGAACATAAGGGACCCACTTGGGTGCACCCCCAATCCTAAAGGCAATTGTCCCCTAAGTACCTCCCATTAGGTGGAAACCGAGAAGCCCTATTTGGGTGGAGCAGTGGCCATTGACCTAATCTAAACTTGTAGCTCGCCACCTTTTGGTGGAGGAACAGATAAAACTTGGGCACATACTTCCTTCTGTGAGTCATTGGAACACACCTGTATTTGTTATCCAAAAAGCATCCGGGCTTGGTTTGTGCTCCAAGATATACATAACTGAAAGGATAGAGCTAGTAGGAATTCCCTAAGAGGAATGCCCTGGACTCCCACTTCAGAGTATACCTTGGTTGTAATTGATATTAAAGATAGTTTTTTTTTTTGATCCCCTTGCATCTGGATGACTGCAAGAAATTTGCCTTCTCCATCCCCTTTCTTAATTTTTTCCCATCCTGATCAGGGGTTTGAATGGATGTTGCTGCCACAGGGAATGGCCAATAGCCTGGCCTTTTGCTAACAATACTTGGCCACACTTTTAGGGCCTGTGCTGGGTTCAGACACCTCCCTTGCCTATGCCTACATGGATGAAATAATTCTGGGGCACCAAGACCTGGGCCGCCTGGAGGGTCTTCTAGCCCACGTTCTCACCATATTAAAAAAGGGTTTTGTTTTTTTTTACCATAGCCCTAAATAAAATTCAAATGGTACCTCCTTTAAGGTGTTCGGATCCCACCTTACCTTGACTCAGGCCAGCCCCCTTAAGCCTTTGCTGGATATTCCAGCATCTCTGTCCCTAACCAAACTTCAAAGTCTTTTAGGGGAAATCAATTGGCTGTTTCCATGGGTTCCCATCCCTAAAATAGTCTTGTGCCCTTATTCACCAGACTAAAAGACAGGACACCCCAAGAAGTTATTATAATTACAAGCAGCCATCGGGCAATATTTTTACAGTTCCAAAGAGCCCTGTATGAACCTTCCCTGAAAAGGTATTCTATTCTTAAGCCCATTTCCCTCTCGTTGTTTGCAGGTGTTACATTGATTTCTGCAGTTTTAAGTCAAAGAGGGGGAGCCATTAGAGTGTGTTCACATTCCTCTGGGGGGCACACCTCAGGTGTACTCTCAGGCAGACCAACTTGCCGATGCTATTTTCAAGGGAAGGACCCAATCCCAAAGGCATTATGGCCTTGACCCTCACTCCATTGTTTTTCCTTTTCGGATGGCAAACGTTGAGTGTTCACTTGAGCCAATGCTCAACTTGCTCTCTCCCTGGAAGGGTTTCTAGGTCAAATTGACTGCCATTATGGGTCATCTAAATGGACCGTCATGTTATGGTGACTTCCCCTCATAATGCCTTCTCTATTTTCTCCTAAACCTATTCCTGGCGCTTTCCATGTTTTTACTGATGGAGGTAAAACAGGCTCTGTGTATGCAGCCTTTGAGGAGCAACAAAAGACCCCAAGCCAACAAAGATTTCAACCTTGTCAAGGGTCAGCACAATAAAAAGAAATGTTTGCCGTAATTATGATCTTTCGGGACATTCAAAAACCCCTTGATTTGTATTCTGACAGTTTATATGATTAACTTGCTCCCTCATATTCCCCAGGCACATATTAAGCTGGATGGAAACCCTGTTTTCCCATTTTGGACACCCTTAAGTTCCTTTTAGATGGACGGGGAGCCCTTATTCATATTCAACATTTGAGAGGGCATTCAAAACTTCCTGGGTTTTTAATCCATGGGCAATAATTGGACAGACCAGTTAGCTACTGGCCCACAAGCTTTAATGTTACAAGAGGCCACCCATTTACATGATTTAACCCACAATAATTGGAGAGGTTTTCAACATAGATTTCCTCAGGTTCCTGTAAAGGACCTCAAAAGGATAATACATACCCGTAAAACATGCCAGCCCTTCTTAAAAGTACCCCCCCCCCCCCGCTACAACCCCCAGAGGTAAATCCCAGAGGCCTCAAACCCAATGTCCTCTGGCAACCTAATGTGACTCATTTTCCTGCCTTTGATAAGCTCAAATATATATTTGTTTCTATATATACCTATTCAGGAGCATGTTGGGCTACAGCACATACAGGAGAAAGAACTAAACATTCAGAAGCACATTTTCTTCAATGCTTTGCCACCTTGGGTCTAGTAGCACAAGTTAAAACTATAATGGACATTGTTTTGTTAGTAAAGCAATGTCATAGTTCTTTGAGAGATAGCATATTACTCATACAGGAAATCCCTATAATCTCCAAGGCCAAGCAATTATAGAAAGAAATGGGAGTTAACCCCCATATATAGTTACAGATAGCTTTTTTTACCATTAACATTTTAAATTTTTCAAAAGGGGCAATTGAATCCAGGTTTCAGAAACACTGGGGACAACTAAATCCTAAGCCCCAAGTGAAAGTCAGGTGGAAGGACTCCCTGACACAACAATGGAGCAGACCTGACCCCCTAGTTACCATGGGCAGGGGATTCAGATATGTTTTTTCCATAGGGGAGACAGCCCTCATTTGGATCCCAGCCAGGAACTTTAAGTTTTACCCATTTCTTCTATACAGGAAGAAGCCCAAGGATAAACTAACCAACGAGGAAAGTAAAATGGCTATGCTGGTCGAGGCTTGTGTTTAAAAGAGAGAAAGCTAAAAAGATAATTACTGACCATCCCCAAGGGCAATCAGCCCTTGAGAAGCTCTTGCGTTCTTTAACAATTGCAGATGGTGATACTCCAGCTGTTGGCTGTCCTGACCCTCCTAGTCCTGGCAATGGCCCTACGGAATCCACATCAACCTCAATGTGTGACCTGGGCAGTGATCAAATGGAGAAATCATCAACAGCACCAAAAGAGATGCTGTCCCTTCGACCTGGTGGCCTGAGCTGCATTTTGACATCTTTGACCTGGCTAGAGGATCCTGGGATGTTGGAGATTGAGACCCCCTTTACCAAGGGGGCCCACGAGGATGCACTGTGCCTCATGTGTGGTACCCCCAATATCCAGGCTGCTCCCATGCTTTAAAGAGGTCAACCTTATAAGATAGTGACTTTATATATGTCCCAGAAGTAATCGATCTGCTTCGGACATTTCTAACTGTGGTGGGGCTGATGTTTATTAACTTTACTGAGGAGGGAAAAAGGATAACTAACTGGGAGATGAGCAGGATGTGGGGGTTGCAGTTATATGGGAAAGGGTGGAGACCAAGAGATCCAATGCATGGCTCTCTGTGTCTATTATGATAAGCTCAGTGCTGAAGATTACTCCATACTTTAGGTGAACCACGGAAAGAGGAGGTGCCAATTGGGCGAACCTCATAGGAGGTGCCCTGACCTGAACCTCAGCAAAGAGGTGGGTTTGCCATTATAAAAGGGGGAATCTGTAGGGCACATGGACAGCAAAGGTGGCGCTGAGAGGCAGTTGAGTGGGCAGAGTCGGAGTTGTTTATGCTAAAATCTGACTGTGTACCACAACCAGGAACAGTGACGTCTGTAGTTATATAGCACGAAAGACAGCAGAGAAAGTATAGAAAGCTTAGGTGCATGATAGGATGACCTCTACAGTGATTGGTTGGTTCCTTTTCTTCCCCTTCCATGCCACGTGGTTTTTTGCTTTAAAAATTGCTTGCTGCATGGTGGTAAACGAATTCCTGCTTGACTTGACTCCCTGCTGCATCTGACTGTCTCCGGGGCTACGGGAGGTTGGCGAATGGGCCAGCAGCACACTTACCTTTCCACGGACCCCATTCATCTTCCGCGGGACACATGAAGATCAAACAGGTAGGAGGAGAACAAAGAAGGAAGCAACAATGCTCAATAGGAAATGTACTCATTACTTTGTTAATGTAACTGTAACCCCTCTGTACAACATTTTTACAATAGAAAACATACATAAATAATGTAGTGCTCAAAGAAGCACTTTGGGGGTAAGGGAAGGATATCTGAATAACTGTACAAAATTCTACATTGCTTTTTTTTAATGTTCAGTATGGAACTGAATAAACATAAGTGCTTCCATTAAAAATTTTAAGTCATTGTCTTGGAATTGGAGCCAGTATTTCTGCCATTGAAGGGATTTGAGCTCATTTCCGGGTAACTCTTTTACTCCATTGGTGAAGGGGAAGCTCACTGTCCTTGAGGAAAAGAAATTCATGCTAGAGTTCCCAGGGCCTGCATTGAGGCCCTGCAATGTAAAAAATATTTCTATACATGTGTAATATATGATATATATGTACATATGCATGCATATTATATATTGATTATTATAATTATTGGTTTTGTATTTATTTTATTTTATTCATTTTATAGTTTATTGTATTTAATATTATTATACACATAGTATTTATTATGTTTTGTACATCTAGTATAAAATTATACACAATAAATCAGATCATTGACTTGTTATTCATTAATACTATATTAAATATTGAAACATGATACATAATTAAATGGAGGCATTAGTCACAGTCATCACATGTTTAGAGTCTCTCCCAAGTATGAGCTTTGTCTTAGTTATCTTTTGACAACTTACTATAGGGATTCCTTTAGATGATTTATAATCAGAAGCCTTTTCTTGAGGATAGGCAAGTTGAGGGATAAAATTTTAAGGGTGGGGCTGGGAATGTGGCTGAGTGGTATAGAGCTTGCTCAGCATGCATGAATGCCAGGGTTTGAATCCTCAGTGCCACATATTCAGAAAAACCCAGAAGCTGTGAAGTGGCTCAAGTGATAGAGTGCTAGCCTTGAGAAAAAGAAGCTCAGAGACAGTACCCAGACCCTTAGATCAAGCCCCAGGACTGGCAAAAACAATAGGCCAGTTGCTGGTGGGGAACTCTTGGAACCCTAGCTTCTCAGGAGACTGAGATCTGAAGACCACAGTTCCAAGACAGCCTACACAAGGAAAGCCTGTTAGACTCTTATCTCCAATGAATCACCAAAAGACCTCACATGACACTGTGGCTCAAGTGGTAGAGTGTTCGCCTTGAGCTGAAGGGTGCAGGGAGAGCACCCAGGCTTCAGTATGAGAAAAACAACTGGAAAAAGAGTGAGGGATAATCAAAGTACTTTTCCAATTTGCTAATTATGAGAACATTTTCTGGAAAATGAACATTGATATACATCAGAGTTGCAGTCAGGGCTCAAGGTTCAAGTAT
Source organism: Dipodomys spectabilis (assembly GCF_019054845.1). NCBI lineage: Eukaryota > Metazoa > Chordata > Mammalia > Rodentia > Heteromyidae > Dipodomys > Dipodomys spectabilis. The sequence goes on along the minus strand of NW_024870798.1, from coordinate 8,915,575 downwards.
AGCAGATCCATATGTCCAGCCTCTCAGACTCTAACATTATAACCTTGTGTCGTACAGAGTTCTGAAAGGTCCAATGTTGAAAGGCATAATATGCTCCCCAAGCCCTTTGTGATAAGCACTTGACTTATATTGTCAATGTCATTACAGTTCTGAACCTAGCACAGCACCAGTAGCTCAGGCCCATAACTCTAGCTCAGGAGACTGAGGTCTCAGGATCACAGGGTGAAGCCAGCCAGGGCAGGAAAGTCTACGACACTCTGACTTCCACTTCTGAAAGGTCAGAAGTTCAAGAGATTCCTGTGTGTTTCCCTTGGTGATGAGAGGTTACTTGCACTCTAAATGTTCTTAGAGTTCTCAAGCTATAGAAACAGGAAAGAAACATTGTTGACCCATCCTGGGTTCAAATGAAGTTCTCAGGATCCAAGCCTTAGTCCTGTTAGCAGGAAGAACTCCAGTGTAACACTGAATTTGAAGGACAGAAAACAGTTTCAAAAGCCGGGCTAGGTGAAGAGACCTAGGCCTGCAGGATTAGGAGGCAGAATGTACACACTCAACAGGGAAGTGAGCTGCAAAACCACTTTATTCATTCCAGGCATAGCCTGCAAAGAGGAAACCTCAAACATTTGTTAGAGTTACACCAGGGGCAGGCTTTTCTCAGCCTCTTCAAACACTGACTAATTAACCTTTTTCCTCAGGTGAAGGGAGCCTCAGTGTATCTTTACGTTAATAATAGAGAGCCAGTTTCATGGGGGAGAGGGGAGGAACAGAGTAGAAAAACCCTACTCTCTGATCTTAGGAAGTAGGTTTTTGACTCTCTGTCAGATTTGAAGGCCCTTCTTCTACCTCTTCCAGTCCATTCTCCTTCCTTCATTCTCCACATCATTAATGCAAATCCCCACTCCAAGGAGAGGCAGGACCCTTTCTCTACTATCTCCAAGCACCTGAGTTAGAACCTGGCTCTGCCCTCTTGGCTCTTCTGATGCCTGAGAAGTGGGATAGGGACAGTCTTCCTGCTCTGTGGTGTGTGATGGCGATGCTGGTGGCCTATAGCACTGCAGAAGGTCTCAAGACTGGGAATTGTTTCCTTCTTTCCTCCTGATGTCTAAGACCAGATCGCCTATCTATCTATCTATCTATCTATCTATCTATCTATCTATCTATCTATCTATCTATCTATCTATCTATCATCTACCTACCTACCTACCTACCTACCTAGTGAGCTAGCTATCTAATACTAAATTAATTCTTACTTTTATAACATTCCATTTGTACGGATGTAACATCGGGATGCATTTCTTAGACCATGCCGCCATTCATTAGTGGCAGTCCCAGGATTCGACCTCCAGGTCTAAGTTGCCGGTTTCGGCTATGGCTTCCCTAATAGCCCACCAAACATCAGCAATGCAAGGTCATGTGTACTTTCTGGGCCTTGTCATTTAGACCCAGAATGGTCACAGTTCAAAGGGAAAAAAAAGTAAAACCACCTTCTTGAACTTCTCAATTTAATCCTTTTCCTTATTATTTTTGCCAGCCTTGAGATTTGATCTCGGGTCCTAGGAAACCAGGGTTGGCTGTGGCAGAGGTGCCAAGACCTAAGTTCAAGCCCTGTGCTTGGCAAATAAGTATGTAAGTAAATAAATAAATAATAAGGCTCTGGGGTGCAATTTGCATCATTGTTCTGGCAGGCCTGGGATTGAACTCAGGGTCTGGGTAACTCTGTAGCATTGTGGGTGAAGGGGAAGCTCACTGACCTTAAAGACAAGAAATTCAGACCAGTTCCCAGGGTCGGAATTAAAGCCTCAGCATAATATTCATATATGAGATCTATTTACATACATGGGTTTAATGCGTATAAGGTTTATTACCCTTATTTATTTAGTATTATACATATAACACTTCATTTATTACATCATTTCATCTAGATTATATTTGCATATGGATTATACATCGTACTGAGACCCAGGACTTTCACAGAAAAGATAAAAATTTGTCAAATTGGCTTCTTACTTCATGAATAAATTTTGGGCCTTGCTGGGATTTTAACTCACAGCCTAGAATGCCCAATTCATAAATGGGGTCTCAGTCTTAGCACACCAGCCTCTAGCAAACTGAGCTGTGAGGAAATTCTGAGGAGCTTAGATCAAGCCAGAGTAGTGCCCAATATACACATTGATAGATATGTATGTGAGTGTGTGTGTGTGTGTGTATATATATATATATATATATATATATATATATATAATAGAGAGAAAAAGAGGGAATGTGAGGATATTCAATTATGTATACTATCACCAATAATTAGTTATTACATTATGCCACTATTTAATGAAGTATCATGGTAGAATACTTATAAAAGCATTAATTAAAAATTAGTCAATATCCTTCCATTTCGGGAATCATACTATGGTGCTAGAATGGAAGACATAAATCCAATAATATTTGTGTGGCATTCTAAAATAGAATCATGCATTAACTGCAAATTTAATTATTTCTTTTATAGCATTCCATTCGCATTCACAAAAATAGGAATGAGTTTGTCAGGATCTCCCTTCATTTGTGGGTAGCAGTCCTAGAATTTGAACTCCAGGACTGGGTAGTTTACTTCGAATGCAAACCATTGGAATGACACCTTGAAGATTTCAGACTGTCACGATTAAAAAAGAACAACAGGAAGAAAAGAAACCCAGATGTCAGCGGCTCCTGCCTGTAATCCTAGCTCCTCAGGAGGCTGAGATGTAGCAAATGCCAATTTGAATTCAGCCAGGGCAGGAAAGTCGGCAAAACTCTTATTTCTAAGAGATCACAGGAAAAAAATAACACCATGAGTGGGGCTGTAGCTCAAGTTGCATAGTGCTTCCCCTGAGCAAAATTAGCTAAGGGACAAGGCCTAGGCTCATAGTTAAACCCCATACCTGCAATCCCCCCCCCAAAAAGGGAGCAGTAACTCCATGTCTCTGTGTATGCATGGATGATGTATGGATGATGGGCATTCAGCAGGTTGCCCATGCCCAGAAGCCCCTGGGCCGGCTGGGACAAGCCCACAGAGAGTACTAAGTATGAGCTGGCAGCTTGAACAAAGCATCCCTCTGCCATTTAATAACTGAAGCCCCGAAGGCTTTGCCTAGGCTGGTGTGTGCAATGGATGCATTATGTTCTAGCTGAGGTGTCCCATTGGGACACCTAGCAGCCAGCCACTGCCTCCAGGAGTGGTCGAAGTTTCTGGATCTATATTCTCTATCCCTCTGTAGGATGTGAGCCTAGGCCTCTGTGGCCTAGTGGCTCTCACTCATTCATCATTCCTCATTGCCGAGTCATTGACTGGTCCCAAATCTTGGCAACGTTATGAAATAGTCAGCGATTTCTATGCCAAAGGGTAAGCCAATAAATCCTACCCTCATAACTCCTATTATAAGTCAGCCTTGGGCTTCAAATATGGCTTAGCGGTAGAGTGCTTAACTAATAGGCACGAAGCCCTGGTTTCAATTCCTCAGTACCACACAAACAGAAAAAGCCAAACGTGGCACTGTGACTAGCCTTGAGCAAAAGAATCTAAGGAACATGTCCATACCATGAGTTCATGCCCCAACACTGGCAAAAAATAAAAGGGAGCATGGTGAGACATATTCTTCTGGGACTCAGGAGGGCCGAGGTTAGAGGGAAGAGGTAGAGGGCAGGTGCTTGTGGCTCACCCCAGTAATCTACTCAGGAGGCTGAGTTCTGAGGATCACAATTACAAGCAGGACAGTCTATATGAAAAAATTTTGTCCAATTAAACACCCAAACAGCCAGAAGTAGAGTTGGGATTCAAGGAGTAGAGTGCTAGCTTTGAGCACAAAAGCTCAGGGATAGTGTCCAGGCCATGAATTCAAACCCCAAGACTGGCACAGACACACAGACACACACACAGACACACACACAGACACACACACACACACACACACACCAAGATAGAGCATTTGCCAGTTAGCCTGCACAATTTCCATATCTCGAGGGAAAAAGGAAGGGAAGACTTGCTCCAGCAGGTGATATAACCAGTGCCAAAATTCCACAGAAGTTCTAAGGCGTGAAACAGGATAGAGAGCCTCATGCAGAAGGTACAACATGGGCAAAGGTCCTGAGGTGTGGTGTAGAGCAGGTGGTGTGGGTGGAATGGAGGTTCTGTGGCTTCAGACAAATCTGGCAGGACATGCGAGTCTGGGTCAAGGTTTGTACTTGAGTCACTGGGAGGGAAGAGGATCGGGTCCCAGAATGAGGCCCAGGGGGAAGATTAGCATGACTTTTCACCATGGACCTCAGCCATTTCTTGTGGCTGGAAGCCTATTTTTCACAGCTCCTGACACTCAGGCATCCTTTGCATTGAGGAGTCAGGGCAAATGCAGGGAAGAACTCTTGCTTAAGAAAAGCTTCTAGCCCAATGTTAACAGTGGTTCAACTCCTGTAAATCCTAGCTACTCAGGAGACTGGGTTCAGAGATCGTGGGGCAAAGCCAGCTCAGAGGAGGAAACTTAGTGAGACTCTTCTTGCCAGTGAAATACCCAAAGCCAGAAATTGTGCTATGGCTCAAGTGGTAAAGTGCCAACCTCAAGGGAAAAAGTTAGGAGACCGGAGCCCAGTCCTGAGTTCAAGGCCAGTTCTGGCAAAAAAAAAAATAAAGAAAAGCTTTCAGGAGTTCCTAGTCGACTGTTGTGAAAGGCCAGATCAGCCAGGCACTGGTGGCTCATGCCTGTCCTCCTAGCTCCTCAGGAGGCTGAGATGTGAGGGTCCCGGTTCAAAGCCAGCCCAGGCAGGAAAGTCCGGGGACTCTGAAACTCCAGAAACCTGGAAGTGGCCCTCTGGCTCAAGTGGTAAGCTGAAGCTAGGTGACAGCAACCCATGACCAACACCTGGCCTGCTTGGATCTCACTTAGTGGTTCTAAGCAGAGTATTTTCCAGTGGGCCCCTGAGTTTCTCCCAATGTCTAGGTATCCTACAAGTCTTGAGAGCAGCCCATTTGGAGGCTTTTGCCTACAGATTGAGCCACATTATCAGGGAAGTGTCCAGCCTTGGGGCATGGAGGTCATTGTCTGGCTCATCAGAATGAAATCTGTCATGTGTGCAGTGTGGGTCTGAGCAGTAAATCAATGTCTCAGACCACGGTTCTGGGCCAGGAGCGGCAGAAGGTGGCATGGCAGGTAAAGCTTACTCATGTAGATATCATAAGAGTGCAAATCTGTCAGGCACACCTCCGGTGGGTGTTGAGTTGGGCTCATGAAAGAGTTGTGGGTTCAGGAATCCAGAGCCGGCTGGCTGGTGCTTGTAGCATTCGCTATCCCTGGAGTTCCAGGGCTCACCAGTGCTTGAGGTCCAATGAAGGTCTTCAGTCGTGGGCCGACTATAAAAGAGCATCCATAGTGACATTTCCCTTGGTCCTGTGGCCCTGTGCACGGATGTAGGGGCAGGTCCCATGGAACTTACTGCCATGGCCCAGACACAGTCAGGGGCTGCTGGGAGCTTATGTGTACTGTAGTTGAAGTGGTAGAGCACAAACCTTGTGCAAACAAGCTAAAGGATACCACATAGGCTCTGAGTTCAAGCCTCGGTAGACGCACGAACACACACATAAACACACACTCACGCAAATACACACACACACACACACACACACACACACACACTCATGCACAAAAAAGCACACACAACAACATCCTTAGGAGGTCCCAATGGTTCATACCAGCAATCCTACCTACTTACGATGTTGAGCTCTTAGGATGGCGGCTTGAAGCCAGCCCAGGCAGGAAAGTATGTGAGACTCTTCTCTCCAGTAAACTACTAATAAAGATGAAAGGTGAGCTGTGGTTCAAGTGACACAGTTTTAGCTTTGAAGAAAGGAAGCTCAGGGAAAGTGCTTAGGCCCTGAGTTCCAGCTCTAAGATTTTTTTTTACAGACACACTTTGCCTCCACCTCACCCCCAATCAGGCCATAAATCCAGATTTCGGTCACCCCTTGATCTCACTTCCACTCCTGCCACTTTTATAGCACTGCCACAAGTGGCCGGTGTGTGGCCAGCACTGGATTAAGAGAACTTTTAACAAGAGAGGCATAGCCAGGTCAAGGCTAATGCCCCAGAACATTGAGGTATTGGCCATACCAGTTTCTCATGCCCTAGTTCCCTGTACGTAGAATCTAAAGTCTGTGCCTCTGTATTCTGGTCATCCAGAATATTCTAGAACAACCTGAGAGACCAAGCTGGGGCAGGAAGATAGACTTTCCTGCGACAAGTTACGTTGACATTTCCTAGACACCAACGGATACTTCTAAGCCACTTTGGCCTCACCTCCCATGTATCCCCGGACCTTCCTTGCATGGGCAGCCTTCAGTCAGATATCAAGCTCAAGTTGGCCAGAGCCACCAGAAACCCCCTTTTCTCCACTTCACTGCCAGCCTAAAGAGAGGGACATGCAACCAGAGGCCCAGCTGAGAAAAAGAACAGGACATCGAATGACTAAGGACCCACAGAGGCAGGGGAGACCCTATGCCAGCCGGCCCTGCTGGCCCAGAATCCCCTGGAGGTGCCCAAAGATTTGGACAGGCCAGACTTGGGTCTCAAAGTAACGCTGAAATGCAGGCCTCTGGCAATTTAGGACTCTTTGTTGACCTTGATAGGGTGCTAAAGCACAAGGTCGGCATGGAGGAGGGGCACCATCTGAGGCAGAAAGAGTCAAACAGGCACCCAGGAAGTGGACAGAGAAAGAAGAGGGAAACACACACACACACACACACACACACACACACAAGTAGCCCAAGGCCTCAGAAGTCCCTGAGCAATCTGAACATCCCACCCCCAAGAAGATGGTACTACTATCCTCAGACCAACTGAAGACAAAACTCATGGCCTCTCACACATCTGGAATGGCTCATAACACAGCCTGGAATTTCCTAAATGTACACACGACTATGCAGAAATCTCAGCTACCTTATTTTTGGTTTGTCATGCGGTTTGAACTCTGGGCCTGTGCACAATCCCTCAGCTCTTCAGCTGTAGGTGGGCCCTCTACCACTGGAGCCACAGTGCCACTTCTGGCTTTCTGGTAGTTCACTGGAGATAAAGTCTCACAGATTTTCCTTTCCAAGCTGGCTTTGAACCACGATCATCAATCAGATCTCAGCCTCCTGAGTATCTAGGATGACACAGTGTGAGCCACCAACGGCGCCTGGCTTCAGCCACCTTCTTAGACCCAGGGGAAACCCATCTGGTCATGCCACAAACCACATGCAACCCTTCAGTTCAGACTTTGACACCAGCATCCAAAACCATTCTTCCATGGATGGAGAGCATATAATTGACCCTAATATCCCACCCCTGCTCCCATTCACCCACTCCCTGCCTGCCACAGGCCACGACCTATAGAGTTCTTGGTAAGGCACCATCCATCCTACTGTGGTTTCACACTGGGGCAAACATGGGGAGTTCTTAGAAATGTCTGTACAGTGAGGCCAGCACCTGGTCTCCCAACCACAGCAACCTCACTACTTCAACATCTCTTGCAAGCAAGGAAGGGGTGTCTTTCTTTCTTCCTTCCTTTCTTTGAATTTTGGTTGCGGGGTTTGAACTCAGGGCTTCGGTACTGTCTCTGAATTCTAATTTTCCTTAAGGCCAGTGCTCGACCACTTGAGCCACAGTACCACTGCCAGTTGCAGATTGGAGATGAGGCTCTCATAGGACTCTCTTGCCTGGGCTGGGAAATGAGATCCTCTGGATCTCAACCTCCTGAGTGGCCAGGATAACAGGCATGAGATGACAGGTGTGAGCCACCTGCACACAGCTTAAGGTGTCTTGTCCTTCAGAATTTCCAGCTTGTCCTCCTCTAGATGTTACCACCTGGACACCCCTCTACCTCCCTCAGGGACAGCAAAGGGAAGCTCAGAATCTGGGTGGGGCCATGGGCATTAAAGGGCCCCCTCCACATCACTAGCCCTGTCTAAGCTACCATTTGCCTCCTATGGATGGCCTGGTCGTCCAGGACAGATCAGACCCACTAGGAGTTCTGGTGCCTTCCCTGTATCCCCCTGCCCCAATCAACCAGTACCTGAGAATTTCTGGGGCCAGCTGTTCCATGTCCCAGTGGAAGATGTTGGGAGGGTTGCTGATAATGTGTCCAGGGTTTCCAGGGCAGAAGGAGTGTCTAGCTCACTTCTGTCAAAGAAGGAAACACAAAGCATGCATGATCTATTAAGAGCTACAGGGCATAGCCATCCACCGGTCACCAAGGTCCCTTGGAGAGCTGTTTTATGTTGACAGCCCTTGGGCTTGGCCTTGGGGCCTGGGTGGTATCCCCGAGTTTCTTTGGCTCCAGGTGAGCACTTCCACCTGAGCCACGGTGCCACTTCTGACATTTTCTGTGTATGCAGGACTTAGGAATCGAACCCGGGGTTTCCTGCATGCTAGGCAAGCCCTCTACCTCTAAGACACAATCCCAGCCCTGCATAGCTGTTCTGTGACCCATCGGGCCTGTCTCCAGACAGTCTTGCACATCTCTACCATGTGTCCCACCAACAGTCCTGGCTGGAAATGAACACGCTCTGCTATGTTCTCCATCATCTGCTGCAACTTTGCTCTCTGTGCTTCCTGTCAGCTCCTCCTTGTTAAGCAAGACCCCCTTTTCAAGTGATGTCTCTAAGAAGCCCGTTCTGATCACCTTGGCAGAGCTGGAACCTCTCTGCTCTGCAGGCTTCTGGCCTTATCACACCCTGTCTTCCGTCCAGTGTGGGTTGAGAATGCACAAAGGGGAAGGGCTCCACCACCGGATTTCTGAAGGCACTGATACACCACCCAGGGACAGGTGTTGTACCACACTCCGAGATAGGGCCCTCGAAGCTCAGGCAGTCTGTGGCAAGAAGATGGGGCCGTTTCTTTGTGTGGGGTTGAACTCAGGATCTGGGAGCTGTCTCTGAATTTTCGTGCTCAAGGTTGGGGCTCTTGAGCCACAGCTCCACTTCAGGCTTTTTGGTGGTTCCATGAAAAGTAGAGTCTCACAGGCTTTCTAGTTTATGGTTGGCTTTAAACTGTGATCCTCAGATCTCAGCCTCCCAAGTAGCTAGGATGACAGTGTGAGCCTTAGCCCCGGTTGACGGGCACCAAAGGCTATTATTTTATTGCTCCCCTTTCAACTAGCAAGCCCAAGTTAAAGTAATCAGTTTCAGGGGATCAAGATCCTCTCCTAGGTCAGTTAATCCAAGGAGATAAAGTGTCTTTGGAAAAGGCTAGTCTGAGTAGGCCTAGTGGTGTGTGTGGGTGTGTGGGTGTGGGTGTGTGGGAGTCTGTCGGGGATACCTACCCCCATCTCTCCGGTACCACATCTTTCCAGCAGGGAGTGCATCCAGAATAGTCACCCCAAGGAAGACGAATGGGGGAGGGTACCTAAGGTCACATCCAGGGGGATGATCTGAATTATGCCCTGCAACCGAACCTGGACAGATAAAGGAGAGAAAGAAAAGTTTTGGGGAACATCAAGGGAAGCCCCTTATCTTTGGTTACAGGTACCAGCGTGAAGACTGAATCCATCTGTCTTGGTTGTCAGATAAAATGTATACACAGTTCACTTATTTTATTATTATTTTGTGAGTCCTAGGGCTTGGATTCAGGTTATCTCTGAGCTTCTTTTGTTCAAGGCTGAGGCTCTACCACTTGAGCCACAACACCAAATCTGGCTTTTCTGTGTGTGGGTTTTGAGGGGGAGGTTGTTCTTGGGAGATAAGAATCTCACGGACTCTCCTGCCCTGGCTGGCTGTTAGTCATGACCATCAGAACTCAGCTTCCCAAATAGCCAGGATGATGGGCCGGAGCCACTAGCTCCTGACCGCCACCATCCATTTATAATCCCTTAGGCCCAGGGCTGAGCCACCCACACTGCACCCCATTGTTGGGAGTGGGAAGCAGACATGAGTGGGTTTGATACTTTAACAGCCTTCCTATCTTTGAGCATTGTTCCTGGTCAGTCTGATGGTGGCTTCCTCCTTATCCACAGCAATGACTGGGCTCTGTCACAAGAACAAACGTCCCCTGGGAGGTTTCAGGTCTAGGTTTTTTTTTCTGCACTCCGCCCCCCTAACCGAAATGACACACCCTAACAAAGGATAGTAGACACTGAGTGTTTTCATTGTCTTATAATCAGGGTCTGACCAGATAGGTGAGGGTGAGGGTCAGAGGCCCAGGATAGTGCTAGGCAGGGGGACAATGCCTCCTCATCCAATTTCCTTCAATGGTCTAGCAGAGGGATTTGGGGAAGGACTGATGGGATGGACAATGCATAACCATCATGGTCCAGACAGTGCACAGAGGGGCTTACCTCATGAAGCTGGTTCAACAGGGTGACCGACACAGCTCCTGACCCACAGCCCACAACCAGAATGAGAGGACCACCTTGGGTTCCAGCCAGATAGGGATGCTGGGCCACCTCCTCCAACACCCATTCAACCAGTTCCTGTGTGAGAGAGAGTCAGAAGATAAATAAGGACAAAATTACACTTATGCCGGGTGCCGGTGGCTCAGGCCTATAATCCTAATTACACAGGAGGCTGAGATATGAAGATCATGGTTCAGAGCTGGCCCAGGCAGGAATGTCTGTGAGACTCTTATCCTCAAAGAACCACCAGAAAACCGGAAGTGATTCTGTGGCTCATGTGGTAGAGCACTAGCCTTGATCTGAGGAGCTTGGGTACAGTGCCCTGGCCCAGAGTTCAAACCCCACGACTGACAAGCAGTGGACTTCCCACCATAAGAAGTGGACTGCATAGCACCCACTGTCCTAGGGAGCATGGCAGAGAAGTCAGGCCAAGCTTCCTGTGCACTGGGGGTCATGAGTAGATCACCTGGCTTCTCCATGCCTCATTTTCCCCAGCTGCAAAACTGAATAGAGTGAAGGATTCCCTTCATCATGGAGATTGGGTAATGATGAAAGAGAACCATGTTCTGTTTCATTACCCCACACCTATTGCATGATTAAGAGCAGACCCCATCTGCCACATTACCTCCTGCTGAGTCTCCCTGAGAGATCATGCCAGGCAAAGCATAAGCTTCATGGAAGCATGCCTGCAGAAAGGGGTGTAGGTTCAAGGCTTCCTATACACTTGGCTGCACCTTTATTGCCTCTACCTTTATTCTTACTATATTCTTCTTGGCTGTACATTTGCTGCCTTTATTCTTGTTTTGGCTATTTTTCTATTGATCCGTGAACAGAGCATGTTGTTTCTTTCCAGTCCAATAGAGACGGCTTCTCTATATAATAAAGACTAGGACCAAAGATTAGATGTGGACAATTCCCCAATCAATATATCATCTGATGGGAAGCTGCCTCCAGAAACTCCTGCAACTTCAAAAGCAGTTTTACGGCTCCCTCATAGTGAATATAGAAATATAAAATTTCCAGATATGTTACAATAGGCAGAATTAATGAATTAAACTAAACCAGAAGGAGTTATCCCAAAAGCACAGAGAGTTATAGAAAAAGGGACCTCTGATAATAAAAGGAAAAGAAAGATTCCCACAACAGTTATGACTAAGTTTGGTCCAGCTTACATTATAGGGAATAGATGGCGGTTTCCCACCTCTTTCATTTGGAAATATGATGGCTGACTTATTAACTAGAGAAACCATCATGCTTTATTTGTAATTAATCACCTTAATACTAATGAACAAAAACTTACACTTATGCAAAAGCATTGGAGCGAAATTGGATTTAAAGTTCAGCCAAAAGTTAAAAGGAAAGATTTGCTCACAGGCACCTGGAAAGGGCCTGATGTATTAATCACCTCCGGAAGAGGGTATACATGTGTGTTTCCACAGGATGCCGAGTCACCCATCTGGAATCTCAACCGACTCATGTGCCTCTACAAAGATAAGAGAAACCCAGCAAAAAAAAACAAAAAAAACAAAAAAACAAAAAAACAAAAAAACAAAAACAAAAACAAAAACAGAAGATGCAAATGAAGAAAACGATGCAGAAGCTCAAAAGTCTTCACCTTTCTCCTCAACAGGCAAAGACAACAAAAAAAGCTCAACCACCAACCTGGTAACAAATTAAGAAGATCACCCATTCTGCAGAGGAGATTGTGGTTTCTACGGGAAAGACTATCACAGTTGAAAATATGTTTGTTCCTATGCTTGCCATTATTGCTATGCAGTCAGTGTCTGTTTCAGGAGAACAATACAGGGCATATGTTCCTAATCCTCCTCTTCTATATCCCGTGCGATGGGAGGGATGAAGATTTAAGTAATGACAAATAATAGTGACCTGCTAGGGGGTTTGGAGGACTATTCTAATTCTCATATGACTTCTCAAACAATTAATTATGAAGGAATGACAGATAAAACTCCAATTTGTATAACGCTATCAGGAGAAAATCTCCCTGGGTGTTTGCCTATAAACTATAGAACTTTTTTGACTGATGCCCTTGATCAATCCAATGATAAAAAGTTCAAAAAAAGATTGATGTGGGAAATTGGCATGATGACATTAGACTTTCATACTTATAATGAATCCTTTTTCATTCCCAAGAGGAATATACATTTAGGTAACTGCCTACGAAAATATCATGACAAGGATCAGTTTGGGGATGCATTAATTACCTCACCAAAATGGTGGGAATGTGGATTTCAAAAGGCCTCTTTTTTATAATCCTATTGGGCACCAGATAGTATTTTTGATTTTTCCATTGCTAACCCCGATTATGATTATGCCTGCTACTTAAAACATAATTCATCAAAGTTTAATGGCTATGCTCCTGATACGCACGGGGAACCCCTGAAAAGATGGCTCACTCCAGGGTGGGTGGCTTCCATTTTGGTTAGTCACTGTCCCTTTCACAATAAAACGGGCATTCAGCTGGATTTGTTCAGAATTTTTGCAGCAAAAACCATGATTTTACTGAAAAAGCCCAAGGAAACTAAGAGTACTGCAATTGGGGTAAGAGCATGTGTGGGTTATCCTATGGGACTTTTAGCTGGAAAACTAGATAATTTAATCATTATTAATCAAGGAAAATCTTATTATATTAGCTGTAAAGATTTTATTTTTACTAATTGTTTTACTTCTTCTCTGGGTAAAACATATTCTGTAATTTTTATTTTAAAAAGACCTTCGTATGTAATGTTACGTGTAGATCTATAAAATGGCCCTTGGTTTAAAAATTCTGCTTTACAAATGTTGAAATCTCTGGATATTATGTTGCAGCCAGAAGGCTTTGTTGCGGCCTTGATTTTAGGAATAAGTGTTTTAATAACAATAATTAGCTCTTTAGTGATTTCTACAGCAGCCTTAATAAATGAAGTAAACACTGCTCGTTTTGTTACTTATTTAAGCAAAAATATTTCATTAGCCCTAGTAAAACAATAAATTATAGATAAAAAGTTAGAAATGAAAATAAATGCTCTGGAGGAAGTGGTTCTGTCTATAGGTCAGGAAGTTCAAAATTTAAAAACACAACTCTTAGGTAAATGTCAGGCTAGTTTTAAATATATCTGTGTTACTGCTCTAAAATATAAATTTTCTTTTAATTGGAATGCCACCAAAAACCATTTGTTAGGGGTTTGGATAGATAAAGATATCTCTAATGTTATGGAGGTTTTACAGGACAAAATTACAGCAGTTAGTAAAGCTCATTCAGATGTAAAAAATTTACAATCTTTGGCAGCGTTATTTAAGCATAACGTGGAGGTCCTCAATCCTCTGGATTGGATTCATGTAATAATTATAATTGCCATTGTCAGATCAATTCACCCAATTCTTATTCTTATATTTCCAGTCATTTTCCAGATGATCTTTAGATTTGTCTCTTCTGTGAACCAAGACATTCATGATCTTCAATAAAAAATAAAAAAGGAAGAATTTCCATGACACCTCCTGCTGAATCTGCATGAGAGATCATGCCAGACAAAGCATAAGCTTCATGGAAGCATGCCTGCAGGAAGGGGGTGTTGGTTCAAGGCTTCCTATACACTTGGCTGCACCTTTATTGCCTCTACCTTTATTCTAACTATATTCTTCTTGGCTGTACATTTGTTGCCTTTTTCTCATTTTGGCTATTTTTCTATTGATCCATGAACAGAGCATGTGAAGCCACTTCCCCTCGTGCCTGTCCTAGCTACTCTCTGCTCTCTCTCTCTACCTCCACTTCTCTCGTGGGCCGCCTCACACCCTTTGTGTATGCGCACCTGCCCCTGTGAGATCCTGGCCACTGCTGCCTCCACAGTGAGGTCCCTGAGCCCTGCCTCCTCCTCCCCTCGGCCCAGTCCCCTCTTCCCCTTGGCTCTGCCCCCTACCCTTGCCCACAAGAGCAGCCCTGACTGGGCCCTAAGGCTGCCAGGCCATGGGAATTACAGCCTCACCTCAACTCAGCACTCTCCACCAACGCTAGCACTTGCTCAGGGGATCGAATCTCCCCTCAGCCCCACGATAAGAGGAGACTCTCCTCCAAGTCTCTCCACTCCACATATCAAGCACATGCACAGTGACCCAGTGAGAGAGAGAGAGAGAGAGAGAGACAGAAAGACAGAGAGAGACAGAGACAGAGACAGAGAGACTGAGAGACAGAGAGACTGAGAGAGATTGTTGGGGAAAACTACCTCTCAAGGACTCAGAACATAGCACCCTTTTGGATGACTCAGCACACAGCATACTTCAAAAAACATCACAAAGCATCCTGAGTAAACGACTCAGTACAATGTGCCCTTTGAAGGACTTAGCATATAATAGCCTTTGGGATGACTCAGCACACAGCACCCATTGAAGGAGGGAATCCATAGCATGCAGTGTATAGGACTCAGTGCATGGCACACTTTGAAAAACTCAGCACGTAGCACCCTTTCCCAGGACTCAGCATATAGCATCCTGTGTTAAGTCTCCATACACATTACCCTTTGAAGGGCTGAGTATGTAGCACCCTGTGTAAAACACTCAGTGCACAGCACCCTTTGAAAAACTCAGCACATAGCACAGTTTTGAAGGACTCAGCACATACCACCTTGTGGAAGAACTCAACACACACCGCTATTTGAAAGACAGTACAGATCACTGTCTACAGGACTCGGCACATAGCACTCACCTCATCCTCTCTTCTCAAGGATGCAGCACATTGCACCCATTGAGATAACTCAGCACACAGCCCTCTTTGAAGCACTCAGCAAAAGTACCCTGTGTAAAGGAATGGGCCCACAGCACCCATTGAAAAATTCACCTGTCCCTCCCTTCTCAAGCGGTCAGCACATAACACCATTTGGGATGAATTAGCATCCCACACTTTTGAAGGACTCAGCATAAAGTACATTGTGTAATGGACTCAGCACACAGTACCCTTTGAAAAATCCAGCACAGCCTACTCTTCTCAAGGACTCAGAACATAGCACCCTTTGGGATGACTCAGCACACAGAATGGTTTTTGAAGACTCAGAAAAAACGCCCTATGTGGGAAGGACTCAGAAAACAGCATCCTGTGAAGGACTCAGCACATACCTGTATGTCACAAGTTCAGTTGTCATTAGAATTCGGGTGCTTTCTGCAGTATCATCATTCTTCAGAAACACTTCACAAATCCTACTAGTTCACATTTAGCTAATGTGTGTTTTATGGGGGAAGGTCAGCTGGGGGTCTTGAAGTCAAAGCTTGGGGCCCCTGTCCCTGAGCTCTTTGGTTCAATGCTAGAGCTCTACCACTTTGATTCACAGATCCAATTTTGGTTTTTTTTTTTTGGGTTGTTCTTTGACAGGCCTTATGGTAATCAGGAAGGCCAAGTTGGGGTGTCCATGGGCAAAGGCTCCTAGCTGGCCCTGGAGCTGACTTCTCACTTCCTTGTGCCCCTAGGAGCAGGGCCTACTGGAGCTCTCTTGGCCTAGGGTGGAACAGATCTGCTCTGGAATCATCACTCAGGGTGAGCGAAAGTCAGGTTGGCCCTGGTCACTTTCCCAAATTGAACTCTAGAGGACGATAGTCCTCCATGATGGCAGAGGGATGCATGTTCCACCTCTAGCCACGAGGAGGCAGGATTTGTCCACCATAAGGATTGTATCAGTTGTATTTACTCTTGTTTCCCTGGGGCTCCCATCACGCTTTGAAGCCACCCTGGACAGGAAAGTCCTTGAGACTTACCTACAATTAACCATTGAAAAGCAAGTGGGGCTGCGGCACAAGTGGCAGAGCACTAGTCTTGAGCAAGAAAACTCAGGGATAGAGCCTTGGCCCTGAGTTCACACACACACACACACACACACACACGTGCGCGCACACACACACGCGCGCGCACACACCACATGCATGCAAAATCAAGGATTTCTACACTGAAATCTTTGGGTATTCTCTACCTTTTCCCCACTGAGTCTGGTGGCTATTGGCCTTGTTTGATGCATCCAACACCACCTGGCATTTTTAATTTTGGGGAACAGAATGGCTAGAAGGTCAGCCTTCCCCCACCCAGCTCCTTGACTGGGTCAAGGTCTATCCAGGCCCTTTAGGTCTCCTTTTACAGACTCGCCAAGATGCCTTCAAAAGGTATCAAAAGCTGGGCACTGGTGGCTCATGCCTGTCATTCTAGCTAATCTGGAAGCTGAGATCTGGAGGATCATGGTTCAAAGCCAGCCTGGGCAGGAAAGTGTGTGAGACTCTTATCATCGATGAACCATCAGAAAACAAGAAGTGGCCCTGTGGCTCAAGTGGTAGAGTGCTAGCCATGAGACAAAGAGCTCAGGAACCTGAGTTCAAGCTCCAGGACTGAAAGAACAAATCTTTATTAGAGGCTTGTTTTCCCTTTGAAAACAATTTCTTCTTTGTGATAAGCATAGCATGGGCCTCTTCCCTGGCCACCAATAGATGTCCCTTGAATATGGGCCACCTCCCAGCAGCCTTTGCCCTACCCAACCCGCAGTTTACCCTTTCCATGACCCAGCAGATGGAGGCCTGAGAGAAGGCCACCTGGCCACCTACTTATGGTGGCTGCTGACGCTTTGGAGAATCATCATGTCACGTAGTCATCATCTACATCAGTCTACAGAAGAAAGGGAGGGACCATTCCTCAACTGAGCCCATGAGCTGTGGGTAGCTCTGGATGTGGGGCAGCTGCGGCAGGATGTGCTTTGTGGGGGAGTCCTCTATGGGGTTGGGAATCTTGATCTCCCTTCTGGTAGTTTCCACACTGTGTTGAAGTGGCAATTCTTTAAAACCTTTCTTCTCCTCCCTCATTTCGCCTGCCCTGGAGCCTGGAGTCATCCAAAGCGGCGGCAGTGACAGGAGACTCAGCCTGTGCTGGCATCAGGAGCCCGTTGTCCATGTCTTCCCCTGTGAGGAGTGACAACGGCTCCCACAGCCCTCTCCATTTCTCCATCTTCTCCTAGGACAGCTGGTACACACGCTCAGGTTTCTTCTGATACAGCTCAGCCAGAATGAACATCTGCTCTTTACATGCCACGAGGGACTCCTCAACAGTGCGATCTGTGCCGACAGCTGGCTGCATCTATGTTGAAGATCACCCGCTGGACTATGGAAGTCCATCTTATCAGGCAGGTAGTGGACAAAGTATAATTTCTTCTCAGACGCCCACGTGTCCCGTTTCCCATCCCCACACAGCTGTGGTGCCAGCTCATGGGATGGAGTGCTTGTGGCTCAAGCTTTCTCTGGCACTGAGCTGCCAGGTGAACCTGGTGCCTGCAGCAGGCCTGCCACTCCTGCTGCAGGAGTTTCCCCCTGTGGATTTCAGCCACTAAGAGTGCTCACAAATCCATGTCCCTCTCAGTTTGGGGAATGTCTCCATCCTCTGCAATGGTCATGTGGTGGTGAGTCGACTCCTCTCCTTTTGCTTCTCCAGGGTTTTAGACTTCCCCTTTCCCAAGGAACACCAGGAAGCTCAGCTGGGCCTGCAGCCGCTCCTCCTGTGGTCTGATTACTTTCAGGCACTTGAGAGTGTCCTGCCACTTTGAGGGCACCACCTGGTCTCCTCAGTTGGTCGGGCTGTGCACTTTATTCAGCTGTTCCAGGAGTTGGGTCTGCCTCTCTATGTGCTGCTGCAGGGCCTCCTTCTCGGAGCTAAGCCGCTAATTGGTGGTGATGTGCCGCTCATAGATGGCTCTGAGCTCCTGCAGCGGGGCCAGGGACTGCTCCTGCTGGTCCTGAGATGCTTGGCTTTCTTTCTCTCTCAGCCACTTCTTTCCATTCCTCTCTCTTCTCCTCTGTGTGTACCAGCTGTTCCCACAGGTGTTTCTTCACCTGCTGCTGTGTCTAGGATGCTGGCGAGCTCCTTCTCCTCACCGATCACCCTGTGGAGAGCCTCCAACAGCAGGGCCAGCTGTTCCTCCAGCTGTCTGTCACACACATATGCACATCATGGGGCCTCGGGGATCTCCTGCCAATCCATGGCCTTCTCCTCCAGTCTGCACAATTGCTCCTGCTGTTCTGCATTCTGGAGATGGAGCCTCTGGTTTTCCTAGATCTGGATGTGAATTTATTCCTCCAGGTTTTTCAACTCCATCTTTATGCAGTAGGCCTGGGCCTGGAACTGCCACTCAGCCTGATATGGGCCATGGTTCTTCCAGTATTCTCTAGGCCGAACACCTGCCTCGACCCTCGCTCCTTCTCCTCTGTCAGTTGTTTTACCTTCTGGGTCATCTGCCGGGCCTCCTCCTTCCACGTGGTCCTCTCAATGCTCAGGTCTTCTGTGAAGGTGTCTCTCTCTAGATTCGCTGTGCTCACCAGTCAGCTCACGTTGTCTAGTAGTCTCTTCAATTCTTCATGCCCCACCAGTGCTTGTTGGAACTTGCAGATTCCTTTCTCCCTGTTGTCCAGAGCACATCCAGCTTCTCCTGTAACTTTGAGTTCACTTGCTCCAGGTCATCGAAGCTTCTCGCCTTCCTTGAGCAGAAGGGTCACCTCATGCAGCTGTTCAAAGAATATTTCAGTCTCATTCTGTGATCAGTAACCACAGAAGCTGACATCTCCAGCTCTACCACGCACTGCTCTGCGGCCTGCAGGCAGCTGGTGAGAGCTTCGTGCTCCCTTTCTGTGTCATTGGCCACCTGCTGCACGCAGGCCGGTGCGCATTGTAAATTGCCTTCTGCGGAAATCAAACTCTGTATGGGTGCCTTGTGGATCTCTAGCTCCATTTTAGGTGCTGCATGCACCTGGGTTATCTTCTGCCTCTCTTTCTTCCATTGATCCTGCAGGTCTGACTTTTCCTGCTTCAGTAGTTGGATCTTGGCATAGAGTGCCTGGTTTCTTCTTTTGCTGGGATCCAGGGTGGGCACCACGTGTCAGTAGCACCTCTGCAGATCCTTGGTGGTATCAGGACCATTGACACTCTGGAACCTCGTGGCTCTGACTGTGTCCAAAGGCACGGGAGGCCAGTGGTGGGCATCACCTTTGGCCGGACCCTTCCCTTTTTCATGTTCTTTGTTTTCTTGAATGTTGCAGATCTGTCAGGAGGATTCTTCTACCGGTGTTCTGGTGGCAGTTTCATCCCCACAGCTTTCTCATGGAGTCTTGTTGTTTCAGACATCTGAGCGCTAGGATGGGAAAGATGGGCTGACCACGTTCCCAGGCTCTGGGAAATCCTGTCTTCTCCCACTCACTGATTAGGATGTCAATTTCGTACTCTACTCCAAAGTCACCTGGAGTCTCTTGCTCACCACTTAGCCACCTCTACTTTCCTCAACTGCTGGTAGTGGTGTCAACCAACAGAGGGAATCCTGGTCCTTCTGGGCAGCATGGAATTTGGGTGTGGCCGCCATTCTTGTATCCCATTGTTCAGAAAGAACCATGATAGAATGGAGATGTGACCAGAATACTGTGATGCAGGCAGAATGGGCGGAGTCAAGATGAGAGCAGCTGCTTTCCAAGGAAACTCTGTCCAATCCTGCTGGGGAAACGAAGGTGACCTGCTTTAGCTGGATGGCCGCACAGATTGTTCTGTATGTCTGTTTGTTGCCAGTCCTGGACCTTTAACTCTGGATCTGGGCACAGTCCTTGAGCTGCTTTTGCTCAAGGCTAGCCCTCAACCTCTGTAGCCACACGACTCTACTTCTGACTTTGTTGGCACTGAAGTTGGACAAGGGTGACTTTGACCATGATCCTCCTATCACAGACTTGTAAGTATTAAGGAGAACTACTGAGAGCCACGGGTGCCTGCCTAATCATTAGTATTGCTGATGTTCTTGGACAGACTTGTGAGTTCCCTATCCTGAGGATTAAATGGTGGAAGCTGGAGCCCACAGTTTGAATCCTGTTCCTGCCACCTCCAAATGGCAGGAGATCCTAAGAAACTTATAACTATCCATATGAATACCAATGGAATGTGATATATGTCATGATTGAATGGGCAGTTCTTGAATGATTCTAGGATAAAATAATACACAATTATATCCTAGGACTCTAATCAATTTTAAACTAACACTTTATGAAGCATTTAAACAATCATATTCATTAAATGGAGGCATAATGAAATATCTAAGAATTGGGTGTCACATTGTATGAAGGTGCCATTTTTTCTGCCAGGACTGGGATTGGAACTCATGGTCTGGGTAACTCTGTTGCACTGTGTGGGAAGGGGAAGCTCACCTCCGTGAAGTCAAGAAATTCAAGTCTGTTCCTTAGGCCTGAAATTGATCCCCAGCATTAGAAAACATCTTTTTCATGTATATTTTACATACATTATTTATGTTTACATACACATGTTGACTCTTTATTGCATTCAGTGTAGTTATTCATTTTATTTTTTGTTTTATTCACGTATTGGCCATTTATTTTATTGAGTATTATGGCACATAGAATATTGATTACATTGATTACATAGGATATAGGTCTGCATATGTATTCCACTTCATACCTGACACCCAGGAATTTCACAGAAAAAGAAAATGTGTCACCATCAGCTTCTTACTCTATGATTCATTGTTTGGGAGTGTTGGTGTCTGAACTCAAAGCCTACAAGGCCAAATTCCTTAATGGGTGAATATCAGAACGCCATCCTGGGGCAAACTGAGCTGACAGGCAGTTCCCAGGGTCTGAGATCAAGCCCCTAGGGATGACAAAATAAGAACAAATTGACATGTAGATGGTATTATGCTAATAAATATATATCTTTATAGAGTGCCAGAGGTGTCTACACATTATTCAGTTATATAGACTACATTTCTACTAATTCTTGGGTATTTATTATGCCTCTATGTAATTAATAGTATTTTTTTCATCCTTAACAAACTATTAAGTAAATCAAGGTCCTGAAATTATTATATCCCTGTAAGAAATTGTATTCTTTTAGTGCTTCATATTAAATAAGATCAGTCTACTGAAATTATGATGTCTAATTTTATATGAGTAGCATTCACGATTAGCTCATTCAACTGTGACATTGATAACATTCCATCGTTATTCCTATGGATGAGAACGAGTCTCTTAAGATCTTCCACTATTTGGAAGTGGCATGACTGGGATTCGAAATCTAGACCTATGTTCCTGTGCGGGATTATGGCTTCCTCAATAGCCTGGTAGCCTTCAGCAATGCAAGATGAAGCACCCTTTGGAGCCCTGTCATTCAGATCCAGATGGTCATAGTGCAAAGGAAGGAAATGTAAAAGTGCAATCATGCAACATTTTTTTCTTTGGTAAGTCATAGGGCTTGAATTCTGGGCCTGGGTACTGTCCCTATGCTCTTCAGCTCAAGGCGAACACTCTACCGCTTGAGTCACAGTGTTACTTCCGGATTTCTAGTGGTTTATTGGAGATAAGATTCTAACGGACTTTCTTTCCCGGGCTAGCTTTGAACTGCGATACTCAGATCTCAGCCTCCTCTGTAGTTGGATTTCAGTTGTGAGCCACCTGCCCCCGGCTCTGCCACTTTTTTTCTGTGCATATTTTTTCCACTTGCAAGGCTTGGAGAGCTAGGATTCCAGGATTGGCTGTGGCTCCAGTGGCTGCACCCAGCCTAGGATGATGGAAGCTGAGGCAGAGTTGCCATGACCTGAGTTCAAGACCTTGCTTCGCAAAAATAAATAAATAAATAAATTACCTCCTTGGCTTGCAATTCATGCTGTTTTCTTCTACTAGGCTTTGGATTTGAACTCAGGGTCTGGGTAACTCTGTAGCACTGTGCACGAAGGGGAAGCTCACCATGCTTGAAGACAATAAAGTTGGGCCTGGGCCCTAGGACTGAATTCAAGCCTCAGCCCTGGAAAACATACTATTTATATTTATTGTAAAGATAGTATTTGTATTTACTACAGATGCTCAGTCCATATCCTGTTAGTTGTGGTTATTGATTGCATTTTTGTTTTATTCAATTATTTACCATTTATTGACTGTGATGATATGCATTCCATTTATTATACTGATGGCATCCCATCACATAGTATCTAAATTTGTAGACGTGTTCTCCATCATGTCTGACACCCAGGACTCTCAGAGAAAAGGAAAACAGGTGTCACACTTGACTTCTTATTCCACAATCCAATTGTTTGCAGTGCTGGGATCTGAACTCAAGGCCTAGCAGACCTAATTCAACACGGCAACCTCTAGCCAAGGAAGCTGCCAGACAGTTCCCAGACCCTGAGATTGAGCCACAAGGGTGGACAAAATAGCCATACATGGATAGGCAGGTGGCAGTATACCAATAAATATATATTTGTATAGAATTCAAGAGACATCTACTTAGGATTCAATGACATAAACTACATTCCTACCAACTGTTATGTATTATTATGCTGCCATTGAAGGAGTAGTATTGTTTTCATGCTTAATAAACCATTCATTAAAATCAATCAGCATCCTAGGATCATTGCATCCCATTTTAGATTGGACCGATGCCCGCAGAAACTTATACATTCATGAGTTTGCAAACATTCCATCGTTATTCCCGTGCATAGGAACAAGTCTCTTGGGAAATCTCCCCACTGGTAGGTGTCAGGACCAGGATTCAATATTAGGGCCTTCGATGACATATGGGCCTGGATTCAATATTAGGGCCTTCGATGACATATGGGCCTGTGGCTTCCACGATAGCCCGCTAGCCTTGGCCAATGCAAAGTGAAGTAAACTTGTAGCTTTTTCATTCAGACCCAGGTTGGTCACCATGCAAAGGAATAAAATGTAAAAAATCCATCCCGCAGCTATTTTCCAGTGCAGTTTTTGTTTTTGTTTTTTTTTTTTTTTTATCTCCTGCAAGGCTTCAGGGCCTAGGATCACAGGATCGGCTATGCGCCCATGGCAGCCCACCAGCCTAAAGTGATCGAAGCTGAGGCAGAGTTGCCATGAACTGAGTTCAAATCCCTTGGTTGGCAAAAAATAAAATAAAATAAAAATAATAAATAATAAACCACCTTAGCCCAGAATTAGCACCATTTTTTCTGCCACAGCTGGGATTCCAACTCAGATCTGGGTAACACTATAGCACAGTGGGTGAAGGGGAAGCTCACCATTCTTGAAGACTACAAGGTCAGGTCTGCTCCCAGGGCCTGAACGGAAGCCCAGGTCACCTTCACTCTGCAGGCCGCCGAGTTCGGACCCAGCATGGTCACCATGCAAAGGAAAATGAACATAAAAAGCGCCAGATCGAACTTCCTGCCACTTTTTTTTCCCCTTCGCTGCTTTTTTCCCCTGCAAGCCCTGGGGTCCTAGGATGCGATGATGAGTTGTAGGTCCAGAGGCTGCAGCCCAGGATGATTGGAACTGAAGCAGAGCTGCCACGACTTGAGTTCAAGCTCTGAGTCTGTTAAAAAAAATTGTGAAGGAAGAACCCTAGCTCCGAATTCACCCCATTTTACTGCCTTAGCTGGGATTTGAACTCAGGTCTGGGTAACTCTGTTGCACTGTGGGGGAAGGGGAAGATCAACATTCTTGAAGAGTACAAGTTCAGGCCTGCTCTCAGTGCCTGAATTGAAGCCCCAACACTAGCAAAAATCATATGCCCACCTATTTTACACATAGGATCTCTATTTACATACATGTGTGAAATGCATCATGTTTTCAGTGTAGTTATTGATTTTATTCTCTGTATTAGAGATGCATTTTGTATTTTATTGTGTATGATGACAGATATAAATGTGCTGACATGCATGACAACCTATTCACATGTCTATAGAGTTGCCTATGCCTTGTCCATCCTAGATGAGACCCAGGACTTTCACAGGGCCGGAAAGAAGGTGAACTGATGTACTGCTCACATCAGGATTCATGTTTTGGCAGTGTTGCGATTTGAACTCAGAACCTAGCAGGCCCATTTGGCGAAAGGGTCAAGGTGAGGACACTGGCCTGTGAGCAACTGAGGAGCTAGACCATTTCCAGGACTTGACATTGAGCACCAGGGAGGGCCCGGATAGGCATAAATTCATAATTTAAACATAGGACATCTATTTATATACATGTGTGGACAGCATCTTGAGGTCAGTGCACTTCTCCTTAATTTGTGTCTAATTCATGGAAGTAATGTGTATTTTACTGAGTATGGTGACAGGTATAACTGTGCTGACATGGATGTCAACCTGTTCACATGGCTATAAAGTTGCCTATATAGCATGCTCCATTCCTAGCTGAGAAGCAGGACTTTCACAGCATAGGAAAAGAGGAGGATCACTTGGCTTCTCACATGAGTATTCATCTTTTGACAGTGCTGGGATTTGAACTCAAGGCGTAGAAAACCAAAGCGGTGAATGGGTCATGGTGAGTACACCAGCCTCTGAGCCAATAGAGGGTTAGGTCCATCCCGGGTCCTGAGATTGAGCCCTGGTGGGGGCCATTATTGTTATAAATTCATAATTTACAGAGATGATCTCTATTTACTTACATGTGTGGAATGCATCATGCATTCAGTGTAGTTATTCTCTTTATTTTGTGTCTTAATCAGGGATGCATTTTGTATTTTATTGCATATGATGACAGATATAACTTTGCTGATATGGATGGCAACCTATTCCAATGTGTATAGAGTTGCCTATATAGCATACTGTGTCCTAGCTGAGACCCAGGACTTCACAGCACAGGAAAACAGGTGCAACAATGGGCTTCTGAAAGAAGCATTCATATTTTGGCAGAGTTGGGATTTGAACTCAAAGCCTAGCAGTCCCAATTGGTAAAAGGGTCAAGGGGAGGACACTGGCCTGTGAGCAGCTGAGGAGTTAGGCCATTCCCAGGACCTGACATCGAGCCCCAGGGAGAGCCAGGATAGGCATAAATTTATAATTGAAACAAGATCTGTATTAACATATTGGTGTAGATAGCATCTTGCGTTCGGCGCACTTCTCCTTAACTTGTGTCTAATTCATGGAGGTATTGTGTATTTTACTGAGTATGGTGACAGATATAACTGTGCTGACATGGATGGCAACCTGTTCACATGGTTACAGAGTTGCCTATGCATTCATTCTCCATCCTAGCTGAGACCAAGGACTTCCACATGAGAGGAAAACAGGTGCAAAGACTGGCTTCTGACATCAGGATGAAACTTTTGTCAGTGCTGGGATTTGAACTCAAATCTGGGTAACCCCATTGCACTGTGGGGAAAGGGGAAGCTCACCATCCTTGAAGACTAGGATGTCAGGCCTGGTCCAGGGCCTGATTTGAAGCCCCAGCACTGGACAAAATAACAAGCCCACCTCTTTTAAACATAGGATCTCTACTTCCATACTGGGGTGGTATGCATCTTGCCTTCAAGGTAGCTTCTTTTTTTTTTTTAATTTTGAGTCTTATTCATAGATGTATTGTGTATTTTATTGAGTATGGTAACAGGTATATCTGTGCTGCCCTGGATGACCACTGATTCCCATGAGTAGAGAGTTGCCTATGCATTCTTCATCGTAGCTGAGACCCAGAACTTGCAAAGCACAGAAGAACAGGTGCAACGACTGGTTTCTCACATCAGGGTGAATTTTTGGCAGAGCTGGGATTCGAACTTGGGGCCTAGGAGGCCCAACTGCCCATTGGATCCATGTGAGCACACCAGCCTGTGAACCACTAAGGAGCTGGGCCTTTCCCAGGAACTGAGATCTAGCCCTAGGGAGGCCACAATAATCCTCAATGCATCATTGAAACATGGGATTTCTATTCACATCCATGTGTGGACTCCCTCCTGCATTGAGGATAGTTATACTCTCCATTTTGTGTGTTATTCATGGATGTATTGTGTATGTTCTTGAGTATATGATGACAGGTATAACTGGGCTGGCATGGATGAAAACCTATTCCTATGGCCACAGGGTGGCTCATGCATTTTCCATCTTAGAGGAGACCCAGGACTCGCACAGGAAAGGAAAACAGGTGCAATGATTAGCTTCAGACATCAGGATGAATCTTTTGGCACTGCTGGTATCTGAACTTGGCGCCTAGCAGGCCCAATAGGCGAATGGGTCCACGTGAGCACACCATCCTGTGAGCCACTAAGGATCTAGGCCATTCCCAGGACCTGAGATCAAGGCCCGGAGTGAGGGAGAGCACAATTGTTGTCCATTTATAAGCTGAAGGTAGTATGCAAATAAGTACATATTTGAATAGAGTAGGAGACAGGGCGACCTGTGATGGAATCCAATTTACCATGTGACTACCTATTCTCAGATCTTCCCCAATGCCTCCATTTCTTGACTGTGATGATTATTGTGACACTTCATCAACTCTTCATAAAAAATAATGGATACCCCATGAGCCTTGCTTATCATTTCCTACTCTCATCCTGCAGGAACTACTCATTCAAGGATGAGATGATCACATTCCACACTTCCTAGGTCCGGAAAGGAGTACTTCAGGATCTTCCACCATTCCCACAATGTAGGGGGGCTGACCCGGATTCCAACCCATGCCCTCCGTTGCACGGTTGGCTGTGACTTCCCTGATAGCCAGCAGGCCTTCAGCCATGCCAGGTCACCTTCACTCTGTAGGCCGCTGGGTTCAGACCAACATGGTCACTATGCAAAGGAAAATAAACGTACACGCACGAGGTGGAAATTCCTGCTGCTTTTTTCCCCTTCTGGCCGTTTTTTGTTTTTTTTTTCTGCAAGCCTGGGGCTCCTAGGATCCAAGGATGGTCTGTGGGTCCAGAGGCTAAAGCCTAGGATGATTGCATTAAAGGCATTGTTGCCTCGACTTGAGTTCAAGGCCTGGGTTTGGCAAAAAAAAACATAAATAAATAAAAAATTATGAATGAAGCACCCTCGCTCAGAATTCACGCCATTTTATTGCCAGAGCTGGGATTTGAATTCAGGTCTGGGTAACTTTGTTGCACTGTGGGGGAAGGGGAAGATCATCATCCTTAAAGACAACAAGGTCAGGGCTGGGAAGGTGGCTCAGTGGTAGAGCGCTTGCCTTGCATGCCTGACGCCCTGGGTTCAATTCCTCAGCACCACAAAAGCAAAAAGAAAAAAGCCGGAAGTGGTTCTGTGGCTCAAGTGGTAGAGCGCTAGCCTTGAGCTGAAGAGCTGAGGGACAGTGCCCAGGCACAGAGTTCAGGCCCCACGACCGGACCCAAAAAAAAAAAAAAAGACTACAAGGTCAGGCCTGCTCCTAGGGCCTGAACTGAAGCCCCAACACTGGCAAAAATCATATGCCCACCTAGTTTACACATGGGATCTCTATTTTCATATGTGTGTGGAATGCCTCATGCTTTCAGTGTGTTTCTTAGTCAAGACTGCATTTTGTATTTTACTGAGTATGATGACAGATATAACTATACTGACATGGATGGACACCGATTCCCATGTCCATGAAGTTGCCTATGCTTTCTCCATCCTAGCTGAGACCTAGGACTTTCACTGGACAGGAAAGCAGGTGGATCTATGGGCTTCTAATATCAGGATTCATGTTTTGGTACTGTTGTGATTTGAACTCAGAACCCAGCAGGCCAATTGGCAAAAGGGTCAAGGGGAGGACACTGGCCTGTGAGCAACTGAAGAGCTAGGCTGTTCCCAGGACCTGACATCGAGCCCCAGGGAGGGCCAGGATAGGCATAGATTCATGCTGGAAACATAGGATCTATATTGACATATATGTGTGAACAGCATCTTGCATTCAGTGCACTCCTTTTCCTTATTTTGGGTCTAATTCATGGAGGTATTGTGCATTTTGCTGAGTATGGTGTCAGATATAACTGTGCTGACATGGATGATGACCTGTTCCCATGGTTATAGGGTTGCCTATGCATTCATTCTCTATCCTAGCTGAGACCCAGGACTTCCACATGAGAGGAAAACAGGTGCAATGACTGGCTTCTGACATCAAGATGAAACTTTTGTCAGTGCTGTCATTTGAACTCAGGTCTGGTTAACTCCATTACACTGTGGGGGAAGGGGAGCTCAACATCCTTGAAAACTAGAATGTCAGGCCTGGTCCAGGGCCTGATTTGAAGCCCCAGCACTAGACAAAATATAAAGCTCATCTCTTTTAAACATAAGATCTCTATTTACATACAGTTGTGGTATGCATCTTCCATTCAATGTAGTTTTTTTTTTTTTAATTCTGAGTCTTATTCATGGATGTATTGTGTATTTTACTGAGTATGGTGACAGGTATATCTGTGCTGCCATGGATGACAACCTATTCCCATGGCTATAGAATTGCCTATGTAGCATTCTCCTTCCTCGCTTAGGTGCAGGACTTTCACAGGACAGGAAAACTGGTAGATTGATGGACTTCTCACATCAGGATGGATCTTTTGGAAGTACTGGGATTTGAACTCAGGGCCTAGCAAGCAAAATTGGTGAATGGGTCAAGGTGAGCACATCAGCCTGTGAGCCACTAAGGTGCTAGGGCGTTCCCATAACTTGAGCTTGAGCCCCAGGGTGGGGCTGGTGCAACATATTCCTCCATTCTTATGCTGAAACTTGTGTGCTAATAAATACCTATTTGTATACAGTAGGAGATGTGGCGAACCGTGTTGGAATCCTATCTACCATGTGAGTACCGATTCTTGGATCTTTCCCAATGCCTTGATTTCCTGAACGTAAGTATTATTGTCACACTTCATGAAGTCTTAATTCAAAATAATCATTGTGCCAAAGGTCTTGTCTATCATTTCCTATGTGAATCATGCATTAACTTCTCAACTCTTCCCTAGACCTGAATTCAAGCACCAGCCCGAAAAACGTAACATTTATAGATATCTTAAATATATGATTTATACTTACATCTATATATTCAGTCTATATCGTGTTTGTTGGAGTGATTCATTATATTTTATTATTGATAGATTGATTTAGCATTTATTTTATGGGCTGTGAGTGCACCTATAACATTTATTACATTTATTCCAATCTATTCCATAGCATGTAGCTTTGCAAATATATTATGTACATCATACCTGACACCCAGTACTTGCACAGAAAAGGAAAACAAGTGTCACACATGGAATCTTACACCAGAAAGAAACTTTTGGCAATGATTGAAACTAGACTAAGAGCCAAGGAGTTCCAATTCATGAATGGGTGAGTGTCATCATGGCAGCCACTAGCCCATTCAACTGCCAAGTGGATCCCAGTGTCTGGGATCAAGCCCCAGGTTTGGCCAAAATAGCAATAACTCTCTATGCAGATGATGGTATATAAATAAATATAAATTTAGATATTTAGATACTGTCAGAAATGTCTATCTGGTATTCAATGATATATACTACATTCCTATGGATTCTCAGGTCTTCAGTGAGGATTCCATTTAATCAATGGTATTCTTTTAATGCAAAATAGACTATGAATTTTAATCAATCTGTGTCCTGTGATTATTGGGTCTAATTTTATGCCAGACTGATTCATGAACTACTCATCCAACCATGACATTGATCACATTCCTTTGGTGCTCCTAGGGACAGGCAATAATTTTGTAGGCCCTCCAGCCCTTTGTAAGTGGTATAATCAGGATTCAAACTGAGGGCCTAGGTGTCCAGGTTGGCCTATGGCTTCCCTGACAGCCCGACAGCCTTCAGCAATGCCAGGTGAACTACAGGTTGCAGCCGTGTCACTTGGACAAAGGAATGGTCACCATGAAAGGAAGGGAAACCCGAGAAATTACTGACCATCCGCAGTTCACAGCTTTTTTTCAATGCCATTTTCATTTTGATTTCCTGTCAGCCCCTAAGGCCTAGGATCCTAGGATGGGCTGTGGGTCCAGAGGTTGCACCATCCCAGCCTAGGGTGATGTTAGCTGAGGCAGAGTTTCCACGACCTGAGTTCAAGCCCTGTGATTGGCAAATAAATAAATAAAACCTAAAAATATTAAAAGGACTAATGAAGCTCCCTGGCTTGGAATTTGTGCCTTTTTTTTCTGCTAGTCCTGAGGTTTGAACTCAAAGTCTGAGTAAATCTGGTGCACTGTGGGGAAAGAGGAAGTTTACCCTCCTGTAAGATAAGAAATTCAGGACAGTTCCCTAGGCCTGAATTCTAGCCCCAATCTTGGAGAACATAACATTTATAGTAATTTTTAGTATATGATTTATACTAACATCCATATGTTCAGTCCATATCGTGTTTGTTGGAGTGTTTCATTATATTTTAGTATTTATTTATTTACCAATTATTTTATTGATCCTGAGTACACCTATAATATTTATTTCATTTATTCCAACCTATTCCATAGCATGTAGCTTTGCAGACATACTAATACTATATACATCATACCTGACACCCAGCATTTGCAAAGAAAAGGAAAACAGGTGTCACACTTGGAATCTTACTGCAAGATGAAATTTTTGGCAATGCTGGGACCTGAACTGAGGGCCAAAGAGGCTCAATTCATGAATGGGTGAGTGTCAGCATGGCATCCTCTAGCCCATTCAGCTGCCAAGTGAATCCTAGGACCTGGGATGGAGCCACAAGTTGGCCAAAAGAGCAATACCTTTCTATGCAGACAGTGGTATACAGATAAATATATATTTAGGTATTTAGATACTGCCAGTGATGTCTATCTTGTATTAAATGACATATATTGTGTTCCTACGGATTTTCAGGTCTTTAGTGAGGACTCCATTTAATGAATAGTATTCTTTTAATGCATAATAAACTATGAATTAAAATCAATTTGTGTCCTGTGATTATTAGGTCTAATTTTATGCTAGACTGATTTATGAACTACTCATACAAACATTCCTCTGGTGTTCCTAGGGACAGACAATAGTTTCTTAGGCTCTCCAGCCCTTTATACTGGCATGACCGGGATTCAGATTCAGGGGCTAGGTGTCCAGGTTGGCCTATGACTTCGCTAACAGCCTTCTAGCCTTCAGCAATGCTAGGTGACATACAGGTTGCAGTCTTGTCATTTGGACCCAGGATGGTCACCATGCAAGTAAGGAAAACCAAGAAACCGTCATCCATCCACAGTTTGTGACTTTTTTTCACTGCCGTTTTCATTTTGTTTTCCTGTCAGCCCCCTAGGCCTGGGATCCCAAGATGGGCTATGGGTCCAGATACTGCACCATCCCAGCCTAGGGTGATATTAGTTGAGGCAGAGTTGCCACGACCTGAGTTCAATCCCTGTGCTTGGCAATAAATAAATGAATGAATGAATAAATAAATAAATAAAATAATTTTAAAATATTAAAAATAGTCGGGTACCAAAGGCTCATGCCTGTAATCTTAGCTACTCAGGAGGTTGAGATCTGAAAATCGCGGTTCAAAGCCAGCCTAAGCAGGAAAGTCCTTGAGACTCTTATCTCCATTAAACCACTATAAAACCCGAAGTAGCGAAGTAGCTCTGTGGTTCAAGTGATAGAGTGCTTGCCTTGAGCTGAAGAGCCCAAGGACATCTTCCAAGGCCAGAGTTCAAGTACCAATGTATATATATATATATATATATATATATATATATATATATAAAATGAAGCTCCCTGGCTTGGAATTCATGCCTTTTTTTTTTCTGCCGGGCCTGGGAATTGAACTCGAGACTGGGTAACTCTAATGCACTGCTGTGGACAGAGAAACTTACCCACTTTGAACACAAGAAATTCAGGCCTGTTCCCTAGGCCTGAATTCAATCCCCAGCCCTGTTAAAATAATATTCATCCACATTTGAAATAATGATTAATATCTACATACTTATGCTTATTGCATATTGCTTTGAGTATATTTATTTTACTTTTTGTATTATTCATTCCTTCATTATTTTTATTGACTATTATTATACTTATGTATTAAATTGATTACATCTTCTGAGAACTATACAGATTTACATATGCATTATATATCTTACTTCAGACCCAGGACATTCACAGAAATTCTATAGTAGATCATCCCATGCATAGAAAAACAGAATGAATACATCAACCAAAGTCTAATTTATCCATAGGTACCCCAGTGGCTCACATCTGTAATCCCAGCTACTCAGAGGTGAGAAGTGGAAGATTAAGTTTCAAAGCCAATCCAAGCAGAAAAGTCTGAGAGATGTCATCTCCAATTAACTGGTCAAAAACCAGGTTACAGGGATGGCTGAATTGGTAGAAAATCAGCTATGAAAAACAAAGCCAAGAAAGAGCAAGCTGAGATCAAGTGCAGGGAGAGGGGGTTTGGGGCATAAAGGGGAGAGAACTCCTCCAAAAACAGAGAACAAACAACAGTACACAAATCCCACCTAATTTAGGGTACCAAACAAAGGGAAAAAAAGATCAAGCTTGTGCAGTTGTATAACTTTACATGATCACATATGTTCTTAGGTACACTTCAAAGCTATGTTTCTAGTAATATATATGTATATGTTAATAACGTATGTTATGTATATATATTAATAATGTATATATATGTGAAGAAACTAAGAAACCAGTCAATGAATAAATACTTCTGAATTAGTGCCTTAACCATGGCATTATAAATTATTTGTACTAAAAGTATATTCCAAGTTTCTTTCTTCAGAATCAATCTTTAAGACGTTTGTTCATGTGCCAGGCATTGGAGGCCCATGCCTATGATCCTAGTTACTCAGGAGGCAGAGATCTGAGGATGGTGCTTCAAGGCCTGCTTTGGCAGGAAAGGCCATGAAACTGTTATCTCCATTAAACCACTAGAAAACTGGAAGTGGTGCTGTAGCTCAAGCAGTAGAGTGCACGCCTTTGGTCTGAAGAGCACAGGGATAACGCCCAAGCCAAGAGTTCAAGCCCCACCACCGAAGAAAGAACTTTGTTCATACAAAATTCTAACATTCTAAGCTTTAGGAATCTTTTCTTCCAGGGTCTTATGCTCTTTAGGCAACTACTCCACTGCTGGGCTACATCCCAGTCCCAATGTTTTTGTTTTTAATTTTACAATCCAGTTTATTCCCAAAATGCTTACAAGTAACTACTCTCCTCACACAAGTGAGTTTTTATCCACAAACCCAACCTTTTGTGGTATGAAGACACCCCTAGTGTATTTCGTGGTAGGCACAAGGAAAACTCACACAAATTGCAGACAGTTTATAATTACAGAAGTAACTCTGAATTGAAAAAAACATCAGTTGCCAGGTGCCAATGACTCAGATCTGAGGGTCACGGTTAAAAGCCAGCCCAGGCAAGAAAGTCCATGAGACTCTTATCTCCAATAAACCAATAGAAAACCGGAAGTGGTGCTGAGGCTCAAGAGGTAGAGTGCTCGCCTTGATCTGAAGAGCTCAGGGACAGCGCCCAAGCACAGAGTTCAAGCCTCAGGACCAACCAAAAAAAAAAAGAAAGAAATATCATCAACTCTCCCAACCTTCTAGGGAGAAATGATGTCCTCATTTTCATTCTCACTCTTCATGGCAGATGGCCAAAATAGAAACACCAATGTGCTATGCTAAAATGTAAAAGTTTAAACCCCTTTATTGAAAAACTCTCATGTTTTAAAATCAAAATGTATCAAATAAAGGCAAAGTGAACTTTAAAAAAATATTTAAAATACTAATGACGCTCCCTGGCTTGGAATGTGTGACATTTTTTGTCTGCAAGGCCTGGGATTTGAACTTGGGGTCCAGGTACCTCTGTTGCACTGTGGGGGAAGTGGAAGCTCACTGTGCTTGAAGACCAGAAAGTCGGGCCTTTTCCCTAGGCCTGAATTCAGGCCCTAGCCTTGTAAAACATACTCCTTATATATATTTTAAAGATAGGATTGAACTTCCATACAGATGTTCATTCTATATTATGTCTGGTGTGGTTATTTATTGTATTTTTTGTTTTATTCATTTATTTGCCATTTATTTTATTGGCTGTGATGATACCTAACCATGTATTACATCTTATCACATAGCATTTAGATTTGTAGACTTGTTATCCATCATGCCTGACACCCAGCACTCTCACAGAAAAGAAAAACAGATGTCACACTTGGCTTCTAACTCCAGGATGAAATTTTTGTCAGGACCTGAGATCGAGCATCAGGGGTGACCAAAATAGCCATAGATGGATAGGCAGGTGGTGGTATACCAATAAATGCGTATTAGTACAGAGTGCCATAGCCATGTATCTAGTATTCAATGACATCTACTACATTCCTACCAAGTCTTTGGTATTTATTATGCCTCAATTGTAGGAATATTATTCTTTTTGTGCCTAATTAACCACTAATTAAATTCAATATGCATCCTAGGATTATTGCATCTAATTTGAGACTAGACCTCTGCACGGACTACTCATTCTATCATGAGTTGGATACCATTCCATCTGAACTTCTATGAATGGGCAGGAGTCTCTTGGGATCTTCTGCCATTGGTAGGTGTCAGGACGGGGATTTGAACTCAGGCATTCTGTTGTGTGGTTGGCCTATGGCTTTTCTGACAGCCATCCAGCCTTCAGCAATGACAGGTCACCTGTGTGTTGCAGACATGTCATTCAGACCTATGATGGTCACCGTGCAAGGAACCAAAGCCAAGAAACCACCTACCATGTGTGGCTCGCGGCTTTTTTTTTTTTGGTGCCATTTTCATTTTGTTTTCCTGTCAGACCTCGGGTCTTAGGATTCCAGGATCAGCTTTGGTTCCGGAGGCTGCACCCCAGGGTAGTGTGATAGAAGCTTAGGCAGAGCTGCCACGATCTGAGTTCAAGCCACATGCATGGCCAAAAAAATAAGAAAAGAAAAGAAAAGAAAAGAAAAAAGAAAAAAATTAAGACAACTAAAAAAAGTAAAAAAAAAATTGCTTAACTCCCTGGTTTGCAATTCGTGGTATTTTTTTTTCTGCCATGCCTGGAATTTGAACTCAAGGTCTGGGCAAATATGCAGCACTGTGGGGGAAGGGAAATCTCACCATGCTTGAAGACAGAAAGTCAGGCCTGTTCCCTAGGCCTGAATTCAAGCCTTAGTCCTGGAAAACATACTCTTTATGTAGATTTTAAAGATAGGATTTACACTTCCATACAGATATTCAGTCCATATCATGTTTGATGTGGTTATTCATTTTATTTCTTGTTTTATGCATTTATTTACCATATATTTTATTGACTCTGATGACACCTATACCATTTATTACATTGTTTACATCCTATCACATAGGATCTAGATTGGCAGATGTGGTCTCCATCATGCCAGACACCCAGGACTCTCCCCGAAAAGGAAAACATGTGTCACACTCAACTTCTTACTCCAAGATTAAATTTTTGGCAGTGCTGGGATCTGAAGTCAGGGCCTAGCAGGCCCAATTCATGAATGGGTCTGTGTGAGCACGACAGCCGCTAGACAATGAAACTGTCAGGTGGTTCCCACATAGTGAGATCGAGTTCCAGGTTTGGCCAAAACAGCAATACATGAATAGCCAGACGGTGGTATACAAACAAATATATATTGGTAAAGATTTCCAGAGCTGTCTATCTATAACTGAATGACCTCTACTACATTCCGACCAACACTTAGGTATTTATTATACTGCCATTGAAGGAATATTATTCTTTCCATGCTTAATAAACTATTAATTAAGATCAATCAGGGGCTGGGAAGGTGGCTCAGTGGTAGAGCGCTCGCCTTGCATGCATGAGGCCTGAATTTGATTCCTCAGCACCACATAAGCAGAAAAAAGAAAAAAGCTGGAAGTGGTGCTGTGGCTCAATGGGTAGAGTGCTAGCCTTGAGCTGAAGAGCTGAAGGACATTGCCCAGGCCCAGATTTCAGGCTCCATGACTGGATGCACCCCCGCCCCCCAAAAAAAGATCCATCAGCATCCTAGGATTATTGCATCCAATTTTAGACTTGACTGATGCACAAACTACTCTCTCAATCGAGTCTCTTGTGATCTCCTGCCATTGGTAGTTGTCGGGACTGGGATTTGAAAATGAGGTCTATGTTGACAGGTCGGCCTATAGCTTTCCTGATAGTCCACCAGCCTTCAGCTATGGCAGGTCAGGTCCACTTTGCAACTGAGTCACCATGCAAAGAAAAAAAATGTAAAACCTCCAGCCCTCTGTAGCTTGTAACTTTTTGTGCTGTCCCACTTTTTGTTTCGTCCTGCAAACCCTCTGGGCCTAGGATCCCAGGACTGGCTGTGGGTCTGGAAGCTGCACCCCAGCCTAGGGTGATTAAAGCTGAGACAGAGTTTCCACGACCCGAGTTCAATCCCCATGGCTGGCAAAAGTAAAAAGAATAAATACAAAATTAATTAATTATTTAACTAAATAAAAAAAATCTCCCTGGTATGAAATATATGCTAATTTTCTTTCCTACCCTGGGATTTGAACTCAGGGTCTTGGTATATCTGTAGCAATGCAAGGGAAGGTTCAGAGTTGCCAATACTTGAGTTCAAACCCCATGCCAAGCCAAAAATAAAAAATTAAGTCACTGACCTTGGCACGGGGAGCAAATGTGGAGATTGGAGGGAAGGGATGGTAGGAGAAAAACAAAGGAGGAAGCAACAATGCTCAATAGAAAATGTACTCATTACCTTGTTCATGTAACTGTAACTCTCAGTCCAACATTTTTACAATTATAAATGTGCAAAAGAAAAACAAAACAATATAATGCTCAGAGAAGCATTTGGGGCGTAAGGGAAGGATGTCTAACTAGCTGTACAAAATTCTACACTGCTTTGCTTTTAATGCTCAGTATGGAACTGAATAAACATAACTGCTTCCATTAAAAAAAATCAAGTCACTGTCTTGGAACTGGGCCAGTATTTCTGCCATTGCTGGGATTTGATTGCATTGCCCAGTAACTCTTTTGCAACAAGGTTGAAGGTGAAGTTCACTGTACTTGAGGAAAAGAAATTCGGTCTAGAGTTCCCAGGAACTAAATGAAGGCCCTGCAATGGAAAAAATATTTCCATGCATGTGTAATATATGATATATACTTACATATGTATATTTATTACATATTATTATTTTTATTATTGATTTTGTATTTATTTGATTCATATATTGTTTATTGTATTTAGTGTTATTATACACATATTTTACATGTTGTACATGTATTATAAAAAAAAAACAAAATAAATTAGGACATTGACTCATTTTTCATTAATACTATATTACGTGTTGAAACAAAATACATAATAAAATGGAGGTATTTGTCACAGTCTTAACATGTTTAGAATCTGTCCCTAGTATGAACCTTGTCTTACCTTATCTATGGCATCTTCCTATAGGGATTTCTTTACATGATTTATACTCAGAAGCCTTTTCTTGAGGATAGGCAAATTGACGGATAAAATTGCAAGGGTGTGGTTAAAATGTGGCTTAGTGGTAAAGAGATTGCTCAGCATGCATGAATGCCAAAGTTTGAATTCTCAGAGCCACATACTCAGAAAAAGCCAGAAGCTGTGGAGTGGCTCAAGTGGTACAGCGCTAGGCTTGAGAAAAAGAAGCTCAGAGACAGTACCCAGGCCCTAAATTCAAGCCCCAGGACTGTCAAAAACAATAGGCTAGATGCCAGTGGCTCACTCTTGGAAACCTAGCTTCACAGGAGGCTGAGATTTGAACACCACAGTTCAAAGACAGCCTGCACAAGGAAAGCCTGTTAGACTCTTATCTCCAATGAACCACCAAAAGACCTAACATGGCGCTGTGGCTCAAGTGGTAGAGTGTTCACCTTGAACTGAAGGGCTCAGGGACAGTGCCCAGGCTTGATACAAGACACACAACTGGAAAAAAGTGAGGATTAATGAAAGTACTTTTCCTATTTGCTAATTATGAGAACATCCTGTGGAAAATGAACACAGATGTAACCAGAATTGGAGTCAGAGCTCAAGGTTCAAGTGAACACATCCATATACCCAGCCTCTCTGACTCTAGCATTATAACTTTGTGTCCTACAGGGTTCTGAAAGGTCCAATGTTGAAAGGATTAATATCATCCCCAAGCCCTTTGTGATAAGCAGTTGACTTCTATTGTCAATGCCATTACAGTTCTGAAGCTAGCAGAGTACCAGTAGCTCATGCCCATCACCCTAGCACAGGAGGCTGAGGTCTCAGTATCACAGGCTGAAGCCAGCCAGGGCAGCAAAGTCCATGACACTCTGACTTCCACTTCTGAAAGGTCAGATGTTCAAGAGCTTACTGTGTTTCGCTTGGTGATGAGAAGTTACTCGCACTCTAAATGTTCTTATGATGTTTCTTTCCTGCTTCTCTAGCTCAAGAATTCTAAATGTTCTTAGAATTCTTGAGCTATAGAATCAGGAAAGAAACATCATTGACCCATCCTGGGTTCAAATGAAGTTCTCAGGATCCAAGCCTTAGCCCTGTTGGCAGGAAGAACTCCACTGAAACACTATATTTGGAGGACAGAAAACAGTTTCAAAAGCCGGGCTAGGTGAAGAGACCTAGGCCTGCAGGATAAGGAGGCAGAATGTACACACTCAACAGTGAAGAGAGCTGCAAAACCACTTCATTCATTCCAGGCACAGCCAGAAATAGGGGGAAACTTGAAATATTTGTTAGACTTTCACTAGGGTCAGGCTTTTCTCAGCCTCTTCAAACAATGACTAATTAACCTTCCTCCCTCAGGTGAACTGAGCTTCAAGCTATCATTAAGTTCATAATAGTGAGCCAGTTTAGTGGGGGAGAGGGCAGGAACAGAGTAGAAACGCCATGCTCTCTGGACTTAGGGAGTGGATTTTTGACTCTCCCTCTGTCAGATTTGAAGGCCCGTCTTCTACCTCTTCCAGGCCATTCTCCTTCCTTCATTCTCCACGTCATTAATGCAAATCCCCAGTCCAAGGAGAGGCAATGCCCTTTCTTTACTGTCTCCAAGCACCTGAGTTAGAACCTGGCTGTGCCTTCTTGGCTCTGGGGCCATCGGCTGCCTGAGAAGTGGGACAGAGACTATCTTCTTGCTCTGTGATTGTGTGAAGTCGATGCTGGTGTCTGGCACACTGTAAAAGGCCTCATGACAGAATTGTTCCTTTCTTTCCTTCTAACGACCAAGATCAGCTTCATTTATCATCTATCTATGTATCTATGTATCTATCTATTTATCTATCATCAATCTACCTACCTAGCCAGCTAGGTATCTTTTTGCCAGTTCTTGGGTTGAACTCTAGGCCTGGGCACTGTCTATAGCACTCTACTACTTGAGCCACAGCATCAATTTTGGCTTTTTTTGTATATGTGCTATTGAGAAATCAAACCCAGGACTTCTTGCATGTTAGGTACTCTCACTAATCCACATTCCCAGCACCCTCATTTTTTGTTAATGGTAGTATTTACTTGAGCATGCTTCCATTTCACGTTTAATTTTCTGAATACCGGTTACTACTATGAAACCTGATCTTCTCTTTCCCTGCCTAATTTTGGCATTGGCTTCATAAGACAATGTAAATAAAGGCTGCTAAAAGCTTAAGTGTGCATCATATAAAGACAGAGGCCAGGAACCCTAGAAGAGAAAAGAGATGGGCCTTAAGTGAAGAGAATGATGTAGTACGCACAATGAACATATCTGAAAAATAAATCAGTAAAT
This sequence comes from Dipodomys spectabilis, assembly GCF_019054845.1. NCBI lineage: Eukaryota > Metazoa > Chordata > Mammalia > Rodentia > Heteromyidae > Dipodomys > Dipodomys spectabilis. The sequence continues at coordinate 8,875,789 of NW_024870798.1, read as the reverse complement.
AAAAGCAGAAGCATTACATGTGCTCTGTTTACATTCAGGGAGGTAATTTACACACATAAATAGGTAGGGCACTGATTCATAAACATGGCCTCCTCTTTTTGAATTTTCTTTTTGGCCATCCCAGGGCTTAAGCTCAGGGCCCTATGCGTTGCTGAGCTGTTTTGCTCAAGGCTGAGGCTCTACCACCACCACAGCTCCAGCCATCTGGTTGTTAATTGGACATAAGCACCTCCCAGGCTTTCCTGCCTCGTCTGGACTGAATCTCCCACTCAGCTTGTTCTCTTAAAGCTCGAGCTCAACCCTCTGGGCCACTGCTCCACTTCTGGTTTTCTGGTGGTTTATTGGAGATAAGAGTCTCACAGACTTTCCTGTTTGGGCTGACTTTGGATGGCGATCTTCTGAGGAGGTTTCAAGCGGCTTCTCTCAGGGATTCGCTGAGGAGCCTCTCCACACAAACCCTTAGTCTTAATCTCGGGAGGTACTAGAGAAAACAGAAACATGCAGTTGCTTCTAGTATTCTCCAGATACTTAAGGTTGGAGACACAAAACACTCATAATTATTAGATCATTTTATAGGCAAAAGGAGCAATGCAGACAGTATGAGGATCACTCCAGCTTCAGTACTCTCATCTTGAGACAGTAAAATCATTTCAGCTCAATGCTAAGTGACAGAACTGGCATGTCCTGTGGACATATGCTCCCAAATCCTGTGACACTCATTTCTCACTTTTGGCTTCAAATCTGTGACCAGAGAAGATAAGGAGAGAAAATCCTTCTCAGAGAAAGCAGCTATAAAGAATATTGGAGTAGTTTACTTATAAATTCAAACTATTGGAATGATCCTGTTAAGAAGTCAGATTGTCCAGATTAAAAAAATGAAGAAGAAAAGTAAGGCAGGTGTCAGTGTAATCCCAGCTTCTTAAGAGGCTGAGATGTAGAGAATCTTAGTTTGAACCCAGCCAGCATAGGAAAGGACATGACATTTTTATTTCTAAGAGATCCCAGAAAAACCCAGAAGTGAGACTGTGACTCAAGGTTAATGCACTACCCTTGAGGAAAAGGAATTCAGGGACAATGTCTAGGCTCAATGTTCAACCCCTGGACCTGCCCACCCCCAATAGAGCCTATACCTCCATGTCTTTGTGTATGTATGGATGTATTCCTATAGGCAAATCTCCAGAGTAGATATGATGAATGGCACCAAGCAAGGATTTTTTTTTCAATACAATGATTTCATAACACAGACTACTTTTATGACAATGTATGTTCCAGGGCTACCTTCACTGTTCCCAGTGTAGCCTGAGGAATTCTCTGCATCCCAGGCCTGGGATGAAGTCTCTCTCATTTTCTGTACAGGCAGACAAAAGGCCTCAGACCTGTAAAGCTTTGTAACAACAACTCCATCTAGGCCAATTAGTTAGGATGAGTGTGGGTGGGCTCTGAAGGCCAGGAGAAAAAGGCCTGTTTCACTACAAGCTATCTCTCTTCCCAGTGCTCTGTTTTTACAGGAAGCCTTCATTTGTGCCACCTCCCATGGCAGTCCAAGTTCCCTGCACTTATCCTGCCTTTGTGAGACTATATTCCGGTGCTCAGATACAGTGCTCAATATAATATATAATGAAATATTACATTGCAGGCGATGATAGGCCTATGATACCTCTCCTTGGTTTTCCAGAAGCTTGAGAAATCCAAGCACATGTCTGATATAACAAAGCTTCCTGTCATCTAGGGCTCGTGAAGATCATCAGGTTCTGAAACTTTGACCTCTCCTAATTGGGCCTTGGGTGGGTAGGTTTGGGGATTAAACACAGGGCCTGGTTGCTGACCATAAGTTCAGTGCAGAAGTCCAGTGCTTTACCATTTTGTGTCAGAGCTTCACTTCTGGTCTATGTGTGTGTCTGTGTGTGTATGTCCATGTGTGCACACATACAGTCATGGAGCTTGAACTCAGCACTGTACATAATTTCTCTTGTACAAGGATAGCCTTCTATCACTTGAGCCACAGAACCACTTCATACTTTTTCTAGTGATTTGGTCCTGAGTAATCAAGCCCAGGGTTTCATATATGCAAAGCACTCTACCCCTAAGGCACATTCCCAGCCTTGTATTTCAAGTTTGTTAGATTGTTTCTGGTTTTTTTTTTTTTTTTATGTTGTCGGTTGTAGGAGTTGAAGTCTGGGCCTGGGTGCTGTTCCTGAGCTCTTCAGCTCAAGTCTTGTGCTCTATCACTTGAGTCACAGCTCCACTTCAGGTTTTCTGGTGGTCCATTGGAGCTAAGTGTCTCAAGGACATTCCTGCCGAGGCTAGCTTTGAACCATGATCCTTAGTTCTTTTTTTTCTCATTATTTAGAGAATACTTTATTAGTTTCTGTAATCAAACCCACATAGAAAAGACCTTACATATTTAATACAGTGCTTTTACCCCTGTACAAATGGGAAAAACTTAAGTTTAACGTTTCTAGACCAAGATGGCTATTAATTTCTGTACAATGCCAACTCAACATGGTAAACTGGGATACTTTTTCCAAAGCTGACAGCACAGGTAAAGTTTCCAAAAATTCAAATTATATATATGTATATATATATATTTGTATAAAAAGACCAATAATAGCAGTATGTTATTCATCAATAGCAGCAACAGCTTTTCCAGCTTTGAACCATGATCCTTAGTTCTCATCCTCCTGAGAACCTAGGATGAGTCATGAGCCACAAGCACCAAGCTTCCACTTAATGTTTGTTAGTGGTGAATTGGAGATAATAGTCTCATGGGACTTTTTGTGTCTGGGATAGTTTAGAACCCAGATCCTCAGATCTCAGTTTGCTGAGAAGGCAGGATGACAGACCTCAGCTATCGACCCCTAGGCCATGGAACTCTGCTGCAAAGGGATCCTTGGCTCCACGTGTGGAGTGCTAGCCTTGAGCCCAAGAGGTAAGGGTCAGAATCTAGGTCCTGAGATCAAGGTTAATGACTGAGAAAAAAACAAAGCAAAACAATGGTCTGCAGGAGACAACTCACTAGTCTTCAGTAATACTTAATTTTGTCCCTTCCATGTGGTTATATATGAGCCTCAATATTCTTATCTGTGTAAGCATCTCAGTTGTGGAGCTCTTACAAGGACCAGATGAATAAATGCACCCTGTGAAGGACACAGCACATGACACTGTTTGAAGGACTCAGCACACAGCATCATGTGAAAGACTCAGCACCCAGAACCCAATGCAGGACTCAGCACACTGTAACCTGTGAAGGACTCAGCATATAGCACCCTGTGCATTACTCAGCACAGAGCACCCTATGAAGGACTCAGCACATAGCTCTATTCCACAAGCTGTCATTAGAATCAGCATGCTTTCTTCAGTATCACCATTCTTTGAGGAACATTTCACAAACCACACAAGTTCACATCTAATGGTTTAGTGGAGTGTTTCTTTTTAGGGGGGGAGGTTACCCATGGGGCTTGAACTCAAATATAGGGATACTGTTCTAATAACATTTGCTCAAGGCTACAGCCCTACTACTTGGAACCACATTTTGAAGAGTCTCACAGACTTCCTGCCAGGGCTGGGTTTTAAAGCCCATGAGCAGCTAGAATGACTGAGGTAAGCCAGCAGCGTCTGGTTTGGTGGAGCTGGGTTGCAGCGATTTACGTCTGGATAAGTCAGGTTAGGTGGAAATTGTCAGCACCCGACTCCTACCTTGCTCTGTGATGAGGTATTTGAAGTCTTGACTTTCTATAGTTGCAGTTAGAACAGTCTACCTTTTTTGGCGGCAGTCCTGGGCCTTTAGTAAGGGCTTAGACACTCTCCCCAAGCATTTGTGCTCCAGGCTAGTACACAATTGATTGAAAGAAAGCAGAACTTCAGGTTTTTCTTTGTATGTGGTACTGAGGAATGGAAGCCAGAGCTTCCTGCTTACTAGGCGAGCACTCAACCACCCAGTCCCAGGAGTGCATGAGGTATAAATAGAGATTGCTGAATATAAATATTATATATACAAAAAGAGATATGTGGTCTGGGTATGTGACTCAGTGATAGAGCGCTTGCCTTGCAAGCATGAGGTCCTGAGTTCAATTCCTCAGTACCACATAAGCAGAAAAAAAGCCGGAAGTGGTGCTGTGGCTCAAGTGGTAGAGTGCTAGCCTTGAGCTGAAGGGCTGAGGGACAGCACCCAGGCACAGACTTCAGGCCCACGACTGGACCCAAAAAAAAAATAAAGAGAGAGAGAGGTATGCATATTATTAAATTATAGCTAATAGTACTACCAATTATTAGGTATTAAATGATGTCTCCATTTAATGATGGATCCCAGTTGAACAATTAATAAAACATTAATTATTACTCAATATACTGTTATTATTTATCATATATGTACATACATCCATACATACAATTACATATTTTATAGAATGATACGTCTATTTATATTAATTTATGCATCATGTGTTACTACCAATTATTAGGTTTTTAAATATGTCTCCATTTACTTTTCATTCTGTTAATGCTTAATAATATAGTAATTAAACTTAATCCACATCCTATAATTATTTTGTCTAATATTATCCCAGAATGATTCACTAATAATTCAATCTGTTTTTCATTTATTATAGTGACAATTCTTCCACCTATGACATTTTTACCTTTATGATATCCTATTACATAGCATATAGATTTGCATATGAATTATACATCCTACCTGACATCGAGCAATTTCATAGAAAAGGAAAATATGTGTCACTCTCGGCTTCTTACACCAAGATTGCATTTTTGGCAGGTCTGGGATCTAAACTCAGGGCCTAGACGGCTCAGTTCATGAATGGGTGACTGTCAGCACAGCAGCCTCTAGCCAATTCAGCTGGCAGGCAGTTCCCAGGCCATGAGACTGAGCCCCGTATGTTGACCCCATATTGCGCTTAGTGTAGTTTGCATTTTATTTGTTGTTTTATTCATTTATTTTATTGACTGGTATTACTCATAGAATATTTATTACATTTATTACATGGGATATAGATTTGCCTATGTAAGAAACTTCACACCGGAGGAGTTCCGGGAAGATGGCGGAGGAGAAGCTGGAATCTGAACAAGCTCTTGCATAGAAAACAGTTTCAGAGTTCCAGTGAACAGTCCCAAGCCAGAGAATCACACCAAGTGTGCCATCACAGGACAGAGAGTTAGTCAAGAGAGGGGAAGCCAAGCAGACACATCTGAGCAGCTGCCGCTGTGGCGGCAGGGTCGCAGCGGCGACCACCGCCGCGGAGGCTTACCTGAGACGCAGTCCGGGAGGAAGGAGCCAGACGCAGCGGATGAGCGGATTCTACTCAACACCAGCAAGAACCGACAAGGAGCGGACAACTTCATCCTGCACTTTGCAGACCAGAGACGACCCGAGATCCAAGACTCCGCGTGAGTAGAAGCCCCACTTCCTCACTCCTTCTCTGCGAGCAGAGGAGGGAAGGCCACCCCTCCCACCCAACACCGGTGATCTCCATCTTGGATACCGACAAAGCTCGGAGGAGCGGCTAGCTCCAGCTCAGGCCTTGGAATAGAGCTAGTCATTTGGCAGGTCACAGGAACTTGGCGGCAAGGTGACCTCACAGACTCAGTCCCATCCAGGGAGGGGTCGCCCAGCTCAGGCACCAGCCATTGGAGTGGCTCTCCTCGCTGGGTAGCCAGAGCCAGAGGCTGCCCCTCCCTCTAGCAGCCACCACAATCAATTGAAAAACAGAAACCCTGAGAATGGCTCCAGGCTCCGTGCTGTGAGTTTTTTTCACAAAATAGCCCCAGGGAAAAGCTACTGTTTGTTGAAAGGCCTCAACTCTACCCAGAACCTAGCCTCATCACTGCATCTCCCTCTTTTGTGATTCTCAAAGCAGATCACCCTCCCAGTAAACTAACCTGGGAGGGGGATCTCAAAATCTTGGGTAAAGCAGAGCATTTTTCTGCCTGTTCCAACAAACTGACTTAAGAAACCAATCAAGCCACAGGACCTCAAGCTGACCAGAGACTCCAACCACACTCTGGTTACAGACAAAAGGGAGATACAGGACTCTTCCCACCCCTCCCAAAAAAAAAAAAAAAAAATCAAAGAACTTTTTTTTTCTTCTTCTTTTCTTTTTTTCTTTTTCTTGTTTTGTTTTTTTTCGTTTTTTGTTACCTTATATATATATAAAAATTTTTTTTTGCTTTTCTAAAACTTTTATTAATCTTTAATTTTTGCCTCTTCTGAAAAAATAATTGTTTTCCATTAACTTTTTTTTTTTCTCCTCTTATAATTTTTATTTTAGGAATACGTGAATGTGTGTTTTCTTTTCTTTTCTTGTCTTCTTTCTCTTTTTCTTTCATTCTTAATTATCTTTTTGTTTTTTTTTCTAGCTCTACTGAACTTCTGATCTTTTCTTCTCACTTTCCTATCCTTTCCATCTTTTCCTCTTTGTTCATCTTTATGTGACTTAACTCTTGTCCTGCACATCCTCAAATAAACCCGTAGTTAACCAGTAGACCCTATCCCCCATTGTGTACACACTTAATCCACAAACTTATTACTCAATTCAAAACCTCTGAGACTTAAATTCATTAATAGCAGTACTACCTCTTTACACCTATACAATATTTTAAGCATTTTTTTAAAGTTTTTCTCATCTCCTCTATGTCCCTCCCCTTCTCTCAACATATTCATATTCCTCTATAAATAGATGGTCTTTTAATCTCTAAAATAACATTAATTTTTACGTTTCTATTTTTTTTCTGGTCTCTTTTCATTCCCCTTTCCCTTTCTTCTTTTTCTCTCTCTCTCTACTTACATCCTACCCAACCTATTTCCTGCATTGTGATTAGGACATAGTTAACTCTCCCTGTGCCTCCCCACACCAATCTATTCCTATTTTTTACCCACATCTCTTCCTAACCCTATTAATTTCTGGTTTTCCAAATTCTTCTCTGCGGTTCGAAGTCCTTTAACATATAGTTGTTTGATGTCGAATAGATGTATCTGTTGAACTAGATTGAATCTGTAGACTATTGACTGTACAAATGCAAACTTTGGTTGATGGTTGCCTTAAGATAGTGTTCTAGCACAAAACTGGTGCTATCTTCATCTCAAATGGGCAGAGTAAGCCGGAAAAACACAAGAAAAATGGCAAATTCGGGTATCTCAATTCCCAATCCTGATAATCAGGGGTTAGAACAGATAATGAATAATCCAGAGGAGAGTTCCCAAACAGCTCTACAAACACTGCTGGCAAACATGATAAATGAAAAGTTTGACAACGTACAAAGGACTCTGTATGAGCGTGATAGGGAGAGAGAGGAGGCATCCCAGAAGTTTATACAGGAATATCATAAGCGTGAGGAAGCTACTCAAAAACTGATACAGGATTTGCGTGAACAACTTGAGAATACTCAAAGAGAAAGGGAGAAATGGCGTGAGCAGGCTGAGAACACTCAAAGAGATCTGCAGGAATCCCACGAACGGGAGGAAGCTAATCAAAGAGTAATACAGGAATTGAGAGACCAGGTAGAGAACACACAAAGATCACTAAAGGCATTCATGGAATCCATTAACAAAGAGCTGAAGGAAGTCAGGGAGACCACAAAGGGAATGCTGAATGGAACCCAACAGAAGGAATGGGAGCCCAAAGAAACCATAACCAATCAACTAAGTGATTTGAGGACAAACACTGAACACCAAATTAAGGAAGTAAAGAAATTCATACAAGACCTAAAACAGAGCTTCAACAAAGAACTTGAAGCCATCAAAGCTGACCAACTAGAAGGAAAAGAGATAAAAAACAAAGTAGAGAGTCTTGACAGCAGGTTAGACCATGCAGAAGATCGAATCTCAGGGATTGAAGACAGCCTAGATATTATAGAGAAAGAACATACAACCATCCAAGACAAGTCCAAGAAATATGATAGATCTATCCAACACCTGGAAGACACCATCAGAAGGCCTAATCTAAGGATAATGGGTGTAGAGGAGCACCTAGAAACAGAAGTTAATGGTCTAGGAAATCTGTTTAACAGGATCCTAGCAGAGAACTTCCCAAACATGCAAAAAGATAGGCCTGTCCAGATACAAGAAGCCTTTAGAACCCCAAATAGACCAGACCAGAATAGGACATCCCACCGTCACATTATAATCCCCACAGGATCAACTCAGAACAAGGAAAAGATCCTTAAAGCTGTCAGGGAGAAAAGGGTAATCACTTATAAAGGGAAACCAATTAGAATCACCTCAGATTTCTCAGCAGAGACAATCAAAGCAAGAAGAGCCTGGAATGATGTATGCCATGCCCTAAAAACAAACAACTACCAACCAAGAATACTGTACCCAGCTAAACTCTCCTTCATAACTGAAGGCCAAATAAAAACCTTCCATAGCAAAGAAAAATTGAAACAATACATCTCCACCAAACCAGCCCTACAAAAGATTCTTAAAGATGTCCTACACATAGAAAACCAACAAGACCACAATAAAGGCCAAGAAACTGCACCCAAACTGAGAATCCAAGAACCATAGGAAGAACCCAGTTTTCGCAGCCCCCAAGAAGGTAGATAACATGGCAGGAACTCCCAAATACCTCTCAGTCCTATCTCTTAATGTTAACGGACTGAACTCTCCAATTAAGCGACGTAGACTGTCTAGTTGGATTAAAAAACAAGACCCTTCTATCTGCTGCCTGCAGGAGTCACATCTTGCCCATAAAAACAAACACATTTTCAAGGTTAAAGGCTGGAACAAAATCTACCAAGCAAACGGACCGCATAAACAGGCAGGAGTTGCAAGCCTAATATCAGATAAAATAGACTTCAAATTAAAATTCATGAAAAGAGATAAAGAAGGTCGCTACATACTAATTAAAGGATCTCTCCTTCAGGAGGATATTACAATTCTAAATATCTATTCACCAAACAATGGAGCACCCAAATTTATCAAAGAAACACTACTTTCCCTCAAATCCCATATAGATCCAAAGACATTAATCGTTGGGGATTTTAACACACCACTCTCCCCACTAGATAGATCAACCCGGCAAAAACTCAACAGAGAAACCGCAGATCTAAACAGCTGCATAGATCAACTAGACTTAACAGACATTTACCGAACATTTCACCCAGCAGCATCAGAATACACGTTTTTCTCAGCAGCACATGGAACGTTTTCTAAAATAGACCACATTTTAGGCCACAAAGCAAACTTGTCTAAATTCAGAAACATTGAAGTTATACCTTGCATTCTCTCTGACCACAAGGGAATAAAGTTAGAACTCAACACCAAAAGCCACCAAAGAAAGTCCGGTATCACATGGAGGCTGAACAACACACTGCTGAATCATGAGTGGGTCATGGAAGAGATTAGAAAGGAAATTCAAATGTTCATGCTATTCAACAAAAATGAACACACAAAATACCAGCTCCTCTGGGACACAGCAAAGGCAGTACTCAGAGGCAAGTTTATAGCTCTGAGCTCCTACATCAACAAATTGGAGAGATCTGAAACTAACAATTTAATGACACCTCTAAACCTCCTTGAAAAAGAGCAGCAAGATAAACCCCAATCCAGTAGACGGAAAGAAATAATCAAAATTAAATCCGAATTAAATGAATTAGAATCCAAAAAAACTATAGAAAGAATCAACAAAACAAAGAGTTGGTTCTTCGAAAAACTTAACAAAATTGACAGACCCTTAGCAAATCTTATCAGAAAAAGAAGAGAACACACCCAAATTAATAAACTCAGAGATGAGAATGGAAACATCACCACGGAAACAACCAAGATTCAGAACATTATAAGGGAATACTTCTCAAAACTTTATGCTAATCAGTTTGACAACTGGACAGAAATGGACCTCTTCCTAGCAAATATTGACATGCCAAAACTAAACCAAGATGAGGTAAACTATCTTAACAGGCCCATATCAAGCATTGAAATAGAAACAGCAATAAGAGACCTCCCAGCTAAGAAAAGTCCAGGACCAGATGGTTTTACAGCGGAATTTTACAAGGCCTTCAAAGCAGAGCTCACACCAATACTCCTCCAACTCTTCAATGAAATTGAAAGAGAAAGCTCACTACCGAACACATTCTATGAAGCCATCATAACCCTCATCCCAAAACCAGGCAGGGACTCATCAAAGAAAGAGAACTATAGACCCATTTCTTTGATGAACATTGATGCAAAACTTCTCAACAAAATTTTGGCCAACCAACTTCAACAATTCATCCAAAAAATCATACACCACGATCAAACAGGATTCATTTCAGTGATGCAAAGCTGGTTCAATATACGCAAATCAATTAATATTATTCATCACATCAACAGGAGCAAGAATAAGAACCACATGGTTATCTCAATAGACGCAGAAAAAGCATTCGACAAGATCCAACACCCCTTTATGATGAAGGTTTTGGAAAAATTAGGAATCCATGGAACATTCCTCAATACAATAAAGGCTGTATATGACAAACCTACAGCCAGCATTATACTCAATGGTGAAAAACTTAAGCCATTTCCTCTTAACTCAGGAACAAGACAAGGATGCCCACTCTCTCCACTTCTCTTCAATCTAGTATTAGAATGCCTAGCTACAGCAATAAGACAAGATGCAGACATAAAGGGGATCCAAATAGGGAAAGAAGAAATAAAACTCTCCCTCTTTGCAGATGACATGATCTTGTATTTAAAGAATCCCATAGACTCCACTCCCAAATTACTCAAGCTGATTCAAAACTTTGGCAAAGTAGCAGGTTATAAAATTAACCCCCCAAAATCAATGGCTTTTGTGTATGCCAACAATGAGAAAAGTGTGGCTGAAATTAGGAAAGCAACTCCATTTGTAATAGCCCCACAAAAAATAAAATACCTAGGAATTAACTTAACTAAAGAAGTGAAGGACCTCTATGATGAAAACTTTAAAATCTTGAAAAAGGAAATCAACACAGAACTTAAAAAATGGCAAAACCTCCCATGCTCCTGGATTGGAAAGATTAACATCGTGAAAATGGCAATACTTCCCAAGGCTATCTACAAATTCAACGCAATACCTATCAAAATTCCACCCTCATTCTTCAAGGAAATAGAAGAGGCAATCCAAAAATTCATATGGAACAATAAAAAACCCCGAATAGCAAAAACGCTCCTCAACGGAAAGAACACTGCTGGAGGAATATCAATACCAAATTTCAGACTCTACTATAAAGCCATAGTAATCAAAACAGCTTGGTATTGGCATAAGAACAGACCTCAGGACCAATGGAATAGAATTGAAAACCCAGAAATGAACCTACAGACCTATAGCCATCTAATCTTCGATAAGGGAGCTAAAACAATAGAATGGAAGACAGACAGCCTCTTCAGTAAATGGTGCTGGCAAAACTGGTTAACTACATGTAGAAAACTAAAGCTAGATCCTTATATATCACCCTGCACCAGAATCAACTCCAAATGGATCAAAGACATTGAACTCAAAGCAGACACTCTGAAAACATTACAGGATGGAATAGGAGAAACCCTGGGTCTCCTTGGCTCAGGCCGAAATTTTCTGAATAGAGACCCGGAAACACAACAAATCAAAGAAAGGCTGGACAAATGGGATTGTATAAGGTTGCAGAGCTTCTGCAGGGCAAATGACATAGCTAGCAAGATCAATAGAAAGCCCACGGACTGGGAGAAGATCTTTACTAGCCATACAACGGACAAGGGTCTCATATCTAAAATATACTTGGAACTCAAAAAATTAAACCACCCAACAACAAATCCTCAAAGAAACAACTGCCCAATAAGTAAGTGGGCGAAAGACTTAAAGAGAAGCTTCTCTGAAGAAGAAAGAAGGATGGCCAATAGACACATGAAGAAATGTTCAACATCCCTAGCCATAAAAGAAATGCAAATCAAAACAACATTGAGATATCACCTCACTCCAGTTAGAACGGCAAAAATCAAGAACTCTAACAACAACAGATGCTGGAGGGGATGTGGACAGAAAGGAACCTTACTTCATTGTTGGTGGGAATGTAAACTTGTTCAACCACTTTGGAAAGCAGTATGGAGGTTCCTCAAAAGACTCCACATAGAGCTCCCCAAGGACCCAGCAATCCCACTTTTGGGCATTTACCCAAATGATCACAAACAAGGCCACACTAAAGCTACCAGCACAACTATGTTTATTGCAGCATTATTTACCATAGCTAAGACATGGAACCAACCCAGATGCCCCTCAGTAGATGAATGGATCAAGAAGATGTGGTATATATACACAATGGAATTCTATGCCTCCATCAGAAAGAATGACATTTCCCCATTTGTTAGGAAATGGAAAGGCTTGGAAAAAATTATATTAAGTGAAGTAAGCCAGGCCCAAAGAAACATAGGTCCCATGGTTTCCCTTATTTGCAATATCTAGTATAGGTATGAGTCAAGCGGAAAAAGTCAGATAATGTGATGTTAGGAAAACGAAACCTCAAATATGTATTTTAATGTTTTTGTTTCTTTCATGCATGTGTTTCTAACGCATTTATAAGATTATTTCTTTGTTGCTTTGTATGTCCCTCCCCCACAGTGTAACCCCCGCTTTCACTATATTTGATGTCAGTATAACATGTGGAGGAGACGGGGACAAACAAGTCGTTTAAGGATTCAGGTGGACCTGTTGCAACAATGAGAAGTACAAAATGTCATGTCAAAACCAGCTTTACAATGTCGGGAGCGGGGGGGGGGGGGTGGGGGGGTATGATTGGGTGGGAGGGAGGGGGGAGGCTGGGAAGGGAGGTGAAGGGTAAACAAAGGAGGAGGCTGCAATGCTTGGTAAGAAATGTATGCATTATCCTGCCCATGTAATTGTAACCCCTCTGTACAGTATGTTCTCAAATAAAATAAAATAAAATTAAAAAAAAAAAAAAAAAAAAAAAAAGAAACTTCACACCGGACACCCAGACGCTCACAGAAAAAGAAAACATCTGTCACCAGTGCTTCTTACTCCACGATTCAATTTTTGTGAGTGCTGGCATCTGAACTCAAAGCCTACAAGGCCCAATTCATGAATGGGTAAGTGTCAGCACGGCCAGCCTGGGCCATATGGAGCTGACAAGCAGTTCCCAGCACCTGAGATCCAGCCCCAGGGATTGACAAAATAAGATAGATTGACATGTGGATGGTAGTACACAAATAAATATAGATTTTTATAGAGTGGCAGAGATGTTTATATATTCTTCAGTTAAATAGACTACATTTTTAACAATTCTTGGGTATTTATTATGCCCCCATGTAATTAATATTATTGTGTTCATCCTTAATGAATTATTAATTTAATTAACCACTATCACAAAACTATTGCGTCCATGTAATTAATAATATTCTTTAATGTGTCAAAATATTCCTTAAAATCCATCAGCCTCCTAAAATCACTAATTTTATAGTAGTATCATTCAGGAACAATTAATTTAATCTTGATATTCATAATCTTCCATCAGTATTCCTATGAATAGGAATGAGACCCTTAAGATCTCCCACCATTGGTAGGGGTCGGGACCGGGTCTCAACCACAGGGCCTATGTTGCAGTGTTGACCTATGGCTTGCCTGGTAGCCCACCAGCCTTCAGCAATGTCAGGTTACAAAATTTTCAGCAATGTCATTCAGACCTAAGATGGTTACCTTGCAAAAAAAACAAATGTAAAACAGACAGCCATCTGCAAGTTGCCAGATTTTTATCTGTGTCATTTTATTTATATTTTTCCTGTAAATCTTTGGGGCCCAGGAACCCAGGTTCGGTTGTGGGTCCAGTGGTTGCACCCCAGTCTAGAGCGATTAAAGATGAGGCAGAGTTGCCACAACCTGAGTTCAAGCCCTGTGCTTGACAAACTAAAAATATATAAATAAATTCATTAAAAATATTTTAAAAAATTATGAGGCTCCTTGGCTTGGAATTCACGCCATTTTTTCTGGCAGGCCTGGGATTTGAATTCAGAGTCTGGGTAAATCTGCAGCGTTGTCGGGGAAGGGGAAGCTCACCGTGCTGGAAGACAAGAAATTCAGGCCTGTTCCCAGGGACTGAATTCAAGTCTTAGCACTCAAAAAATAATATTCATATACATTTTAAATACATGATTTATATTTGCATACACATGTTTACTTATCTTGCAGTTAGTGTAGTTATTCATTTTATTTTATTTTTATGGATTTTTTATGTATTTTAGTGAGTATGATTACACATATAACATTTTTTACATCCTATTACATAGGACATAAATTTGCCAATGTATTATACATCATTCCTGAGACCCAGGAATTTTGACACCCATAAAGAAAACAAGTGGGACAATTGGCTTCTTCCACCAGGATTAAGTTTTTGGCAGTTCTGTGATTTGAACTCCGGCCCTAGAAGGCCAACTTCATGAATGGCTCAATGTTAGCACACCAGTCTGATGCAAATGAAGTTGTCAGGCAAATTTGAGGACCTGAGATCAAGCCCTAGGAGTGACCAATATATAAAAAGATAGATATATAGATTGAAGTGGGTGTGTATTAACATATGAATATGGATCTATAAATAATGTATACAGAGACAGACATTTATGTAGATTCCAGTGTATAACTCTTTATATAAAGTGATGTCTATATCTTATTTTTATATATTCTATTACTACAAATTATATATTGTATTACTACCAATTATTTGGTCTAAAATTATGCCTCCATTAATTAATCACGGTAGAAGACTTAATAAGTTATTAATTAAATTAATCGATGACATATATTTATGCGTACAATATTATATTAGAAAGTCTAGCTAAATAGTAATTCAATTTGTACATGCCAAACATACTATTAATGTTCCTATTGATAGGAACGAGATTCCTAGGATCTTCAGCTGTGTGTAGGTGGCAGTCCGAGGATCGGACTCACGGCCTAGGTATCTGGGTTGGGCTCAGGCTTCACCAACAATCTGTGAGCCTTTGGCCATGCAAGGTCACATACAATTTTCAAGCCGAGATATTGAGACCCATGGTGGTCACAGTGCAAAGGAAACAAAGGTAAAACGGTTGTGTAAAATTTTCTGGATTTTTCCTCCTCCATTTTTGTTGGTTTGATGTATTTTTGCCAGTGCTGGGAGTTGAACTGGGGTCCTAGGATGACTGGATCATCTGTGGGTGTAAATGCGGTAAACCGGCCTAGGGTAATCATGGGTTAAGACACAATTCGGTGCTTCCTTGTGAAAAAGAAACTCAGGGATAGTGCCTAGGGTCACAGTTCAAGCCTCAGGATCTGCTACAAAAATAGAGCCAGTGACTCCATGTGTCTGTGTATGTATGCATGTATTTCTAGCAGTGAACATCTAGAGTTGCTATGAAGAAAGATATGAATGGAATGATTTCATAGCACAGAGAATGCTTTCAAGACAGTGCATGTTCCAGGGCTCCCCTCACTGTTCCCAGTGTACCCTGAGGGCTTCTGTGCACCCCAGACTGCTGGAGGAAGTCTGCCTCTATGTTGGAACAGGCAGACAAAAGGCCTCCCTCTTGAACATCTGTGTAACAAACAATTCATCCGTAGCAATTAGTGAGGATGAGCAAAGAGTGAGGATGAGGGCAGACTCTGAAGGCCAGGAGGAAAAGGCCTCTTTGTACACCAAGCTATCTCTCCTCCTAGTGCTCTGTTTTGACAGGAAGCCTTCATTTGTGCTGCCTTTCGGGGCAGTCCAAGTTTCCTGCACTCACCCTGTCTTTGTTAGACTATTTTCCAGTGTTGAAAAAACTACTACAATTAATTCAAGGGTCCTTCTGGCAGAAAACAAGTGAGCTGAACCTAATGAAAAGATTCCTAATTGGAAAAGGTGCCTCCCTAGTTTTCCGGATGCTTGCTAAATCTAAGCACTTGTGCAAAATCACAATGCTTCCTGTCATCTAGTGCTGGTGAAACTCATCAGGTTTTGAAACCTTTGCCCTCTCCTAGTTGGGCTCTGGGTATTTATATTATGGGGTTTAACACAGGGCCAGGGTGCTGACCAAGAGCTCAGAGCAGAAGCTCTTTCCTTTACCATTTAGTGGCACAGCTTCACTTATGGTATCTGTGTGTGTGTGTGTGTGTGTGTGTGTGTGTGTGTGTGTGTGTGTGTGTGTGTGTAGGTGTGTGTCTGTGTGCGTCTGTGCGTGTGTGTGCAAACACCAGTCCTGGAGCTTGAACTCAGTACCTCAGCTCTGTACCTGAGTTTCTCCTGTACAAGGATAGTGCATTACCACTTGAGCCACAAAACCACTTCAGGCTTTTTTTTTCTAGGGATGTAGTACTGAGGATTCAAACCCAGGGTTTCATACATGCAAAGCACTCTATCCCTAAAACACATTTCCAGCACTCCACTTCAGGTTTCTTTCTTTCTCTTCTTGTAGTTGGAGGAGTTGATGTCTGGGACTGGGTGCTCAAGTCTAGCACTCTACCACTTGAGCTACAGCGCCCCTTCAGCCCTTCAGGTGGTTCACTGGAGATAAGCATCTCAAGGAATCTCCTGCCCAGGCTGGCTTTGGACTGTGATCCTCAGCTCTCAGGATCCTGAGTAGCTAGGATGACAGGCATGAATCACCAGTACCCAGCTTCCACTTCAAGTTTCTAAGTGGTGAATAGGAGATAATATTCTCATGGGACCTTTTGTGTCTGGGATAGTTTGGAACCCAGATCATCAGCTTCCTGAGAAGGCAGGAGGACAGACCTCAGCTAAAGACACACTTTGCTCCAAGGGGGTCCTTAGCTACGAGGTAGAGCACTAGCCATGAGCCCAAGAGGAAAGTCAGTGCCTAGGCTCTAAGTTGAATGTTCATGATGGAGAAAACTAAACCAAAACAAATTATTTCTTCCTTTATTTAAGTATCATGGTTAAATACATAATAAAGGATTTATTGAAAATTAGTCAATGTACTATGATTATTGTGTATAATTTTAATATAATCATACACTAAATACTAATGTAATTGTTACTTTTACAACATTCCATTCATATGGATGTCTAACAGAATATGTTTCTTAGGATCTCCTGCCATTTGTAGATAGCAGTACGGGATCCCAACCCTGGACCTAGGTTCCTGGTTCAGGCTGTGGCTTCCCTGATAGCCTACCAAACTTCAACAATGCGAGGCCATGTACAGTTTTCGGGTCCTGTCATTTAGACACAGGATGGTCACAATGCAAAGGAAAAAAAAAAATGTAAAACTGCCTTCCGGAACTTCCCAGTTTTATACTTCTCCTTTTTTCCCCATCTTTTTTTTTTTGTCTGTTGTGGGGCCAGAAGTCTGGGTCTGGGAGCTATACCTCAAATCTTCAGCTCAAGGCTATCGTTCTACCATTTGAGTCATAGCACCACTTACAGCTTGTTTCTGCTTATGTGGTGCTGAGGAATCGAACCCAGGGCCTTATGCATGCAAGGCAAGCACTCTACTATTGAGCCACCTTCCCAGCCCTTCACCTTTTTTTTCTTTTTGCCAGTCCCGAGATTTAAACTTGGGTCCTGGGATCTCACGATGGGCTGTGGGTCCAGAGGTTGCACCCCAGCCTAGGATAATCAAAGCTGAGGCAGACTTGATACAAGCTGAGTTCAAGTCCCGGGCCTGGCCATAGAAAAATGAGGCCCTGGGTTGGAATTTGCACCAATTTTCTGGCAGGCCTGGGATTTGAACTCAGGGTCTAGGTAACTTTGTGGCACTGTGGGGGAGAGGAAACTCACCATCATTGAAAACAAGAAATTCAGACCAATTTCCAGGGCCGAATTCAAGCCACGGCACTGGAAAAAATAATATTCATGTATGAGATCTTTTTACATACATGTGTTTACCCCATATTACATTTATTACCCTTATTTATTTATTCTTTATTTTATTATTATTACATATATAATATTTATTTCATTTATTACATCGTATCACATGAATATATATGCACGTGGATTTTACATCATCCTTAGACCCAGGACTTTTACAGAGAAGGAAAAATATATGTCAAATGTGGCTTCTTACTCCACCTATAAACTTTTGGCCATTCTGGGATATGAACTCACAGCCCACAATGCCCAATTCATGAAAGTGTCAGTTGTAGACAAAGCCTTTGGCAAATTGAGCTGCCAGCCAGTTTTGAGGATGTGTGATCAAGCCATAGTAGTGGCCTTGATATAGATTTAAATATAGATATAGATAGATAGATAGATAGATGTGTAGTTTTCTCTCTCTATATATATATGAGAGAGAGACAATATGAGGATATTGAATAATATATATTGTGAATTATTAGTTATTAAATTAAGCCTCCATTTAATGAAGTATCATGGTTGAATACTTATTAAAGCATTAATGTAAAAGTATTCAGTATTCTTTAATTAGGAGAATCATACCATGATGCTAGAATTAAAGACATAATCCAATACTTTTTGTGTGGCATTCTTTAAGAGAATCATGAAAAACTGTGGATTTAATTGTTACTTTTATAACATTCCATTAAGCACTCCCATGAATAGGAATTATTTTCTCAAGATCTCCCTCTATTTGTAGGTGTCAGTCCTGGCATTTGAACTCCAGGCCTGGGTAATTTACTTTGAAATGCAAACCATTAGTATGACACTGTGAAGATTTCAGATTGTCATGATAAAACAAAGAACAACAAGAATAAAAGAAAGCCAGGTCTCAGAGGCTCATACTTGTAATTGTAGCTCCTCAGGAGGCTGAGAGTTAGAGAATGGCAGCTTGAATTCAGTCGGGACAGGAAAGATCAGGACACTCTCATTTCTAAGGGATCACAGGAATATAAAAACCCATGAGTGGGACTGAAACACAAGGGCAGAGCACCACCCTTGAACAAAAGGAGCTCTGGGAGAGTGCCTAGGCTCATAGTACAAGCCCTGGACCTGCCAAAAAAGAAAAAGCAAGTAAATCCATGTCTCCCCATGTATGTATGCATGTATTTGTATTGGTGAAGATCCAGAGTCGCTATGTTGAAAGGCACCCAGCTAGGAAATTTGCTTTGAATAGAATGATTTCATAGCACAGAGAGTGTTTTCAAGACATGCCTGTTCTGGGGCTCCCCTCACTGTTCCCAGTGTTGCCTGAGGGTTTCTGTGCACTCCAGGCTATTGGAGGAAGTCTGCCTCATGGTCTGGACAGACAGACAAAAAGGACTCATTCCTATACAGCTGTGCAACAAACAACATCATCTGAGCCAATTAGTGAGGATGAGTGTAGGCAGAATTTGAAGGCCAGGAGAAAAAGGCCTCTTTGTACTCTAAGCTATCTCTCTCCCCAGGAAGCTTTCATTTGTGCCAACTCCTGTGGCAGGCCAAGTTCCCTGCACTTATCCTGTCTTTGTTAGATTATGTTCCAGTATTGAAATAACCTGCTACAATTAATTCATGGGTCCTTCTGGCAGTCAATAAGGGAGCTGAACCTAATGAAAAGATTCCTAATTGGCAATGGTGCCTCCCTAGGTTTCCAGAAGCTTGCTAATATAAGCATTTGTGCAAAATCCCAATGCTTCCTGTCATCTAGGGTTGGTGAAGTGCATCAAATTGTGAAACCTTTGACCTATCCTAGTTGAGCCCTGGATGGCTAGGTTTCGGGGTTGAACACAGGGCTAGGGTGCTGACCATGAGCTCAGAAGAGAAGCTCAGTGCTTTACCACCATTTGGTGTCACAGCTTCACTTCTGGTATCTGTGTGTGTGTGTGTGTGTGTGTGTGTGTGTGTGTGTGTGTGTGTGTGCACGCATGCATACACTTGTCCTGGAACTTGACCTCAGGACCTGAGCATGGTTCCTGAGTTTCTCCTGTACAAAGATAGAACTCTACCACTTGAGCCACAGGGCCACTTCAGGCTTTTTTCTAGTGATGTGGTAGTGAGGATTCAAATTCAGGGATTCATACATGTAAAGCAGTCTAACCCCTCCTCTTTAGGTTTCTTTCTTTCTTTTCTTTTCTTGTAAGTTGGAAGAGTTGAAGTCTAGGCCTGGGTGCTATCTATCCTAGAGCTCTTCAGCTAAAACCAAGCACTCTACCACTTAAGCTACAGCACCCCTTCAGGTTTTTGGTGGGTCACTGGAGAGAATTGTCCATCTCAAGGAATTTCCTGACCTGGCTGGCTTTGGATCATGATCCTCAGCTCTCAGGCTCCTGAGTAGTTAGGATGACAGGCGTTAGTCACTGGTGCCTAGCTTCCATTTCAAGTTTCTAAGTGGTGAATAGGAGATAATAGTCTCATGGGAACTTTTGTGTCTGGGATAGTTTGGAAACCAGATCCTTACATCTCAGTTTCTTGAGTAGGCAGGGTGACAGACCTCAGCTACAGACGTCTAGATCATAACTCCGTTGCAAGGAGCCACGGGGAATGCACTGAAAATTTGGGGGTACTGTTCTAAGATCTCTTGCTCATGGCTAGATCTCTACTACTGTGAACCAAACTCAGAGTTTCACAGATCAGCTCACGAGTATCTTGGATGACAGTGGTGAGTGAACCAGAAGCTTCTGGTTCCGTGGAGCTGGGTTGCAGTGGTTTATTTCTGGCTAAGTCAGGTAGTATGGCAGCTGCAAGCACCAAACTCCATGCTTGTTCTGTGATGAGGTATTTGCAGTACTATACTTATATTGTTGCAGTCAGAACATTCTATTTTTTTTTTTGTGCCAATCCTGGGTTTTGAGAAAGGGTCTAGACACAGTCCCGAAGCTTTTATGCTCAAAGCGAGTGCTCGACTGCTTAAGCAACAGCACGACTTCTAGATTTTTCTGTGCACAAGGTAGTGAGGAATCGAACCCAGGGCTTTGTACGTAGTAGGTGAGCAATCTACAAATGAGCCCCATGACTGACAAGTGTATGAACACATAAAATATGCAAATTGAATATGTAAATATGAATATGTAAATATGAATACATAAACATGTAGATTGGTAGATAGATAAATAGATGCATATGTATAAAACAAGAGAAAGATATCTGTATACTAGGAAATTGCATATAAATTTTACTACCGATTATTGCTATTTAAATTATTCCTTCCTGAATTGAATAACTAATAAAGTATTAATTGAAAATTAGTCAATGTAGTATAATTGTTGTGTAAAATTTTATATAATCAAAAATTTAATTGTTACTTTTTTCTTTTATTTTAAATTGTGAAAATACTGTACAGAGGGTTTACAATTACATGGGCAAGATAATGGGTACATTTCTTATCAAGCATCATAGCCTCTTCTTTTTGTTTCCCCCTCTATCCTTTCCCATTCTCTCCCCTCCTCCCATCCCCCCACACAATCATCCCCCAATGTCCCCCACCCCCACCACAGTTGTAAAGATCGTATTTTGACATAACGACTTATACATCTCATTGTTGCAATGGGTCCACCTGTATCCCTATTTAAATGATTTGATTTTTCCCTTCCCCTAGACAAAATGCACCGACAACAAATACAGTGAAAGTAGGGGTTATACCATGGGGGAGCAACAAAGAAATAATCTTATAAATGTGTTAGAAACAATTGCATGAAAGAAAAAAAAAACATTTGAATATATATCTTAGGGTTCATTTACCTAACATCAACTTATCTGACCTTTTCTGCTTGACTCAGACATATGCTAGTTATTGCAAATAAGGGAAACGACGGAACCTATGCTTCTTTGGGCATGGATTATTTCACTTAATAAAATTTTTCCAAGTCTTTCCATTTCCTAACAAATGGGGCAATATCATTCTTTCTGATAGAGGTATAGAATTCCATTGTGTATATATACCACATTTTCTTGATCCATTCATCTACTAAGGGGAATCTGGGCTGGTTCCATATTTTAGCTATGGTAAATAATGCTGCAATAAACATAGTCATGCAGGTAGCTTTCGTGTGCTCTTGTTTGTGAAAATTTGGGTAAATGCCCAAATGTGGGATGGCTGGGTAATAGGGAGGCTCTATGTGGAGTCTTTTGAGGAAACTCCATACTGTTTTCCAAAGTGGTTAAACAAGTTTACACTCCCAACAACAATGCAGTAAGGTTCCCTTCTGTACACATACCCTCCAGCACCTGTTGTTATTATAGTTCGTGATTATAGCCTTTCTAACTGGGGTGAGGTGGTATATCAATGTTGTTTCGATTTGCATTTCTTTAATGGCTAGGGAGGTTGAGCATTTCTTCATGTGTCTAGATTTATTTTAGGAGGATTTAATTTTTTGAGTTCCAGGTATATTTTAGATATGAGACCCTTTTCCATTGTATGGCTACTGAAGATTTTCTCCCAATCCGTGGACTTTTGATTGATCTTACTAACTATGTCCTTTGCCATGCAGAAGCTCTGCAATTCCATGCAATCCCATTTGTCCAACCTTTCTTTGATTTGTTGCGTTTCTGGGTCTCTATTAAGAAAATTTTGGTCTGTCCCAAGGAGAACTAGGGTTTCTCCTATTACACCCTGTAATGTTTTCAGAGTGTCTGCTTTGACTCCGAGGTCTTTCATCTTTTTGGAGTTGATTCTGGTTCAGTGTGATATATAAGGATCTATCTCTAGTTTTCTACAAGTGATTAACCAATTTTGCGAGCACTATTTACTGAAGAGGCTGTCTTTTTTCCATTCTATTTTTTTAGCTCCCTCATCGAAGATTAGGTGGCAATTAATCTGTAAGTTCATTTCTGGGTTTTCAATTCTATTCCCTTGGTCCTGAGGTCTGTTCATGTGCCAGTACCAAGATGTTTTGATTACTATGGCTTTGTAGTAGAGTTTGAAATTTGGTATTGATATTCCTCCAGCACTGTTCTTTCTATTGAGGATCGTTTTTGCTATTTGGGGTCATTTATTGTTCCATATAAATTTTTGGAATGCGTCTTCTATTTCCTTGAAGAATGAGGTTGGAATATTGATGGGTATCACATTGAATTTGTAGATACCCTTTGGAAGTATTGCCATTTTTCATGATGTTGATCTTTCCAATCCAGGAACATCAGAGTTTTCGCCACTTTCTAAATTCTGTTTTGATTTCCTTTTTCAGTTTTGTGAAGTTTTCATCATAGAGGTCCTTCACTTCTTTGGTTAAGTTAATTCTTAGGTATTTTATTTTTTTGTGGGGCTATAACGAATGGAGTTGCTTTCCTAATTTCAGCCACACTTTTCGCATTGTTGGCATACAGAAAAGCCAATGATTTTTGAGGGTTAATTTTATACCCTGCTACTTTGCCAAAGTTTTGAATCAGCCTGAAAAACCTGGGAGTGGAGTCTGTGGGATTCTTTAAATACAAGATCATGTCATCTAAAAAGAGGGAGAATTTTACTTCTTTCCCTATTTGGATCCCCTTTATGTTTACATCTTGTCTAATTCCTGTAGCTAGGTATTCTAATACTAGATTCAAAAGAAGAGGAGAGAGTGGACCTCCTTGTCTCGTTCCTGAGTTAAGAGGAAATGGCTTTAGTTTTTCACCATTAAGTATAATGCTTGCTGTTGGTTTGTAATATATAGCCTTTATTGTATTGAGGAATGTTCCATGGATTCCTAATTTTTCTAGAACCTTCATTATAAAGGGGTGTTAGATCTTGGCAAATGCTTTTTCTGCATCTATTGAGATAATCATGTGGTTCTTATCCTTGCTCCTTTTTATGTGACGAATTATATTAATTGATTTGCATATATTGAACCAGCTGTGCATCCCTGAAATGAATCCTGTTTGATCGTGGTGTATGATTTTTTGGATGAATTGTTGAATGTCGATTGACCAAAATTTTGTAGAAATATGACATTTATTACCCTTACTTATTTAGCATTATTACACATATAACATTTCTTTTATTACATCATCTCACATAGGATATATGTAAATATAGATTATACATCATTCTGAGACCATGGACTTTAACAGAAAAGGAAAACAATGTGCTAATATTGGCTTCTTACTGCATGAACAAATTTTTGGCCATCCTGCGATTTCAACTCACAGCCTAGAATGCCCAATCCATAAATGGGATCACAGTCTTATCAGACCAGCCTCTGGCAAACTGAGCTGCCAGGAAGTTCTGAGTACCTGTGATCAATCCACAGGAGTGCCTGGTACTTAGATAGATAGATAAATAGATAGATAGATAGATTGATAGATAGATATAGATAGAGATGTGCATACATTGATATATATACATATACAAAGAGAGGGACTGTGAGGAAATTAAATTATATATATATTATTACCAATTATTAGTTATTAAATTATGCCTCCATTTAATGAAATATCACTGTTGAATACTTATAAAAATATTAATTAAAATTATTCAATATCCTTAATCATACCATGGTGCTAGAATGGAACACATAAATCCAATATTTTTTGTGTGGCATTCTAAAATAGAATCATGAATCAATGGCACATTTATTACTTTTACTTTTATAACATTCCATTAGCATTCACATGAACAGGAATGAGTTTGTCAGGATCTCCCTCTATTTGTGGGTGGCAGTCCTAGTATTCGAGCTCCAGGCCTGGGTAGTTTACTTTGAATGCAAACCATTGGAATGACACATTGAAAATTTCAGACTGTTATGATTGAAAAAAAGAACAACAAGAAGAAAGTAAGGTGCCAGTGGCTCCTTCCTATAACCCTAGCTCCTCAGGATGCTGAGATGTAGAAAATGCCAATTTAAATTCAGCTGGGGTGGGAAAGTCTAGGAGACTCTTCTTTCTAAGAGATCACCAGAAAAATAAACATGAATGGGGCTATGACTCAAGGGCAGAGCGCTACCCTTGAGAAAAGGAAGTCAAGAACAGGGACTAGGATCATAGTACAACAGTGTACCTGCCCTCCCCTAAAAAGGTTACAATAACTCCATGCATGGATCTCTGTATGGATGACGGGCATTCAGCAGGTTGCCCATGCCCAGCCGTCCCAACCTGGGCAAACTGGGACAAGCCCTCATAGAGTTCTAAGTGTGAGCTGGCAGCTTGAACAAAGCACCATCTGCCATTTAATAACTGAAGCCCTGAAGGCTTTGCCTGGGCTAGTGTGTGCAATGGGTGCATAATATTCTGACTGAGGCATCCCATTGGGACACTTTGCAGCCAGCCACTGCCTCCAGAGAATCCACAGTTCCTAGGCTGTAGGAGTTGTCCAAGGTTCTCTCTCCATAGTCTCTATCCCTCTGTAGGATGTGAGCCTAGAGCTCTGGGGCCTGGTGGCTATCACTCATCTATCATTCCTCATTGCCAAGTCAAAGGCTAGTCCCAAATCTTGGCATAGACATGAAATAATCAGTGATTTCTATGCCAAAAAGGGTAAGTCAATAAATCCCACCCTCATAACTCCTGTTAGAAGTGAACCTTGGGCTGCGAATGTGGCTTAGTGGTAGAGCGCTTATATAGCACGCACGAAGCTCTGAGTTCCATTCCTCAGTACCACAGAAACAGAAAAAGCCAAAAGTGGCTTAAGTGAGAGAGTGCTAGCCTTGAGCAAAAGAAGCTCAGGAACACACCCAGACCCTGAGTTCAAGCCCCAAGACTGGCAAAAAGAAAAAAAAGTGAGTCTGGTGAGACATATTCTTCTGGGACACAGAGGAGGGCGGGGGTTACAGGTAAGAGGTAAGGTAGAAGGCAGGTGCTGCTGGCTCACCCCTGTAATCTTAGCTACTCAGGAGGCTGATATCTGAGGGTCCCAATTACAAACATAAAAATCTATATGAGACATTTTTCTCCAATTAAACAGCCAAAAAACGAGAAGTAGAGCAGTGGTTCTAGTAGAAGAGTGCTAGCCTTGAGCACAAAAGCTCAGGGATAGGACAATGTCCAGGCCATAATTTCAAACATCAGGACTGGCATGTACACACGCGCATGCTCGCACCTGTGCGCGTGCTTGCACACACACACACACACACACACACACACACACACACACACACTCAACCAAGATAGAGCATTTGCCAGTCACCCTGCACAAAGTTCTGTCTATAGCAACTCAATATTAAAAAAAAAAAGAGGTAGAAGGGAAGGAAAGACTTGCTCCAGGAGGTGATATAACCAATGCCAAAATTCCACAAGAGTTCTAAGGACAGAGAGCCTCAGGCAGAAGGTCCATCATGGATGGACAACGGTCCTTCGATGTCGATTGGAGCAAGTGGTGTAGGTGGAATGAAGGTTCTGTGGCTTCAGACATTTTGGCACAACATTCAAGGCTGGGTCAAGGCTTGTTGAGACACAGGTAGGGCAAGTGGTGGGGTACCAGAATGGGGCCCGGGGGAAGATTAGCTTGGTTTTTCACCATGGACCCCAGCCATTTCCTGTGGCTGGAAGCTTATTTTTCACACCTCCTGACCCTCAGGCCTCCTTTGCATGGAGGATTCAAGGTAAACACAGGGAAGAATGCTTGCTTAAGAAAAGCTTCTAACACAATGCCAGAAGTGGCTCAACCCCTGTAAATCCTAGCTATTCAGAAGACTGAGATCAGAGATCATGGGTCAAGCCAGCTCAGGTGAGAAAAGTTAGTGAGACTCTTCTTGCAGATGAACTACCAAAAGCCAGAAATGGAGCTGTGGCTCAAGTGGTAGAGTGTCAGCTTTGAGGGAAAAATTTAAGAGACCAGAGGCCAGACCCTGAGTTCAAGCCCAGCATTGGCACCTAAAAAATAAAATAAAACTTTCAGGAGCTCCTGAAAGGTCAGATCAGCCAGGTGCTAGTGACTCACACCTCTCCTACCTCCTCAGGAAGCTGAGATATGGGGATCTCAGTTCAAAACCAACCCCAGGCAGGAATTCTGGGAGACTATGATCTAAAAGCAAAGTCCTGAATAACGGAATTTGCCCTGTAACTCAAATGGTAAGCTGAAGAGCTGGGGGACAGCACCCAGGACTAGCATTCCAGCCCCGTGACCAACATCTGGCCTTCTTGGACCTCACTCTGTGACTCTAGGCAGAGTACTTTCCAGTGGGCCCCTGAGGATCTCCTAATGTCTT
Organism: Dipodomys spectabilis; assembly: GCF_019054845.1. NCBI lineage: Eukaryota > Metazoa > Chordata > Mammalia > Rodentia > Heteromyidae > Dipodomys > Dipodomys spectabilis. The sequence continues at coordinate 8,848,871 of NW_024870798.1, read as the reverse complement.
GGTGTCTTACAAGTCTTGAGTGCAGCCTCTTCTGAGGCCTTTTCCTGTAGAGCAGGCCACAGTATCAGAGAAGGATCGAGCCCTGGGGTACGGAGGTCATCGGTCAGGTCATCAGAAAGGCATCTGTCATGGGTGCAGTGTGCATCAGACCATGCAATTGACATCTCAGATCATAGTTCTGGGCCAGGAGGGGCAAGGGCTGCAAAATAGCACAGCAGATAACACCCACTAACATGAGTATCATAACTGTGAATCATCAGGCACACCTTGAGCGTATGTTGAGTTGGGCTCATGATAGACTTGTAGGCTCAAGAATCTAAAGCCAGCTGGCTGTTGCTTGTAGCAGTGGCTATCTCTGGAATCCCAGGGCTCAGAGCCCTGCTTTCCTCACCAGTGCTTGGGGGTATATGAAGGTCTGCAATCGTGGGCCGACTACAAAGGAGCATCCATAGTGTCCTTCCCTTGGTCCTGTGGCCCCATGCATGGATGGAGGGGCAGGTTCCATGACACTAACTGCCATGGCCCAGAATCCTCAGCCCAAGAAGGATAGGGAGAAACTACTTGATTTGCCTTGAGAGTTTACTATGTCTATGCCTCAGGACTGCCCACAATTCTAGCTCAGCTCATCATTACTACCTTCCTCTGTGTGTGTGTATGTGTGGGTGTGCACACATCTTGATACTAGGGCTTAAACTCAGGGCCTGAGCTCTGTCCCATAGTTTTTTTTTTGTTCAAGGCTAGCACTCTACCACTTGAGCCACAGCTTTTCTTCCAGCTTTCAGGTGGTTATTTGCAAAATGGAGTCTCACAGACTTTTCTAGCTGGGCTGCCTCTGAATGGCAATCCTCATATCTCAGCCTCCTGAGGAGCTAGGAATATGAGAATATGAGCTATTAATATCTGGCCACGCTTTCCTTCTTGGCTAATACAAACTACCTTTCTCCAAGCCGTGCACCCATCTACCGCTACCCCTCCTACCCCAGGCTTCAGATGAAACATACCCACCCTTGATCTAGGCCAGGGCAAGTAGACAGCTGTTAGAACAGAAGAGAGGATGAAAATACATCCTTGCAGCTGGGTGCCAGTGGCTCATGCCTATAATCCTAGCTATCCAAGGCTGACACCTGAGGATCAATTAAGATTTAAAGGTAGCCTGGGCAGACTCTTATCTCCAATAAATCATCAAAAAGGTGGGAAGCATAGCTGCTGTAGTTCAAGTGGTACAGCACCATCCTTGTGCAAACAAGCTAAAGGATACCCACCTACGCTCTGAGTTCAAGCCCCACTAAACACACACACACACACACACACACTTGCGCGTGCACGCGCGTGCACATACACACACACACGGACATCCTTAGTAGGTGCCAAGTGGTCAAACAAGCAATCCTAGCTACTCAAGAAGCTACACTCTTAGGATGGCAACTTGAAGCCAGCTTAGGCAGGGAAGTATGTGAGACTCTTCTCTCTACTGAACTACTAAAAAAGATGAAAGGTGAGCTGTGATTCAAGTGGTAGAGTGTTAGCTTTGAGCAAAGGAAGCTCAGGGGCAGTGCCTAGAACCTGAGTTCCAGTTCTAAGATTTATTTTAAAGACACCCTTTGCCTCCACCCCACCCCCAATCAGGCCATAAATCCAGACTTCAGTCACCCTAGATCTCACTTTCATAGCACTGCCAGAAGTGGCTGGTGTGTGGCCAGCATTGGGTTAAAAAGTGAGCATACACAAGGGGAGCATAGCCAGGTCAAGGCTAATGCCCCAGAAAATTAAGGCATTGTCCATAACACTTTCTCATTCCCCAGTTCCATGGCCCTGGAATCTAAAGTCTGTGCCTCTGTATTCTGGGCATCTGGAAATGCTCCTACTTTCTCCCACTCCACTGCCAGCCTGCTGGGAGGGATGCACAGCCAAAAATCCAGCTGAAGAAAGGACAGGACATCCCATGACTAAGCCCCACCCCAAGACCCACGGATACCCTAATTCCAGCTGGCCTTGCTGACCCAGAATCTCCAGGAGGTGGCCAAAGATTTGGACAGGCCAGACTTGGGCCCCAATGAATATCTGGAATGCGGGTCTCTGGCAATTAAGGATTCATTGTAGACCCTGATAGGGGTCTAAAGGCAAGGTCGGCATGGAGGTGGGGCCCCATCAGAGGTCAGAAAGAGACAGACAGGCACCCAGAGAGGGGACAGAGAAAGATGAGGGGAAAATCCACACACACACACACACACACACACACACACACCATGACACATACTGAACTAGACAGAACAGAGGCCCAGGAGCAAGATGGATGGGACACAATTAGAGGAGAACAGACAAAAAACATTCGTTGATAGATGGATAGGTATTCAGAAAGGGAGCCAAAGACAAAGACAGCCAGAGAAGTGAGAGAAAAAGTGCTGGCCGACCAATCAGAAACAATCAGGTGAAGAGACAAACAGAGCAAGAGATGGCAGGGGTGCATGTCATGAAAGACTCAGAGAGCCCCAGAAAATTCAAGGAGAGAGGGAAGCAAGATGCCTTTTCTTGGTGACAGTGGGCCCAGTGGGCTCTGGGAAGACAGCCAGCCAGAACCCCCAGAAACCATTTGAAGGCCACTACCTCCTTTCTATGTCTCCCTAGGGTGGGGCTATGCTTCCGCCAGGTACACTGCCAGTCAGTGCCAACCTTGTTCCTGTAAGACCAAGCTCAGCTAGGAAGCTTAAGGAACCTGCAGCTAACACCTAACGCTCATCTACCTGAACAGTCAAAAAGACATGACAGTCAGCCAGAGTGACTACCATGATCAGCAGTCACACAGATGGGCAGACACGTTGCCTGAGAAGCTGTATTGGGGATGTGGCTCACAGGGCAGAAATTCAAAAGCAAGCACCTTTAGGCTCCTGACAGAAAAGTCCCTCCTGCTCTAGTGGCTGGGCCTTTTTCCCTTTGGTCCCCCCAGAAGCCTTGTCTGGTACTCTAGAGCCCCACCCTGCCCTCTTGTGTCTCCTACATCAGGGCTTTCATTCCAAAGGCCTACCTCTTCAGTATTCTTGCATTCACCAGACTGCTGGTGTGTAGTGCATGGTCAATGCCCTTTGAGCCAACCCTAAGCTCCTCTCAAGTGTTCTAAGAGGGCCTGTTCTCTATCTGTGCCTCGTGTCTAGACTAGAACATTCTCCCATGCACTCTACTAGGCTGCACATCCCATTTCAGTTTCCTGTTCCTGAACCACATCTTTTCAGTGGGCCACCAGCTTCTCCCTTATAACGTATGTATGTGGCCTGGCACCGATGATTCGTGCCTGTAATACCCAGCTAGTGAGCAGGATGAGATCTGAGCATCGTGGTTCAAATCCAGCCAGGGACTGAAGTTCACAAGTATCTCTTCTTCAATGAAGAACCAATATATATATATATATATATATATATATATATATATATACGTATATATATATATATATACGTATATATATATATATATATATATATATATATGCCAAAGGTGGAGGGAGGTATCAATCAAGTGTTAGAAGTGTTAGAATGCCAGCCTTGAGCAAAAGAGCTCGGGCACAGCAACCAGACCCTCAGTTCAAGTCGTGCACATGAACTCATGAGGACATATGTGTTCATATCCAGACTTCCTGGCTGTGTTTACTCAGTTTAAAATCCTCTCTTGGCTCAGAAACCATGAACCACCTCCTGGTCTCATGATGCCTCAGGTTTCTCCAGTTAAAGCTACTTGATATGGGGTTGGTACATGCACGGGAGCAGTCGGCAAGCACGGCGTCGCCATGTGGAAGATTTTGAGAGGCCAGTGAAGAACTATCCATGGCGGTCTGTGCAGAATGAGGTGCTGAGACACACACACCCTGCCCAGAAATTAGAGATATACCATTCCTGATTTCAGTCATTCATGGCCTCTCAGAGATGTGTCAGGCTTGGCTTCATACAATCCCATTCCATCCTAACACTAGGGACTCTTAGAGGAGAGAAGACCTCCAACATCTCTGGTGTGTAAACTCTCCCTTCCTTTCAAACGAGAACTGGTGCCTGGATCACTCTATCATTTGCCTTTCCAGTTGGAGTGTTCCACCAGGCTGGTCTTTCTCTTCCAGAAGGAACTAAGCCCCTATCCTAGACTGTCTGCTAATGGGTTTCTTCCAGAAGTGATTCAGTTGGCTTCTAGCATGGAAGGAAACAGGTGTGGTTGGTTGAAGGAAGGACTCAAGAAGCAACACTCTTTGTGTTAGCCCTTCTCAGTCCTGTTCGGGAGCCCATAGCTGGCCACAGATCTCAGGTCACTGGAGGGGAAAGGCACATTCCTCATAGACCCCCAACCCACCTCCTTCCTCCAGTGTAAAGGAATGCACCTACTTGACATGGCCACTGAAAGGGGCCAATGTGGGGGGTGAGGGGTCTGGGTGCCTTCTCTCCTTTGAACTGGGATTGGTGGCAGGTGCAGGTGCAGGCAACCTCCTCAGAATGCCATCTGACTCCCTAATTATGGAACCAAGAGAAGATCTAGGTCCACAATCATCTTGAAGTCTCTCCCTGTCAATATTTAGGGTCTCAAAGCTTTAGATCTCAGGAGAAACCTGAGTCCCCTACAGAGTTTCTATGGGAGAAAAGCCCTACCCAAGTCGGGTCCTAGCTTACTAATGTTGGGCAACCTCACTTTTCTATCATTCATCGGAGACAAAATGCATGAATGTGTGTATATATACTCATGTGTATTTATAGAGCCTGCATGACCGAAGTCAAAAAAGTCCAGTACAGAAAAAGGGCACGTATAAATAAATACACATATGGCAAATGTATTGATGTGAATATACATAGAGAGAGGAGAGAGGCGCATAGTCCCAGGACCCAGGCCCTGGTGTCATGCACATTAGGGGGGATCCAGCAGAGGAGTGGAGTTCAAGGAAGTGGTAGTATGGAACGACATTTGAACCTGCTCAGGCCTGCTACCCAAACTGTTACTCAGGAACCTGACATGGAGTGGATGGCGGTTTGAATCCAGTCGGGCTTCAAAGTCCCTGTTCCATGAACCTTGCAAGTTTATCTTGTTTTCTAATTTTCTGACAGAACTGCAGGAAGGCTCCAACACTTGGTTTGCCCACCAGTCCCCAGGCCTTTGGCAAGACCAACCCCGGACTCCCCGCATTAGGTCACAACCACCTCTGCTCCCTGCATTAGGTCACGACCCTCTTTGGGGCTTGACCCTTGGGCGAGACCTGCACCACTCCTCCATTAGATGGCCAGTAAGGGCGCCTTGGGTGGGACTAACACAGGAACTCCGCCCCCGTGTTTGCCAGCAGGCATAGGTGCTTTGGATGACACCTGCATCGGGGCCCCGCCCCTTGACTCAGCCGCCAGTACTGGCAACCTTGAGAGATGGCCGGTGGGCTCCACCCATTAATTAGTTGATGGTGGTGGTGCCTTGGGCGACATCAGCACTGGGGCTCTGCCCCTCAGACTGCCCACCAGCAGCGGTCCTTTTGACAACATCCACACCTTGGCTCTGCCCATTCGTTCACACTCCTGCACTGCCCAGTAAGCGAGACCTGAACAAGGGTTCCACCCCTTAGTTCGCCCGCCAGCACCAGCACCAGTGCTTTCAAGGAGGTTCACACCTGGAATCTGCCCCTTTGGCTGCCTAGGGCGGGACCGGCATTAGGGATCTGCCCCTTATGTAGCCCGCTGGCACTGGGGCTCTGTTCCTAATATTGCCTGCCTGCACCCCCTGCCTGGGGCAGGACTTGCACCGGGGCTCTGTCCCTCAATTCACTCACAAGCAGAGGTGTCTTAGGAGGGACTGGCAACTACACCTGGGCTCCACCCCGTAGTTCAGCCTCCAGAATCCCCTGCCTTCGAGGAGACAGCACGGGCCTCCACCCCTTGGCTGGCACCTGCTGGCACTTGGGCTCCACCTATCCATTCTTGCCTGCAGGCACCAGCATCATTTGACAAGACCAGCCCCAAGGCTCCACCTCCTAGCTTGCCTGCCAGCAGAGGTGCTTGGGGTGGTATCTGCCATGGGACTCTCTGACAGGAGTGCCTTGGGCAGCATCTGAACTAGGGCCCCATCCCATCGGTTTGCCCACCAGTACCCGCACCTTGGGCAGGAATCACCCTTTAGGTCTCCCGCCATCCCTTAGATTCAGGGCAGAACAAATGCAGGGGCCTGACTGAGCCCACCCACTTCCTCCTGCTCCCACCTGCATCACAGGACAGACTTGTGCCAGGGCCCTGCCCTTTCAGGCTTGCTGACATCTGTTTCCTGAGCCTGGTCCCACCCCATTTTTCCTGCTGCTGCTCGTATCCCGGATCCCAGGTCAGACCCACAAACCAGTGCCTTGTTCCCAGTAGGCCTTTTGCAGCCCCGGTACCCCAGGCAAGACCTCCAGGCTGAGGACCCAGCAACTCTTCCTCCTCCCCGTGTTAGCCCATGAGAGTGGGAAAGCTCCAGAAGTCATTTCCTGGAAATCAGGGGATGGCCCTGTACCACAGGAAGTCATGTTGGGAACAGGCTGGGAAGCTGGAAGGTAAGACATGGGTGATCCAAGGTGCTATTGTCCTGCATGGCCTCTGAATCCCGTGGGCTTTCCTACCCAGACCCAGTGAGAACTGGTGCAGAGCCCTTTACAGAGGAATGAGGAGCTGAGCCAGATTTTGTACCCTTGGGGAGCGGGGCCCTCAGTAGAGATTTGTGGGTTGGGAGTAGAAGGGGGAATGGGGGCCTGCACCTGGGAACTTTGCCCCAGGAAAGGCTGCTTTGGAAGGAGCAGGCCCGGAAGGGAAGAGGTTGGAGCAAGCTCCAGGACTGGGAACTGAATCTTGATGGCCCATGGAGCATTTGCCATTCTGAGGCCCGGGCTGCCCAGGAGGGTTGGCATAAGTGGAAGGGGCATGAAACTTAGGACAGGGGCAGGCCAGGAATGGAGGAGGTGGGGCCGATAGGGGAAATGGAGGATCAAGGAGGGAGCAGATGGGGAGGGAGTCTTGGTGTTGTGGCTGCTGGTCCCCTATCCCCCTATGGTTAGGAGAAGCAGGAGAGGGATTGGAGGGGCAGGAGAGGCAAGAGCAGTCAGTGAGAAAGGGCTGGCCAAGCGGGGAAGAGGAAGGCAGGAGTTCTGGGCTTTCTCAATGAGAACCAACCCGGGCTGCCAGGGAGGGGCAGCAAATGGAGAGCAGGCCAACCCAGCAGTGTGGAAGGGGGAACTCGGGGCTGCTGCCATCTGCCTGGGGGGGGGGCTAGGCCTCCAGCAGGCTTTGCTACAGCACATCCGACCATACCAGTGGGGCCACGGGGCACCAGCATCATCAGTGTGTGAGGCCTACCTCCTCCCAGCATAACATCCTGGTAAGGGGGAATGTAGGAGATAGGAAACGCTGCCCTCAACCTGTGGGTCCCTTCTGGCTCCTGAGGCCTCTCTAATTCAGACCCACTGTTGTTGACATGACCCAGCTCTGTGTGTGGCTGTGGCTGTGTGTGAGGTCATTTCCCAGGGAAATGGGCGAGCCTGCGGGATGGAACTCAAGACACATCTGGGAGCAGTGGAGGGGGGAGCCTCCCACGGGGCAGCCCAGCTTCTGGATTTCCCACACAGATCAGACTTGGTTGCATAGGGCTGGGCAGCCAAGAGGGAGCCAAGAAGGAGCTGGGGATGAGTGTGGGGGGGAATCAGCTGGTGACCTCCCCAGGTGGGGTGAGGAAAGGCATCTCCAAAGGAAAGGGTTTGGGAGAGGCCGCATGCACCTGCAGAGACCACAGCAGAAACAGGCCAGGAAGGAAGATGGAGAAACGTGAGCCAGGTGCTTGGGCCTACCCCTGCCCCACCAGGGAGTCCATCTCTCCTAGTGAGCTGTCTCCCTGGAGTGGAGGGAGGGGTGGGATTGCGCCTTTGGCTCCCTAGGTGGGGGGGGGGCAAGGGCATGTCCCACAAGCCTTATCCAGCCATGGAGAGGTCCTTCCTGCACGGGGAAGGTGGAGAGGGAGAGCACAGTGCAGAATCAAGCCCAGGAAGGAGCAATGGAGGATGCATGGTGTACAGGGAGCACCCTTTGGCTCAGCAGTGGGTGGAGCAGAGAAGAGCTGGCGGGGGGTGGGGGACGAGGGGGAGAGTTGTGAAAAAGCCCATCTGGTGCTGGGCACAGAAGTGCGGGAAGGTTCCAGTGGGCCTCTTGTCCTAGGGGCAGGCACACTTATGGCCTGGACTGCTGGACATGCAGGAACTGGGGCCTGGAGAAACAGGAAAGGGGGGAGCAGTTAGCATCCAGGCTCCGGGGCATGGGACAGGGGGTGGGAATGGCTGGAGAGCATGAGGCCCATGGCGGCCATGGGAACAGAAGGCTGGGTGGACTCTAACTCCCACATGAGTCCTGGCACAAGGGGAGAAGGAGGGATGGGTTGGCCTGGCTCTGGAGCCAGTTCCTGGCCCAGAGTGATGGCTGGGGCATGCCCCTACATGCTGCGAGGGGAGGAGGCCTCTGGGGACAGATATAAATGAACTTTGCTGTCCATACCCAGAAGCTTTCAGGAGCCAGGGGCCAGGGATGGGATTAAATCATCTACTTGAAAAGCATTTTGTAATATCCTATAGAATATGAAATTACAAACCCAAAACATTATTTTAAATCTAAATTCTAATTTAGCCAGCTCTACTAAGTCCTACATTAGATGAACTTTGCTATTTCTCAAGGCTTAAGCTTTCGTAATACTTCATCATTTCTTTGGAATCCAACAGAATGATGCTTACTTTTTCAAATTTTTCATTGGGAATCATGAGTCATTTTGCATCTGGGAATGTTCTGTAATGAAAAGAGCATTTAAAACACAACTGAGGATTATATATGAGTTGCATGTCAATAGGAAACTTGACATCTCAAAACCTAGTGACAAAATTAGCCCAAACTTCAAACTGTGTATTCCTTTCTTGTTGTTTGGTTTGTTTTATTGAGACAAAATTATGCTACTGGTCCAGGGAAGGTATCGCTATGTAATTCCACTCTCTATTCTCTTGTCTTAGTCTCAGTGCTAGAATTTTTGTCTTGTATCACATTCTCCTACCATGGTTTGTTGGTTTATTTAATCTATATACTGACTAGCAATTCTGAACTTCTCTGATGATATTATCCATGAGACTGACTGCTTGGACTGTTTATGTACATTGTTGAAAGATGTTCTAACATTTGACACAGGATATGAACATTTTCAGATGCATCTGCAGGTGTCTCTGATTCATTCCTTCATGGATCTGATCCCATTAATAATGATTACTTGACTCTCTTGCTATCTCTAGTCCCTACCTATGTATTAGTCTCAAACTTTTTTGAAGAAAGTTCACTCGAATACTTTCTAATATTAAAAATTATCACTTGATTCTAGTCTTACTCAGGAAATATTTTTTATTGTTTTCTAACTTTTCTATATATTCTGAGAGTTGTTTCATTTGTGTATTTGTTTGTGCACATATAAGTGCCTCTGAGTGTATGTGTATATGTATATTTGTATGTATGTATGCAAAAGCCTCAATCTCTTATTCAGCCATCTTGCTCATGACTGGTATTCCATCACCTGAGAACTTCTTCCAATTCAGCTTCTGCCTGGATAATTATAGGTAGTGTCTCAAAGCCTGTTCTTCCCAGGCAAGATATAAACTGAACTTCCCAGACTCCTTTACATCCTTAGGTTTTATTTCTCCAGGAGTATCAACTTTTAAATGACAAACATTTTTGTGAGTATAAAGTCTGAGCTGTAGCCCAAATTTTTAACTCAAGAATACATATAAAGATAGATGAACATACACATTACATATCCTGAGTGTACACTGTTAAAAATGTGATCTTAAGCCGGGTGGCAGTGAGATCTGAGGATGGGGTTCAAAGCCAGCCCAGCTAGGAAAGTCCCAGAGACTCTTTTCTCCAATTAACTACCAGAATCCTGAAACGGCACTGTGGCTCAAGTGGTAGAGCACTAACCTTGAGCTGAATAGCAGAGGGACAGTTCCCAACCCCAGAGTTTAAGCCCCACTACCATAAAAAAGAGAGAGAAAGGAAAAGAAAGAAAAAAAGAAAAAGAAAAGTGATCTTAGCCACCAGTTCATTGCTAGTATCATTCCTGCTCTCTCAACATGCCCTTTTTTTTCCAGTTATGTCCATGCTCTTATATCTGACTTGCTAGGAACCAAAATTATACTTCCACTGTAATTTTCACTAATTTACATGATTGGCTACCATGATGAAAGAGATGAAAGAGCCTCATACGTCATGTTCCACTTATTAGTAATGCTTTCTCTATATCACACTCATAGATCGAAATATTGGCCTTGGCCTTATTGTTTCAAAGTTGTCTTATTTGCAGAGTCTTCTATAGTGTTTTGAACCATTATACTTAAACACAAAACTTCTCTTTCTCCTATTATTCCTAATGTTTCTCCTAATGTTAACCTATGTACACTTGGAAAAGAATGAACAACACCCACACTCACAAAAAAATGTTTCTGAGAACCTTCTTCCCAATTAAAATTGGGCTTAATTTACAGAGCATTTAGGAAATTTATACTTAATGTACTCCAGGATAATGTTTTCTTTCATGTTTTTTATTGTGGGTTAGTTACATAAGTAAGCTAATGAGTACATTATCTAACGAGCATTGTTAGCTCCTCTTTTATTTGTCCCCTGCCATCCCTTTTCTCTCCCCCTCCACAACTTACTCCTCCCCTCCCCAAGTTGTAAAGTTTGTTCTCTACATGGTGTCTTGTTCATCTTATTGTTACAATGGATCATACTTTATCCTTGTTTCAGCATTTTGATATTTCCCTTCCCATCCCCACATTAGGAAAATGTATGTGCAAGAAGCAGATCACCAAACTCAAATATGGTGAAAAAATACCGTGGAGGATGAAAATAGAACAGAAACAAACAAACGACATAGTAGGGCTGGGAAGGTGGCTCAGAGGTATAGCGCTTGCCTTGCATGCATGAGGCCCTGGGTTCGATTCTTCAGAACCACAGAATCAAAAAGAAAAAAGCCAAAAGTGGTGCTGTGGCTCAAGTGGTAGAGTGCTAGCCTTGAGCTGAAGAGCTGAGGGACAGCGCCCAGGCCCAGAGTTCAGGACCCACCACCGGACCCCCCCCAAAACAAAGACATATTACATGTTAGATACATTAAAAATAGCAAGAAAGCAAAAAAAAATGTTGTGTCCCTATCTTGGGATTCATTTCACTTAACATCATCTTATATGGCGATATGTACATGGATAATTTTTATAAGCCATGTAAATTCCATATTTTCTCATTTCTAAGTTGTTTCTGAAAGACATGTTACCTCATGTCCAAAGATGTACTTGTGCTATTTCAATGAATCCAGAAAATATTCTTTTTACTGGGAGCAGCACCATAGATTGTTATTGGAAGTAGATGGAAGGAACTGTTATGGGCAGTGGAAAATGATTCCAAGACAGGAATTGAACATAGAGAAATGACAAAGTTCAAGATAATTTGTGCTGTTCTTTTTACTGAAAAAGAAAATAATCCAAGGCTGGAAGGAAAATCTGTCCCTGACTTTTTCGAGTGTGTACTTTACTCATATAAAACTTTTCTGTAAACTTCTAGTTGAGAGTATTACAAAAAGAAACAATATGCCATTCGCAGGCCAGCATAGAAAAAAAAAAAAAACGAAATAACTTTGTTTTAAAGTGTTCTACTGCAAAGAAAGAAAGACATGGAGGTTTTAAAATGTCTTATGCATGGATATTTCACTCCTGACATGATTGTCTTGTTGCAGAAGTCCTTTATCGATTCCTTTAATCTGGTCCTGAGTTTGCCATAGCAATAAAGATTCCCAAAAGCAGGATGCAGTGCGTATGATCAGCAAAAAGAGCCTTTTCTCAAACAGTGTTAAAGGATGTCCCAAAGAAATATGTGGGGTTATTTTTTTGTTTGTTTAGTTTGTGCTGGTTCTGGGGCTTGAACTCAGAGGCTGGACCCTGTCCCTAAACAATTGTCTTTCCTGCCCACCTGACCCCAAAGCTAGTACACTATTGCTTGAACAAATACTCCACTTCTGTTTTTTTTGGTGTTTAATTAGAGATAAGAATTTGACAGACTTCTCTTGCCAGGGTTGGCTTTGAACTGTGATAGTAAGAAAGCCAAGTGACATCAACTATATGGACTTCTCATTTGAGAAATATTAGATGAAGTTTATTATAAAGCTGATATTTGACAATTTTTAAAAGAAGAGAATATGTCCAACAAAGAAGCCATAACAAATAACAGCAAAAGTAGGTACACTGAATCATTTTGAAATCATTTTTTCTGCTTGGGAAGATTACTATTGACTTTGTAGTTCTTTTTGGGGAAACTTAATGTCATATTTGCACTTTTGTTTATTGGTCGTGAGGCTTGGACTCTGATTCTGGGCAATGTCCCTCAGCTCTTCAGCTGCAGTTGAGTGCTTTACCACTTTAGCTACAGCACCACTTCCAAGTTTCTGGTGGTTAATTGAATATAAGAGTCTCATGGACTTTGCTGACCAGGCTGGCTTTGTTCTACAATCCTCTTGTTTCAACCTCCTGAGTAGCTAGAATTACAGGCGTGAACCAGCAGCACCCGGCTCATATTTGCATTTATGTGCACTTAATGACACTATGTGGACAAAGAATGGAAATTTGAATCAAATGATCTGACATTGCAGGTTTTCAGAAAAATTGAGGTAGCAATAAATATGTCCTCCTTTTCCATGTTGTTACATTAATGACTCTTACATTAGCATCCTCTGCTGTCTGTGAATGTGGACTTAGTATCAATAATTGTTAATAGGGAAATAGAGAAAGACTGATTTTTAGAAAGCAAAGAAGATCCGGTATGAAAAAACAACATAGAAATAGATACAACTTATCCCACAGAGATTAAGAACTAGCCTAAGAGATAAAGGCAATGAGGAATAAGTATAGTTGATAACTAGTTCTTCAATAAACAAAACTGGTTCCCTAGAACAGTTTCCAGTATAATTATTTATTATTATCATTTATTTCTTCCATCTGGAGTTATTTCTTCACTTCTGTCAAAACTATTAATTAGCCTGTGCTTTTTGGTGCCATAACTGAACAAAATTTTTCCAAATCTCACTTAGACTATCCTCGTTGTTATTAGCAGTGACCACTCAGAAGCCTGGAATCTTTGAATTTCCAGGATTAATCCTCACCTGATATCTAAGCACATTCCTAACATTAATTGCTGTGATCTATTAGCAAACCTTTTTTTGTTTTGTTTTCAACACAGTATTCTAATATAGGTAAAGTATATGAATTAAGGACGATTGTTAGACATAGTTGGGAAGAACAATTATATATTTCAAGTATACTTTCTTTATTTGTCATTTACTAGCTAAATGACTTTTTTTGCCAGTCCTGGGGCTTGAACTCAGGACCATGGAACTGTTCCGGAGCTTTTCCGTTTTTTTGCTCAAGTCTAGCACTCTACAACTTGAGGCGCATCACCACTTCTTTTTCTGTTTATGTGGTACTGAGAAATTGAACCCAGGGTTTCATGCATGATAAGCAATCTCTGCTATGAAGCCACATTCTCATAGCCTTAAATGACTTTCTTAAGATGGCATTACTTTTTCATTCCATTATTTTAATTTAGACTGGATGGTAGAAAAGGATGTGGAAACCAATACTAAGTCCAGTAAGGTTGACATTCCTATCACATCACTAAGGAAGTACAGTGTTAAGAACTGCAGGACTCAAAAGGCTGTTTCATGTAACATTATTATGGGGAAAAAAAAAACATTTAACAGTCATCTCCGACATCCAAAACATTCTGTTTCACTTTCAAGGTCAAGAGCCAAACGATTTGTTTTTCCTCTTCCCCTCCACAAATTATGCAGACATCAAATACAGTGAAAGCAGTTGTTATACTGTGGACGAGGGACATACAAAACAACAAAGAAATAATCTTATAAATGTGTTAGAAACAATGGCATGAAAGTAAAAAAAAAACATTTGAATACGTATCTTACGGTTCATTTCCCTAACATCAACTTATCTTTACTTTTCTGCTTGATTCAGACAAATACTAGTTGTTGCAAATAAGGGAAACCATGGGACCTATGTTTCTTTGGGCCTGCCTTACTTCACTTAATATAATTTTTTTTTCCAATTCTTTCCATTTCCTAACAAGTGCCATTCTTTCTGATAGAGGCATAGAATTCCATTGTGTATATATACCACATTTTCTTGATGTTAGGGGAATGAACCCCAAGATAAGTATTTAAATGTTTTTTTTTCCTTTCACACAATTGTTTCTAACATATTTATAAGGTGATTTCTATGTTGCTTTGTATGTCGCTCCCCCACAGCATAACCCCTGTTTTCACTGTATTTTATGTTGGTATAATTTGTGAAGGGGAAGGGCAAAATCAAATCGTTTTACTAGGGATACAGCTGGGCCCTTTGCAACAATGAGATGTACAAGTTGTTATGTCGAAAATGAACTTTACCACTTTGGTGGGAAGGATTGGGTGGGGGGCTGGGAGAGGATGGGAAGGGATGGGAAGGGAAAACAAAGGAGGAGGCTACAATGCTTGATAAGAAATATACTCATTATCTTGCCCATATCATTGTAACCCCTCTGTACAGTATTTTCACAATAAAAAATAAAAAAGAGCCAAAAATGGTCAGCCTTTTAGTGATTGAGTGTGATTCCAAGGAAGGCAGGAGGATGTGGAAGTTGATGGTGGGAATATATGTATATTGGCTCCCTGTCAACATTTTTTTGCATTTTTAAAAAGTGTTACTGATGAATTCGCACATATATATAATTGACTATGCTATCTGCACAAGATGCAGATAAATGAAGATATTTCTTCTGGTGGATAGTCACATATATTATCAAAATCCAGTTCTGGAAACAAAAGAGACTAGCTAAAAAAGTATAAAGTATTGTTCCTAGCAAAACAAAAATGTAATATTGAAATGATTACTCCAGATTTCTTTGACATTTTATGCTGTCTCAGAATCAAAATGTTCTCTAATTCTAGTAATATCCAAGCATAAAAGAAATAATTTGAAGATATCAGTAGTTTTAGAAACAAAGGTACATAATACCTTCCTTCCTGCAGAGACATGTGATGGCAAGTATGTTTGATTGTGTTATAGTTCTCTTCTTTTTCTTCTTTATCTCAAGTGTTGCATACCTTGGCATATTATTCTGCCCTGCATCAGCTTACTGTAGGTGAGATTTACCTCTACTCTGCAATGTCAAGATGGGTCATGTGACATACTTAAGCTTACAAAAATGAACCAGAAGTGGTCAAAGGTTTTATTTTTAGGGGAAGATTTCTATCCCCTTGTCACTCTCTAAGAACTAACTTCTTTTCGCTTAGCTATAAAAAAAGAATATATACAGAGGGAATCTTCTTTCTACTTATATACTGGGAGAATATAGTATGTGAAATTGAGGCAAAATTCAAACAAGGAAGAATTAAGCTAATATTAGAATATGATATTAAGATATTAGTTTCTTACCATTGTTGTTTACCTTTATGATAGTTGACTATAACACACCAAAATTTAACAAATACTGAATAAGTACTAAACAAATAGATAACACTTCCTGTTTGATGCTATTAAATTTTTTAATAAATAAGCATTATCTATGTGATCACTTGTGGGGCTAACTTTTTTATAAATGTTTTTAATCACTTTAGACCACTGTATCTAATATCCACAATCATTATCCAGACCTTGTGATTGAGATGAGGAAGAACAAAATTTCTAGATTTCACCTTCTCTTTTGCGCTTCTCCTTTTTCTAGTGTGAATTCTCATCCATTCTCCAAATTCTCCTATTAATAAAGGAAGAATGACACATTGTGGATATCAAGCAAAAGGCTTCAAAGCCAGAATTTCATTCTTTCAGAAATAGATGAAGTAAATCAGAGTGGCAAGAGTAAGAATAATAACATAACTATTTTCCCTTTCTGGCTTCCATCATAGAGTCTGAACATGACTCTAAATAACTAATACACCATTTGCTTTGGCTAACTTTTTAAAAAATATAGTTTTTTTAAATAAATAGAATTTTAAAAATTAAAAAGAATATTTCTAAAATAAATAGTAATTTGTTGTTTGCTTTTAGGAGGTATGAAATAAGACTGCATTAACACTGTGTGAGTTGAGAGGCTAAATTTTATCAGAATCTAAACATAATGAAAAATAAATGATTTTAAGATACATAGCTTTTAGATACAATTTAAACGTGACAAACACACAGAGACATCTTTTTTCTTCTTTTCTTCTCCACACTGATTCAACTTCAACAAGCAGTTCATGTAATTCAAATAACTGTGTTTCTTTCAGAACTAGATTAGACCCAAAAATGTTAAAAGAAAAGAACCAGTATTGGGTGGTGAGTTCTTTAAAAATAGCAGTCAAATAAATATTAACCATAATTCCAAAATAATAACAATCAAATGCTCTTGAAAAGAGATTTCTAAGCAAAGTGTATAAAAAGTGATAGTTCCAGAACTGTTTCAAGAGCTGCTCTTTAGCATTTAAGATTTCTTGTACATAACAATGTTCTAATCAGGATTAAATGCTTTCAGGAACTAAATTTTTTTCTAGTTATATTTCATTGAAGAAATATGTTGTTCAAAATTAATGAAAGGATAACAGGTTATAATAGAAAGAATGCTCACACACTTACTGTGGTAGGCAGTAAAATACCTTCCCAAAATATACATAGTCCCCATATATCTAATCCCTCAAATGTAGATTTACATTTTACATATAATTTTGTAAAACAATCACCTTTCATTACCCAAGGAACACAAATTTCAATAATTATCAGATGGGGAAAGTATACTCAAACAGGTACGTAAAAGTCCCAGCTGTAGTTCAAAGGGACATGATTAGGTAAGAACCATCAGAAATATGTAAAGATGCTACATTAGAAAATAAAGGAAAACCACCCAGATTCTGAAGTTTGTGGAAAGCAGAACAGGAAGTAAATGACTTTTTCACTAGAATCATCTGAAAAATATTTTAGCTCTGTAGATGGCTTGATTTTAATCTAGTGAGACTTCTTTTAGATTTCTGTCCTTTAGAAGTGTAAAATGAAAATAGGCATTATTCCAGCCAATTAACTTGTAGAAATTTTTTTGCAGGAGATTTGGTTTTGTAAACTAACTAAATTTCGGCCTTTTCCTGATGCAACTGCAGGGACACCACATGTCCCAGTTTCTGAGAATAAGAAAAAGTTGCCACCGGCTTTGTACACGTGTATGATGTAAATACTACTAAGGGCCTTAATTAATGACGTCTTGAAATTCTAAATAATATCTAAATAAGAAGCTCCCTAACTTTATTTTCACATTTTGGGATTACTAACTACCAAACTTATGTAGAAGGCTAGAGTAAGAATATGGAAATGAAATCTATCTCCTAATATTATAAAGAAAATTTGTCATTTTGAGTTATAGTGTGTAAAGTAATACAAAATATGATGACAGAAACAGAAACTCAATTTCCTATTCTTCCTAAATTTCCAACAGAAATTAGAGAATCCAGTGAAGATATAGATTCCCAGGATGTCATAGGATGTTATAGGATCACTAGATGTTGAAAAAGAAGATAACAAAAATGGGTCCCCTGGAACAATGTGAAACAAAATCTACACCTACAGATTGTAATATAGCTAGAAAATAGTTTCCACTATGCTAAGTCTTTGATATTTTATGTTTCTTTTCACAGCAATTTTCCTCACTTAGGAAATGAATTTTTATTAATACTCAAGGGTTTGCAGTTATAACCCAGCAACTAATAAAGCTTCTAAATGTAAACAAGCATGATTCTAAGAGTAACCAAAGCTACTTGTGTTGCTATAGCTGATAAATAAGAATGATCTTGGGGAATAGTCAAACAATCTTGAAATTTTACATACCTTTCCTCTTCTCCAACATGAGAAGTCCTAGTCAAGATATGTAAAACATTAATAAAGGAATTTTATACTTTTTATTATTCACACTAAATCAAATACACTTTTCCTCTTTGCAAGCCTGACTTTGAAAGAGTCAGAACCTCACAATTATTTTATAGCAAAACGTTATTGCTTTGGCTTAGTTACTTTCCTGCTTTTGGGTGTTGCTCTCTATTATTTTGGCAACAACATAGAAAAACGATATAAATTCATTATGCTTATGTTGGATTGTTCAGTCAAGTTGTTTTCAAACAAAGTTTTCTTTTCTCTTCTTCATTGATAATTCAAGTTTAATTATTGCTTTTTAAATGATAATAAAAAGGATGAAACTTTAACGGATATTCTCATTGAAACCGGTGAAAACAAGAGTGTATGTGATTGCTTTTTAATTGTTTCCAAGTATTTTCCTTGGCTATTTTCATTATTGCCTTTGTTCCAGTCTTCTAATCAAGAACACAGGGTTACACAAAAAGATATTCCTAAGATATAAGATGTTAGACAAAATAAAAGATGTATAATTAAAGATTTTCATCTCTTAAGAGACAGAAAAGCTCAGAAGACATTTTGCTATTACTGGTATGGTTAAGATGACTTGAATGTTTTGGTTCTTAAACTAAGTGAAATGCATGTAAAATGTTACACTTGTTCCAAACAATGATTATGGCTTATACTATTCTGATCTAATGAGATGAAACCTTTTACAAGGTTTGAAGGCATATCGATTTTAGAGTAGAAGGGTTAATGTTAGAAACCCTAGGGAGATTAATAAAACAGCACTGCCTATCGCTTATCAGTTAATTATACTTATGGCATATTAGTGTATAAACATACAAATATGAATTGAGTGAGAAATGTATGATTTACACAATTGACTCAATGACAACTAAAACCAGAAAACACTGCTCTACATTTATATAAACTATTATATCTAGTGAAGATTTAAATTTTTTAGAATATTTTTTTCTCTTTTTTGTTATTTTAGTTTAATATTGTACAGAGGGGTTACAATTACATGGGCAAGATAGTGAGTACATTTCTTATCAAGCATTGTAGCCTCCTCCCTTGTTTACCCTTCCCATCCCTTCCCATCCTCCCTCCCTCCCCACACAATCTTCCCACCCCCCAAGTTGTAAAGTTCGTTTTCTATATGACAACTTGTACTTCTCATTGTTGCAACAGGTCCACATGTATCCTTATTTAAACGACTTGTTTTTCCCCTTCCCCTCCACAAATTATACCGACATCAAATACAGTGAAAGCAGTGGTTATACTGTGGGGGAGGGACATACAAATCAACAAAGAAATAATCTTATAATTGCGTTAGAAACAAATGCATGAAAGAAAAAAAAACATTTAAAATACATATCTTAGGGTTCATTTTCCTAACATCACATTATCTGACCTTTTCTGCTTGACTCATACGTATACTAGATATTGTAAATAAGGGAAATCATGGGACCTATGTTTTTTTGGGCTTGGCTTACTTCACTTAATATAATTTTTTCCAAGTCTTTCCATTTCCTAACAAATGGGGCAATGTCATTCTTTCTGATGGAGGCACAGAATTCCATTGTGTATATATACCACATTTTCTTGATCCATTCATCTACTGAGGGGCATCTGGGTTGGTTCCAGATCTTAGCTCTGGTAAATAATGCTGCAATAAACATAGTTGTGCTGGTAGCTTTAGTGTGGTCTTGTTTGTAAACATTTGGGTAAATGCCCAAAGGTGGGATTGGTGGGTCATAGGGGAACTCTATGTGGAGTCTTTTGAAGAACCTCCATAATACTTTCCAAAGAGTTTGGAAAAGTTTACACTCCCACCAACAATGAAGTAATGTTCCCTTCTGTCCACATCCCGTCCAGCATCTGTTGTTATTAGATTTCTTGATTTTTGCCATTCTAACTGATGTGAGGTGGTATTTCAATGTTGTTTTGATTTGCATTTCTATATGGCTAGGGAGGTTGAGCGTTTCTTCATGTGTCTATTGGCCATACTTCTTTCTTCTTCAGAGAAGTTTCTAAGTCATTAGCCCACGTATTTATTGGGCAGTTGTTTCTTTGAGGATTTGTTGTTGGGAGATTTAATTTTTTGAGTTCCAAGTATATTTTAGATATGAGACCCTTGTCCGTTGTATGGCTAGTGAAGATCTTCTCCCAATGTGTAGGCTTTCTATTGATCTTGCTAGCTATGTCCTTTGCCATGCAGAAGCTCTTCAACTTCATGCAATCCATTTGTCCAATCTTTCTTTGATTTGTTATATTTCCAGGTCTCTATTAAGAAAATTTCGGCCTGAGCCAGGGAGACCTAGAGTTTCTCCTATTCCATCCTGTAATGTTTTTTAGAGCATCTGCTTTGACTCTGAGGTCTTTGATCCATTTGGAGTTGATTCTGGTGCAGGGTGATATAGAAGGATCCAGCTTTAGTTTTCTACAAGTAGTTAACCAATTTTGTCAGCACCATTTACTGAAGAGGCTGACTTTCTTCCATTCTATTTTTTTTTTAGCTCCCTTATCAAAGAATAGATGGCTATAAGTCTGTAGGTTCATTTCTGGGGTTTCAATTCTATTCCATTGGTCCTGTGGTCTGTTTTTGTGCTAGTACCAAGCTGTTTCGATTACTATGGCTGTATAGTAGTTTGAAATTTGGTATTGATATTCCTCCAGCAGTGTTCTTTCCGTTGAGGATGGTTTTTGCTATTCTGGGTCTTTTATTGTTCCATATGAATTTTTGGATTGCCTCTTCTATTTCCTTGAAGAATGAGGTTGGAATTTTGATAGATATCGCATTGAATTTGTAGATAGCCTTGGAAAGTATTGCCATTTTCACGATGTTAATCTTTCCAAACCAGGAGCATGTCCACACTCTCCACTTCTCTTCAACCTATTAGAATGCCTAGCTACAGCAATAAGACAAGATGCAAACATAAAGGGGACCCAAATAGGGAAAGAAGAAATAAAACTCTCCCTCTTTGCAGATGACATGATCTTGTATTTAAAGAATCCCATAGACTCCACTCCCAAATTACTCAAGCTGATTCAAAACTTTGGGAAAGTAGCAGGGTATAAAATTAACCCTCAAAAATCAATGGCTTTTCTGTATGACAACAATGAGAAAAGTGGGGAAAGCAACTCCATTTGTAATAACCCACAAAAAATAAAATGCCTAGGAATTAATTAACTTAACCAAAGAAGTGAAGGACCTTATGATGAAAACTTTAAAAACTTGAAAAAGGAAATTAAATTTTTTAGAATATATTTTAATATTTATGTCAAATTATGTTTATTTTTAACTTTTTTAGTTTTTTTTTTCGGTCATGGGGCTTGAAATCTGGGCCTGGACACTGTCCCTCAGCTCTTCAGCTCAAAACTACTGCTCTCTGACTTGAGCAACTGCCTGTTTTCTGGTGGCTTGTTGGAGATAAGTGTCTCATGGACTTTCCTGTCTAGACTGGCTATGAACCATGATTCTCAGCTCTCAGCCTCCTTAGTAGCTAAGATTACAAGCATGAGCCGCTAGCACCTAGCTTCACAATTAGTTTTTACATATTTGTGAAGTATTCAATGGTAATCCCATTCATGTATGTGTTGTGTAACATTTCTTTTTAGTGAGAATGCTCAAAAACTTATCTTCTGGTTCTGATGAAATATCTACTCTTAACTATAATCATTTTACATCTTGTGGTATACAATTAGTAGATTTACTTATAGTCATGGAAATCTGCTAATTAAAGTTATATAAAACATGATTTGTAAAGTGAAGGAAATTCATGGTTCCATTACTTGTTTTAAGATAAAAATTATGCCTTTTGTTTCCAATTATATTTCTTTGGGAATGTGTAATATTCATTGATTTAACTTAAAATTGATAACAGTTACATTATATCAAGTTGATTCAAACTTATATTTGAAAATCGCACACTTAACACAAATATGCTTCCACTTTCTTCTAACACATAATTAAAATAACAGTAAAGTAAAGCTTGGTGTTTGCGGCTCATGTGTAGAATCCTAGAAACTCAGGAGGCAAAGACCTGAAGATTTGGGTTAAATGTCAGCCTAAACAGACAAGAAGCAGAAGGTGAAGATGTAGCTCAAGGAATAGATTGTCATCAGCCATGAACAAAAAAATACAAGGGATACAATAAACGTTGAGTTCAAGCCCTATAAATGTCATACACACACAAGACAACTACAAAAAATATTATGAACATCAATAATGAAGACAAAATAGTAGAAAAGGTCATGAGAAATGTTGTGCAAACATCTGGAAGACAGAAATCATTTGACAGAATTTTGATTCATGAGAGGGAAAAGTCACAGTCTCATTTGTACAATCTCATTGTAGTCATTTGCATTGAAACCTGGCTATTGGGTAACATTTGAAAGAGCAGACTGGATTACCTGACATAGCAGACATTTCCTGTGACTATGCACCATCCCACTCTGTAAAAATCTAAAATCGTTCTTGTTAATTTAAAAAGAATCTCATGTTAGAGACTGATTTCTTCACGCAGACTGGGGTCCTTATTTTGAGGCTTAAGACCAGTGCTTTTGTTTATAACCACTCTGCTTTACACCTCTCCCTTTGTGCAGCTTTACATTACTTAGCTGGCACCAAACCAAGTCTTTGAACTACAGCCCCGCCCTGCCTTAATCCCGCCCTTTCTCCAGCTACAACACATTCTACATGCTATCTGTGTTTTAGCATTAGTTGTTTTCTTACTAATCCCCATCAGAAAACACTTGTATTCATGTAAAACCATAATAAATAACCTAGTTAGAAAATGCAGTAAGGGTTTATCATTGGCTGAGACTCTCATCTATAGGTTTGCTCCCTAATAAATCTGTGC
This sequence comes from Dipodomys spectabilis, assembly GCF_019054845.1. Classification (NCBI taxonomy): domain Eukaryota; kingdom Metazoa; phylum Chordata; class Mammalia; order Rodentia; family Heteromyidae; genus Dipodomys; species Dipodomys spectabilis. The sequence goes on along the minus strand of NW_024870798.1, from coordinate 8,826,050 downwards.
TACACTATCTCTTTTTTCTTCATTGCTTTTGAGTCTGACAAATGATTGATTTGGTTTGATGTAATCTCATTTATCCGTACTTACTTTGGAAGTTGTGACCTGTGCCAAGGAGCTCTCGGGTTTCCTCTAAATCTTCCTGTAACATTCTCAAGGTATCTGGACTTACATTGAGGTCTGCGATCCATTTGGCATCAATTCTGGTGAAGGGGGATATATAAGGATCTAACTTCAGTTTTCTGAGTACAGATTATGTGCCTATAGGATTGGATTCATTTCTGGGTTTTCAATTCTCTTGTATTGATGGAATTCTGTGCTTCCATTGGAAAGAATGGCATTACACTATTCCTGAGGAAATGGAAAGACTGGGAAAAAAATGATACTAAGTGAAATAAGCCAGGTCCAATTAAATATATGCTGCATGGTTTTCCTCATTTGTAATAATTGCACCATGTCCATAAATCTACAATTTAATACAATAGATAGTAAAAGACAAATAATTACACTTGGACATGATTAACTAACAGCCCTCTAAGCATTCGCATGGCAAGAAGAAGGGAAGCTATTCCTAGGAAAGGATCACAATGGCTCAATACCTATATGCATATGATGAGATTAAATGTTGCTTATTGTAATGAACTCTAAGAATCAATCATACATGTGAATTACATATATATGTATATATTTTTAAAAGGTGTCATAAAACAACCGACTTCTCTGTAAACTCAGCAGCAAGATTCTACGTATAGAAGATAAAATTGAGGAAAGTTTTCAACACATGAGCTAAAATATGTAGGGGAAAAGGTGGGAGAGAAAAGATAAGATGAAAAGTAGAATAGCTAACTATTGAGGAATTCATAAACAATTTCCAAAACTATACAAGAGATCTGGAGTACTGCTCAGTTGTAGAACTAGACTAATATGTACAAAGCCATGGGTTCAATCTCCAAGAATAATAAGTTAATGAATAGTAGTAATACAATAATTATTTGAAATAAATGCTTTCATGTTAGAGAGGCCTGAATCCTCAAACAATAAACAAATCCTCTCAATTCTTGTACCTAATGACATGAAATTACAAGTATGAAGAGGAAATATTTTCCTTTTCTATCCTTTCCTTTCTGTTTTCTTCTTTTCTTTGTTCCTTTGGCACTACTGGTGCTTGAAGTTTTTAAGGATCTAACCACTTTAGATTATTTTTCAGGCCAAAACTCCATGAGCGATGATATCTACCTATGGCTTCCAAAAGTGTGAGATAACAGGGAATTTACACTATATCTAGTTTATTTTTTGGTAATTTTTCACGAATTTTGTCAAAACTGGCCCTATCAGTCTTCTAAATCTATCTTCTGATTAGCAAGGTATGATTCATCTGAAACTTGAACCTAGACTATTTTTCAATGTAAACATTCAGTGTTGACTTCTGTTTTCTAGATATCATTAAAGTATACTGAGGTTAATATGGATCTTTATGATGTTATGATAACACAGATAAATCCGTTGAATACTTTTTCCAATTTATTTATATATAATATGACATCACAAGTAGGACATTAATATTTCACAAATACTTCAGTTATTTTAATTACTTTGTGCACATATTAAGTCCAATATATTTTTTAACAATTATGTGAATATCCCATATCTACAGATACATTACTTTACCAAAAATAAGTCTGTTTCATGCTTCCCTTTAATAATTAAACCCACTACTTCTCTTTGTCCCATTCCAAACCTGTTTCATCCTGGCAACCGACTTCTATACCATGCAATAAATAAGCTTTTAAGATTACCTCCAAATCTATGGTAGATTATTCCCAGTTATTTTATGCCTTAATATTGTATTGTACTCACTCGAGTTGCCTTTTGGTTCTGTTATTAGAGAATGTAGCAAAATTCGTTTCGCATTTACCTGAAGAAAGCCTGATTTGATTTCCATTTCTTTGACTAGAGGAAATAATGCTGCTATAATCCTGTGTTTTGGCCTTTGGGTGAATGTTACATTTTATTTCTATGAGACAAAGCCTGAAGAGCTCAATTCCTGTGCTATGGTGTGGGTGGTTGCATATTTCATATTCTAGGAACCTGTCAAAATGGTTTCAGAATTGGCTTTCCAATTTGACATTTCTACCAGCATTCAGTTTCTCTGTTTCTTGATATCATTATTAAAGTCATTATTGTTTTATGTTAAGTAATTCTCATACATGTTTTGTGATGTCATTTTATTTTAATGTGCATTTATTTGAGGATTGATGATGCTTTTCTTGTGTTTCTTTTACACAAGATGTATTTTGCTGGTTTTGAATTGATGTTCTTTTTGTTAGGTTTTGGTTACACAAGATGTATATTGCTGGTTTTGAATTGATGTTCTGTTTTTTTTTTAATTTTATTTTATTTTATTTGAGAACATACTGTACAGAGGGGTTACAATTACATGGGCAGGTTAATGCATACATTTCTTACCAAGCATTGCAGCCTCCTCCTTTGTTGACCCTTCTTTTTATTAGGTTTTGAGAGTTCTATGCAGTCTAGATTTGAGGCATTTTTCAGTTATAAGATTTGCAAATATTTCATCCTTGACTATGAGTACCCTTCATCATCATTATCAACATCATCATCATCATCATCATCATCATCATCATCATCATCTTCATCACTATTAGAATTACTACCATTACATTTGTACATGTATGTACGGTTTGGGGCTTGAACTCAGGGTCTCTGAGATTTGTTGCATTTTGTTAACAATTAACCCTTTGAGTCATACCTCATATCTGTTTTTTGCTGATTAATCAGAGATAAGATTCTCAGGGACTTTATTTTGTGGTCTGGCTTCAAACAGCAATACTCATATCACAGCATCCCAAGTAGCGAGGACGAAATTCATGAGCCCCTGCTCCCATATTCTATTCACTAATTGTATATGAGCTTTCACAGACCAAATTATTTTACACTTTTATTGAGTTCAACTATACCAGTTTTCCTTTCCTATAATTTTAATGTGTAAGTTAAGAATGCTTCATCTCCAAAATTGTCAAGACATCTTTCTTTGCTTTATGTTTACATCACTCCTTTTGTTTTATATGCATGTTTTAATTCTGCTTGAAGGTAATATTTCAATAAGTCAATTTTCACTCTTTAATTCTCCCCAATACTGTCTAACCTATCACCACTTATTAAAGAGAATTTCATTCCACAAATACTTAGTTTTACCCCTTATTAAATATTCCTTGATAATAATTATGTCGTTCTAATATGGTGCCTTAAAGACCTATTGAGCTGTGTAATCTTTCCTCTACAAACATAACATTTTACGCTAACAGGTTTAATATTCGACAGAGAAATATGTTCCAGTTTAGTTTCCTTTGTCAATGAGTCAAAGAGTACTGGTCAGATGTTTTTAGAAATTGTCATAAACCTATAAATAAAACTGTGAAGCTGGGTGCTGTTAGTTCATTCTTGTAATCCTAGCTGTACACAAGGCTGAGAACTGAGGATTGTGGAACAGAATGTCCGAAAGACTCTTATGTACAAACCACCAGAAAGCCAGAAGTGGCACTGTTGCACAATAGGTAGAGCCCTCACTTTGAGCTGAAGAGCTGAGGAACAGCACCTAGGTCCAGATTTCAAGTCCCATGAATGATCAAAAAAAAAAGTAGGGAGGCAATTTATATCTTGTTCAATTGTATCCTCCAATCCACAAAAATGATATGTCCCCATTTATTCAGATTTTTATTTAGATTTTTTAATTTTGCTTTTATATTCAGCATTGTATAATTTTCAATGACGGTGCGTGAATATCACTTTAATACATTTTGGCAGTGTGTGTAGTTAGCACAAACAAATTCACAGTAAACAGTTGAGAAGTAAGGGACAATGGGAATGGAGAAAGACAGAAACAGGTTAATCAGGGCCTTGATCAATATGTGAGTGTGTAAAATATTTCAATAAGATTTCTTTGTACAATTAATATGCACCAATAAATAAATATCTTCCAAAGGCATTGGTATTCAATATGACATAAAGGATAAATACATTTTCTGTGGTGAAATGAAAGAAAGATACAGATAAGATACAGACAAATGAAAATAATAATGTACATATGTCTATATACATGTACATACACATCTGTATATTCATATATATGTATACATATCTATAGGTATTTGTATATATACACATATTAAGTATGAATATAAGTATATGTACACATAATGTGTATACATATATATTTATTTAAAGAGACGAATCAGAAATATATTAAGAGCATATTAATAACAATGAAAAACTTTAGCCATCCTGAATACATTATCAAAAAGTCCAAATACATATCTCTTTAGTAATATAACAACAACAAAGGGAGACATGGAAAGATCATAGCATACCTAGACATTGCATACATATAGAGATTAGGGGAAATAGAAACAACAATAAGATAGCCTGCACGACCACTATGTAGAAATTGGAATCCTTATACATTGGTGATTGACACTTAAAATGATATAGTCAGTTTGTTAAACATACTGGCGATCTTTAAGATATTACACATAGCCGGGCGCTGGTGGCTCACGCCTGTAATAATCCTAGCTACTCAGGAGGCTGAGATCTGAGGATCGCGGTTCAAAGCCAGCCCAGGCAGGAGAGACCGTGAGACTCCTATCTCCAATAAACCACCAGAAAACCGGAAGTGGCGCTGTAGCTCAAGTGGTAGAGGGCTCGCCTTGAGCTGAAGAGCTGAGGGACAGCTCCCAGGCCCAGAGTTCAAGCCCCACGACTGACAAAAAAAAAAAAATATATATATATATATATATATATATATATATATATATATTACACATAGAGTTGTCTCTATGATCCAGGATTTTGAATCATAATTTTATATACAAAATATGTTTCAACATAAGTCCAATGAGACACATGTACAAGAATATACATAGCAAAACCTTTTACAATAACATATAATAAAATATTGAAATCCCCATTGAAGATGTTATACCAATATACACATGCATATAAAACAATATGCTCTATCCATGAGAAAAATTTACATGGACTTACTTTGGAAACAGTAATATTGCATGGGCTAAATGGATAAAATAGACTATATTTTCTAATTACATGAGCTTTTTAATGTTGGCACATCTGTAGATGTAGAATATGAAATAATAGCTGCTCAAGAGGAGGGTAGGTTGAAATGATGTCAGGAAGTGATTACTGATAAATATTGCAGTACTTTGAAAGAGGAGTGATGATAAAATGTTCTAGAACTGAGGGTGATGTTCTTACACCAACTCTTTAACATTCTAAGAATCATTGTATTTTATCGAAGAATTACAGAGAACATTTACATTAACCTTAGGAAAAATTTTAGAATAGTAGTCAGTGAATCTGAGTGATAATTTAGAATTTAAAAGCACAGAATTCTGAAATGTATAAGTTTAGTATGTTGATGAATAAGACTATCAAGAAAATATGATCTGTGATATATTCTCTGAGTGACTATACATGACATTGTGAGTGAGTGAATATTCTAAAAAAATATGTAAATAAATGGATGAGAGAGAATTGAGAGGGATGAGGGATAATGATCATCAAGATGCATTGTACTGGCCATGGAATGTGGCTTAGTGGTAGACTGCTTGCCTTGCATGTGTGAAGCCCTGGGTTTGATTCGTCAGTACTACTTAAACAAAAAAAAGATGGAATTGGCACTATGACACAAGTTGTAGAGTGTTAGCATGAGGAAAAGAAGCACAAGGACATTGCCAATGTCCTGAGTTCAAACCCCAGGGCTAGCCTAAAAATAAAAAAGATGCATTGTATTAAGCCAGGCACTAGCAGCTCACACCTGCTGTCCTAGATACTCAGGAGGCTGAGGATTGAGGTTTGAAGCCACCCCAGCCAGGAAAGTCTGTGAGATTCTTATCTCCAATTAAATCTCAGAAAAATCTGAAAGTGCTGCTGTGCCTCAAGTGGCAGAGTTCTAGCGTTCATTCACATGAGCTCAGGGACATCGCCCAGATCCAAAGTTCAAACCTCAGGAGAGAAAAAAAATTTAAAAAACCTTAATAAACACTATTCATAAACTGCTTTGTCAAACAGCAATTTCCATAAAACCACTTCAAGTTAATAAAAAATGTGATTAGAATAAAATACAAGTCATTTTGGGAACAAGACATAGGATTAAAAGATTGTTTACAGGGGACAAAGTAAATTTTATATCATGCCGTTTGGGTTGAAATGTTCTTCAGTCTTCTTACATCATTTATTAAATTGTCAATACTGCCAATAATAGGTCAATTTCCTTGAGGAACAGGGTGAACTCTGCTGTCTTTTGATAGCAAACAATAGTGGTGAATTGTTTGCCTCTTATTGAAGTATATCTTATATTTTAAAGTAGATTTGTCCTAATATAATATTAATTTAATCAATCATTCCATTAGGGCGACGTTGGTCAGATTTTTTCCAGTAAATTTTATCCCTTATAATAAATGAAAGCATGTTGTGTCAGTCTCCTAATAATATAACAAAATATTTATAAAATTAACATAAAAGAAGGAAAGATTAATCTTGACTTCTGCTTTTATACATTTCAGTTTATGTTTCTTATTATGATTGCTTTGGTTTGGTGGTGGCACATTACCCCATGTCAGGAGCATGTGATGGAGTATGTGTATACACGGAAGCCAGGAAGTAAAGAAGAGGAGGAATAGAAGTCGGGAAAGGGAGAAAGTGGAGGAAGGGAAGAGGGAGAGGGAGAAGGAGACAGAGAAGAAAAAGAAGGAAGAGGAAGAAAGGATTTTGATCTTAGCATCCTTTTTGATCACTCTTTCTCAGTGACCAAATCTCTACGACTATGCCCACTTGAAAGGGTTCACCTATTTATGGCAACATAGTGAAAGCTAATTATTAATCCTAATCCTTTATGATTTCAGATTTAATTTCTAGAGTGGTGCATAATATTTCTATACAATTGTGGTAACGTCAACAGAATATTTAGGGACACCTAAATATTTACTTGAGTTAAGCAGAGAAGCTATTTGGCATAGAGGTGGTTTGGTTTTACCATTGCTGGAAAGATGAATGAAATATTTTGAGTGCAAATACCTTTTACTTAGCAGATAAAGAAGCTTCAAGAGATTTCATTTTTGACCCTCAAAAATGACTATTTCATCTAACTCATAATGACTTGAAATTTTCATAATTTTATGGCATTTCCAACCAAGTATTTGTCCTCTATAGTGAGGTTCTTTCTTGCCAGTTGAAAGAAAAGTGAATATTATTACAATCATTTATTTCTTAGTTATTCTATAGAGAGCAGGTATATTATGAATTTCCTGCCATTCAAAAATAAGTTATATTCAAATCTATTGGAATAATTGGATAAGTGATGGAATATTTTGCTTTAGTTATCTCATATTGAGATTGATTCAAATTCTAAAAATAACTGTTGACATAAAACACACAAAATTCAGTGTTTCTCTGAAACTACTTGTTACTCAAACCTCAGAAATACATGACCAATAACTGAGATTTTTATATACTCAAAAATTTTATGAATTTACATTTTTATGTCAAATATAGTTTAGGTTTAAAGGAAGAGAAAATCATGTGACCACAGTAGATAATATTTAATTCAATGTAAAATTGCTTTATTCAGCATGAAAGAGCCTATTGCTTTTAGCTGACATGAAAAATTTGATTAACCATCCCTTTTTCACTTTTAAATAATAGAATATTTCAATTTGTCCAAAGATTCTGTCATTTCAACTTTTGAGTGTATATTTTTTAAAAAATGAAAACTATTTTTCAAATTGCAGGTTCAGGTTTAATAACTAAATAAATATCTAAATGTTAATTTGTTAATTTGAGCTCCTAGAATTCAAATAATATGAAATTTAATTTAGTCTTGGATATATTAAATCTGTGCTGAATATGGGTGTCTCAAGCTTGTAATCCTCGCTACTCAGTACGCTGGGGTTCAAAGCCCACACACATCAAAACACACATACATATATCACACACAAATCACACATGCATCACAACACACAAACACACACACACACACACACACACACACACACACACACACACACATACATACACACACACTTACACAAAGCCAAAAATGGAATTGTGACTCAAATGATAGAGTAATATCTTTAAGGGGAAAAAAACCTAAGGGATACGTCTTGAGTTCAAATCACAAGAAACACACACAAAATATTATACCAAAATTCTTATTTTAGTTTGAAGAAATAAACAATATCATGAAAAGTAATATTTGTCATATATCTTGCAACGTTTGTGAAGTTGTTTTAGTATAATTTGTCTTAAGATAAACATAGGTTATTAAAATTAATATTAAACTAGTTAATATATATAATTACTCATAACACCTTGGAGGACAACAGTTGGTATTATTTCCATGGCCATAAGAAATATTCTGAGTAAAAGAAAGAAGGAAGGTTGGAAGAAAGAAAGAAAGAAAGGAAGGAAGGAAGGAAGGAAGGAAGAAAGGAAGGAAGGAAGGAAGAAAGAAAGAAAGAAAGAAAGAAAGAAAGAAAGAAAGAAAGAAAGAAAGAAAGAAGGAAAGAAAGAAAGGAGAGAAAGAAAGGAGAGAAAGAGAGAGATGTAGGGATGGAGGGAAGGAGGATGGAAAAAAAGAAGGAAGGAAGGAAGGAAGGAAAGAAGGAAGGAAAGAAAGAGGGAATGAAAGAACGAAGGAACGAAGGGAGAGAGGGAGAAAGGAAGAGACAAAAAAATTTAATTTATAAAATCTGTTATTAGTCCAACATAAACTTCATGTAATTAACCCTTTAGTGAATTTAAGTTTGCAATTTTCACTTCTTCGCATGTTCTCCACGCATGAATGAAACCAACAAATGAAGCATTATAAATAGCCAGGTGAATCTGTTTGCATCTGTAGTAATATGTATGCGAATCTTTTTCTCATTTTCTGTACATTGCAAACAATTTACACTTAGTTATAAATATTTTAAAAATTGATGTAACCAAAGGATGTTAATATATTATATAATGTGAATACTGTATTTATAATGCTATTAATATTACACTCTTCATGTTATATTAATTATAAAAATTTTATTATGTACTTTATCAGAGAAATTGGAATCCTCTGATTTTGGTGTCTGTGGGAGGCCTACTAGTAAAAAGTAATTACAATCAAAGGAGATCTGTATTTGTTGTCTCAAATGCATATTTCTGAAAACAATTAACTCATCAGAGATTTTCAAATACATCAGAAGGACCTTAGAAAAGCTGTACATGGCTTTACATGGCTACATAAGATGTGGTTCAAGAGCCACTAAACTATCATACTTCACTTTACAATCACGATAATTATTCCCATTGTAAGAAGAATCATTCACATAAGTCACATGATATAAGCTTGTCCTTAAGTTATTATCTTCTATGAAAAAATATCCTAATGATACACTACACTGAGTTAAAGCAAAAGTTGCAAAGTGTATTGGACGATGTAATTCCTTTCAGTTACACATGTTGAAATTCTATTTCCCTTTCTGGTGACATTAGAATCAGCCTTTCAGAGATGACACTACAATAATGATCCTGATAAAAGGAGCCAAATATAATTACTCTGTCATGTGGATGTCCAGCAAATAGATTAAGATGAACCAGAAAGTAGAACCCCATAAGACAAGGAATTGCTTTGAACAACCATTTTTATAATCAATGTTCAAGCTTCTAGAATATGGGTAATATATTTCGGATGGTTTTATGCCACATACTTTGAAGAATTCACTTATAAAAGCCCAATGGCTGACAAAAAGCACAGTAGTTTGAGTTAAATATCACAAATTCTGATAAAAAAGGATTCATAATATTTTATTATTTGAAATTTATTCTCCAAGTCCCCAGGTTAAAAATATTTTTAAATGGGAATTAAATTGAGTTTCAACTCTAATCATCTATCATAATTAATTTTTCAAATATTTTTATTATCTTTAAGTAGTTGTACAAAGGAGTTGCCATTCACTAAACAGTTTATCATAATTAATTTTCCAAAATTTTTTATTATCTTCAAGTAGTTGTTCAAAGGAGTTGCCATTCATTGAAACAGTATATGGATACAATGCATCTTGATCAATGTCATCACTTTAAACATTCTCATCCACCCCTCCCAATCAACAACAATCCTTATGTATCTCAATATTATGTTATCGAATTACTTGCCATTTAACAAAGCAGTTTATGTGTACAATGCACCTGGAATTGTGTTATCAATTCAACATCTTCACTCTCATTTAACACTATGCCTTCCTTTGTATATTTCAATTCTGGGAAGTAAACAATGGATTCTTGCCTGTATTCTATCCTTTTCACCTTCAATTTCCTACCCCTGTCAAATTGCCCCCCCCCCCCGTCCTCTCTTGCAGTACATATTTACTGGAAATTATTTTGTTGAGTTTTAATTAGTCTTTTAAGAAACTTAGGGTATTTTCACTCTCCATGAACTCTGACATTTCAGATAATTCATTTGTACCATCCAGTGTGTTTACTTTTACATTAATAAGCACCTTGTACCAACCACAAATGAGGAAAATCATGCAACCTAAGTTTTTCTGGGTCTGCTTTATTTCACTGAATATGATTATTTCTAAGTGTTTCATTTTCCTTAAGAATGGTGCTATATTATTCTTTCTTATGGATGAACAGAACTCCATTATGTATGTATATATGTATGCATATATGTATGTATACACACATATATATATACATACATACTTGTGATTAGGGATCAATAAAATTATATATATATAACTTATATGTATATACAATACATATATACATATGTAATTCTTGATCTCTTTTTACAATGAGAGTCATCTGAGCTGATTCCATATGTTGGCTACAGAAAATAATGTAACATAAACATGTTTGTTCTGATAGCATCAGTGTGGCCTTGTTTCTGCTCTATTGGATAAATGCTCTTAAGTGGAATTGCTGGATCATAGGTAGCTCTCTATTCGGTTCTGTTGGCAACTTCCATAGTGTTTTCCAAAGAGGTTGAACAAGATTACATTCCCACCAACACTGTAATAGAGTTTCCTTTGGGCCACAACCCTATCAGTATCTGTGATTGTTCGTTTTTTCATTGTAACAGGGGTGAGATGAATCTCAGTTGTGTTTGGATTTGCATTTCTTTTATGGAGAGAGATGTGTATATTTGTCATTCTTACTACTTCTAAGAAGTTATCTTTAAATCTTTATCCCATATATTAATTAGGTTCTTGTTTGTTTGAAGGTTTATTTTTGTTGGGTTTAACTTATTGATCTCTAACTATGGGTTAGTTATGAAAACCCTTGTCTGATGCTTAGCTAGTAAAAATATTCTTCCATTCTGTTCTCTTTATATCCTGCTAACTTTTCTTTTGCTATGAAGAAACAACTTCAGTATGAAGCAATTCCATTGATCCAGAAAAAATAATATTACACCATTCATGAGGAAATGGAAAGACTTGGAACAAACTTATAGAAAGAAACTTCAGAAAACAAAATTTATAGAAAGAAAGACTCAAAGAAATATAGGTTGTCTGATTTCCCTCATTTGTTGTATTAGAATGTGCCTATAATTCTGCAAGTAAAACACAGTTGGATGGTAAAAGAGAAAACATTACACTTAGACATCATAAATTATAAAAGATTCTAAACATTTATACAGTGAGCTCAAAGGAGGATGCTCTTTGGAGAGTATCACAAGTGCTCAATAGCTATGTGAATATTATCATATAAAATAATGTTCATCAAAATGACCTTCAAGAAATGATAATGAGGGTTCTTTTATTGTTTGGATTTTTCCTTCTGTCTTCTGAAGCTGGTTTTTTTTGCACCTTTGGTCTTATATGTAAGTTTGAAAAGTGCAAGGGGGAACAGAAATGGTGGGACAAAGGGTGAACAAATGCAGCAGTGCTACTCAATAGACACTACATTAAAACTGAACTATACAACTTGGGGGCAGGGAGGTTGAAAGGGAAAAACTGGGAGAAGATGAAGGAAGAGGTGACACTGTTCAAAAAGAAATGTGCTCATTATCTGACTTATGTAATTGTATCCCTTCTGTACATCATTTTTACAAATTAAAAATGGACCTCATAAACAGGCCAGAGTAGCTATACTAATATTAGATAAAATAAGCTTTAAATTAAAAGTGGTATGAAAGTAAAAAGAGACTAAGAGGGACCTTAAATATTGATAAAGAAAAGTCTCCATCAGGGGGATGTAAGAATTCTGGGCTGGGAATGTGACTCAGGGGTAGAGGACTTGCCCTGTATCCTAGAGCTCCTAAATTTTTCTACAAGTACCACTTACCCTAAAATCATGCATGCATCCAAACAGATTGTTGGTTGATTGAACACATCATTCTTACTTCTGGACAGGCCATTAAGGTAAAAACTTAGCAAAAAACTTTAGAGATAAATAACAGCATTGACAAGCTGTAACTAACAGATATCTACAGATTATTTAACTTAGCAGCATCACAATATATATTCCTCTCAGCAACTCATGGAATGTTCTCCAAAATAGATCATATCTTAGATCACAAGGAAAATCTGTGAAATTCAAAAATAAAAATGAAATTCTCCTTGAATCCTGACAGACCACATTGGGATCAAATTAGATATCAACATCAAAAGGCATCACAGAAAATTCTGAAACTCACAGAGACAAAATAACACATTGTTAAATGATTAGTGATTCACTGATGGAATATGGAGGGAAGTTCCAACGTTTATGGAAATCAGTGAAAGTGGGACACAACAACACAGGCAATACTCAGAGTAAAATTTACAGCTTTGAGTATGTGCCTCAACAAACTAGAACAATCTTGAAGCAACACTAATGATGCACCACTAGGTCCTTGAAAAACAGGAACAAACCAAACCAAAAACCGGTAGACAGAAATAATACAAATTAGATTAAAGTAATACATGAATCAGAGTCTCAAAAAACATACAAATAATCATAATTGACTTTTATCTTCTAGTAGCTCACAAATTTGCCCAATGAGTGTCAGTGTAGCTATTTTCAGAGATAGACTCAACCGCTCAAACCAGTGAACAAAACAAACTACTAGGATTCTAAGAAACAAAGATTTGTTTGCCTTTAAATAGATTTACTCTGTTTTTATTATTAAGGTGCTTTAAGAGTGATTATAATTACATGAGTCAGGTAATGAGTACATTTCCTTTTATGGAATGTCTTCAGTTCCTTTACTTGTTCCCAGTCCTACGCTACTGTCTCCACCCAAGTGTTAGATCGTTCACTTTCATCAATGTTCAATGAACTCCACTGCTGCCATTTTTCACCGATTTCCCTAAAGCTCTGTGCTCACCCTCCACCTTCTTGAAGACGTAAAATGAATATACCAGACATAAGGTAAAGAAGACAGAATCATCACAAACTATGAACAACAACATCAGACACAAAACAAAAAAGAAGTCTTCTGTTTCCATATCTCATAGTTTGTTTCAGTTATGTAAATCATGTTATATAAATATAATTATTGTTTATCATAAAGTCAACTCAGGGATTGAAGTGTGATAATTTATAAGTTTGCTTTCTATTTAAGTAATGCTTTTTATTTTAACATTAAATGTGTAACACAAGACAAGTCCTAGTGAAATCTGAAGGTTTAGATTTAAAGTTAAATTTTCAAAATGTCTAATAGTTCCATTTTGGCAACCAAAATGAAAAACAGGAAAGTTTTTTCCTCAAGAATTAAATAACTTTGGGCTGGGAAGGTGGCTCAGTGGTAGAGCACTTGCCTTGCATGCTCGAGGCCCTGGGTTCGATTCCTAAGCACCACATAAGCAAAAAGAAAAAAGCCAGAAGTGGCGCTGTGGCTCAAGTGATAGAGCATTAGCCTTGAGCTGAAGAGCTGAGGGACAGCGCCCAGGCCCAGAGTTCAGGCCCCACGACTGGACCCCCCCCAAAAAAAATTAAATAACTTCATGTGCAAAAAGGTAAAATATATGTAATATTAATTTAGTGGAAGTAATAAATCAAATACAATTGCAATGCATCAATTCCATAAGTTATGAGAGCTATTGATAAAATTAATATAACTTATTTTAACGAGATTACTTAACACATGAAACATGTGATAATTTTCTTTTCTAGGTGAACTGGATAAAGAAATTAAAGCCCAAAGATTCCAGTGTCCTGTGTGCTTAATACGTGTCAATTTACACATATGCTTTGCTCATTTCAATGTTATTTGAAGATAACTGAGAACAGGACTAGAATGGAAAGAATCACTCAAATATTTACTTTTATTTTGTGACTAAATATGTTTTTTTATATCTCTTTATTTTATTTCAAAAATATGGTAAATTTTACCATAGCTAAGATATGGAACCAACACAGATGCCCCTCAGTAGATGAATGGATCAAGAAAATGTGGTATATATACACATTGGAATTCTATGCCTCCGTCAGAAAGAATGACATTGCCCAATTTGTTAGGAAGTGGAAAAACTTGGAAAAAATTATATTAAGTGAAGTAAGCCAGGCCCAAAGAAACATAGGTCCCATGGTTTCACTTATATGCAATATCTAGTATATGTATGAGTCAAGCGGAAAAGGCCAGATAATGTGATGTCAGAAAAAGGAACCCTTAGATATGTATCTTAATGTTTTTTTCTTTCATGCATGGTTTCTAACGCATTTATAAGATTATTTCTTTGTTGCTTCGCATGTCCCTCCCCCACAGTATAACCCCTACTTTCACTATATTTGATGTCAGTATAACTTATGGAGGAGATGGGGAAAAACCAGTTGTTTAAGGATACAGGTGGACCTGTTGCAACAATGAGAAGTACAAGTTGTCATGTCCAAAACGAGCTTTACAAGGCCGGGGGGGGGGAAGGGGGGAAGGAGAAGGATTGGGATTGGGGTGGGAGGGGGGAGTCTGGGAAGAGATGTGAAGGGTAAACAAAGGGAGGAGGCTGCAATGCTTGGTAAGAAATGTACGCATTATCCTGCCCATGTAATTGTAACCCCTCTGTACAGTATGTTCACAAATAAAATAAAATTAAACTAAAAAAAATATGGTAAATTTATTTAAGTCCCGTGAATAATAATGAGAAATAATCAGCCCCTATCTCCTTAAAAGACAATCAATAAGAAAGGAAACAACAAACATAAAAATTGAACCTCATTTTGAAATGGTCTTTGTGTATTGTGGTGCTTTGTAATTGTGGATTATGTGACTATCCCATGAATCTGGGCTAAAATCACTAGGGCTACTGGAAGAAAATTTCAAAATATAGTGCAGCTAACACAGCTGTGCAGTTGTTTGTTGGTTTCACTACAGTAGCAGCAGGGCATAAATTGTGCAAAGGAAATAATTCTACTACTTTGCATGCAAGAATGTGATGAAAAGCGTACTGTTATCTTCTTAGATGAAATATGAAGACCACACTTTAAAAGCTTACTAAACGATCAGCCCTTTAAATAACAGTGCCATTTTTAAGGCACTCTAGATAATTCAAGTCCTTCATCTCCCCACAACCATTACTGCCATTCACAAATCATTGCCAAGGTGAATTTGCAGTTCTTTTAGATATTTCAAATGTCTTAGGAGGAACATAAACAATAATTCCAGTTTTTGAGAAAATTTAATGTACAACCAGCAAACAAATCAGATTCAACTCCATAGCATAACCTTTAGGAAAAATGAATTAAGGAATATGGCATGTACTTTGTAATTTAATATTAGACATTAGAGCAAAACGCCAGAAAAAGAATCTGCAAGAAATTAACAGAAGTCTTTGATAAGATATTAAAGATTATTTAGGGATAAGTAATTTTACCTACATTTCCTATTATATTATAGCATATTTTTATCTGCTAATCAGAGAGACTCAAAAAGATTTTTAAATATGATATGAAAAATGCATCATTATGAATGAATGAAATCAGGAAATAGATGGCTCAGCAGCTGAGTGGTTTGTTAAATATTCTCATTATTTTGAATGATCTGGTGTTTTTGTATGTGTGGAATTATGAGTGTATTTTATGTCTGGGCAGGGAAGTTTGATTATTAGAACACTGTCTGATACCCAATGTAAGGAACCTAATCAGAGTGATAAATATGTGTGCTTTTGTGCGTTTGTGTGTTTGTGTGTGTCTGTGTGTGTGTGTGTGTCTGTGTGTGTGCCTGCAAGTCTGTGTTTAGAAGGAAGAATCTTATTATGCTCAGGGTATATATTTAATTCTATTAGGTATACTACATTAATGACAGCAGATAAAAGTAATTAACGTTTTGGGCCATATATTTGTGTTCATATGATTGCATGAACAATCTAAAAAGTTATGTTTGGGGTATGAGTTTTGTGAAAGGTCAGCTGAAATTATAAACATTTGCAATCATCAGAAAGATATCAATGGCAATCTTTTCAGTGTAGATCAATTTTAGACAACACTTGCAAGAATATGTAATCTTATATGGAAAAGCAATATTTATTGATTTTTTCCATAGCTACAGTATTCTAAAAATTTGTAGGAAAACCAGTTAGATTATGGAAACATAAAAGTAATGTGATTATTTATTGCATACAGTTTTACACTTTAGTTTCATTGTCAAAATACCTTTATTTCAACTGTATTGGAAGGAAAACCCTAAATACTACATTTCGTGCCATATTTCATTGGGAAGCTTTGTCTGTATCAATAAGTTCATTTCTTTTGGTTCTGCTTTCCTATTCATAACTCTGTTTCTCATACTATTCTTCTAAGGAATTTTTCTTTCTTCCCAATTAGGCTTCAACATACCTCATGCTCTGTTTGTTTGCTAACAGTAGTCAGTCTACCATTTGAGCCATGTCTCCAGCCCAGAGATTTTTGTAGTTAATTGGCGATAGAACCTTATGAACTTTACTACCAGCCTGAAAACCATTATCCTCCAAGTCTCATCCTTCTTAATCACTAGGATTATAGAGATGAGTCATGGACCCCAAGAATCAATGACTTTTCATGTCTTATAGATTCCACATGTTTGCTAGTAATTGTAATAATAAACTACCATAGATTGGGTAGTGTTAACACTGTAAATACATTGCCTCTGAGATTGTGGAACTAGAACTCCTAGGTCAGAGTTGTTTTCTTCTGAGTCCTCTTTCCTTGGCATATTCAAGGCCTTCTGCTTCTCTTGGAGGACACTTCAACTTAAATGCTACCTTTGAGATTCTGTTTCCAAATACAGTCACTTTCTGAGGAAATGGGTTTTTGATCTTTAGTATGATGTCAGTGGGACAGTATCCAACACATAACAGATTACTTAATGGATAGAAGAAAATCTCTAATAATAAATTATTTGGTTTGGACACAGAAGTTATGGTTGTACTTGTAAAACAATTAGCAAGAGAGGTAAAGGTTTTATTAGAAGTATGAAGTATGAAATCTTGACCTTAGACATGCCAAATTCTTACCCTGACACACACTTAAATTCCTAGCGGTACCAGGGGATTGAACCCAAAACCCTGTACTTGTGAAACAGCATTTTTACTACTGCCATACCTGCAGATTGTTATTGGATTGCTTATTTCGAGGTAGTATCACTATGCCTGGGCCTGACTGGACTGTGGTAATCTTAACACAAGTAAAAAAGATTGCACCCAGCAAATGGTTAGAGTTTCTGAAACTTCTTTTTGTGCTAGGCTTGCCTGGAACTGGAATCTCTAATCTGTTTCCCAAGTAGATAAGATTACAGATTTGAGCCACTTTATCCAGTAAAAGTATATTATTTGAAAATATCTTGATATTGCCTATATTTGTGATTAACATACATAACTAACCTTAAATTTCTCCCTCTTTTGTTTAATACTCTGAGTTGAAAACATTGGCTTACTTGATATACATGGCTTTGTTTTGGATGGAATCTCATAAAAATCCAAAAAAATCTCCCAAAAGTTTATGTCAAAAATCATGGAAAAAAGGCTGCAGGTTGGAAAAAAATTGATCCTTAAGTTATAAATGCAATCTATTTATAGTGTTAGTCAATGCTTTCTTAAGTATGAGAAGAGAAGAAAGGCAGAAATGGAAAGATGTCAGATATAATTTTGATAACCTACTAAGTCTCTGTAGAAATTCTGTAGTTGTCACTTCATGTTAACTTCCTTTCTTAAAGCTTGCTTTATTACAACCCTGTGGGTTGGACTGATTGGTCACCCTTTCCAGGAAATGAGGTTGATTTTAGAAGGCTGACGGTGTGGTAAATAAGGAATGATGAGAATGAGCACAGATATTGTCACAGAATGAGCCAACCAGGTTCAACTGCTGAACAGCAAAACAAAGCTAAGTATCAAATCTGATGATCCACATTGGAAGATATATAGATAGATATGTATACATATACATTTATTTGCATGCATGAAATAGTAAATCTCCATTTGAATATAGAGAATCTTGACCTGACAATTATTAAATTATATCAAACTGGTTGCAGGAAAGGTACAGTAAAATATCAATAGTTAGCATAGATTTTGCATAGATTTTTTTAAAGGATGAAAATTCTTTCTTCATAATATACTTTACAAATACCCTTAGTATGTTTTAAGTTTTTTTTACATTGTGGTAGGAACATCTGTACAATGCTGAGAATTGGAATTACACACAATATGCAACATGGGTAGGCACTGGTGGTTCAAGGATTTAATCTTAGCTAGTTAAGAGATTGAGATCTGAAGATTACAATTTGAAGCCAGCAAGAGTAGGAAAGTTCTTCTGACTCTTATCTCCAATTAACCATAGGGGCAAATGGAGTTCCAGTTCAAATTGTATGTAGATAATTGGCCTTGACCACAAAAGCACCATCCAGACCCTGAGTTTAAGCCCTAGGATCAAAAGAAACAAAAACACAAAATACAACAAGGAGTTAGATATTTTATAATGAGGCACATTTTTATGTACTCTACATTGTTAGAAAGACTAGACTTCTGTGTTAGCTTTATAACCTACCATAATAAGTGATATTGTCCTTGTATTAAGCAGAAAGGCTGACTCAGATTTACTAGTTTGATGATTTCAGTGTATGTTCAGTTGGTTTTATTGTTTTGGTGGCAAGACTATGTCAAGGTGGGGAGTATGTCAAAGAGAAATGTTTATGACCTAGAATGATTAAAATATAAAAGAAGAAAGTAGATGAGAGACTATGTTTTCATGGGTTTCACTCTGAAGAACTCAATCTCCAGAAGAACTATTCAGGTATTCTCCACAGTCTGGAAGGGAACAGAAAGCCATTTTTCTTTCACACATAGGCCTTTCTGGGGCATACTAAAATCAAATGGCAACATCTTCACCAATAACAGAATATTAGTCCATTATGATTTACAGAATAAGTTTCCTGGCACATATTTTCTTTTGTACTTCTTTTTGTGGGGGTGATATAAATATTTTTTTTCCAGAAAGACAACCTGGTTTTAATCATTATCCATCAAATTTATGCTGTCATATAATCAGAGAGTTTTTTTGAATAAATTAACACAATAGTAGGCTCATTTTATGCCAACACAAAATATAAACACTGATTACATTTTCCCTGAACAACCACTCATAAAAAATCATGAAATAATAAAGTCCAAGTCCATGTCAATTTTTTTTGTCAGTTGTGGGGCTTGAAATCTGGGCCTGGTCACTGTCCTCAGCTCTTCAGCTCAAGGCTACCACTGTACCACTTAAGCCACAGTGCTGTTTCTGGTTTTTAAGTGGTTTATTGGAGACAATTTTCTCACAGACTTTTCTGCCCAGGCTGCCTTTGAACCACTATCCTCAGATGTCAGACTCCTGAGTATCTAGGGTTTCAGGCATGAACCACCAAATCCCAGATCCAAGTCAATTTTAAACAAGCAATCTTATTGAAACTTCTCGCTTTTTTTCCAATAAAAAAATCTATTTTTTCAACATTAGTTTATAACTATGAGTTATTTTTAGATGTAACTGGGAATTTTTTAATAGAAACAAATATAATTTTTACTATTACTAAGTATCTCACAAAAATCCAGTGTAATTGATTTTCTCCAAAGTCAATTATTTCATACTACTCACATTATTATTATTACATTCTATACTGCATATCATGTGAAGTGAAAATAGAAAATAGTTTGAACAATTTCATATAAATTAGTAGATGCTATTTTAGCATTATAAATTCACATCTGTGGTTTTAAATGAAGGAAAGAAGATTTTAGAGTTAAAATCCAATAAGAATGTGTAGTGTGTCTCAAATAAACCAAAAATTCTGAGTTCATACAGACAAAATTATTACCATTGGAAATAATGAGGCAAGAGGAGGCAGAATTCAAATCACGTCAAACATTATCTGTTATTCTCCCTCATCTTCCACTAACAAGACCTCCCTGGTCCCAGTTGTCACAAAACTTCAAGTGTGTCTCTTAGTATTCTATGTGGAAAAGTTCTAAGTCACTGATTCTTTTTCTACTTTGTGTTATATGAGACAAAATTTAGACACAAAACAATTGAAATAAAATGCACACATATGTTGAAGTCACCACAGCTGGAAAAACAATCAAGAGATTGGAATTCCCCCAGGAACAAAAACATGTTATACCCAGATGTTTAAAGTACAAAAACATCAAATACATGTTAATTTGAGTAGAGTATAAGGATAACTGTCTCTCAGAAATAAGGTTGTGTTAATTTGTAATTAAATTCATCTAGATGAACGTAACATAGCAAATCCCGTGAAAGGATCAAATTGTTTAAAATAAAAGTAACTGTATGTGAAGTAAGATCTGCACATATTTAAAAGAAAAAATGCTACAGTATCAAATCACAAACAGCATGACATACTTGAAAACTTCAGAAATGCAATGAATAAGTCCAATAGTATCCATATTGAGAACTAACTACTGATTTAACAAGAACAAAATGTGCAAATGATAGCATCTGAGGAGCGTACATGAGTGTACATAATTTAAAACTACTCTAAATTACAGTGTAGAAGACTGAATGTGGTTTACCTAAAGGAAACCATAAACACATGATATAAATGAAATAAAAAATCTAATGAAAACAGAGAATAGAAGTAGTTTCTGGAAAAAATATTATTTTAATAAATGGTGGTCAAAATCTTTCTAGCACTAACAAAATTGCACACCTAATTGGTTATATCCAAAAAAGACCCAAGTTACTCGAGCTGATTTGAAACTTTGGCAAAGTAGCAGGATACAACTGTAACATTATTACGGATTTGACGTGGGCGTGGAATTCATTTCCTCTTTGATCTGACAAATAAGATATGAAAGAACATAACTTCTCCAACTACATATCAAGACCTAACTAAACATATAATCCGAAAAATTATCATGCAAGCTGTATTGCTAACTGGCGTATAAGAAAAATCAATCATACTAATTCTGTATTTATTTTAAATAATTTTTCCCATAAATTATTTCCTTTAGCTTGCATTTTTAAAACATTTTGTTAAATAGTGTATAACTTGGTAACTAATTTTGGATGCTTCCTTAAATTTTGTTCTGAGTATAATGTCTCACTTCAGTTCCTAACCCATGAAATGATGTTGATTACAAAACAAATGCTAATAACCACTGTTTATAATACACAGAATCTCATAAGCATGATTTCAGTAAGCATAGGTTAACATTTTGATATCATGGTCTCATGACTGATGAGGCATATCTGCATGAGTATAGTTGTCCCTAGGTTCCTCAGCCTAAATTTAATCACTGTTAAAAAATGTTTATATCTTTGTCACTCATCAGAGATTAAACCTGAGTATAAAGCCTAAGAAAAATGATAAGGTAAGAATATAGCTTTTCTGAATATAAAGTAAAGAAAAATGCAGCATAGAGTAACTCATTGGTTTAAAGTCAACCTATTTCCTCAAAACATTCTTATCATTTCCTTACAATGTGTATTATTCTCAAGAAAGGAAATGGGAATGTGAGAAGAAGACTAACCAAGTACTGTCTTCAAATATAAATAATTTGGATTTACCTCTTTATTTCATTATAGGCTTTTTGGATAAAAACTGTTTGATTAATTGATTTCCATGTCAGGTATAACATATCCTAGTTGCATATACCAAACTACATTCAGAAAATGGTATGTAGCGATTAAGTAATGAAAACATATTCAATATATAGCAAAAAGTATATACTTATAGGGATAATATTTTGAAAAGTGTATTGAAAATATTCTAATATAATAATTAATTGGATTGAACAATTTCACATTGACAGCAACTAACTAGAATATTTTAATGCTAAATCGACAAGATTGTCTTTCTAAAGGAGCAAAACCAATTTCTCCTTTTACTTTATCAGGGAAAAAACTGAACAAAAATTGGAAATTAACATATAAATCTATAACAACAGGAATTAATTTTTGTCTTTTTATTAGCAAATATTAATTTCAAAAAGTATTTTATTATGTTATACACATAGGTCCATATAATGTAGCTTGCTAAATTCAATTCATTTTATTAATTTCATAATCCTATTTTTATACTTTTATTATGCCATCATACTAACATAAACTATTTGAAAATGTATACTCCACAATATTTCTCTTTATCTCCTCTCTTACTTTTTTCTGAATTTAATCAGTTCCATCTTTTATGCCTTTGTCATTCATTTTCTTTTCTCTTTTTTTTTTGTTTTGTCGGTCGTGGGGCTTGAACTCTGGGCCTGGGCGCTGTCCTTCAGCTCTTCAGCTCAAGGCGAGTGCTCTACCACTTGAGCTACAGCGCCACTTCCGGTTTTCTGGTGGTTTATTGGAGATAGGAGTCTCATGGTCTCTCCTGCCCGGGCTGGCTTTGAACCGCGATCCTCAGATCTCAGCCTCCTGAGTAGCTAGGATTACAGGCGTGAGCCACCAGTGCCCGGCCATTTTATTTTCTAGGTCTAGAGTCTGCATATGAGAAATCTAGTATTTGTTTTTCATAGTATGGCTTATTGCTTCAATATGAAGGTTTGCAGTTTTATCTATTTTCTTTAAAATGCTATAATTTCATTATTATGTCTGGCTAAATAATATATCTTGTGTATATATGCATATATATTACAATTTCTTTATTCAATTAATGATTAAGGAACATGTAGCTTAATTTTGTAGTTATTTATGTTTTTTATATGGGAGAAAGAAGAATGGAAATAATGAGGTTTGGACTGAGAAACATGGTCTTTAGGCAGGCACTCTAGTATTTGAAACGTCATCTCAACTGCTCTTTTATAACTATTTCATTACATTTTAAAAGGTGTTCTTTTTCAGTATCTATATTATTACCTATTACAGTGATTCATTTAGCGTGTCATGTGAGTGTGTGGATGTATGTGAGCATGAAATTGCTTGCATGTTTTTATATGTAGCTGACTCTAAGGAAACTGAATTTATGTGAGATATAGGATTCAAATGAAGGTTTCATACCTGTAAGTTGCTAAATTGATGTATATGTCTAGTATGTGGAGTGTGATTTCCAGATTACGTTTTTGTAGGTTTCATACCAAGTAAGTAGATGTTTCTATTCCAAAATCATAAGGAATAAAACAGCTAATCTGTTTCATAATCATCCAATCTTAATACTCCAGAAATTGTAATAAGTGGAAAAATTGCTTGAAAGTATGATGAGTCAGTAGTAAGCCTTTAGAAACTCTAATTTTCCCCAAAATCTTCAGATGTACTCTTTGGATATTAATTACAAATAAATTTATAAACATACAAATATAATATGAACTTATATATGTAAATATGTTTATATAAGGGAAATATACATTAATTTTATTTAAATGTGTACCATAAATATTCATTTATATTTAAATGTAATTCATCGCATCATATATGTGTGTATATATATATTTTTTCTCTTCTTTGGTCAGTCATGGAGAGTCAACGTCTAGTGCGTTGGGGTCCCTGGGTAAGGGTCACGAAATCACCAGAACACAGGGGATGCAGAGTGCAAACAGCAATTGCCACTGCATGCTGTGCTATATTGTTAGTGGGTATTTAAAGACAAGCAAGCAGGATCTTTGCCAAGATTTAGTCACAAGACATTCACACAAAAAATTTCAACAGATACATTTTTACTTAACCTATGAGACAATATCTTGGTATATTATTATCTAAACTATTTTAGAGCAAGCTCAAACCACTTTTCCAGTCTCAGGAAAATGTTTGACCAGCTGTTCATCTATGTTTAAGCAAGCAGAAGAGCTACTTCTTCAGCTCCCAGGAGTCTGTGAGATGTGTTTTGAGATAGGGAGAGAGAATGTTTTCCCTCTCTAGCCTGGCATGCCAAGAGCTTTCCTAATACTCAAACACAGTCCTCAGATAATCCTGAGGCTGGAGCCTGGATCATTCTGCCTCTTCAACATAGACCCTGATTCTTCACAATTTCCTTTTTTCTTTTGTTTTAAAAGTAAAGCTTTTCACAGTGTTATCATAGAAGCTTGCATTGGATTCATAAAAATGAAATATAACAGTACCAGTGTAACAAAATAATAACAATCATAATTTCCAGACCACTAGTAGTATGTGAAATAGTTTGTAGTATTCCTTTCGGATCCAACCCTACCAAATGTTTAATAAATGCATCAGTGATAGTAGAAGTGTCATATTTGCAAATTGTTTACCAAAAATATCATGTATATTAAATTGTAACTAAGCAATCAATTGAGCAGCAGTAGAATTTTCTGATAAATACTGCTGTATTAAATTCCAATCTTGAATAGATTAATTATATTTTACATTAGTAATGCAAAAGGTAGTAGAATTTCAATCACATTTTAACAATAACTGTTTTTCCACAACCAATAATTTTTTTCCTAACCATCCCACTGTCTGTTTAAGAATACTAATCTGTGTTTGTAATTGAGCATCAATTTCTACCTGTGAGACCCACAATTCGTGTGACTCCTGGTGCCATTCTTCCACAAAGTGTTTAGTTTGTAAGGAAGTGTGTAGGGCAATTCCAGACACCACAGCAACAATGGTAATAGCAATTAAGCTTAAAATCACAGCTACAATGTCTCCAATCATATGCTTTATATGTTTTAGTAGTTTGGTAAAAAGTACAATAACAACATTATCCAAAGTATTTTGCGACCATTCTCTTCCTAATTTAACAGGTAGCCAAATATGAGTTCTTTGTTGTAAAATCATAATACTATCACTGTCATCAAAATTAAGAGAGGAATTAACACAAGAATACAGGCGACAATTAAAACAAGAAATAGTAGGAGAAAATGTAAAATTTAACACTAAAAATATATAAGGCGAGCTACACAAGCAGTTACATCATAACATTTGTACAAAATAAAATTATAAGTGGACCCAGAATTAGCTGTCCCCGAAAACAATCCATTTGATAGCATCATGGGTTTCCGCTCCGCTGCGACCTTCCAAAGATGAATCTGAACAGCAGTGGGTCCAACCATGAAAGTCCATCGAGCATCTGCAATGCCTCCATATCCCCAGGCCATCAATCGAGCTCCAGTAAGCGATCCATTAATGGCATCCGGCATCCTAGTAACATTAGATAAATCACATCTAGTAATATTCCATTCTGAACAAGTGTTAATAAACTGTCCAAAAGGTCCCCAATTAATAAAATTATTGAACGTTTTTCCAAATGTTCCTCTACACTCTTGCCACACAAAAAGCTGATATTTTAAATCAATATAAGTAAAATCAGGGCACATTGGTAAGGACAACTCGCCATCAAAGGTGACTCTTTCCCAGCTACTATTAATGGACTAAGTAGTTAATCACTGCAGCTGTGTTTTAGAATTGGAAGTGTGTTTCCCAGGTAAAACCCAATGTTGCCAATTCATAAGTAAACATGGAGGAGGCTCCAGAAAAACAGGCAAGGAATGAGAATAGTAAGTAAAATTAAAAAAGCTGCCATCATCCTTACTGTAAAATGTCAAATTATTCCAAGGAGGAGATAAAACAGCAGTAGTAGTATAGACAGTTATATCCATGTCTCCCCAAACAACAGGTTACAATAAAGGAGGGTTAGGAACAAAGGCCCAATAACTTACATTAGCATTAGCATGGGCAGAGTTTACAGTAAACAGGGCACACATGGCCAGGAACAAGTTCTCGGCCATGACAGGTTTACCAGTGTGTTGTAACATCTTTTGTCCTTCTCCAGTCAACTTTTAAACCTGCCCCCAGGTGGGCAGTGGCGATTTATTCTTCCTCAACTGGTGGACGATTTCTTGCAGGATATGGGACTGTCCTCACTGGGCCGCGTCTATATCCATCGTACAGGAAGCCAGTATTGTTTGCCATCCTGTGTAGACACAAAACCATATCATCGCCCCTTATGTAATAATGTTCCTAGTTGCCATTCTGTGTCCAATGTAATCTTAATCCATACAGTAACATTTAAATAAGATTTTTCTGATATTTGTTCAAAATGGTGCTCAGCTCTAGTTAAAATATCTCCTTGTGCAAAATATTAAATAATTTTACATGGAAAACCACAACATATCCATACCTTCATCCACCTTTTCCTCCTTTTTAATTTTTTAATTTGTTGTTTTAGTGTGCCATGAACACGTTCAATAATGGCTTGTCCTTGGGGGTTATATTCTATTCCTGTAATATGTACCAAATCATAAAGTTCACAAATTCTTTTAACTTTGATACTTTTATAGGCTGGTGCATTATCAGTCTTTATTTTGGTAGGCACTCCCATAATGGCAAAAGCTTCCAATAAGTGTTCTATTACATGGTTAATAGTTTCTCCCGTAAGGGCAGAAGCCCAAACAAATTTGGAATAAGTATCTATTGTAACATGTACAAAGGAAAAACAGCCAAAGGCTTGTATATGGGTTATATCCATTTGCCAGAGCTCATTAGGTTGTAATTCTCGAGGATTTACTCCAGCAGGTACAACTCTCAAATGCATTGGTCGGCAGATAGGACACCTTTTTATAATTTGTTTAGCTTGAGAATAAGGTATTTTATAATGTATATGTAAATAGCCAGCATTTGTATGTAAGTGAGCATGATCCTGTTCAGCAGAAGCAAAACTGACTAATTTATCAACCTGATTATTGCCATATACAAGGTACCCAGGTAACCAAGAATGAGCCCTAATGTGATTTACAAACACTTTGGCATTAAGTTGTTACAGTAATACTTGTAATTGTTTAAATAATTGATTTATCTGGGGTTTAGATGAATATGTAACAGCAGTGACTACATTAGTCACAACTCCTACAGCACAGGCAGAATCAGAAACAATATAAATATCTCACGCAAAATCTTGCAACACCTTAATAATAGCAAAAAGTTCATTTTGTTGAACTGATGCTAAAGTAGTTGTCTGTACCCAATATTTATTTGTTGTCCAGTAAGCACTTTTTGTTTTGGAGCCATCTGTAAAAATGGTACGAGCAGTGGGATTAGGGGTCTTGGGAATTATATCATTAATGACAAATTGTTGTTTATGCAAGCAATCCCACAATCTACCTTTGAGAAAATGGTAGCAAAATTGCCCAGTAAAATTTACTAATGCTATTTATAGCATTTCAGAAATGTTTAACAAATATTCTACTTGGTCTTTTGGCAAAGGAAAAATAATTTCAAATAAATCATACCCCGATAGGGTAAATACCCATTGCATGGCCTGTTGAATAATAATTGCCAACTGTTGTTCATAAGGCATAATATTTTTTGTAAATCCATGCCTTGTATAAATCCATTCTAATGGTAGCTCATTTTGTCCTATAATTCCTGTTGGGTATTTTTATGTATCCAAAATATATAAATTTATGGGTTGATTCAGTGATGTAAAAACATTACTTTTATTTTCTGTTTTACAAATTATAATTCTCTTTCAGCTTCCTTAAAGTTCTTTTGCTATGTAAATCAGGCTCCCCTTGTAACAATGAAAACAAATTATGTAATTTATAAGTAGGAATTCCGAAGGCCATTCGCTTCCAATTAATATCTCCTAATAGCTTTTGAAAATCATTTACCGTATGTAATTGATCACGTCGTAAAGATATTGTTTGAGGTGTCACTGTTTGTCTAGAAACAACATATTCTAAATATTTTACCACGGTATCTTTTTGTATTTTTTCAGCTGCTATTATTAATCCAAAATCTTTAAATATAGAGATTAAGCACTGTAACACCAATTCTAATTCTGTCATATTTGGTCCTGCAAATAAATTATCATCCATATAATGAGAAATATAAATGTGAGGCCATTTTTGTCTAACAGGTTTTAAGGCCTTATCAACATATATCTGTCATATAGTTGGGGAATTCATCATTCCTTGGGGCAACACCTTCCATTGGAAGAGCTGATGAGGGACTTGTTGATTTATTTGTGGTAAAGAAATGGCAAATCTTTTACAATCTTTTACATGTACAGGAATGGACAAAAGTTCTGAATAGACATGTTTTCCAATAGCCTGAAAACCGCCAGTGGCTTTATAAAGTTATGTTTAATACCACTTCTATGCTGGTTTAATGCTTTCTGAACAGAAGTCCTTAGAGAAATGCAATTCAAAATTAGTATGATACTACTTCATAACTATTATACTCATTAAAAAATCAGAGGAACCTGGTGTGGTGGTAAAGGCTTGTAATTCCAAGCATTTGAGAGGTTGGAGTAAGGGGATTTGAGTCTAAGGCCAGTCTAGGGTACTAAACATAGTAAAAACATGCCCTTTCAAAAAACTAAGAAGTTAATAATGTTGGTGAGAGTGTAGAAAAAAGGAGATTTTCTACACTCTTGGTCATAATACAGGTTAGTATTCTCATTATAGAAAGTAGTATGTAGTTTTCTAAGAAATGCAAACTTGAAATATCATCTGATCCACCGATCATGTGATTATTTCTCTATGGGTAACTGATAAATATATCTGTAGTTCATTATTATTCACATTATTCACAACAACAGCCAAGATAAAAATCGTTCAAGTACAGACTAATAAAGCAACTGTGGTGCATGCACAAATACATTTTTCTGTTTCATACTTAAAATAGCAAGAGACTTTTCCCATTAGCCACAACTTACAATAACCTAAAGGATGTATTCATATCAAGAAAAAGACTGTCTTCTTTATCTTTGTAAAACAACACACACACACACACACACACACACACACACACAAACACACACACCAACCTCAAACATTTAGAGAGAATTTTTTAAAAAGTAAAGCAAAGTGGAATTGCTCGGCATTTAGGTCACTATGTAGAAGATAGTAGATATACAGGATGACCAAGTATAGAGTTGTAATGTACAACATGAGGATACATACAGAGGACAACACTGGCATTACATAGGAATGAAGATAAGTAGTTATTCTTCCTCGTAGGGGTTGCTCTTTCAGTTGTTCTTCCTTCAGTAATGGATAAGATGAACATAAGCCTTTAAGTATAACTACCTGTTGCCCCATTTGTCAGGAAATGAAAAGACTTGAAAAAAATTATATTAAGTGAAATAACCTAGGCACAAAGAATCATAGGTCCCATGGTTTCCCTTATTTATAATAACTAGTATACATCTGAGACAAGCAGAAATGGTCAGATAAGTTGATGTTAGGCGAAAAGTACATCAAGATAAGAACTCTTTTTTTAATCTTTCTGCCTATTGTTTCTAAAATATTTATAAGATATTTCTGTGCTGGTTTGTATGTCCCTCCCCCACGGTATAACCCCTCTTTTGCACTGTATTTGATGTAGGTATAATTTGTGGAGGGGAAGGAAAAAATTGTTTAAATAGGGATACAGGTGGACCCATTGCAACAATGAGTTGTACAAGATGTTATGTCAAAAATCGAACTTTACAGCTTTGGCACGGGGCAGGGGGATTGATAGGATGGCAAGGGGAAACAAAGGAGGAATCAACAGTGCTTGATAAGAAATGTACTCATTACCTTGCCCATGTAATTGTAACCCCTGTGTACGGTATTTTCACAATAAAAAAATATTAAGAAGATACATTATATTACACCTGATACAGTGGCTACATACTTCACTTTATTGGTTAAATAAATGTTAGGCCTCCTCAAAAAAAGGAAATAATAACAAAAAATATAGCAATAATGTATGCTCAGCATAGAACAAAATGTCAAATTAAAATACAGGAAATTTTCCTTGAAGTAAACTAATTATTACAAATAAGGGGAATCCTTGAGACCTATGTTCCTTTAAATCTGGCTTACTTCAGTTAATATGATTTGTTCCAAGATCTTCCATTTCCTTACAGATAAGGTGGTATCATTGTTTCTGATGGAAGCATAGTATTCCATGTATGTGTATGTGTGTATGTGTGTGTGTGTGTGTCACATTTTCTTGATCCATTCTTCTACTGAGGGGCATCTGGGTTGATTCCATATCTTAGCTATGGTAAATAATACTGTGATAAACATAATTGTGCTGGTAGCTTCAGTGTGGTCTTGTTTGTAGTCACATGGTTAAATGCCCAGTAGTGGGATTATTGGGTAAAAAGGGGAGCATTATTGTGCACATAAGGATAATCTTATTAAATGAGCAGAATAACTCAATAGCTATGTTCATATGACCTTATAAGGTGATTCCAAGTGAAATGAACTCCAAGACATGTTCTCTGTTGTTGTTGTTCTTAAAGTACTACGTGATTTCTTTTCATCCTTTTGTGTTTTCCCCACCAATGGTTTATCCCCTGTAGTCATTGTATTTGATTTTCATACCCTGGGTATTAAAACTAGGGAACTAGGGAACTAGACAAAGGAAAGGGAAAAAACAAAATGGTGAGACAAAAGACAAAGGGGGATCCTATGCAACTATGTACTCACAAGACAATATGTTGGAAATGATCTTGGGGGGGTTGTTGGCAGTGAAGGAGAAACATTGGAGAAGGGGTAAAAAAATTAGAAAAGAAATGAATTGATTACCTTACTTATGTAACTATAACCCCTCTGTACATTACCTTGACAATCAAATTTAAATAAAAATAAAATATATGAGAGCAGCAATACAGGAGATGGGAGTGGGAGAAGTACTGTAGTATAATAGAGTAGAACAGCTGTGGAGAGCAATAATTTGACTTTACCTTAGGAAGTAATAAACTGGCATACAGATTTACAGCCTAATGTCAGTCACTGAAAAGGGAAAACAAAATGCACAATCAGCAAACCAACAGAGATAAAATAGAAAACTAAAAAATTAAGGTGAAGAGATGACTTGGACCAACAATAACAAATGACAAATGTTGTTTACATCACAATTTGTTAGAAATATAATTCAAATCACAGTTTAATAGTATATCATTTTAATAGTAGGTTACTTATTATTGATTTCTTAATATTCAATGTTAAATATATAAGTTTAATTTCAGCACCTACAGAAAAGAAGAAAGTGAAACTAATTTTAACAATATATTTTATGAATTGTAAAATTGAGAAGCATTAGAATTTTAACACATAATATGTCATTATTGTTTCATTTCTGTGAATTAATGTAATAATTCTAAGTGTATTCTGCACTTAGAAATCATCTTAACATCAAATAATAAATTATTGCACATGACTCTTGGTATTAGGTGGAACGGTTCAGAATTGTAAAAATTCACTACACATTACATGAGGGTATGTCTCCTCTCATCTAGCTTATATTCTAGAAATTTGATTTCTACATGCATGTTAAATTCTTGTCTAGGTGACAGCTATACAATTATATGCAATTATAGACACAAGGAGTATTTCAGATGATACATAAAAGTCATATTCATTAATTAAATTTTTATTGTTCTGTACCAAATAAATATTTATAGACAGAATGAATTTCTGAGTAGATGATGGTGTACGTGTGCCTGATTATATGTATTAAGGCTTATTTTATATTTCTGACATTGTTTCTACAGTTGGATTTAATTTTCTATAAAAGGATAAGTGTATTATATTGGATATATGAAAATAAACTCAATGTTTATTCCATTCATCCTTGGCCACTTGTCTAATCCCAATATAAATTATCCATGTGTTTTTAGTAATGAAAATAACAACAGATATAAACCAGATAAATCCGTCTGTAGTAGACAAGTATTTTCACCTTTATTTTGATAGTTGATCCTCTTTTACATTACAGAATATTCTTGGGAAAATGTGCTCCAGGCTGGCCACAACTGCAGAATATTAAGGTTTGATCTATCATAAGAGAAGGAAGGAAGGGGATCCTTCTTTCTAAAATTTTGTTCCCAGGGATGTGATCTGTTTTATGGTGGTGAGTTGGAAATGAACATTTTTTACAGTCAACATAGAAAAGCCATCTTGATAGACCATTTCTGTAAGTGGTTACAGTGGATTATTCCTGGATTTCCAAGGAAGCCAGATTGCCACATTTTGAGACAATTAAAACAGGAATTTAGTCAGCTGTATTTGTATGTTTAGGAGAAAAACCCATTGACTCTAGGCCAGCGGATCACTGGGGCCCAGAGAAGCCAATACATCAAAGAGTAATCCTAGACCTCTGAAAATAAAACAAACAAACAAATAACTCCAGTAAGCACTGCCAGTCAAGGCTGCTATCATAGCCTATATGAAGTCAGGCAAAAAACAGAAGCTGAGAGTAATTTAGTTGATAAATAAGATATTTTTGATGAGGCAGACTGAAATGAGACTCCAGAGAGAGGGTCAGAAAGATTGATCAGAGAGATTAAAATTGGTCACACAAAGATTGGAAAATAGTATTCCTTGTAGAACAAATAAATCATAGAAGTCCTGTGCATGTAAGAACAAGACAGCAGACCACGTTCCAGAAATGCACATTTTCTTAGACATCAGCTTAATGAATTGTCAATGGAAATCTTTGAATTCTTAAATATTTGACCACATGTGGGAAAAGGCCAATTGCTGAAGAAAAAGAAAATATCATCACTCTGTTAGGAGTTCCATTATCACATTAGGAAGTAATAAAGCACAGATTTGTAATAAAAAGAGAAAACAATTATTCCAAATGAGGGTTTCATTTGTTTTGATTTAAATGTTCTTGATTTAGGTGCTAGCAATTACCATACAATTGAACCAATCCCACAGCTGAGTTGATATTGACTGCAATATTCCCACATGAAGGAAAAAAGAAAATTTACAAATGTCTGATGAAATGAGTCAACGATGAAGTGTTCTAATAGTGATATCTGAGGTTTAGACACAGGTGAAGAGGTAGATTTTATTTTATAAAAGTCTCCCATTTTTAGCTTGGTGCCAGTGGCTCACAGCTCTAATCCTAGCTACTAAGGAAGCTGAGATCTGAGGACTGTAGTTCAAAGCCGTCTCAGAGACTCATCTCCATTTAACCACCAGAAAAACAGAAATGGCACTGTGGCTCAAGAGGTAGAGCCCTTACCTTGAGTTGAAGAGCTCAGGGACAGTGCCCAAGCCCAGATTTCAAGCCCCTATAACAACAGCAACAACAAATCTCCCTTTTCTTGGACTGCATACATCTTTTCCTAACATTCAATAAAGAAGCCATTTTATCACCCACTACATTTAAGTCCTATCCTAGCTGCTACAAATAGAATGATTTGGTATCTTATGTCAAAAGATTCATATTTGGGGCTGGGAAGGTGGTTCAGTGGTAGTGGGCTTGCCTTATATGCATGAGGTCCTGGATTGGCTTACTCAGCACCACATAAGCAAAAAGAAAATAGCTGGAAGTGGCGCTGTGGCTCAAGTAGTAGAGCGCTAGCCTTGAGCTGAAGAGTTGAGGGACAGTGCTCAGGCCCAGAGTTTAGGACCCATGACCAGATACCCCCCCCCCAAAAAAAAAGGTTCCTGTTTGGGGAAAAAATACCATCAGAGCTAACTTGTTTTCCAGTCCTTGAACTCTGGGTCGGGGCCCTGAACATAGTTATGCTGGTAGCTTTCATGTGAGCTTGCTTGTTACTTATTGGATTACTGCCCAAGACAGGAATTACTGGGTGTTAAGGGTGGATCTATGTTTAGTCTTTAAGGAACGTCCGTACTGCATTCCTGAGTGATTGAACAAGTTTAATTTCCCACTTGGCTACATCCCTGTCAGCATTCGCTATTGTCAGTTTTCTTGAAAATGGCCATTCTATCTGGGACGATGTAGAATCTGTCTTGTACTTGTAGATTTGTAGGCACCTTCTAGCTACCATAAATGAATGAATCTATGAAAACTATATTGCTCTGAGTGTACATTCCTTTCTTTTAGTATAATTTTCCCAAGCCTTTCATTTTCCTTAAGACTGGTGAAAAGTCATCCATTCTGATGGGTGAATAGAATTCCATTGTGTGTGTGTGTGTGTGTGTGTGTGTGTGTGTGTGTGTGTAAAATTGCCCATGATTTCATTTCTAAGCCTTTGGTTCATCTGTAATTTCTTATTACATTCAGATTGCTTTCTCTACTGCATTGAAGAATATTGTTGGGATTTTGATGGGTATTGCATTGTCAATTGTTTGGGGGCAGTATTGCAGTTTCACAATGTTAATTCTTCCAACCAGGAGCATTGAAAGACTTTCCATTTCCTTGAATCTCCTTAAATTTCCTATTTTAGTGTTGTAAAGTTTTCAGAGCAGAGGTTTTTCACATTTTTAGTTAAATTAATTAATTCCTAGTTTCGTTGTTGTTGTTTTGTTTTGAATAGATTTGATTTGATTTTGAGGTTAATACATATGAGGTTGTGTTTTGGAGTTCAGCGTGGATGTTCACATTGTTGGTAACACAGAAAAACTACTGATTGTTTTGGGTTTTATACCCTGTTACATTGCTGAAGGTTAGCATCACCTTTACTAACATGGGGGAGGAAGCTATAGTGTCCTTTATATACAGGATCTTTTCATCTGTAAAAAGGGATAGTTTTACTTTTTCCCTATTTGGATGCCCTTTATGTTTTTCTCTTGCCTATTGCTCTTGCAATAGGCAAAGTCCACTACTATATTGAAGAATAGTAGATAGAGTGGACATCCTTTTCTCATTCCTGGTTTTAATTTCTTCATGCTTCCACCATTAAGTACACGCTTATTATCTCTCATCATATACATACTCTGTATTATATTTAAGAAAGTTCCATGCATTCCTAGCTTCTCAGACATTTAATCATAAAGGGGTATTGGAGCTTGTTAAAAGCTATTTCTACACCCATATTGACGATCATGTGGTTCTTTCCCCTACTTCTACTGATGGTGTGTGTTATGTTTATTGACAAGTATATTGAATCCAATTGTATCCTAGGATGAATACTGTTTGATCATAGCATATGATTTTTTTGTTAGTTGTTGAAATTGTTGGTGAGAAATTTATTGAGAAGTTTGCATCAATGCTTATCAAAGAGTTGGGTTCATAGTTCTCTTTCTTTGATGAGTCCCTATCGATTTGGGAAAGAGTCTAATTCTAGCTTCATAGAATGTGTTTAATAATTCCATTTCCCTTTCTATTCCATTGAAGAGTTAAATCTGAGTATTGTAAGGTTTTTTTTCAGCCCTTAATTTCATGGTAAATCCATTGAGTACTAGATTTTTCTGGTATGGGAAAATTTTTAGTGATTAGTGATATTTAATTTTCATTAATTCTTATGTATCACTTCTTGGCTCAGCTGGAGTATAGGAAAGCATCAATTTCTCCAGGATTCTCCAGGTGATTGGCATACAGTTTTCAAAGTACTTTCTTATAATATTCTCAATTTTCCTTATTGATGTTGTGATGCCTCACTTTTTTCTCTAGTTTTCTCTATTTGGGTGAGTTCTCTTATTGGTTTTTCGGTGTTTTTTGTTATGAAGGTGATATTCAGAGAGATGCGTTACAGTTACATAAGTAATGAGTACATTTTTGTTACTGCTTCCTCATTTTTTTCCTGCTTCCACCAACCCTGACATGCCATTCCCCCAAAGTTGTAAACTTCATTTCTAACATAGTGTCTAGTGTATATCACTGTTGCTTTGTTTAATCTTTGTCCCACCATTTCGGTGATTTCCCTTCCTTTCCCCAAATCAGATTAACTTATATATAAGACAAAGGGTAAAGAAATCAAAAACAGTGACTTAAGGGAATAAACCAAAGGGGAAAAAGTAAATAGAAATTACTGAAAAACAGTTCACTATATTGGTCTCATATCTAAAATATACTTGGAACTCAAAAATTTAAATTCCCCAACAACAAATCCTCAATGAAACAACTGCCCAATAAATAAGTGGGCTAAAGACTTAAAGAGAAACTTCTCTGAAGAAGAAAGAAGGATGGCCAACAGACACATGAAGAAATGCTCAACATCCCTAGCCACAAAAGAAATGCAAATTAAAACAACATTGAGATACCACCTCACTCGAGTTAGAATGGCAAAAATCAAGAACTCTAACAACAGATGCTGGAGGGGATGTGGACAGAAGGGAACCTTACTTCACTGTTGGAGTGGGAGTGTAAACTTGTTCAACCACTTTGGAAAGCAGTATGGAGGTTCTTCAAAAGACTTCACATAGAGCTCCCCTATGACCCACAAATCCCCCTTTTGGGCATTTACCCAAATGTTTACAAACAAGACCACACTAAAGCTACCAGCACAACTATGTTTATTGCAGCATTATTTACCAGAGCTAAGATCTGGAACCAACCCAGATGCCCCTCAGTAGATGAATGGATCAAGAAAATGTGGTATATATGCCCAATGGAATTCTATGCCTCTATCAGAAACAATGACATGGTCCCATTTGTTAGGAAATGGAAAAACTTGGAAAAAATTATATTAAGTGAAGTAACCCATGCCCAAAGAAACATAGGTCCCATGGTTTCCCTTATTTGCAATATCTCGTATATGTATGAGTCAAGCGGAAAAGGTCAAATAATGTGATGTTAGGAAAATGAACCCTAAGATATGTATTTTAATGTTTTTTTCTTTCATGCATTTGTTTCTAAGGCATTTATAAGATTATCTCTTTGTTGCTTTGCATGTCCCTCCCCCACAGTATAACCCCTGCTTTCACTATACTTGATGTCAGTATAACTTGTGGAGGAGGTGGGGAAAAATAAGTCGTTTAAGGATAGGTGGACCTGTTTCAACAATGAGAAGCACAAGTTATCCTGTCAAAAACGAGCTTTACAATGTTGGTGCGGAGGGGGGGGAGGGGGGGGAGGATTAGGAGAGTGGGGGGAGGCTGGGAAGGGATGTGAATGGTAAACAAAGGAGGAGGCTGCAATGCTTGGTAAGAAATGTATGCATTATCCTGCCAATGTAATTGTAACCCCTCTGTAGAGTATGTTCACAAATTAAAATAAAAAGAAATTAGAACAGAAAATTATCTTGTATTCATTTCTTGGAGCTCATTTCATTAAGCATAATTTTCAGGTGATATACATATAGCTATTAAGCTATTCTGATCTTTTCTAAGAATATCCTAGGCATATTCTAGTTTTTCCAAATGAATGAAAACATGTAGCCTGTGATTCTTTGGGTCTGGCTTGTTTGACTTATTATGTTTTCCAAGTGATTCCATTTCCTTACTAATGGGGCAATGTCATTCTTTCTGACGGAAGCATAGAATTTTTATTGTGAATATATATATGACATTTTCTTGATCGATTCATCTACACAGGGGCATCTGAGTTGGTTCCATTTCTTAGCTATGGTAAATAATGCTACAATGGACATAGTTGGATTGTAGCTTTAGTGTGTCCTTGTTTGTGGTCATTTGGGTAAATGCCCAGGAGTTGGTTTGCTGATTTATAGGGAACTCTTTGGAGGAAACTCTATACTTCTTTATGGAGTTTTGAACAAGTTTACATTTCCACCAATAGTGTAGTAATGTTCCTTTTTGGCTACATCCCCACCAGCCCATCATCGGTTGTTATTAGTTTTCTTCATAATGGTCATTCTAACTGGGCTGTGGTGGAATCAAAATGTTGCTTTGATTTACATTTCTATGGCCAGAAATGTTGCATATTTCTTCATGTGTCTATTGGCCATTCATATTTCTGCTTCAGAGAGGTCTCTCTTTAAATCTGTAGTCCACTTATTCAGAGGGTTGTTGTTTCTTTTGGGGAGGGGTGTCCGGTCGTGGGGCCTGATCTCTGGGCCTGGGCGCTGCCCCTTATCTCTTCAGCTCAAGGCTAGCGCTCTGCCAATTGAGCCACAGCGCCACTTCTGGATTTTTTCTTTTTGCTTATGTGGAGCTGAAGAATCCAACACAGGGCCTCAGGCATTCAAGGCAAGCGCTCTGCCACTGAGCCACCTTCCCAGCCTGAGGTTGTTGTTTATTTGAGGATTTGTTTTTTGGGGGTTTCCTTTTGGGGATCTAAATATATTTTATATATGAGGCCATTGCCTGTTGCAAAGCAAGTAACGATCTTCTCCCAATTGGTGGGCTTTCTATTTATCTTTGTATATATAAGAGTTCTCTTCTTAGTCAGATTTGTCAAGGGTCTGCCAAGTATGTTAATTTATTGAAAGAACCAACTCTATTTTGTTGATCTTTTTATGTTTTATTTTGTCTTTATTTAGTTATTTCTGATTTAATTTTTTTGTTTGTTTCTGTCTACTGCTATGAGTTTGGGCTTATTCCTGTTTTCAAGAAATTTGAGGTATATAATTAATATACAGGCTTGAGATTTCCCCAATTGCTTGATGTAGGCACTCAGAGCTATAAATTTTCCTCGAAGTACTGCATTTTTGTGTCCCAGAGGACTTGGTATTTTGTGTGTTCAATTTGTTAAATTTCAGAAACTTTCAGATTTTCATACTAATGTATTCAGTGCCCCATTGGTCATTCAGCAATGTGTTGTTCAGTCTTCATGGTTTTTGAGAATTTTTTTACTTTAGCTGTTTAATTATGTTTATTCTGTTGTGTTCTGACAAGATTTGGGAATTTGATCAATTTTTCTTTCAATTTAGATCGAATTTCTTTTTTTTGGGGGGGGGGGGTCCGGTTGTGGGGCTTGAACTCTGGGCCTGGGCGCTGTCCTTCAGCTCTTCAGCTCAAGGCGAGTGCTCTACCACTTGAGCCACAGCACCACTTCCGGCTTTTTTCTTTTGTTTATGTGGTGCTGAGGAATCGAACCCAGGGCATCATTAATGCAAGGCAAGCACTCTACCACGGGATATGTTCTATTTTGGAGACTCTTCCATGAGCTGCTGCGAAGAATTTATATTCTGACACTGAATGTATATTCTGTAGATATCTGTTAGGGCCAGGTGGTCAATGTAGTTATTTAGGTCTTCAATTTCTTGGTTGAGTTTTGCTTAGATGACCTATCCATTGATAACAATGATGTGTTGAGATGTGTTTTTAGGTTAAGTAGTATTTGGTTGATGAAGTGGGGGTGCTCCTGGATTCAGGGCATTGATATTTAGACTTGTTATATCCTCCTAATGGAGAGTTGCTTTTATCAATATATAATGTCTCTTCCTACTAATTTTAATTTGAATTCTATTTTATCTTATGTTAGTAATTCTGTGGCCTTTTTATGGTGCTTGAAAATTTTCCTCCAGCCTTTCAGTTTGAGTATGTGTTTGTTTTTGTCAGTAAAATGTGTCTCTTGTAGATACTAGATAGATGCATCTTTTTGATACTAATATTTAATCATCTATGTTTTCTAATTGGAAAATCATGCCCATTTATATTAAAGGTTAAGACTGTGAAATATCTGATAAGTCCTGCTATGTTATCCACCTGCTGTTAGGAGCTGTGCCTCATCTACTCTTAATATATTTACCTTGTTCTCGGGTAGGGAACATTTTATATAACCAGTTGCTGTTCTTCTTGATCTTCTCTATGTAGGATATATTTGAATAACTTCTATCCTGCTGATTTGGTAGAGATACATTGTTTCAAGTTTTCTTTGTCATGAAATATTTTTACATATCCTTTTAATGTAAAGGAGAGTTTGCCTTGGGACCATATTCATGGTTGGTAGTTGTTTGCCTTTAATGTTTGTCATATATCATGCCAGGCTCTCCTTTTGACCATATCAGCTAAGAAACCTGTATTTATTCTGACTGTATATCCTTTATAAATAATCCGTCTTTTCTCCTGACAGATTTAAGAATCCTTTCTTTGATCTCTAATGATCCTCTAATAGATTATGAAGTGGTGGTGGTTTGTTCTGTTCTGGTATTCTCTGTTTGGTGTTCTAAAGGCTTCTTTTCTCTGAATGAGCCTATCTCTTTGGATATTTGGAATGATCTTTGCTAGTATTCTGTAATATGTTTCCCATCCATTTAGTTTCCTGCTCTTCTCCTTCTTGATACCTATCTCCCCCAATTTGATCTTCTGAGTCTTGAACTTCCAGCAAGATCATTTCTTATTTCTTGGATTTGTTCTAAATGATTATTTCCTCTTTCCTATTAGACCTATTCTGTCTATGATCCCTGAGATTATCTTCTATATCATCTATTTCTGTGGATACATTCTATTTTGTTTTTTATTTCCTTGCCTTATAATTGGTTATTTTTAGGGCTTCTATCTCTTTATTAAAGCTTTTTTTAGATCTTGTATGGACTTTCTTTAAACTATTCTTTGGGTGGGGAGTTGGGGGATATGGGTTTTAGCTGTGTCTTCTCTAATATCATTTAACTAGGTATCTATTTTTTTCCTTGGACACTCTTGCTTTCTCAGAATTTATTTTTCTTTCTGTTTGGAGTCTCCATGAATGATTTTGCTAATCTTTGGTTGGGCTCATCTTGTTCACAAGTTTCCTTGTAGAGGTTTTGCATCTTTTCATTAACCACATTTTTCAGCAGTATTTGTAATGTATTTTGAAAACTATCTTCTAGGTCCTTGATTGTCTGTTCTAATGCCTTTTTATTTACTTTGTGAATTATATTACCTTGGCATCACTTTCCTCATATTTTTCTGATTTGTTCTGTCCATTTGGAAGATTTCTTGGCTTTCATTTGGGGGATCTATGATCTTAATAGTTGACTATCTATGTTCTTGGTTGATTTGCCAGGTGTTGCTTTGGTCTTCTGTTGTGATTTTTTTTCTGGAATTAGGTTTTTGTCTAGACCATTAAGTGCAGGAGAAGAGATCAGTTGTGGTGAGATGTTGTGATGTTAATACTTGTGGTTCCAATGACAGTTCGGACTGTCCAGTGGTAAGGTGAATTGTGTCTGTGTTTAAATGTGACTGACTCTCTTCGTGATGTTTTCCCATGTGGACCTTTTATTTCCACACTGCAGTTGTGCTTTTGAGTATGTTGGCCAACACAGTCACAGCAGTCACCTTCCTGGCTGAGTAACTTTTCCTAGATTTTTGTGTGCTTTTGAAGACAGTATAATATCTTCTTTTGGATTGTATATCTACATATAATTGTAGCTGACTTGGCGTGACCCTCTAGAAGTGGAGTACCTGATAGGACTCTAAATCTCTGTTTCATTAGAGAGAGCTAGCATAATTTTCTGTTGTTATTCTGCCATAGTTTTTCCTCTTCCTCAGGTTTATTTTTTATATTGTGCATTTTTTCACATAATTTAGGATTTGTGATGGTTGTATCAGGGAATTTTTGTTTTTCTGTTTGTGTTACTTTGAAATAGTGATTTCAGGCATGTATGAAGAGACAGTAATAATATGAAATCTGAAGAGCCTAATGCTTAAAAAGGCACAAGGAAGGCCTAAGTAACTCCATTACATACTAGCAACCATCTTGTGAGGTATGAATCATAAAAATAACCATGGTTTTGACCGAGAAATGACACAAAAAGAATAACAATTCCCAGACAACTGAGACATAAGCTATACTTGGGAAAGCCACAGGAATTTTC
Organism: Dipodomys spectabilis; assembly: GCF_019054845.1. Taxonomy (NCBI): domain Eukaryota; kingdom Metazoa; phylum Chordata; class Mammalia; order Rodentia; family Heteromyidae; genus Dipodomys; species Dipodomys spectabilis. The sequence goes on along the minus strand of NW_024870798.1, from coordinate 8,784,310 downwards.
TCCAAATGCATTGACCAAACACTGGGTGGCCATACTGGACACAGTGACCCAGTGGCCGGAGAAATCCCGTCAATAACACGTCAATAATAATATTAGCCAATCACATATGCATAGCTTAGTTTGCTTAAAATTTTAGCCAATCATGTAATTTCTCATGTAAAACTGCTTTAAAGTTGTTTGTTCAATATAAAAACTGTGCTGATTCTATGCTTGGGGTCTCTTAGCCTCACCAGTTACTGAGTGTGTGGAGGACCAAGCTCGAGCTTGCAAATAAACGACTCCTTTGTCATTTGCATTGGTTGTTGTCTCTGGTAGTCTTCGGTGGGTCTTGAATCCAGGTACAACAGATAGGTGCACATTCGGGATCTCCCTCATAAGCCCACCCTGACACCTGATCAGGGAATAGCAACGAACGGCTGGTAAGTTAAGGCATTGCCCCTTTGTAACTATCCGGTATTTTTTTTTGGGGGGGGGTCCAGTCGTGGGGCCTCTTGCATGCAAGGCAAGTGCTCTACTACTGAGCCACCCTCCCAGACCCATGTATGGTATTTTTTGTAGCTTGCAGTTTGGGTATTGGAGTTGGCAAGAAGTCTTGGTGAATGCACTATAAAGCAGCCAACAGGACCAGTAGGAGACATCCTCCGGATGCCCTAGGGAGGTAAACTATCCACTAGTGCGACATTTGGGCCCACCTGTAGTCTGTCACTTTCTGTTTGATAGTTTACAAGGTAGACTGTCCACTAGTGCAGACATTTGGGAGTTTTCCTCTCTGTAGTCCATCACTTTCTGTCTGACAGACTACCATGCACATGCTGTTAATGTGTGTTGTCTTAATGTCTGTGTTTCTGTCTGTATTGTGGCTTTCATGGAACATTTCCTCTTTCACATTCATTCTGACGAGGATGCCTGGAAACCCTATTTGCCTCCATTTAAAATTGTTAGTCTTGCTTCTGTTCCTTGTCCGACAATAATTACTTTCTCAGACGCTCTTGTCTTCCTCCTTGAAGGGCGAAATTTGGCTTAGAAATTTGGCCCACTTGAAGCAAAGAGGGAGTAGGGTAGTCTTTTGCCAGATGACACTGCTGAAATATCAAGTGTCTCCCTCTACCCCTTTGGGATTGGAGACAGGCCAGCCAATCCACACTTTTCTCCTTGGGACACTCTGAGTTGTGGTTACACCCTAAATCCTCGAAAGCACAAGTTGTTTCATTTTGTGACATTGTAATTGCCTTCCTCCTTTTTTCTTGTCTTGTGTTTGGATTGATATATGTTGAAATGGGTCAGAACCAAAGTATACCTTTTACCTTTCTGACAGCTAATTTTAAAGATGATAAGGAAAGAGCTAACAATTTAGATGTTGAAGTTAAAAAAGAAAATTTGCTTACTTTGTATAAGTCAGAGTGGCCTACGTTTGAGGTTGGATGCCCCCCACAAAGGAACATTTGGGCTAAATACTATTTGGAAGGTTAAACGAAGGGTTTTTTTAACAGATAGCACAGGGCACCCCGATCAGATTCCCTATACTTTAGTATGCAGAATTTGGTGTAGGAACCCCCAAAGTGTCTGTCTCCCTTTCTACCCCTTTCTGTGGATAAAAACAAGATTTTAGCATCAATAAAAGATACGTCAACTACCCCCTCAGTCCCCTTATATCCCATTTTACAAGAAGGGAGTGAGGATCTTCTTCTCTCATTGGACTCCGATCTCCCCCCATACCCTTCACTGCTGCCTCCTCCACCCCCCATGGAGCAAGGGGAGGCAGCAGGAGGCAAGGATCAAGGAGCCAGCAGCAACTTGGAAGGGCCAGCAGGGAGAACTTCACATTCAGATAGCTGCCAGCCTGAGACTCCCTGACACCACAGTGATTCTGCCGCTCAGAGAAATTGGACGACTGGATGAAACTGGAGACCCCCGACTTCACTATTGGCCCTTCTCAATGAGTGACTTATATAATTTGAAAACACAAAATGCAAAATTTTCAAATAATCCCAAAGATTTGATTTCTCTCATAGATAGTGTAATGTTCATGCACCTGCCGACCAGGGATGATTGCCAGTAGTTATTTTGGGTCTTGTTCACCTCGAAAGAAAGAGAAATGATTCAAACTGAGGCCAAGAAACTAGTTCCCGGTGATGACGGGCAGCCTACTGCTAATCCTAATTTAATCAATGCATCTTTTCCATTAACCAGGCTCCAAGCAACGGTTGGGACTACAACACTGCAGAAGTTAGGGGAGATTATGGGTCTACCGCAAGATTCTAATGGCGGGTCTCAGGGCAGCAACCTGCAATCATACCATTTTGGTTAAATTATACATGGTCTTACAAGGACGGAAACCCTACAACGCCCAAATAGTGGAGGTCTATGCAGAGATCAGTGCACTTACTGCCAAGAAATAGGCATTAGGCCAAAGAATGTCCTAAGAAAAGGGAACTTTGAACAAAGCAGTGCCAGCTGCATAGAACCTGGACACTAATGGTTAACAATCTTGCTAATAATGAATAGGGACCTCAGGGTTCATTTCCCCTCCTTGAACCCAGGGTAATGCTAAAAGTGGAGGGGACTCCAGTAAAATTTCTAATGGATAGCCGGGCTTAATACTCTGCTTTAATAAAGCCTCAAGGAAAAATCTCAAATAAAACCTCTTGGGTGCAAGCAGTCATGGGGATTAAAAAATACTCATGGACCAGCAAAAGAAGAATGGACCTGGGGATGGGACCAGTGTCCCACTCATTCTTGGTTATTCCAGAAAGCCCTTATCCCTTTTTGGGAAGAGACTTGTTAATCAAGGTATAGGCACAGATTCACTTCTATCCAGAAGGCCCCCAGGTGGAGGATGCTCAAGGAAGACCAATACAAGTATTGACTCTGGACCTAGAAGATGAGTACCAGTTGCTCCAAACACCCCAGCCTCCTGAACAAGAAATCACCTATTGGCTGGAAAGGTATCTGGAAGGTTGGGCAGAGACTGGCGGAGTGGGACTACCAAAACATAGACCAGCTTTCTTCATCGAGGTAAAACCAGGGGCGGACCCAGTTAGAGTTCAGTAACCTATGTCCATGTAGCATGGATGGAATAACACCCCACATTAGGTTTCTGCTAGAACTGGGTATATTGTGACCCTACCAGTCAGAGTGGAACACTCCCCTGCTACCGATCTGCAAGCCCAACTGTAATGAATATAGGCCAGTACAGGACTTAAGGGAAGTCAATAAAAGGGTAAAGGAAATTCACCTTACCCTACCCAAACCCTACACTCTCCTGAGCACCCTGCCTCCAAATAAGCAGTAGTATACTGTATTAGATTTTAAAGATGCCTTTTTCATCCTACCTTTGACACCCAGAATTCAAGATCTCTTTGCCTTTGAGTGGACAGATGTCAAAGAGGTATCAACAGACCACTGACCTGGACAGACTCATTCAAGGATTCAAAAACTCACCAACACTCTTTAATGAAGCTCTGCATAAGGTCTTGGGTGAGTTTAGGGGAAGCAACCATGGTCTGACTTTGTTGCAATATGTGGATGACTTATTAATTGCCACTGAAACCGATAAAGAATGCATGCAAGGAACAGAAATTTACTCCAGACTTTGGGAAACCTTGGTTAACGAGCATCGGCCAAGAAAGCTCAAACCTGCAAATCAGAGGTAACTTACTGGGATTATTTATTGAAAGGGGGCAGTCATGGCTCATGAAAGCCAGAAAAGAAACTGTCCTTAAATTTCCAACACCCTGGTCACAGCACAAAGTAAGGGTGTTTTTGGGATCAGTCAGCTTTTGCTGTCTGTGGATTCTCGGGTTTATGGAGCTGGCTAAACCTCTTTACCAGGCTACCAAAGAGAAGCAACTGTCTCAATGGACAGAAGAACCTGAACGAGCCTTTGAACAGATAAAAATTGTCTTATTATCAGCTCCAGTGTTGGGAATCCCTGATGCCACTAAACCCTTTTACTTATATGTGAATGAACATAATGGGATAACAAAAGGAGTCCTAACCCAATATTTGGGCTATGGAGGAGTCCAGTAGCTTACTTGTCAAACAAATTAGACTCACTAACAGCAGGATGGCCATAATGTCTGAGAATGATAGTGGCTACTGCTCTGATGGTTAAAAGACGCAGATAAGCTAACCATGGGACAGGAACTATATGTGACCACCCCCCCCCACACACTATTGAGGGTGTGTTAAAGCAACCACCAGATCTGTGGCTCAGCAATGCCTGATTAACCCATTACCGAGGACTGCTAATCAACCCTTTCAGAATCAATTTACAGGCTCCCTCGGCTCTCAACCCGGCGACTCTGCTACCAGATCCGGACGTAAACATGCTGCTACATAACTGCTCAGAAATCCTGGCCCAAGGCCATAACATCCAAGAGGACTTAAGGAACCAGCTGTTGCCAGACGTTGAACTCATGTGGTTTACAGACGAAAGCAGCTTTGTTCATCAGAGACAGTTATGCGGGAGCGGCAGTAGTGACTGAGACTGATGTGGTCTGGGCTGAACCTCTACCAGTAGGCACATCAACCTTGAGAACCACGTTAATAGCCCTGACCCAACCTCTAACACTGGGAAAGGACAAAAGACTGTGTACACTGACAGTCGGTATGCATTTGCAATGGGTCATGTACACAGAGTTTTTTACAAAGAAAGAGGATTACTGACAGCTGAAGAAAAAATCATCAAAAATAAAGATGAAATCTTGACTTTAATTACTGCTGTGTGGCTGCCTAAGTTAGCCATTGTTCATTGCCCTGGACATAAAAAACCTAAAGATGCTGTGCGTAAAGGCAATAACCTGGCCGACAGAACAGCCTGGAAGTTGGCAATACAAAGGTAATCTATAGTGATGATTAACCTCCCAGACTCTGGTACAAGAACTATTCTGGACACTCCAATATACACCACTGAGGACATGAAATGGATTGATCAACTGCTGATGGCACAATGCCTAAATGGTTGGTGGAGAGATTCTAGGAGCATCATTATCTTACCGAGCAGTTAGGGAGGAAAGTACTGCTTTAGTTCCATCAAAGCACCCATGTGGGTGCTAGGAAGATGCAAGATCTGGTGAGAAATGCTGGACTTAGGATCAAAAATAGTCATGCTAAAATAGAACAGATTGTCAGGGACCGTAAGGCATGTCAACTGACAAATGAAAGGAAGAACCAGACAGTAACAGGCAGTCAAATAAGAGGAGATAGACCAGGAACTTACTGGAAAGTGGGCTTCACGGAAATTAAACTTGGCAAGTATGGATATAAACATGTTAGTTTTCATAGATACCTTTTCAGGATGGGTAGAAGACTTTCCTACTAAGCACGAAACATTACAGGTGGTGGCTAAGAAGTTACTAGAATAAATCTTACCCAGGTTTGGCTTCCCTATTGATAGGATCAGATAGTGGACCAGTTTTCTTGTCCAAGGTAAGTCGAGGACTTGCAAGTACTCTTGGGGCAGATTGGAAATTGCATTGTACTTGTAGACCCCAAAGTTCAGTACAGATAGAAAGGATGCATAGAACTCTAAAAGACACCCTGAACAAATTGGCCATGGAGACTGGCGGTGACTGGGTAACTCTCCTTCCCTTTGCCTTATACAGTGTATGCAATTCCTCTTTTAAAATTGGTCTTTCCCCTTATGAAATTGTATTCGGAGTGCCCCTTCCCACAATTCTTAATTTGTCAGAACAGTTGCCTAGAGAAGATGATTACTCAGAAATTTTGTTCTCCTAACAGAGGGACTGAAGGCGCTGTACAAGTTAACTTCCACCCTGGAGATGGGTCCTGGTGAAAAGACACCAACAGGAAAACCTGGAGCCGAGGTGGAAAGGAACTTATGTGATCATCTTGATGACTCCGACGGCCCTCAAAGTCGATGGCATCACTACCTGGATCCACCATTCTCATGCAAAGCCTGCAGATACCATAGCAGATCTCGTTGAGGACCCAGTGTGCCAAGTCTTGTGCTCCAAAGAAAATCCTTTAAAGCTCAAATTGAACCGTAAAAGGACTTACTCATGAATTGGTTATTGGTGTATACCTTAAGTGGAAATTGTATTAGCATAGTAGTAAGTGCCGGCAATCCCCACTGCCCATATAATTGTACTTGACTGTTAGTAATCAGGTAATGGGTAAACGTTTACCTTTGGCCATGAAAGAGGGACTGTCCCTATGGTTCCCCGACAAGCTTACATTTAACTTGTGTCAGCTTGCTGATGGTGTATGGGAAGGATATAGGCTTATGAAATGTAGATGGAGGCAATGGTATGTATGCCCAGGGGAAGGAAGGACTAGTAATTGCGGGAGGACCAGAGGAATTTTACTGTAAGAGCTGGGGCTGCAAAACAATTACCTCAAGAAAATGGAAAGGAAAGGGAAGAGACCTTATTATGTATAACAAACCAGGACCAATGGGCATCCATTTTAATGGGATGTCTGTACGTAAACAAATTAGGGTCTCCCAGGAGTATGATGCCAGAGTGCAAGTTCAGTTCACAGACAAGGGCAAACAAGCCCTAGGATGGGAATTAGAAAAGACTTGGGGACTAAGATTGTACAGATGGGGAGAGACACATGATGGCATTCTCATAACCCTACAAGCAATTGCCACAGCCAGTTATTCCCCTTCAACAATGAGACCAAACACAGTTTTAAAACCAGTCTCTGCCATAAACCCAAAGTAGACAACAAGAAAGAACTCTGGGCTGTAATGATTCCATCTCCTTCGAAAAAGAGAGACTAGACTTAGGGAGAGCATCCCCTTGGCAGAGGATTCCCTATGGCAGCTGTTGGTTCAAACTTACAATGTGATCAATTAGACCCGTGCTGATATTACAAGCTCTTGTTGGATGTGTTCTGATATGAGACCTCCATTTTATGAGAATATTGCATTGATGCAGAATGTGACAAATGTTAAAACAAGTAAATCCTGCAGGTGGGAACAAAAGGAAGCAAAACTTATTCTACAGACAGTTATAGGACAAGGGTTATGTGTGGAATGAGTACCAAATAACTTTACACACTTAAGTAATCAGACTGAAGAATGGATTCCAGAGGAAGTATAACTATTACCTCCTCAAGATGCTTGGTGGGCATGTTCAACTAGCCTAACCCCCTGCGTCCATTTAGAAGTTTGAAATAGGACTAACAATTTTTGTGTCATAGTACAACTTATCACACAACTACTCTACCATTCTCAGGAAGACATGATGAAAAAGATGTCTGCAGCAAGCTATTGGCCACGAAAAGCTAAAAAAGAAATAGCAACAGCAGTAACAGTTGAGGTTCTAGTGGGCTTAGTTGGACTAGGAACTTGGGTGGCATCCCTAATTACTCAGAGAACATTTTATGCTATAGATGAGGATATCAAAAACCTGGAAAGCACTATAGCCTACCTTCAAAAATCACATGACTCCTTAGCTGTGGTAGTGTTACAGAACAGATGGGAGCTGGACTTAATTTTCTTACAACAAGGAGGTCTATGTGCTGCCCTCGGGGAAGAATGATGCTTCTACGCCAATCATTCCAGAGTTGTAAAAGAATCTTTAGCTAAAGTAAGAGAGGGACTAGCAAAATGAAAAAGAGAAAGAGAAAAACAAGAAGGATGGTTTGAGTCATGGTTTAATTATTCCCCTTGGATAACCATCTTCATATCCAATCTGATGGCCCCATTATCATTCTGGTACTTGTGTTCACAGTAAGGCTTTGCGTTGTCAATCTACTAGTGATGTTTGTTAAGGAATGTGTTAATAGCATGCAGCTGATGGTATTGAGAACACAATATCTACTGATTCCTGACAAAAGACGTAGTGCAGGCTCGTAAGGACCATGATTGGCCCTTAAGGTGCATATTAGAAAGGGGAGAAATGAAAGCCTAAAGCTTGAAGAGGCACAATGAAGGCCTAAGTAACTCCATTACACACTAGCAACCATCTTATGAGGTATGAATTATAAAAATAACCATGGGTTTGACCCACAAATGACACAAAAAGAAAAACAATTCCCAGACAACTGAAACATAAACTGTCCTTGGGAAAGCCACAGGAAGTTTCTCCGGATGCGTTGACCAAACACTGGGTGGCCATGCAGGACACAGTGACCCAGTGGCCAGACAATTCCCATCAATGACATCAATAATAATATTACCAATCACATATGCATAGCTTAGTTTGCTTAAAATTTTAGCCAATCATGTAATTTCTCATGTAAAACTTCTTTAAAGTTGTTTGTTCAATACTACAAAACATGTGCTGATTCTATGCTGGGGGCCTCTTAGCTTCACTAGTTACTGAGTGCGTGGAGGACAACCTCGAATTTGCAAATAAATGACTCCTTTGTTATTTGTATTGGTGGTGGTCTCTGGTAGTCTTCGAGGGGGGGGGAATGACTCAAGTACAGGTACAAAAATGTAGGTTATTACATTGAAAGAAAGCGAGCAGACATTTTAACGTATTTGCTACAAGTAAATTAATATTAAGCAAAGCTAATTAAAATAATTACTTATTTGCTCCAGAGAATGAGTATAGTATTCTTGGATATCTTGGAGGAAAAGACTTTAGACTCATTACAATTGGTGCCTTACATTGAAATTACTGGCTAAATTTTCTTCTTCAGAAAGGCAAAAGCACCATTTCTTTCATATTAGTATTATAAAATCATAATATCTGCATATTGAATTGTTTTCCTCTGTTGTTTTCAATACCATTCTTCATCCATTAGGTATCTAGGGCTTTGAATGACTAATTCCTTAAAATAACTATATTGCTTATATGTGATTGAAATCTCAATAATATTAATATGAATTTATCTCTGAGTCTCATCTTGAGCTACATTCATATGAAATTTATACAGTCTCAAGCAAGAAACCTGACTATTGTACTCTTTTCTATATTTTAATCAATAAATCTATTCTCTTTAGAAATATATTCTCAACTTTTATATTGCTCAAGTAAACATCATGTATTTCTAGTAATTTTACTGAAATAAATATAAAGTATGGAACATGAAGAAAACCACCCTTATCACTTTAAAGTAAATCCTTGGGGACTATTTTATATATAAAAATAAAAAAGTGCAATGCACATGTTTATTCATGAATAATCTAATGGTTAAGTCAATTAGACACAAGAACTACCATACCACATCAAGTCTCAATTTACTTAAAGTCACCAAAATATAAGTGTTCATGAATATCACTCATTTTTAGAAAATGGTAAGTCACAACAAAGTTTATATTATATTTCAAATTTTAAAAATTAAAATTACACCCAGATTAGATGTGAATATCCTGTTTCCAGGAATACATTTATTCAGCAAACAGGGAAACAAAAAAATGAGTTTGTCATATAGAATGAAAGATGTAAATGCAGACTGTCTTTCCTTAAGATGATAAGTACATGCAAATTGTGTGATTTATTCAAAGATACTATGAAAATTCATGAGAGGATTTGTGATCAGAAGTGATAGTTAAGCAAAGTAACTGGAAAACTGTTTGTAAATTGTGCTTTCAATATAGGATGACAAGTTTTCAATAAATGAGCCTATAAATGATAATTTTGTATCTGTAACACACATTCAGTATTCTACATTTTAGACATACTCCCATTCCCTTACCTCAGTTCTTGATCTACATTCCTCTAATTTCATGATGTCAATTGCTACTAAAGAAACAAGGTGGGTGTTTTCTTGGTTTCTAGATCGAATAAATTTTAGTATTTTGAAACAGTAGTATAAATTCATGGAGTTTAACTTGAATGTCAAGTTTGAGGATACTGTATTCAGGGTATTGTTAATTGGCCTGAAGCAGCGAGGAACATATTATAAATACACAGATACACAGTATACTAAGAACTAGAGACTTGATCTCAGGGAAAGATAAATGTCCAGGCAAGATCTTGTTGTCGTGATAAAGAAATGGAGCAAACATCAATCAATATCATAATAAAGGAATGGAACTGATCTCTGATGTGTCTGGGTGACAGCTGTGTGTGTGTTTGTATGTGTGTGTGTGTGTGTGTGTGAGAGAGAGAGAGAGAGAGAGAGAGTAGAGAATTTTAGTGTGGCTTCCATATTTACAGTCCTTAGAGCATTACTTGTTAGGGAGAAGGTGCTCATACCAGAGCTGTGATACCACAGTCATCACTTTTTACTTCAAAAAACACTTGCTTAATCCCTTAAAAGAGAAAAATAAACAAATATCATACATTATTATTTTGAAAATTAATTGGCATATTGAAGTCCAAAGGGAGGAATTGCAGAGTAATATAATCTCCCTTCTGATTATTACACCGCAATAGCTGTGATTTTCAGGAGTCTTCTGTAATGTACTTACAGCTGAATTACTACTATGCTTGATAATATGAAACATATGATATAGAAATAGATCAGCCAGCAAGCAAAAAGAACTAGTGATAAGATCGAGCTTTTGAGCAGGGTTGCCACATCTTTTAGGAATGCAATTCCTTCATATGAACTTCAAATTTTATGGCTTTCCCTGTGTGATTAAAAGGTAAGAAAGTACTGTAGAAACAAGAATTCCTGTTCAGCCAAGTAGAAAGTGCTCCTGTTCCCATCCTCATGTTGCAAATTTCGATTTTATAAAGACTCTTTGTTAGAGTGCTTTCATTTAATATACTTCAGCACATCATCTTTCCCTGTTGGAGACAGGAAAAAAGATAATTTTGTTTGAATATTATCTTATGTAAATTAGTGTGTACAGGCATGATTTGCATAATTACAAAATTTTGTAATAAATATAAGTAGGGATCATGTCACAACTAAAAAATGTAATTAAAATCACATAACAAGACTAGAAATCACAGCATTTTGTGCATGAAAACATACATTAGATTAGTTGCAGAATTTCTATTTTGAGATAAACTTTATATTGAAGTTTATATATAAACTTTATATATATATATATATATATATATTTATATTTGAGATAAACTTTATAAAGCCCTTTACTAAGTAAGGGTTGAACCATTTTATTGAAAGATATATTTCTTAGAGATATTTTTGCTTCATAATTTTAAGAAGAAAAATGGTCCCAAAGTATTTACTTTTTAAATTATTTTCCTGTTTCCATGTGATTAACCTTCAAATTAGAAACACAGATATATAATTTAATTTACTTTAACCAAAAGTATATATTGAGTATAAGAACCTTCTACTCTCTACATTCTTCACACTAAGTTTACCAACTCTGATGAGTCTGAAATACTTTGTGACCTGTGTTGATATTATTTACTATGTGAGTGAAATGTTTAAAAAATAGTATTTATTTTAGCTTAATTGCTCTGAAGAGACAATAAGTGATATAATCAAAGGCTAAAATGATTAAATTTAAAATTTAGAATTCAGGAAATGTTTTTGACCACAATGGTTACTGGAGTCTTCACAACAACCTCATGAGATAATTTATATTGATGAAGCAAAAATCCCAGAGGTTAGACATTTACAAATACAAAAATCGTGTCATTCTGAATATGTATAGCTTCATATCAAACATAGAAAATTTAGATTTTAAATACCTGAATATACTAATACATTTCATTGCAGGGAAAGTACTTGTTCTGAAAGGAGATAAAATTGCATTTATTTTGATAACTAAACCTAATAAAAGACAATGTTTAGAATATCACTCATTCAAGAAACAAGATGTACAGTTAGTTGTTTTTCATGTCAGTTATGTTCTCTATTACTAGGAGTACTAGATTAATAAACCTAAATCATTGCTTTGTAAGGAAATAGAAATTTAGTTTCCTAAAACTCATGATTATAACTTTTTCTCAAACAATTACTAATTAACTGTTTAATGTTTTTTGTCATGGAATCTTATTTGATATATTTGTATTGATTAAGTTCAATAATTGGCCAATAACAATATAAAATATGCAAGAACAAAGTTTATCTAACAAGTTTATCTAACAAAGTTTATCTAACAAAGTTTATTCACAATACAAATCATGGCTTTCTTAAAGAACGTTAGAAGGCAGTGTGTTTTTTTGTTTATTAATTTTTATTTATTTTGTTAATGGTTATTAATTGTCAGAAGTGGCAATTCCATAATATATTTAAGGCATTTTATTTTACTCCCTCTATTTCCTTTTCATTACTCCTTCTCCCAAAAATCTTCTGTGTTTTACATAAAATTACATCTTTATATAAGCACATATAAACTAATTTGGAAAAAAAAAGATTTAAGCTAAACTGCAACTTGATTCAAGATGGACAGTGGATTAACAGGATGAATATCAAACATAGAAAATTTAGATTTTAAATACCTGAATATACTAATACATTTCATTGCAGGGAAAGTACTTGTTCTGAAAGGAGATAAAATTGCATTTATTTTGATAACTAAACCTAATAAAAGACAATGTTTAGAATATCACTCATTCAAGAAACAAGATGTACAGTTAGTTGTTTTTCATGTCAGTTATGTTCTCTATTACTAGGAGTACTAGATTAATAAACCTAAATCATTGCTTTGTAAGGAAATAGAAATTTAGTTTCCTAAAACTCATGATTATAACTTTTTCTCAAACAATTACTAATTAACTGTTTAATGTTTTTTGTCATGGAATCTTATTTGATATATTTGTATTGATTAAGTTCAATAATTGGCCAATAACAATATAAAATATGCAAGAACAAAGTTTATCTAACAAGTTTATCTAACAAAGTTTATTCACAATACAAATCATGGCTTTCTTAAAGAACGTTAGAAGGCAGTGTGTTTTTTTGTTTATTAATTTTTAGTTATTTTGTTAATGGTTATTAATTGTCAGAAGTGGCAATTCCATAATATATTTAAGGCATTTTATTTTACTCCCTCTATTTCCTTTTCATTACTCCTTCTCCCAAAAATCTTCTGTGTTTTACATAAAATTACATCTTTATATAAGTACATATAAACTAATTTGGAAAAAAAAAGATTTAAGCTAAACTGAAACTTGATTCAAGATGGACAGTGGATTAACAGGATGAATAAAAACTTGAATATATTTTGTTAACTTCTGAATTGAGCTATCATTATTATTATAGTTAGGGTTAGGATCACAGACAGAATTAGAATTAGGGTTAGATAAATAGAAAATTTAATTTCAACACAGGATGACACATTGCAACAATGATATTCACAAGACAATATGTTAAAAATGAACTTTACACCATGGGGAGGGAGGAGTCAGAGAAGTAGGGGAGTAGGAGAACAACAAAGAAAGGGCTAACAATGCTCAACAAGAAACGTACTCATTACCTTACACATGTAACTAATCCCTCTTTAAAGCATCTTTACAATACAATAAAATTTTAAAAAAATGAAGACGAGAGCCGGTGGCTCATGCCTGTAATCCTAGCTAATAAGGAGGCTGATATCTGAGGATCATGGTTCAAAGCCAGCCCAGCAGTAAAGTCCCTGAGACTCATCTCCAATAAACCACTAGAAAACCAGAAATGGCGCTGTGGCTCAAGCAGTTGAGTGCTCAACTTGAGCTGAAGAGCACAGGGGCAGGGCCCAAGGCCAGAGTTCAGGCCCCACGGCTGACCAAAAAACAAAAACAAAAAAAAAAGAAAAAGAAAGAAAGAAAACCTGACAGGAAATAGAAAAACACTTAAAAATTTATGCTCAAAATGCAAGTAAAATTTAGACCTATATGATGAGCAAGAGAATAAATGTGCAATAGAGGTGTGCTATTAACAATATGATTCAGTTATATGTAGGCTTAGGATTAGGAAAGGTGTTCTAGTTAGAGCTGGGGTTAGAATAAGAAAAAGATGTAAGATATAAAAAGGTGTATATAAGTAAGGTGTATATAAGATTTAAGATATAAAAAGGTGTAAAACTGCAACATATTTTAAGGATAATGAATGGCATCAAGGTTAGAATGAATGAAAACTAGTTCCTGTAACTTTAAACATTCAGATATAATTTGGCTTAAAGTGTGAGTTACTTTTTTGTTCTGGTTAGGGTTAGGGAAGAATAAGATTTACGGTAAAATTTAGTTTTCCAATAAGAAGTAGAAGCAAAAATAAAGTGTGATTGAATAGAATCTAGACAATTTCCTTACATTAACCATTTGGTGTTACATCAAATTATGATTAGGATTAGGTTTCTGGCTAAAGGAGGTTGAGAATAGGATAAAGAAAATTGGTTAAATGGGCTGGGAAGGTGGGTCAGTTGTAGAGCGCTTGCCTTGCATGCCTGAGGCCCTGGGTTCTATTCCTCAGCACCACATAAACAAAAAGAAAAAAGCTGGAAGTGGCATTGTGGCTCAAGTGGTAGAGAGCTAGGCTTGAGCTGAAGAGTAGAGGGACAGCGCCCTGTCCCAGAGTTCATGCCCCAAGACCGGACCTAAAAAAAAAAAAAAAAAATTGGTTAAACTAGTGGCTCGCGCCTATTAGCTTAGCTACTCAGGAAGCTGATTTCTGAGGATCCCAGTTCAAAGCCATCTGAGGCAGTAAAGTCCATGAGACTTTTATGTCCAATTAACCACCAGAAAACAAAAAAGTGGTGCTGTGCCTCAAGCGGTAAAGCAAACACTTTGAGCTAAGAACTCAGGGATCGTATCCATTTGTAGAGATCAGGGATAGTGCCCTGGCCCAGGGTTCAAGCCCCACGCCCAACAAAAAGAAAAAAAAATGTGTTAAATGTTAAAGTAAAGCTGAACTTATTTTACTTTCTAGGAATGCAGGAAAAGCTGGGATAATGGAAGTACAATGTATTTCATAATATCAGGATTTGAGATCAATGGATATAATGATGCCTGTTATGGAACAAGTTAGATTCAGAGTTAAGAGTGAGAAAATCTGTAGGGTTTAGGAAAACCTGGAATTGTTTTCAAGAATTACAAGTGGAATTTCAGTTAGGATGACACAAAATGAGCATTTCTCATAAATTTTAGAACTGGGATACTATTAGTGTCAAGGATATGGTTAGGATTCTAGCCATAGTTAGGGTTAGAGTGAGGGAGAAAAAAAATGAGAGTCAAATTGAAGGTAAATTTTAGAATAAGTCTGGTAGGAATTAGAGTAAATATGAACTAGAGTATTGCTATTAATATTAGAATGTACTTACAATTAGCCTTGTGGTTATTCTCAATGTTCCAGTTTAGATTAAGTTTAGGGTTAGAAAATGACTAAGAATAGAAAGCCCATTGATGGGAGAAGATCTTTGCTAGCCATACAATAGAGAAGGGTCTCATATCTTAAATATATGTGGAATTCAAAATATTAAATCCCCCAACAACAAATCCTAAAAGAAACAACTGCCCAATAAATAAGTGGACTAAAGACTTCAAGACAAACTTCTTTGAAAAGAAAAGAAGGAAGGCCAATAGACACATGAAGAAATGCTCAACCTCCCAAGCCATAATAGAAAAGCAAATCAAAACAACATTGAGATGCCACCTCAAGCCATTTAGAATGGCTATAATCAAGAACTCTAATACCAACAGATCCTTCAGGGGATGTGGCCAGAAGGGAACCTTACTGCATTGTTGGTGGGAGTATAACTTATTCAACTACTTTGGAGTAGTATGGAAGTTCCTCAAAGATTCCACCTAGAACTTCCCTATGACCCAGCAATCTACCTTTTGGGCATTTACCCAAATGATCACAAACAAGACCGTACTGACCCTACCAGCACAACTATATTTATTGCAGCATTATTTAACATAGCTAAGATAGGCATCAACCCAGATGCCCCTCAGTAGATGGATGGATCGCGAAAACGTGGTATTTAACCAAGTCCTAATCTTAGAGAGGGAAATGGTTTGGATAGAATGATCGGAGAGAGATTACAAAAAAACGAACAAGAAAAAATGGAAAAACCAAAATTTAAATTTAAGTAGTGAAACACTTAAAAATTATTTAAGTTTAAACAAATGATATTGAGAGAAGAAAAGGATAAGATGAGAAGAAGGGATGGATTGAAAGGAGAAATGAAAACTAAAAAATAAAAATTCTTAAAATTAGTTACTTGAAAATTATATACATATAAAGAGATAATACTGCTGTTAAAGAATTTAAGCCTAAGAGGTTGTGAATTGAGTAATAATTTTCTGGATTAAATGTGTACACAATGGGGTATAAGGTCTAATAATCAAAGACAGGTATATATCTGGGAATGAACCGAACAGCAATTTAGTCACACAAAAAAAGAAACAGAAAAAAATGAAAAGAATACTTAAAAAGGGCCAAAAGTTCAGAAGAGATTTAAAAAAGCACAAACACACACACCTATACACCTAAAATAAAAATTATGGGAGGAAAATAAGATTAATAGAGAACAATTTTAAAAATTAATTTTTTAAAAGGTTCAAATAAGAGTTCTTTGATTGCAACAATGAGATGTACAATTCATTATGTCGAAAAACGAACTTAACAACTTTGGTGGGGGGTGGGGGAGGATCGGTTGGGGGGAGGGGGAGGTATGGGATGGGATGGGAAGGGGAAACAACAAGGAAGCAACAATGCTTGATAAGAAATATACTCATTATCTTGCCCATGTAATTTTAACTCCTCTGTACTGTATTCTCACAATAAAAAATAAAATTAAATTTAAAAAAAGAGTTCTTTGATTTTTTTTGGGGGGGGGAATGGGGGCAATGGGATGATTGTGTATCTTCCGTGTCCATAACCAGTCTCTTGGTGGAGTCTCTGGGCTGCTTGTGGTGTCTGGTTTTCCTGTGGCTTGATTGTTTTCTGAAGTCAGTGTTTGAGCAGGCAGAAAAATGCTTTGCCTAACCCATTGTTTTGTTATCCTTCTCCCAGGCTAGTTCAGTGGGAGGTAGATTTGCTTTCAGTATCCCAAAAGAGGGAGAAGGGAGTTTCCTCTAGTTTGAAGATGCTGTGATGAGATTAGGTTATGGGTAGAGTTGAGGCCTTTCAGCAATCAGTAGCTTTTCCTTGCTGGGCTAGCTCCTGAGACTCTCAGAGAGCCCAGCTTGGAGCCATTCTCAGGGTTTATGTTTACTGAGTTTCACTTGTTTGTCTAGGCTGCTGTAGGGAGGGGCAGCCTCTGGCTCTGTTTACCCAGTGGTGAAAGTCACTCCTCAGGGGGCAGATTTTTCTCTGTCTGGGCTGGTTGACTTTCCCCTGGGTAGAGCTGAGCCTGGCAGGTCAAGGCAGATTCCTGTGACCTGCTAAATGACACGTTTGTTTGCTTCCAAGGCCTGAGTTGGAGCTATTTGCTCAACTGGGCCTTTGTTAGTATCAAAGATGGAGATCTCCAGTGGTAGGTGACACGCAGCCTTCCCTCCTCTGCTCCCTGAGAAGAAATGAGGAGATCAGGTTTCTACTCATGCCAGAATCTTGTTCCTGGACAGTTTCTGGTCTGTGATCTGCAGGATGAATATATCTGCTCCTTGTCAGTTCTTGATTGTGTTGGGTAGAATCCACTTGTCCGCCACATCTGGAGCCTTTGTCCCAGATTCTCTCCATAGTTATGGCTGCTAAGAGTGTCTCTGCTTCCAACTCTGCCACTTCAGCCATGGCTAGCTGCATGTGTTCAGATCTGTTTCCTTACTTGGATTTTCCCTCTCTGCCCAAACTCTCTGCATTGAGATGACACACTTG
Source organism: Dipodomys spectabilis (assembly GCF_019054845.1). Classification (NCBI taxonomy): domain Eukaryota; kingdom Metazoa; phylum Chordata; class Mammalia; order Rodentia; family Heteromyidae; genus Dipodomys; species Dipodomys spectabilis. Next base: position 8,766,724 of record NW_024870798.1, on the reverse strand, counting down.
GTGTGACTCTGTAGCCTAAGACTGTTCACTGGAATACTAAAATGCTTTCTATAGGAGAGTTTGTTTAGCCTTCAGCTTCTCCTCTGCCATCTTCCTCCGAATCTCATGATTTTTTTTTATTGTAAAGATACTATACAGAGGGTTACAGTTACATGAGTGAGGTAATGAGTACACTTCCTCTTCAACATTGTTACCCCCTCCATTGTTTTCCCCCTACCATCCCCTCCCTCCCTCCCTTCCCCAAGGTTATTTTTTTTTTTGATTGTGACTAAGTGATTACATAATTTCAAAGTCACAAGTTCATTCTAACTTTCCTGGAGCAAATTGTCTATCACAGTCTGTAATATATAACAGTGTTCACATGTTAAATACCATATTTGTGATCAGCAGCATGGGGATATTTAGTAGTGGTTCAACCAGATGAGCGGGAGTTCTTTGTTTCTTAAGTCCTGTTAGTTTTGTCGTATCACCTAACATTTTGGATTTAGCATCCACTTATCAGGGAGACCATGTACCGTTTGTCTCTTCGTTCTTGGCTTACCTCGCTCAACATGATTCCTTCTAGCTCCATCCATTTCCCTGCAAATGCCATTATTTTGTCATTTCTAATGGCTGCATAATATTCCATTGTGTATAGATACCACAATTTTTGGATCCATTCATCTGTGGTGGGGCATCTAGGTTGTTTCCATATCCTAGCTATTGCGAACAGTGCTGCAATAAACATGGAGGTGCACGTGTCCTTGTATATTGGTTCCTTTTGTTCAGGGTAGATGCCTAGAAGTGGTATGACTGGGTCGTAAGGAAGGTCAATCTTTAGCTTTCTAAGGACCCTCCAGACTGCTTTCCAAAGTGGTTGTATAAGTGTACATTCCCACCAGCAGTGTAATAGGGTTCCTCTTTCTCCACATCCCCTCCAGCATTTGTCGTTGGCTGATTTGTGGATGTGGGACATTCTGACTGGGGTAAGGTGGTATCTCAGGGTTGTCTTTATTTGCATTTCCTTCACCACCAGGGATGATGAACATTTCCTCATGTGTTTCTTTACCATTTTTATTTCTTCATTTGAGAAGTCCCTCTTTAGTTCCCTTGCCCATTTAGTAATTGGTTTGTTAGGTTTGGGAGGGATTAGTTTCTTGAGTTCCCTGTATATACAGGATGTTAACTCCTTGTCTGATATATTGCTGGTAAATATTTTTTCCCAATTAGTTGGTTGTCTTTCTAGCTTAGTTGTGATAGATTTAGCTGTGCAGAAGCTTTTTATTTTAAGGTAGTCCCATTTGTCGAGTCTCTCTCCAACTTGTTGTGACCCTAGGACTCTGTTCAGAAAGTTCCTTCTTGTGCCTATTAGTTCGTGTCTCTCCTACTCTGTCCTGCAGTAATTTTAGAGATTTAGGTTTAATGTTAAGGTCTTTAATCCATTTTGAGTTGATGTTGGTGCATGGTGATAGGCTGGGGTCCACTTTCACTTTTCTGCATGTGGCTGCTCAGTTTTCCCAGCACCAGCGGTTGAAGAGGCTGTGTTTCTTCCATTGTATGTCTTTGGCTCCTTTGTCGAATATCAGCTGGCTGTAGGGCTGTGGATTTATTTCTGGATCTTCTATTCTGTTCCATTGGTCTTCGGGTCTGTTTTTGTGCCAGTACCATGCTGTCTTTGTTATTATAGCTCTGTAGTAGAGTTTGAAGTTCGGCATGGATAGCCTTCCCATATTGTCTTTATCCCCTAGAATTGTTTTGGCTATTCTAGGTCTTTTGTTGCTCCATATAAATTTTTGGACTGTTTTCTGTATTTCAGTGATGTACATCATTGGGATTTTAATAGGAATTGCATTGAATTTGTATATTAGTTTTGGAAGTATTACCATCTTTACTATATTAAGTCGACCTATCCAGGAGCATAGGAGGTCTTTCCATTTCCTAGTGTCTTCTGCAATTTCTTTCTTTAACTTTTTATACTTCTCATTAAATAGTTCTTTTACATCTTTGGTTAGTTAATTCCTAAATATTTTATTTTTTGGGAGGTTATTGTGAATGGGGTTGCTCCCTTTACTTCCTTCTCTTCCTGTACATTATCAGTGTATAGGAAGGCAACTCATTTTTGTGGGTTTATTTTGTATCCTGCTATTTTGCCGAAGTGACTTATGATTTCTAAAAGTTTGGGGATGGAGTTTTTGGGATCGTGGAGGTATAGTATCCTGTCGTCTGCAAAAAGGGATAGTTTAACTTCTTCTTTCCCTATGAGGATCCCTTTAATGTCTTTTTCTTGCCTGATTGCCCTGGCTAAGGGTTCTAGGACTATGTTGAAGAGGAGTGGAGACTGTGGGCATCCTTGCCTTGTTCCTGATTTTAGGAGGATTGGTTGTAGCTTTTCCCCATTAAGTATAATATTGGCTATTGGTCTGTCATAAATGGCTTTTATTGTTTTTAGAAATGTTCCTTCAATTCCTATTTTCTCCAGAGCTTTTAGCATGAATGAATGTTGAATTTTATCAAAGGCCTTTCCTGCATCTGTGGCGATAATCATGTAATTCTTGACCTTGGTTCTGTTGATATGTTGGATTAGATTTATTGACTTACGTATGTTAAACCATCCCTGTGTCTCTGGGATGAAGCCTACCTGATCATAGTGTATTATTTTTTTTATGTGTTTCTGGATTCTGTTAGCTAGAATCTTGTTAAGGATCTTTGCATCTGTGTTCATCAAGGAAATTGGCCTGTAATTCTCCTTTTTGGTTGGGTCTTTGCCTGGTTTGGGGATGAGTGTGATATTGGCTTCGTAGAATGAGTTTGGCATAGCTCCCTCCTTCTCTGTTTCTCTGAAGAGCTTGAGGAGTATGGGTATTAGTTCTTGTTTAAAGGTCTTATAGAATTCTGCTGTGAATCCATCTGGTCCTGGGCTTTTTTTTGTTGGAAGACTTTTGATAGCTTCCTGTATCTCATTATAGGATATTGGCTTATTTAATTGGTTAACTTCTTCTTTGCTCAGTTTGGGTAACTTGTATTTCTCTAAAAATGCATCCATTTCTGCCAGATTTTCTTCCTTTAGAGAGTATAGCTTTTGAAAGTAGTCTGTTAGAATTGTTTGGATATCTTGGGTACATGTTGTGATGTTTCCAGTGGCATCCCTAATCCTATTAATATGGGTTTCCTCTCTTCTTTTTTTAATTAATCTTGCCAACGGGCCATCAATTTTGTTTATTTTTTCAAAGAACCAGCTTTTTGTTTGGTTTATTTTGGTTATGGTTTTCTGATTTTCTAATTGGTTAATCTCTGCTCTTAATTTGGTTATCTGGCTTCGTCTAGTAGCTTTAGGTCCCATTTTTTCTTGTTTTTCTAGCTGTTTTAGTTGCAACATGAGATTATTTACTTGGTCTGTCTCCATTCTCTTGATGTGGGCACTGAGGGCAATAAATTTGCCCCTCAGGACTGCTTTTGCTGTGTCCCACAAGTTTCTTTGTGAGGTGTTTTCATTTTCATTGAGTTGTAGGAAATGCTTTATTTCTTCTCTGATCTCTTCTGTTACCCAGGCATTGTTAAGGAGTGTGCTGTTCAATTTCCATGTATTAGAAAAATTTCTGCGGTATGCTTTGTTATTGAGAGCTAGCTTGATTCCACTGTGGTCAGATAGGATACAGGGGATTATGTCGATCCCTTTGTATTTGCTTAAATACCTTGCATGAGCTATGATATGGTCTATTTTGGAGAAAGTTCCATGAGCTACTGAGAAGAATGTGTACTGTGTTGTTTTAGGGTGAAATACTCTGTAGATGTCAGTTAATTCTGCTTGAAGTATGGCCTCACTTAATTCGGTAGCTTCTTTGCCAATCCTCTGGTTGGTAGACCTGTCCTTTGGTGAGAGTGGCGTGTTAAAGTCTCCTAGTATTATCGTATTGGGATCTATTTTATTCTGTAAGTTTGAGAGCAGAGAGTGGCGTGTTAAAGTCTCATAGTATTATCGTATTGGGATCTATTTTATTCTGTAAGTTTAAGAGCATTTGTTAGACATATCTGGGTGCACCAATATTTGGGCATATAAGTTGATGATGGTTATATCCTCCTCTTGGATTGTTCCCTTTATTAATATGTAGTGTCCGTCTTTGTATTTCTGTACTGATTTTAATGAAAAGTTTATTTTGTCAGATATCAGGATAACTACACCTGCTTTCTTACTGGGGGCATTTGATTGGTAGATCCTTTTCCACCCCTTCACTCTGAGTTTGTTTGTATGTTTGGCTGAGAGGTGGGTCTCCTGAAGGCAACAGATGGATGGGTCTTGTTTTCTGATCCAGTCCTCAGTTCGTTTTCTTTTAATTGACGAATTCAGCCCATTTATATTAAGAGAAAATATAGAGAGATGCATTGTTGTCCCTGCCATTCCGTTTTCCTAAGTTTTTCTTCTTTCTTTTCATCCTGTGCTTGCTCAGTTACACTTTGAGTAATGCCTGTTTGGGGCAGGTCCCAGTTCCTGGTTGCTTTCTTCAGGTTGTGTCCCCCCTCTTAGAATTCTTTGTAATGCTGGCTTAATGTTTATGTATTCATTTAGTTTTTCTTTGCTATTAAAAGTTTTCAGTTCTCCATCGAATGTGAATGCTAGCTTTGCCGGGTATATCAGTCTGGGTTGGCATTTATTGGCTCTCAGGGCTCCTATGGTGCTTTCCCAGGCTTTTCTTGCATTCATTGTTTGTGTGGAGAGATCTGCAGTGATTCTAATTTTTTTCCCGTTGTGGTATAGCTCCTTCTTCATTTTTGCTGCATGCAGGATTGTTTCCTTATTATTCAGATCTATCATTTTTACTATAATGTGTCTAGAAGTGTTTCTCCTGGGATCTTGCTTGTTGGGGGTTCTATAAGCTTCTGTAATGTAGTTAAGATGGTCGTTTTTGAGGTGGGGAAAATTTTCATTTATTATCTTGTTAAATAGGTGTTGCATTCCCTTGCTCTGGAATTCCTCCCCTTTGTCCACTCCGATTATGCGAAGGTTAAATTTCTTGGCATTATCTGCTTGCTCTTGAATTTCCCTTTGGTTTAATTTGAGTGATTTTTCCATATCTGTCACTTTTTGGTCCAGTTGGTGTATTCTGTCTTCTGTATCTGACACTCTACCTTCCATTTCATTCACTCTGTTGACCGTGGCTTGTATTGTGGTTTGCATGGAGGAAATGGATCCCTTTATGGATTCAATGTTGGTTCTCAGAGTACTGATCTCACCTCTCAATGAGGTGAGATCAGTATGCATTACCTCTAATTTGGCATTTATCTGACTTCTTACTGAGGTTTGTGCAGCTTCTATTTTTGCATCCAACTTTTGTTTGATATCCTGTATCTCTTTTGATAGTTCATCCTTGTGCTCTTTCAATTTCTGATCCATTTCTCGCTTTATTTCTTGAGTCATTGCCTCCAGCAACCCTTGGATGTAGCTTTTGTCTTCCATTCCTGCTTTGCTCACACTGGGGCTCTCCCCTGCGTGGCTGCTGGCTTTTGAAGTGAGCTTGCTCTCCTGGGTTGTGGTAAACCTTGTGATTTTTCTCTGTGATTTTTGCATGGGGGTTCAGGAGACTGCTCTTCAATTTTGTTTTGGTGTGTCTGTCTTTTCTTGGTTACTGATTCTGTATTGGTAGAGAGAGTCTGTGCCTGATCTGGGTTCTGTTGGGAGCCTATTTCCAGCTGCTATTCTGACTTACTTAGGATTCTCAGCTCTCTGCTGTAGATTGCTGGCAATTCCTGCCTTTGGAAGGGTTGAGCAGCCTAGACTGCTTGTGTTTGCTCCTACGTGTGCTCTTGGGAAGATCAGATGCTCTGGATGCACTCTCCCAAATACTGGAGTCTGCTATGGGCTCCTGATGTGTTTTTGTTTGTTTGTTTTGGGCTGGTTGTGGGCTTGAACTCTAGGTTGGGTGCTGTACCTCAGCTCTTCAGCTCAAGGCTGGCACCCTACCATTTGAGCCACAGCACCACTTCTGACCCTTTTTGCTTTTGTGATGCTGAGGAATCAGATCCAGGGCCTCATACATCCAAGACTACCACTCTATTGCTGAGCCGCCTTATCAGCCTGAGCTCCTGCTTACTATCAGGTGCTGGCAGCCTGTGTTGCCCAATTCCCAGCCTAGGGTATATGGGTGGAGTTTTGGTGGGGTTTGGGCTTCTCTTGTCCTGAACCTCCAGGTCTTTTGTTGTCACAGGCGTGCTTCCTGGGGAGTGTTGTTTCCTGGTTTTCTCCCCTCTGTTGAGGCGTATGCTCAGCTTTTTACTTCAGTTGGGAGGAGTTGGTTGTGTTGTTCAGGTGCCGGATCTCCAGGCCTGGTTCCGGCCCCAGCCTGGAGCGCGCTCGTTAGGCCTGTGCTGATGTGTATACCACCTAGGTTATGCAGCCTGGAGGACACAGTTCAAATTTCTTCTACTGTTGGTAGTCTTGACCCAGGGGCACTGTTCCTGGCTTAGGCATTTAAGCTCCCTTCCAGGGGCACTCTTGCTCTGGCCTGGCCAGCAGAGTGTGCTCCACCAGCTGGTGGAGCTCTCGAACAGTTCCCAGGTTTAGTGGGTCCTGTGGTCCGGGTATTGGGGTAGGGAGTCTAGGTCAGGGTCTGGGGATTCCCTCCAGCTCTGGTCTCCCTTGAAGGATACACTGTCCCCTGTGGAGTACTCACCCTGGAGCTGGTTGTTTCTTTGTGGTGTAGGTCGTCAGTTGTTGTTGCAATCCGAGTTCAGTTGGGGTGGTTGCGGGCTGGGTTGGGCGGCCCCCGCCGGGTCGTTGCGATCGTGATTGGGCGGGTGGTCTGCCAACAGGTCCCTTTGTCGCGCTGCTGGTGCCGGGCGGCTTTGGCAGGATGGAGCCTCTCTGCTCCGGTGCTGAGTGAGGGGTGAGGGTGGGATCCTTGTGGAGACTCCAGGCTGGTAGGTTTCTCTGTTCCTGGCGATCCGCTGTTCTGCAATCCGGTACCTGGTGATCTGCAAGCGGCCCCCTGTGTCTCTGGGCTCCGACAGCCCCCGCCGGGCCGGCTGGCCGGCGGCTTGGCACACTGCCGCACGGCCATTAAAGGTTGGGGGAGGGGTCTTCGCTCTTCTCTGTTCTGAAATTCTTCTTTTCCTCTCTTTCTTTTTTTGTTATTTTCCACATCTGGTTTTTCTCTGAGTGTTCGTCTTTTTGTTGTTGTCGATCTCTTGGGGAGATTAAGCGTTGGAACTCGAACTCTCTTTTTGGTTGGAGAGAGCTGTGGCGTTTCCCTACTGCCCCGTCGCCATCTTGGTCCCCCCTCATGATTTTTTTATAAGTGTTTTTTTTTTTTTTAGGGAAAACTGTCATTGGTGTTTATATTTTGTGTTGGCATAAAATGAGCCTACTATTGTCTTAATTTAATAAAATAAAACTCTCTGGCTGGGCACTGGAGGCTCATGCTTGTAATCCTAGCTACTCAGGAGGCTGAGATATGAGGATCTCAGTTCAAAGACAGCCCGGGCAGGAAAGTCTGTGAGACTTTTATCTCCAATAAGCCACGAGAAGACAGAAGCGGTGCTGTGGCTCAAGCGGTAGAGCGCTCACCTTGAGCTGAAGTGTAGGACCAGCACTGAGGCCCAGAGTTCAAGCTCCAAGTCTGACCAAATAAATCATACAAAACAACAAAAAAACCCAAAAACTCTCTGATTCTATGACAGGATACATTTTGTGGGTAATGGTTAAGACCATGTTGCCATTCTAAAAAAAATATATATCACCCCCAAAAAGAGGAACAATAGGAAATGTATAGCAGGAAACTTATAAATCTTAATGGACTAACAGTCTGTCAGTTTGTTTTAACTATTCATCAAAAATGAAAGTAATACTCGATAATATTTTATTAAGGCTTTAAAATTTCTTTGAACTTGACATTTAAGATTCACTTTAAAAAGAAAATCAATAGGTGACAGTGTTTTCTCCTTAGTTTTCCAAAGAAATGATTATTTCATCATTATAGTGTACAGCACAATATAACCAGAGAGCATTTGTTAAGGAAAAAAAAATCCCATTCTCTGTTTTGGTTGTCTGTATTTAAAGCTGCATACCACATCCTACCCACCCTATTGTCTGTCTTCTCATATGAAACATTTCAGTAAATGTGTCAGCCAGCAAAGTTTTACAAAATAGCATACTTTCATTCATTGTGCTTTCCAAAATATATCTCACAAATGCCAACAACAAAAAACAACTTAAAACATCTGTGGATTTTTCTATTTATGGTGCAAAGTAATCACTTTCCATAATCCTTAGAACCAGCTCTACACATGCATTAAATGCTCTTTCACTTCTAGGCTTTAGAACAGCAGCATGTAACAATGGTGTGCATGTTAATTTGTTCACCACATCTGGTTTGTTTACAGCAAGGACTGTCTTCATGGAAGATGGTAATAGATGAGTTGTGCAATTATGTAGTTTAAAAGGGCTCTGAGTTGGGGATAAAGAATATCCATTTATGTGACTAAATATTTAAATTAAATCCTATAATGTATACTCCTTCAATTTTATGGATAAAATATTCTACATTCTAGGTTTTTTTAAAAGAAATATTGTACGTTGTTTCCTTGGTGACAACGTAATTGGAAGACTTTAAATTTTCCTATACCATGGCCATCTGAAATGAGATGGATGTACTTAGGTTAACATAAAGAAATTTTGGGACAGCATTATTGTTTGAATCTTGGATGGGATTTGATTGGGAATTGTGACAGGCTTTCATAGTATGAGAAGAAAAACAAAAGACCATACTAATACTTTTATCTGCCACATTGTTTTATTAGTTTATTCAAACACACACATATAAACACACAGATACCCATTATGAAGACCCACTCAGTCTGCAAGAAACTATTTTAATAGAAATTCCATAAAATATTTAGTCTGTTGAGATCTGATTAGAGTTTATAGAAATATCTAGTGGCTTCCACCCCTGGACAAGTTATTATCATTGGTGAAGATGTTGCCACTTCATTAAAAAAATAAAAAAGTGCAATGCACATGTTTATACATGAATAATCTAATGATTAAATCAACTAGACACTAGAACTACCATACCACATCAAGTCTCAATTTACTTAAAAGCACCAAAATGTTAGTGTTCATGAATATCACTCATTGTTTAAAAATGACTAGTCAAAACAAAGTTTATATTATATTTGAAATTTGAAAAATGAAAATTACACTCAGATTTGCTGTCAATATCTTGTTTCCATGGATACATTTTTTTCAGCATATAGGGAAACAAAAAATAAGGGTTTGTCACATAGAATGAAAAATATAAAGGTAGACTGCCTTTCCTTAAGATGATAAGTACATGCAAATCGTGTGATTTATTCAAAGATACTATAAAAATTCATAAGAGGATTTATGATCAGAACTCATAGGTAAGCAAAATAACTGGAAAAATGTAAATGTTAATTGTGCTTTCAATATAGGAAGACAAGTTTTCAATTTATGAGCCTATAGAAGACGATATTTTATCTGTAACACAATCTACTTTTAACTGCTAAAAGCACTTGCTTAATCTCTAATTAGAAAGGGAAAAATGAACTAACATCTTACATGATTGTTTTGACAATTAATTGGTATATTGAAGGTCAAAGGGAGGAATTGGAGATTAATGTAATCTTTTTCCTCTCTTCTGATTATTACACCGCAATAGCTGTGAATTCAGGAGTCTCATGCAATGTACTCACAGCTGAATTACTAATATGCTTAAAAATATAGAACATAAAATTTTGAGCAGGGTTGCCACATCATTTAGGAATGCAATTCCTTCATATGAGCTTCAATTTTTGTAGCTTTCCTTGTGGGACTAAAAGGTAAGAAAGCACTGTAGAAACAAGAATTCCTGTTCAGCCAAGTAGAACATCCACATGTTGCAAATTTTCATTCCATAAAGACTCTTCGTTAGAGTACTTTCATTTAATATACTTCTGCACATCATCCTTCCCGGTTGGATACAGGAAAAAAGATAATTTTGTTTGAATATTATCTTACATAAATTAGTGTGTACAGAGATGATTTGTATAACTACAGATGTTTGTAATAAATGTAAATAGGGATCATGTCACAACTAAAAAATATAAATAAAATCACATAACAAGACCAGAAGTCACAGAATTTTGTGCATGAAAACATACATTAGATTAGTTGTAGAATTTCTATTTTGAGAAAAACTTTATATTAAAGTATAATGCACTTTACTAAGAGTTGAAACATTTTATTGAAAAATATATTCTTAGAGATATTTTTGCTTCATAATTTTAAGAAGAAAAATGATCCCAAAATAATTACTCCTTTATTGTTTTCCTGTTTCCATGTGATTAACCTCCGAATTAGAAAACTAGATATATGATTTAATTTAAACAAAAATATTTATTGAATATAAAAATCTCTACTCTCTACATTCTTCACACTAAGATCACCAAATATGTTGAATCTTAAATAATTAGTCTCTTTTTGACCTATGTTAATACTATTTACAATGTGAGTGAAATGCTTAAAAATAGTATTTATTTTAGGTTAATTGCTCTGAAGAGACAATAAATGATATTATCAAAGCCTAAAAATTATTAGATTTAAAATTTAGAATTCAGGAAATGATTTTGACCAATCTAGTTACTGGAGCCTTCACTACAACCTCTTGAGACCATTTATATTGGTGAAGCAAAAATCTGAGGTTAAACATTTATGAATAAAAAATCATGTCATTCTGAACATGTAAAGCTACATATATAACTGAAAATTTAGCTTTTAAATATCTGAATATGCTAGTACATTTAATTGCAGAGCAAGTACTTGTTCTGAAGGGAGTTAAAATAGCATTTATTCTGAAATGTAAACCTAAGTATTCATTTGAATAAAAGACAATGTTTAAAATATCACTCATTCAAGAGAAGATGTACTGTTAGATGTTTTTCATGCCAATTATGTTCTCTAAACTTACTACAAATACTAGATTAGTAAACCTAATTCATTCCTTTGTAGGGAAACAGAAATTCAGTTTCCTAAAATGCATGATTATAACTATTTCTCAAACAATTACTAAGTAACTGTTTCATATTTTTGTCATGGAATATTATTTGATTTATTTTATTCATTAAGTTAAATAATTGGCCAATAACAGTATAAATTATGCATGAACAAAGTTTATCTAACGTAAGTATTTCACAAGACATGTCATGGTTCTCTTAAAGAACACTAGAAGGCAGTGTACTTTTTATTAATTTTTAGTTATTTTGTTAATGGATATTAATTGTCAGAAGTGGCGATTTCATAATATATTTAAAGTATTTGATTATACTCCTCTATTTCCTTTTCATTACTCCTACCTCCAAAGATCTTCTGTTTTTCACATAAAATTACATCTTTATATATGCACATGTAAACTAATTTGGAAAAGTTAAGCTAAATTGCAGCTTAACTCAAGATGTACAGTGGATTAATAGGATGAATAAAAATTGAATACTTTTTTAACTTTTGAATTGAGCTATCATTATTATTGTGGTTTTATGGTTAGGGTTAGGATCCCAAAAAGAATTAGAATTAGGATTAGAGAAATAGAAAATTTAGGTTCAACAATGGATGAACCATTTCAACAATGATACTCACAAGACATTATGTTGAAAATGAAGTGTTCCTTAATGCTAACACGAATCGCAGCTGTAACTGAGACCTAACTTTCACCCTAATTATAGTCCAATTCTAATGTTTAAGAAAAAGAATCTAGTTTTTAATCATTCTAATGAATACTCCAGTTTGGACTCTGGAAATGAATACAGTTTGCCATAATTCCCCAAAATTTCCTGACTCTACCTCTGAAGTTATCTTGTTCCCTAACATAAACAATTTTATTACTTGTCCTCAAATTATCAGGAAAAATACTGTAGTTTCCATTGATCCTACCTTTTTCTGAACCCCTGTACCCTAAAACAGTTTCAGATTTACTTACCACCTAGTCCATTACTTAACGCTCTCAACCTAAACCTTGCTGGAAAAAGCTCATTAATCATTACAAGAAGGATCACTGAGAAATAAATATAATGATAATGCTCTAGTTACTGTTCAGTGTCATATTTTTTATTCTACTTGTTAGTGAAAACTCAATTTTATAATAAAAACTTTCTTATTCATAACAGTAATCATAATCAGAACAAAATACTGACCCTGGTCTTAATCCAAATTATATAACACTAACAGAAGTTCACTAGTTTTCACTCATCCTAACTTGATTCAAATAAACATTCCAAACATAGGTTTCAATTTTTTCCAATATCTGAGTCATTTTCTAATCTAAATATAATCTTAACTGGAACATTGAGAATAACCATAAGCGTAATTTTAAGTAGAATCTAATATTAATAGCAATACTCTAGTTCACATTCATTGTAATTCGCACAAGGATTATATTAAAATTTATTTTGAATTTGAGCCTCATTTTTTCTCCTTCACTCAAACCCTAACCATGGCTGGAATCCTAACCATAACCTTGACACTAATAGTATCCCAATTCAAAAATTTATGAAAAATGCTCGTTTTGTGCAATCCTAACTGAAATTCCACTTGCAATTCCTGAAATAAATTGCAGGTATTCCTAAACCCTATAGATTTTCTCACTCTTATCTCTGAATGTATCTTGTTCCATAACAGGAATCATTATACCCATTGATCTCAAATCCTGATATTATGAAATACATTGTACTTCCATTATCCCTTCTTTTCCTGAATTCCTAGAACCTAAATAACATTCAGCTTTACTTAACATTTAACACATTTCTTTTTTTTCTTTTGTCTGGCGTGGGGCTTGATCTCTGGGCCTGGGCTCGATCCCTGAGTTCTTTAGCTCAAGGTGTGAGCTGAACCGCTTGAGCCAGAGCACCACTTTTGGGTTTTCTGGTGTTTAATTAGAGGTAAAAGTCTCACAGACTTTCCTGCCTGGGCTAGCTTTGAACTGTGATCCGCAGAAATCAGCTTCCTGAGTAGCTAGGAAAATAGGCATGAGCCACAAGTTTAACCCATTTCTTTACTCTATCCTCAACACCAGTTAACCAGAAACCTAATCCTAAACACAGACTGATTTAACACCAACTGGTTAATGTAAGGAAAATTATTTAGATTTTATTCAATCGCATATTTTTTGCTTCTATTTCTTAGTGGAAAATTTAAATTTACCCTAAAGCTTATCCTTCCCTAACCCTAACCAGAACAAAAAAGTATCTCACTCTTTAAACCAAATTATATCTGAATCTTTAAAGTAACACAGACATTCGTTTTCATTCATTCTAACTATGATTCATTCTTCTTAAAATATGTGGCAGTTTTACACAATATCTTGCATCTTTTCCCCATCCCAACCCCAGTTCTAACTAGATCACTTTGCCTAAGCCTACATATAACCGAATCAGCATGTTAGCAAGCCTCTTTTTCACATTTATCCTAACTCTTGCTCAGAGTGTAAGTCTAAAATTTACTTGCATTTTGAACCTAAATTTTTTCAGTGTTTTCCTATTTCCTGTCAGGTTTAATATTTCATTATTTTAAAAAATTTATTTTGTTGTTAGGATGATTTAAAGAGAGATTAGTTACATATGTAAGGGAAGGAATACATTAAAGCCAATCTTATCTAATATTAATATAACTACTCTGGCCTGTTTATGAGGTCCAATTTTAATTTGTAAAGATGATGTACAGAAGGGATCCAATTACATAAGTCAGATAATGAGCACATTTCTTTTTCAACAGTGTCACCTCTTCCCTCATGTTCTCCCAGCTTTTCCCTTTCAATCTCCCTCCCCCATAAGTTGTATAGTTCATTTACAAGGTAGTGTCTATTGAGTGGCATTGTTACATTTGTTCACCCTTTGTCCCATCATTTCTTTGTTTCCCCTTGCCCTTTCCAAACTTACATATAAGACCAAAGGTGCAGAAATTAAAACAAAACAAACAGCATCCGAATTCAGATGGAAAAAGCAAAATAATAATAATAAAAAAAACTATCATTATCATTTCTTGGAGATCAATTTGATGAACATTATTTGATATGATAATATTTATATAGCTATTGAGCCTTTTTGATCCTCTCCAAAGGGCATCCTCCTTTGATCTCACTGTTTAAATGTTTAGGATCCCATGTAATTTATCATGTCCAAATGTAATGTTTTCTCTTCTAACATCCAGGTGTTTTAAGTTGTAGAATTAGAGGCACATTCTAATACAACAAATGAGGGAAATTGGGCAACCTATATTGCTTTGAGTCTGATTTGCTTCACTTAATATAGGTTTGTTCCAAGTCTTTCCATTTCCTTATGAATGGTGTAATATCATTTTTTCTGGGTGAATAGAGTTACATCATACTGAAGAGTTTCTTCATGGCAAAGGAAAAAGTTAGCAGGGTATATAGAAAGAGGACAGAATGGAAGAAGATTTTTACTAAGTAAGCATTAGACGTGGGTTTACATAACTAACCCATACTTACAGATCAAATAAACCCTCAAATAAACAAGAGCCCAATTAATATATGGGATAATGACTTAAAGAGAACTTCTTAGAAGAAAAGTAACAATGACAAATAGACATATCTTTCTCCATGAAAGAAATGCAAATCCAAACAACAATGAGATTCTTCTCATCCCTGTTACAATGCCATTATGAAAAAATGAACAATTACAGATACTGATAGGGAAGTTGTTCAAAGGAAACTCTATTACATTGTTGGTGGAAATGTAATCTTGTTCAACGACTTTGGAAAACACTATGGAGGTTGCTCACAAAACTGAATAGAGAGCTCCCTATGATCCACCAACTCCACTTATTGGCATTTATCCAGTAGAGCAGAAGACCACACTGAAGGTGCTAGCACAATCGTGTTCATTGTTGCATTATTTTCTGTAGCCAACATATGGAATCAGCCCAGATGCCTCTCACTGCAAAAAGGGATCAAGAATCGATCCCTATTTACAAGTATGTGTGTATATATACATACATAATCAAATTTTATTCATCAATCAGAAAAAATAATATTGCACCATTATTTTTTGGGGGGGCGGTCCAGTCGTGGGGCCTGAGGTCTGGGGCCCCGGCGCTGTCCCTCAGCTCTTCAGCTCAAGGCTAACGCTCTACAACTTGAGCCACAGTGCCACTTCTGGCTTTTTTCTTTTTGCTTATGTGGTGCTGAGAAATCGAACCCAGGGCCTCACGCATGCAAGGCAAGCGCTATACCACTGAGCCACCTTCCCAGCCCCTATTGCACCATTCTTAAGGAAAATGACAGACTTAGAAATAATCATATTAAGTGAAATTAACTGGACCCAGAGAAAATTAGGTTGTATGACTTTCCTTATGTTTGGTAGTCAGAAGGTGCGTATAAATGTAAAAGTAAACATAGTGGCTGATATGCTAGGAGGTAAATGTATTATCTGAAGTATTAGAGTCCATGGAAAGAGAAAATAGTATAGTTCTCTTAAAACATTAAGTCAAAACCCAACAAAATAAATACCAGTAAATGTGTACTACAAGAAAGGACAGTGGGGGGCAAGGTGGGAGGGGTAGGAAATTGAAAAGGATAGAATACAGGCAAGAATCCATTGCATACTTCCCAGAATTGAAATATACAAAACAATGGGTAGTGTGAAATGGGGATGAAGATGTTGAAGTGGTAACACAATTCCAAGTGTATTGTATACATAAAATGTTTTGTTAAATGGCAAGTAATTCCATACATAACATAATATTGAGATAAGTAAGGACTGGGTTTATTGGGAGGGGTGGATGAGAATGTTGAAAGGGTTGACACTGTATTCATAAACTGTTTCAGTGAATGGCAACTCCTTTGTACAAATACTTAAAGATAATAAAAATATTCCAAATGTTAATTATGATAGTTGAATAGAACATTGAACCTCAATTCAATTCCCATTTAATAATATTTGTAACCTGGAGGTTTGGAGAATAAAGTTCAAATAATAAAACATTATGAATAGTTTTTTCAAAAATTTGAAATTTAAATCAATATACTACTTTGCTTTTTGTTCTCTATTGGGATGTTATAAGAAAATACTTCAAAGTAAGTGGATTAAAAACATCCGGACTATATTACCCATACTCTAGAAGCTTGAACATTAATTATAAAAATGGTTATTCAAAGCAAATCTTTGTCTTATGGGGGTCTACTTTCTGGTTCATTATAATCTGTTTGCTGACTAGTTATATTGGGCTTCTTTCATCAGGATCATTATTGCAGGGTCATCTCTGAAAGTCTGATTCTAATGTTACCAGACAGGGGAATAGAATTTCAATGCGTGTAATTGGAAAGAGTTACAGTGTCCAATACATTATGCAACTTTTTCTTTAACTCAGTGTAGTGTATCATTTCTATATTATTTCATAGAAAATAATAACTTTAGGACAAACCCATATCGTGTAATTTATGTGAATGATTCTTACAATGGGAATAATTGTAGTGATGACAAAGTGAAGTATGATTGTTTTGTGGCTCTTGAATCACATCATGGGCAATCATGTAAACATGTTCAGCCTTTCTAAGGCCCTTCTGATGTATTTGACCAATCTCCAATGAGTTAACTGCTTTCAGAAATACAGATCTCCTTAGATTTTAATTGCTGTCTGCTATTAAGTCTCCCACAGACACCAAATCAGAGTATGCTATTTTCTCTGATAAAATATGTAATTGTTATAATTAATATAATATGAAGTCTGTAATATTAATAGCATTATAAATACTAGTGTGACATACTAAATACTAAAGTGACATACTTTGGTTACATCAATTTTTAGAATATTAATAACAATGCAAATAGTTATTTATAAAATGAGAAAAAGATTTGTGTACATATTTACTAGAGATGCAAACAGATTCATCTGGTTGTTTCTGATCCTTCCTTTGTTGGTTTCATTCATGCATGGAGAACATGCAGAGAAGTGACAATTGTAACCTTGCGTTTACAAAAGGGTTAACTTACATGAAGTTTATGTTGGGCTAAATAACAGATTTTGTAAATTATATTGTTTTTGTCCCTTCCTTCCTTCCTTCCTTCCTTCCTTCCTTCCTTCCTTCCTTCCTTCCTTCCTTCCTTCCTTCCTTCCTTCCTTCCTTCCTTTCTTCCTTCCTTCCTTCCTTT
The DNA here is from genome assembly GCF_019054845.1 of Dipodomys spectabilis. Lineage (NCBI taxonomy): Eukaryota > Metazoa > Chordata > Mammalia > Rodentia > Heteromyidae > Dipodomys > Dipodomys spectabilis. The sequence goes on along the minus strand of NW_024870798.1, from coordinate 8,749,597 downwards.
CTTCCTTTCTTCCTTCCTTCCTTCTGTCTTTCCTTCCTCCCTTCTTCCCTCCATCCCTACCTCTATCTTTTGCTCTTCTTTTTTCTTTCCTTCTTTCCTCCTTTCTTTCTTTCTTTCTTTCTCTCTTTCTTTCTTTCTTTTCTTCTATTCTTCCTTTCTTTCTTTTACTCATAATATGTCTTAAGTGTATACATAAAATACCAATGTGTTATGAGTAATTATAAATATTAACTAGATTAATATTAATTTTAATGACCTATGTTATATCTTAAAGCAAATTGTACTAAAAACCACTTCATAAAAGTTGCAGGATATGAAACAAATATTACTATTCATGATATTGCTTATTTCTTCAAACTAAAATAAGAATTTAGACATAATGTGCATGTGTGTGCATGTGGGTGTGTGTTATTCTTGTGATTTGAACACAAGGCCTATACCTTCCTTTTTTTCACTCAAGGATAGTGTCCTTACGTTTGATCCACAACTCCACTTCTGGCTTTCTCTGTGTGTGTGTGTGTGTGTGTGTGTGTGTGTGTGTGAGTGTGTGTGTGTGATTAAGTGAGATGTGTCTCACAAACTTTCTTGGCAAAGCTAGCTTTGGACCACAGCTTCCTGAGTAGCAAGGATTACAAGCTTGAGACCCACAAATTCAGCATAGATATAATATATCTAAGAATAAAATAAATTTATTATTTGAATTCTAGAGGCTCAATTTAATAAATTAACATTTAGATATTTGTTTAGTTGTTAAATCTGAACCTGCACTGTGGAAAATATTTTTGGATTTTGGTATATTATTATAAAGATATGTAAAAATACTTTTCATTTTTTGACAACATATTCAGGATAGTTAAAGCTTTTCATAGGCAGGATGGTTAAAGTTTTTCATAGGCATTGATATATTTCTTATTCTAGTCTCTTTAAATAAATGTATATGTATACACACTATGTGCATATGCATATATTCATACTTATATGTGTACATACACAAATACCTTTATATGTATACATTTATATGAATATACAGATGTGTACATACATGTTTATTATTATTTTCATTTGTCTGTAAGTTAGCATTTTAATTTATTTGCCAAATATGTCCTTTATTGTTTTTACTTTATTGTATTTTTATTGTTAAAATGTTGTATGGAGGAGTTACAGTTGCATGAGTAAGACAATGAATACATTACTTGTTGATCATTATTACCCCTTTCCTTCCTTGTTGTTGTCCCACAATCCCCTCCCTCCCCCAGCTCCCACATTCCTTTCTCTCCATTCTTCGCAGCATGAAATGATAAGGTTGATTTCCAATATAGTCTTATTGGTATCTGTGTTGCAATGGGTCATCCTCTGTCCTTGTTTCAGCGTTTAGTAATTCCCTTTACCCTCCCCAGATTAGACATGTATATACAAGATGCAGGGTATCAAAATCGAGTACAGTGACAAGAGGAGATATTCCAAAGGGGAAAGAACATACTAAGGAAACAACAACAACAAAAATGAATAAAATGACATTGTACATTTACAAAAGTAACTATAGAGACTGAACTTCCAAACATGTCCCTTATTACCAAGGTAGTTATTGCAATTCATGTCCTTATTATTTTTGGATCTTCACTAAAATGTTTTGTAGCCTTCCATGTGGACTTATATGTTCAATTTTTCCTAAATCTATCTACTCATAAGATACCACTCAGCTCTCGTTGGAAGCCAAAAAAGCAGCTTTCTACAGCTTGGTTCCAAATCAATTGTATTTTTTCTTTGTACTAAGAATACTGATTCCAGCCCAGTGCTGGTGGCTCATTTTATAATTGTACCTAGACAGGAAGCTGAAATGAGGATCGTGGTTCAAAGCCAGCCTGGGCAGAAAAAGTCCATGAGACTCTTATCTCCAATAAACCTACAGAAAACTAGAAGTGGAGCTATGGCTCAAGTGGTAGAGATCTAGCCTTGAGCTGAATAGATGAGGGACAGTGCCCAGACCCAGATTTCAAGGTCCACGACCACCACCAGCAACAACAACAACAATAAAGAGAATACTTACTCAAAAGGCAAGAGCATTAAGCAGTCTTAAAGATAGGCTGAAGTCTAATATTTTAGTCTTATGTTAGATACCAAGGGCCTTCTATTCTAATGAGCCATGAGCCCTCAAAATGTTGACCAAATTTCTTAGTTTATTATTACTATAAGTATTAATATAAGTATGTATTTTCTATCTTTCATTTCACCACAAAAATCTGTATTTATCCTTTATGACATACTTGAATATCAATGCCTTTGGAAGATATTTATTAATTGGTGTATATTAATTGTACAAAGAAACCTTATTGAAATATTTTACACACTCACATATTGATCAAGGGCTTGATTAACCCATTTCTGTCTTTCTCCATTCCCATTGCCCCTTATTTTTCATCTGTTTTCTGTGAATTTTTTTGTTCCATCTCCACATATCGTCAAAATGTATTAAAGTGTTGTTGACTTTCCCTCAATGAAAATTATGCAATGCTGAATATAAAAGCAAAAGTCTAAGTAAATGGAGACATATACTTTTTATGGATTGGAGGATACAATTGAGCATAGATATTAATTGTTCCCACACCCCTTTTTTGGGGTCAAACATGGGGCTTGAAATCTAGTCCTGGGCACTGTTCCTCAGCTCTTCAGCTCAAAGTGAGTGCTCTACCCTTTGAGCAACTGTGCCACTTCTTGTTTTCTGGTGGTTAATTGAGGATAAGAGTCTCACAGACATTCATGTTCCAGCTGCCTTGAACCGCAATCCTCAGATCTCAGCCTCCTATTCAGCTAGTATAATAAGCATGAGCTAACAGTGCCCAGCTTTACAGTTTTATTTATAAGTTTATGAAAATTTCTAAAAACACCTGACCATCACTCTTTGACTCATTGACAAAGGAAAATAAACTGGAATATATTTCTCTGTCTAATATTAAAGCTATGTTAGTGTAAAATTGTTATATTTGTAGAGGAAAGATAATACAGCTCAATGTGTCTGTAGGACACCAGATTAGAGCCACTTAATTATTATCAAGGAATATTTAATAAGAGTGTAAAACCAAACAATTGTGGAGTTACATTCTCTTTAATAAGTGGTGATATGTTAGACAATATTGGGGAGAATTAAAAAGTGAACATTGACTTAAAATAACAATTTATTCAAATATTAACTTCAAGCAGGATTTGAAGGTGGCATATAAAACAAAAAGAGTGATGCAAATGTATAACAAAGGAAGATGCCTTGACAATTTTGGAGATGAAACATACATAAATTTGGCATTAAAATTGTAGGAAAGGAAAACTCGATATAGAACTCAAAAATGTATAAAATAATTTAGTCTGTGAATGCTCATATGCAAGTAGTGAATAGAAGTTGGGAAGAGGGGACTCATGTATTTGAACCTAACTACTTGGTAGGCTGTGATGTGAGTATTGCTGTTTGATGGCAACCCACAAAATAAAGTCCCTGAAAATCTTATCTCTGTTTAATCAGCAAAAAAGCCACAAGTGAGGCATGACTGAAATGGTAAATTGTTAACAAATTGAAACTAATCTCAGGTACCCTGTGTTCATGTCCCAGGATCATACATAAACATACAAAACTAATAATAATACTACTAATTGTGATGATGATGACGATGATGATGATATGATGATGATGATGATATGATGATGATGATGATGATGATGATTGTAGGGCACATGAGCGGCAAAGATGGTGCTGAGAGGGAGTTGAATGGGCAGAGCACAATTTGCTTTCGTTCAGAGCATATCCAGCCTGTGGAAGCTTAGGTTCATAATAGGGTGTGACTTTGACAGTGATTGGTTCCTCTTCCTCCCTTGCCATGCTACCTGCTCTTTTTTGCTTTAAAAAGGCTGCTCTGTGTTAATAAATGAGTTTCTTCCTGGTTGACTTGACTCCCTGCTGGGTCCGATTGTTTCCCGGGCTGAGGGAGGCTGGGTAAAGGGTGAGCTGCCGCACATACATTTCCTCAGACCCTGGCCGTCTTTCGTGGGATGAAGACCCAACAGATGATGATGATGATTATGATAATCATGATGAAGATAATGTTGATGAAGTGTATCCATAAGAATAAAATATTTGCAAATCCTATACCTGAAGAATGCCTCAAATTATACTCTACATAGAACTCTCAAAAACTAAAGTTAAAAAGAACATCAATTAGAAACTAGCAAAATACATCTTGTGAAAAATAAGCCCAAGAAAGGCATCATTAGTCATCAAATAAATGCACATTAAAACAAAAATGGCATCATAAAACATGTATGAGAATTACTGCACATAATACAATATTGACCATACTAAATGCTATCAAGAAACAGAGAAACTGAATGCTGGCAGGAATCTCAAATGGGAAAGCTACTTCTGAAAATATTTTGACAGGTTCCTAGAATATGAAATATGCAACCACCTAGAGTATAGCACAGGAATTGAGCTTGTCAGGCTTTGTCTCATAAAAATAAATTTTAAACATTCACCCAAAGGCCAAAACACAGAGGATTATAGCAGCAATATTTCCTCTAGTTAAAGAAATGGAAATCAATTCAAGGTTTCTTCAGGTGAATGGGAAACGAATTGTGCTACTTTCTCTAATGACAGAACCAAAAGGCTAATCGAGTGAATACAATACAATATTAAGGCATAAAACAACAGGGAATAATCTACTATAGATTTGAGGGCAATCCTAAATGCTTATTTATTGCATAATCTAGAAGTCGGAGAAAAAAAATGTTTTGGTTTCCAGGATGAAACAGGTTTGGGATGGGACCAAGAGAAGTAGTGGGTTTAATTATAAAAGGGAAGCATGAGACAGACTTATTTTTGGTAAAGAAACGTGTCTGTAACTATTTATATAGAGTTGATAAAATTATATTGAACTTAATGCGTGCACAAAATCATTAAAACAAATGAAGTCTGCATAATACTTGTGAAATATTAATGTCCTACTTTTAATCTCATACTATAAATATTTAAAGAAACTGAAAAAACCTATTCAAGGGATTTCTCTATGTTCTTCTTATAACATCATAAATATCCATACTAATCTCAATTGAATTTAATGATATCTAGAAAACAGAAGTCAATATTGAATGTTTACAATGAAAAATAGTATGGGTCCATGTTTTAATTGAATTACGCCATGCTAATTAGAAGGCAGAGACCAAAAAACATCGTGAGAAAGTACAAAAAAGAAAGCAAGATATAGGGTAATTTCCCTGTTATCTCTAGTTTGTGGAAGCCATAGGTAAGAGATTATTGCTCAAGGGAGGCTTGGCCAAAAAGGAATACCTCATCTGAAAAATAATCTAAAGTGGTCAGAGCCTTAGCAACTTCAAGCACCAATAGTGCCAAAGGAAAGAAGAAAAGAAGAAAACAGGAAAGGAAAAGAAAGGAGAGAAAAGGAAAACTATTTCCTCTTCATTCTTGTAGTTTCATGTCATTGGATACAAGAATTTAGGGTATTTTGTTTACTGTTTTAGGATTCAGACCTCTCTCATATGAAAGCATTTATTTCAAGTAATTATTTGATTATTACTATTTATTAACTTATTATTAGGTCTTCTTGGAGATTGAACCTATGGTTTTGTATATATTAGTCTAGTCCTACAACTGAGCTTTACCCCAGCTCTCTTGTGTAGTTTTGATAATTGTTTATGAGTTCTTCAATTGACAGCTACTCTACTTTTCATCTTATCTTTTCTCTCCCACATTTTCCTGTCTATATTATAGTTTATGTGTTCAAAATTTTCTTCAATTTTATCTTGTAAACATAGAATTTTGCTTTTCAGTTTACAGAGTAGTCAATTTCCTCAGAAATGTGGTAATGCCGTTCTTTCCAATAGAAGCACAGATTTCCATCAATAGAACAGAATTGAAGACCCAGAAATGAATCCACTCCTATAGGCACATAATCTTTGATAAGGGAGCCAGAAACACAGGATGGAAGAAAGACAAATTCTTCAAAAACTTGTGCTGATGGAATTGTGTGCACACAGAAACCTGAAGTTAGATCCTTATATATCCTCCTGCACCATAATCGATTCCAAATGGATTGAAGACCCTAATGTAAGTCCAGATACCTTAGAATTTTACAGGAAGAGTTAGAGGAAACACGAGGGCTCCTTGGGACAGGTCAAAACTTCCAAAGTAAGGTTGGATAAATGGGATTACATCAAACCGAATTAATCATTTGTCAGACTCAAAAGACACGAAGAAAAGAGAGATATTGTAGCAGATTTATTAGGGAACAAACCTACAGATGAGAGCCTCAGCCAATGGTAAACCTTTAATCCCTTTTTGAACTAGGATACTTATAGTGAGTTTAGATGAATATAAGAGTTTTCTGGTGGGGATCAGTAAGAAAACAACTAATACTAAGACAGAGATAGCATGTGAAAAGAGTTGTAGCTGGAGAAAGGGAGAGATTAATGCTGTGGTGTCTAGTTCAAAGCCTTGGCTTGGTGTCAGCTTTGTAAGGTATAGGTGCACAAAGGAAAGTGGGTACAACAGGACTGGTTATTAACAAAAGCCTCACATAAGTCTGAAGCCTCAAAATAAGGACCCCAGTCTGTGTGGACCAAACTGTATCTTATATGAGGTTTTATTTAAATTAGCAAGCACAATTTTAGATTTTTTCAGAGTGGGATGGTGCATAGTCAGTCACAAGCAATGTCTGTTATGTCAGGTAATACAATCTACTCATTCACGTGTTACCCAGTAGCCAGGTTTCAACACAAATGAGTACAATGAGACTGTGATTTTTCCCTCTCCTGAATCAACATTCTGTCAAATGATTTCTGTCTTCCAGCTCTTTATGCAATATTTCTCATGATCTTTTCTACTATTTTGTCTTCATAATTGATGTTCATAGTACTTTTTATTGTTGTATTCTGTGTCTATGCCATTTTTAGGGCTTGAACTCAGTGTTTAATTGTCTTCCTTGTACATTTTGCTCATGGCTGAACACACTCTATCCTTTGAGCCACATCCTGTTCTTCTTCTTCTTGCTGGAAAATTGGAGATAAGTTTTCACATTTGTCTGTTTAGACTGACATTGAACCAAAATCTTCAGGTTTTAACTTCCTGAGTTTCTAGGATTCTACACATGAGCCACTAACACCAAGCTTTGCTTTACTGTTATTTTAGTTATGTGGTAGAAGAAAGTGGAAGCATATTTGTGTTAAATGTGCAATCTTCAAATACAAGTTGGAATCAACTTGATATAATATAACAGTTATCAACTTTAACAGTTAAATCAATGAATAGTTCACATTCCCACAGAAATATAATTGAAAACAAAAGGCATAATTGTTTTCCTAAAACAAGTAATGGAACCATAAACTTCTCTCACCATACAATTCATATTTTCTATGAGTTTAATTAGCAGACTTCCAATAGTAAAAGTAAATATATTAATTGTATACCATAAGAACCAAAGTGATTATAGTTAAGAATAGCTATTTCATCACAGCCAAAAGATAACTTTTCGAGCACTCTAACTAAAAAGAAATGTTACATACAGAAACTAATAGATATGATATAGCTTGATCATTACGCAACCTATAAATGAATGGGATTACCACTCCATACTTCATAAATGTGTAAAAAATAATTATGTAGCTAGGTGCCAGTGGTTCATGCTTGTAATCCTAGTTACTAAGGAGTTTGATTTCTGAGAATCATGGTTCAAAGCCAGCCTAGGCAGTAAAGTCCGTGAGACTTTTTGTTGTTTTTTTTTTTAATTTTGGTTTATCATCGGGCTTGAAATCTGGGCTTGGGCACTGTCCCTATGCTTGACAGCTCAAGGTGAGCATTCTACCACTTGAGACACAGCACCACTTCCGGTTTTCTGGTGGTTTTATTGGAGACAAGAGTCTTACAGAATTTCCTGCCCCAGCTGGTGTTGAACCGCAATCCTCAGATCTCAGCCTCCAGAATAGCTAGGATTACACCCGTGAGCCACTGGCGCCGGCTCCTTGACATTATCTTCAATAAGCCACCAGAAAACTGGCAGTGGCTCAAGTGGTAGAGCATTAGCTTTGAGGTCAAGAGCTGAGGGACAACATCCAGGCACAGATTTCAAGCCCCACGACCAACAAAATTTAAAAATAAAGTGTTAAAAATAAACCAATATTTTGGCATAAATGTTAAAATATAATTCTAAAAATTTTTGAATCCTCACTAGATATAATAGTTTATATAAATGAGGAGAAGTGTTTTCTGGTTTTGGTAACCATTGAATCAATTGTGTAAGTCACACATTTCTCAATCAATTCATATTTATGTATTTATATACTTATGTGCCATAAGTATAATTAACTGATAAGTGATAGGCAGTGCTGTTTTAGGAATCTCCCTTGGCTTTCTAACATTAAACTTTCTACCCTAAAATCAATATGCCCTCCAACCTTGTCAGAGATTTCATTGACAGTAAAGTTACTTATCTCATTGGAGCAGAAAAGTATAAGCCATAATTTTTTTGGAATAACTGTCACATGTACATGTATTTCACTTAGCTTAAGAACAATGCCAGTAATAGCAAAATGTCTTCTGAGCTTTTCAGTCTCATAAGAGATGAAAATCTTTAATTATATATCTATTTTTTCTGCCTAACATCCTATATCTTAGGAAGATCTTTTTGTGTAACACTGTATTCCTGATTAGAAGACTGGAACAAGGGCAATAATGAAAATAGCCAAGGAAAATACTTGGAAACAATTTAAACAGCAATGGCAGAAATGCCTGTTTTCATTGGTTTCAATGAGAATATACCTTAAAGTATGTTTTTTGTTATTTAAAGTGCAATAATTAAACTTTAATTAGCAGTGAAGAAGGGAATAGAAAACTGTGTTTGAAGACAGCTTGACTTTGAAAAATTCAACAAAAGCATAATGGATTTTTCTTGTTTTTCTATATAGTTGCCAAAATAATAGAGAGCAACACCCAAAGGCAGGAAAACACCTAAGCCAAAGCAGTAAACTTTTGTCTATAAAATAATTGTATGTGTCTGACTCTTTCAAAATCAGGCTTGCAAGGAGGAAAAGTGTATTTGCTTTAGTGTGAAAAATAAAAAAATATAAAAATCCTTTATTAATGTTTTACATAATGATCCCCAAATGTGAAAACAAATATAGGGAGCATCTTATTTAAATATTATTTAAATATTGTTGAGAATTTCAAGACTTCCTTTATGTAAGGCCCTTTGAAGTATGTACAGCATACCTGTGTACAAAGCCAGTGACAACAGGCAAATATGACTAAGTTTCCCCAAAAGGATCTATGAAGTCAATAGTTGTATTCCCAAGCAGTTGAAAAAATGCTTACAAAATGATTCAGTGCACCTACATTTGTGGAGTTATTTAAGTTATGAATTCTTTGTTAGACATATTCTTTTCTTTTAAAAATTTTCAAATATTAGCTTTATAATAAACTTCGTCTAGTATTCCTTGGTTCAAAACAGAAATCTTGATACATTTGATGTCACATGGCTTTCTTACTTTCTCAGTTCAAAGCCAACCCAGAGAGGAAAGTCTGTCACATTCTTATCTGTAACTAAACACCAAAAACGCCAGAAGTGGAGTTTTGGCTAAAGCAGTAGAGTACTAGCTTTGGGGGAAGTAGGCCAGGGAAGGCATTTGTTCAGGGACATGGTCCAGCCTCTGAGTTCAAGCTCCAGAACAAGGACAAACTACACAAACCAACAAGCAAAAGAAACCCACATATTTGTTAGGGACCATCCTTAAAGCACTGGTTTGAGAACAGTCTCCATTTGCTGATCATACTCAGTGGATCCTGCTTTTTTGGAATACAAATTGCGCTGGGGAATTTAGGACAAGACTAAAGGATTTAATAAATGACTTCTGCAACAACAGAATCATCTCAGTAGTGAAATATCCACGCATAAGACAATTTAAAACCTCCAAGTCTTTGTTTCCTTGTAATAGAACACTTTTAAAACAACGTTATTTCCTTTTATTCTATGCTGGCCTTCAAATGGCACATTGTTTCCTTTTGTAATACTTTCAAGAAGACGTTTACAGACAATTTTTATATGAATAAAGTACACACTTGAAAAAAGTCAGGGACAGAGTTTCCTTCAAGCCTTGGATTCTTTTTCTTTTTTCTAACAATGAATATATATATACATATATATTTTTTATATTGAAAATACTGTACAGAGGGGATACAACTGCATGGGCAAGATAATGAGTACATTTTTTTATCGAGCAATGTAGCCTACGCCTTGGTTTCCCCTTCCCATCCCTTCCCATCCTCACCTCTCCCCCCCCATCCAATCCTCCTTCCCCCACCAACAAAGTTGTAAAGTTCATTTTCGACTTAATGACATGCATATCTCATTGTTGCAATGGGTCCAACTGTATCCCTATTTAAATGATTTTTTTCCCTTCACCTCCACAAATTATAGCGATATCAAATACAGTGAAAGCAGGGGTAATTGTTATGCCATGGGAAGGGACATACAAAGCAATAAGGAAATCATTTTATAAATATGTTAGAAACAATCACATGAAACAAAAAAAACATTTGAATACATAACTTAGGGTTCATTTCCCTAACATCAACTTATCTGACCTTTTCTGTTTGACTCAGACATATACTAATTATTGCAAACAAGGAAAACCATGGGACCTAGGTTTCTTTGGGCTTGGCTTACTTCACTTAATATAATTTTTTCCAAGTCTTTCCATTTCCTAACAAATGGGGCAATGTCATTATTTCTGATTGAGGCATACGATTCCATTGTGTATATATACCACATTTTCTTGATCCATTCATCTACTGAGGGGCATCTGGGTTCGTTCCATAACTTAGCTATGGTAAATAAGGCTGCAACAAACATAGTCGTGCTGGTACATCTACTGTGGCCTTGTTTGTGAACATTTGGGTAAATGCCCGAAATTGGGATTGCTGAATCTTAGGGGAGCTCTATGTGGAGTCTTCCATACTGCTTTCCAAAATGGTTGAACAAGTTTTCACTCCCACCAAGAATTCAGTAAGGTTTCCTCTGTCCACATCCCCTCCAGCCTCTGTTGTTATTAGAGTTCTTGATTATAGCCTTTCTAACTGGGGTGAGGTGATATCTCAATATTGTTTTGATTTGCATTTTTTTTATGTCTAGGGAGGTTCAGCATTTCTTCATATGTCTTTTGGCAATCCTTCATTCTTCTTCAGAGAAGTTTCTCTTTAAGTCTTTAGCCCACTTATTTATTGAGCAGTTGTTTCTTTGAAGATTTGTTTTTGGGGGATTTAATTTTTTGAGTTCCAGGTATATTTTAGATATGAGACCCTTGTCCATTGTATGGCTAGTGAAGATCTTCTCCCAATCTGTGGGCTTTCAATTGATCTTGCTAGCTATGTCCTTTGTCATGCAGAAGCTCAGCAATTTCATCCAATCCAATTTGTCCAACCTTTCTTTGATTTGTTGTGTTTCTGGGTGTCTATTAAGAAAATTTCGGCCTGTGCCAAGGAGACCTAGTGTTTCTCCTATTCAATCACGTAAAGTTTTCAGGGTGTCTGCTTTGATTCGGAGGTCTTTGACCCATTTGCAGTTGAATCTAGTACAGGGTGACATATGAGGATTTAGCTTAAGTTTTCTACAAGTATTTAACCAATTTTGACAGCACCATTTACTGAAGAGGGTGTCTTTCTTCCATTCTACATTTTTAGCTCCCTTATCGAATATTAGATGACTATAGGTCTGTAGGTTCATTTCTGGGTTTTCAATTCTATTCCATTGGTCCTGAGGTCTGTTCTCATGCCAGTACCAAGCTGTTTTGATTACTATGGCTTTGTAGTTGAATTCAAATTCGGTTTTCATCTTCCTCCAGCACTGTTCTTTCTGAAAAGGATCGTTTCAGCTATTCAGGGTCTTTTATTGTACCATATGAATTTTTGGATTGCCTTTTCTATATCCTTGAAGAAAGAGGTTGGAATATTTATAGGTATCACATTGAATTTGTAGATAGCCTTGGGAAGTATTGCCATTTTCACGATATTGATCGTTCCAATCTAGTAGCATAGGAGGTTTTTTCCACTTTGTAAATTCTGTTTTGATTTCCTTTTTCAGATTTTTAAATCTTCATCATAGAGGTCCTTCACTTCTTTGGTTAAGTTAGTTCCTAGGTATTTTACTTTTTGTGGGGCTACACTGAATGTATTTGCTTTCCTAATTTCAGCCAAACCTTTCTCATTGTTGGCATAAAGAAAAGCCATTGATTTTTTTTTTTTTTTTTTTTGGTAGGCCATGGGGCTTGAACTCTGGGCCTGGGCGCTGTCCCACAGCTATTCAGCTCAAGGCGAGAACTCTACCACTTGAGCTACAGCGCCACTTCCGGTTTTCTGGTGGCTTATTGGAGATAGGAGTCTCACGGTCTCTCCTGCCCGGGCTGGCTCTGAACCGCGATCCTCAGATCTAAGCCTCCTGAGTAGCTAGGATTACAGGCGTGAGCCACCAGCGCCCGGCTAAGCCATTGAATTTTGAGGGTTAATTTTATACCCTGCTACTTTGCCAAAATTTTGAATCAGCTTGAGTAATTTTGGCGTGGATTCTGTGGGATTCTTTAAATACAAGATCATGTCATCTGCAAAGAGGGAGAGTTTTACTTCTTCTTTCCCTATTTGGATCCCTCGAATGCTTGCATCTTGTCTTATTGCTGTAGCTAGGCATTCCAATACTAGATTGAAGAGAAGTGTAGAGAGTGGACATCCTTGTCTCATTCTTGATTTAAGAGGAAATGGCTTTAGTTTTTCACCATCAAGTATAATACTGGCTGTAGGTTTGTCCTATATGGCCTTTACTGTATTGAGGAATGCTTCATGTATTCCTAGTTTTTTCCAGAACCTTCACATTAAGGGGTGTTGGATCATGTCAAATGCTTTTTCTATGTCTATTGAGATAACCTTGTAGTTCTTATCCTTGCTCCTGTTGATGTGATGAATTATATTAATTGATTTGCGTATATTGAACCAGTTTTGCATCTCTGAAATGAATCCTCTTTGATCGTGGTGTATGATTTTTTGGATGAATTGTTGAAGTCGATTGGCCCAAATTTTGTTGAGAAGTTTTGCATCAATGTTCATCAAAGAAATGGGTCTATAGTTCTCTTTCTTTGATGAGTCCCTGCCTGGTTTTGGGATGAGGTTTATGATGGCTTCAAAGAATGAGTTGGGTTGTGAACTTTCTGTTATTTCATTGAAGATTTGGAGGAGTATTGGTGTGAGCTCTGCTTTGAAGGCGCTGTAAACCATCTGGTCCTGGGCTTTTCTTAGATGGGCTCTTATTGCTGTTTCTATTTCAATGCTTGATATGGGCCCCTTAAGAAGCTTTAACTTATATTGGTTTAGTTTCAGCATCTCAGTATTTGCTAGGAAAAGTTCCATTTCTGCCCAGTTCTCAAACTTATTAGCATAAAGTTGTGAGATGTATTCCCTTATAATGTTCTGAATCTTGGTTGTTTCTGTGGTGATGTTTCCATTCTCATCTCTGAGTTTATTTATTTGGGTGTGTTCTCTTCTTTTTCTGTTAAGGTTTGCTAAGGGTCTGTCAATTTTGTTAATTTTTTCAAGGAACCAACTTTTTGTTTTGTGATTCTTTCTATGGTTTTTTTGGATTCTAATTCATTTAGTTCTGATTTAATTTCAATTATTTCTTTCCATCTACTCTACTGAGGTTTATCTTGCTGCTCTTTTTCAAGGAGGCTCAGATGTCTAATTAAATTGGTGGTTTCAGATCTCTCCAATTTGTTGCTATAGGAAATCAGAGCTATAAACTTGCCTCTGAGTACTGACTTTGCTGTGTCCCAGGGGAGCTGATAATTTGTGTGTTCATTTTTGTTGAATATCATGAATATTTGAATTTCATTTCTAATCTCTTCCATGTCCCACTCATGATTCAGCAGTGTATTCTTCAACCTCCAGGTGATACAGGAATTTCTTTGCTGACTTTTGTTGTTGAATTCTAATTTTATTCCCTTGTGGTCTGAGAGAATGCAAGGTATAACTTCAATGTTTCTAATTTGGACAATGGATTATTTTCTTGTATAGCAAAAAGGAACACACAAAGTAACTTGCACTTTGTCATTTCTCTATGTTCAATTTCTCCTTTGGGATCAGTTTCCACCTGCAGTAACATTTCCTTCTACTTACTTCCAGTAACAATCTATGGCACTGCTCGAGGTAAAATGAATGTTTTCAGGCTTCATTGAACTAGCACAAAGACATCTTTGGACATGAGATAACACGCCTTTCAGAGACAACTTAATAAATACAAAATATAAAATTTAAATGGCTTATAAAAACATTGTTCATGTACATATGGCCATATAAGATAATGTTAAGTCAAATGAATCCCAAGATAGGGACACAACTTGTTTTTTTTCTTTATTGCAATTGTTTTTAATGTATCAAAAATGTACTATGTGACTTTTTCGTTTCTCCTCCATGTTCTTCCCCCATCATATAACTCCTGTTTGAACTGAATATTATGTTGGTGCCTTGCATCTTGCATGTACATTTTTCTAGTGTGGAGAGGGGAAGGAAAACAACAAAATTCTGAAACAAAGATTCAGGATGACCTATTTTAACAATGATATGAACAAGACACTATGTAGAAAATGAACTTTACAACTTGGGGAGTTGAGGGGGAATTGAGTAGAGGGGGAGGGAACGGATAACACAGGAAAAACAAAAGAGGATATAACAATAGGAAATGTACTCATTACTTTACTTATGTAACTCTAAGCCCTCTGTACACTATTTTTACTATAAATGAAGAAACCATTATCCAGGAATACATTAAGTTCAAAATTCATAAGTGCTCTTAAATTAAATTTAACTGGGAGAAGATTCTCAGAAACGTTTATTTGTGTGTGTGTGTTTCTTTTGCATTATTTCCCAAGTGTACACAAGTTAACAGTAGAAGAATCAATGGGAATAATAAGAGAAAGAAAAGTTCAGTGTTTAAGTATAATGGTTCAATATACTATAGGAGATTCTGCAAATAAGACAACATTGAACCAATAAAGCCAAGGTCATTATGTAGATCTATGGGAGTGACATAGAGAAATAATTAATACTAAGAGGAACATGAACGATGAGGCCACTCTCTTTCAACTTCTATCTCTAAATCATGGTTGCTAATCCCACAAATTTGTAAAATGTACAATGGAAGAATAATTCTGGTTCCAAAGCAAGTTAGATATAAGAGCATGGACTTAACTGGAAAAAAAATCCATGGTGAGAAAGTGGGAATTATACTAGCAAAGAACTAGTGGACAAGATCTCATTTCTTTTTTCTTTCTTTTATCTTTTATCTTTTTTTGTTTCTGATGGTTGTGGCAGGTTTTGAACTCGGCCTGGGCAATATCTCTCCACTCTTCAGCTCAAGGCTAGTGTTCTACCTCTTGAGCCACAGCGCCACTTCCAGTTTTCTGGTGGTTAATTGGAGATAAGTGCCTCAGAACCTTTCTTTCCTACCTGTACTGGATTTGAACTGCAACCCTCAGATCTCAGCCTCCTGAGTAGCTAGAATTATAGGCATGAGCTCAAGTGATGGAATTCTAGTCATGAGCAAGATTGCTGAACAAGGTTGCTGAGGCTTTTGCATAAAAACATACAAACATACACATACACACAGAGGCATATATATGTACAAACCCACCTGCACAAATTAAACAACTCTCAAAATGTGGAGAAATGTTAGAAAACAATTGAAAATATATCCTGAGTAAGACTAGATCAAGTGATAATTTTTAATATTAGAAAGTCCTCAAATGAAATTTCTTCAAAGAAGTTTGAGATTATTACATACCTAGGGACCAGAGATAATAAGAAAGTCAATTAATCATTATTAAAGGGATTGGATCCATGGAAGAATGAATCAGTGACCCCTGCAGGTGCATCTGAAAATGTTCATATCCTGTGTCAAATGATAGAACATCTTGAAAATAGTACATACTGTACAGAGGGGTTACAATTACATGGGCAGGATAATGCATACATTTCTTACCAAGCATTGCAGCCTCCTCCTTTGTTTACCCTTCACATCCATTCCCAGCCTCCCCCTCCCCCCCAACCAAACCTTCCCCCCTACATAATCCATATAATATTTTAATCTGATATGTTGCTTTCAAATATTCTTCTAGTCTATAGCTTACCTTTTTCATTTTCTTAGTAGTATCCTTTGAGTAAGCTGTATTTTTTTGAAGGTAAATTTCATTTATATATTTCATTAAATATTAGTTTTAAATTTATATTTAATATATATTTTGTAGTCTTAATGCCCTCTCTAGGAATATTATCAACTTTAAATCATGAGGAATCTCTTCTACATTTTCCTCTAAAACTTTTATATTTTTTATTTTGCATTTATATGTTGTTACTATGCATGTTTTAAGGAATAAGACTTTAATGTGCTATTTCATGCAAATTGATGTCTAATGGCACAAAATTTGAAAAAATAACAAACTGCTTTGCAGAAAAGAAAATTGTACATAAACAGTTTGAGCAGTCAATCTAATGGATAAGATCATAGGAGAAGTTCAGAATTGCTAGTCTGTATCTATATTAAATAAACCACCAAACTATGGCAGGGAAATTTGATACAAGCCTGGAATTCTAGCACTCAGACTAAGACAGGAGATTAGAGAGTGGGATTACATAGTGATACCTTCCCTGGGCCAGGTAGTATAATTTTGTCTCAATGAAACAAGCCAAACAACAAGAAAGGAATTCACAGTTGGAAGTTTGGGCTAATTTTGTCATTGTGTTTTGAGAAGGCAAGTTTCTTGTTGAAATGCAACTCATATATAATCCTCAGTTGTGTTTTAAATGTTCTCTTCATTACACTAGATTTTTAGATGCAAAATGGCTCATGATTCCCAATCAAAAATTTGAAAAAGTAAGTATCATTCTGTTGGATTTCAAAGAAATAATGAAAGATTACAAAATTTTAAGCCTGGAAAAATACAAAGTTCATCTAATGTAGGACTTTATAGACCTTGCTAAATTAGAATTTATATTTAAAATAAATATTTTGGTTTTGTTTGTAATTTCATATTCTATAGGATACTACAAAATTCTTTTTAAGTAGAGGTTTTGACAAATTCACAAATGAATCTGGCATTTTATTTGCCTAAAATATTCTTTAAAGCGAGGTTTAATTTGAACTTAGTTAATTCATAATTCCAACAGTTCATGTATAAATTGATAGTGTGAATAATCTAGACAGAGTTGCCAACAAATGGATGATATTAATTTATAAATTTAGAACAAGCAATTTTTTGAGCTTTTGGTATAACATGGTATGAAGAGAGTAATTGTGTGAGGTCTTGGGTCTTCTATCTATTCATAATACAGGAAGAAATTTCCTTAATTACATGCCTCTGTTTACAATGAGAAAAATGCTAGGGTTGGAGTTGGTTTTTATATTTTGGTTTGTCCTCAGGTTTGAACACTGGGCGTGGCCACTCTCTTTGAGGTGGTTTGTGCTCAAGGCTCATGCCCGACCACTTCAAACTCAGTGCCACTTGAGTCTGGCTTTTCCTGAGAAATGTATTGGAGATAAGAATCTAAGGAATCTTCCTGACTGGTTGGGTTTTGAACCATAATCTTTTGATCTCAGTCTCCTGAATATCTATGATAGATAAAAAATATAAATAATATTTGCAAGTGTTCAGAATTGTAGAAATCCGAAAAATGTTGCAGCAAATTTAGTGTAGTGTACTTTCCACAATAGGAAAGGCATCATATTATCACAAGTGTAGTATTTTTTCACAATAGTGATAAGCTATTCATGATATGAATTAAGGGAATTTTAAGGTGCAACTTACAAATTGGAAACTGTTGGGCTAGGAAGACTTTATGGCATAAAAGCTTGGGATTGATGGTCACAGAAATAATAGCTTACTCTGATGAACAAATGTTTACTCTTGAGGAATTAATTATTACACATACTTCATAGTTATATTCTTCACCAGAATGTGGCTATTTTTTTCTGTTGATTTCTCAATATGTAACATCCCATTAGAAACTGCAGCTATTGCAGAATTAAATAACATGCAAACAGGTAATGTTTTGAATATCTCTGATATGAAATGCTCAGAATTTGAAAATGAGTAGTTAGTATTTGTAAGAACTTTGAAAAACACATATATACTGTCGTTTGAAGAATTATTCAGTTTTAAAAGTTAGGAGTTTCCAGAGAATTAAACTGTTTTTTGTTTTACTATGAGACAATAGTGAAATTATAATTTTTTGGAAAATTATGGCAGGTATATTGTGAAAATATTGTATATTTTGATAACATTCAAGTTGATGAACCTCTGATAAAGAAGGTGTAATTAATTCAAATTAGATGCCAAATAGTGTTCATTTTTAAAAAGGTAATGCACATAGAATAATATTTACTATAGCAATACAGTGAAATTATACTTTATGTAACTTATTTTTAGTTTAATTTTATTTTTACGGTGATATATACAGAGTTTGCATTAATTGTAAGGTAGTGAATACATAATATGTCGACATTTTGTTGATTCGTTCATCTACTGAATGGCATATTGGATTAAAACAGGTTTGCATATAAGTATCACGTAGGGTCTTTCAAAAATGACAGATGATACTTCCCCAGAAATACTAAAATAATGATTTCTACGTAAGAAAGTAATTTATGGTGGTACAATGTTGAAATATCTGGATGAGTGTAATTATATCTTGCGCTGAATTAGTCAGGAAGATATCCAATATCGTATGGGATAAAAATCGTAGTGACAAAATATTCCATTGAGAAATATATAGGAGGCTGCCAGAAGTATGAAGAAATTCAGATAATTTTGAAGAATTTAGAAATACAAGCTCAAATATGTTTCTGTAAATAAAAATTATGTAAGTGGAAGGGCAAAAGAAGGAGAAGAGTAGAAAATAACTGAAGCAGATCATTGTCCCAAGTTAGAGTATAAAGTCATAATCTAGAGTACGGAGGAAGATGGCAGAAGGTCTAGGCTAAAGAAGCTTTCACGTAGACAACAGTTTTAGTGTTCCAGTCAAGAGTCCTAGGCTAGACAATCACACCCAGTGTGCCATCACAGTACAGAGAGTTTGGCTAGAGATGGAATATCCAGGCAAGGAAACAGATCTGAGCATCAACGGCCAGAGCCACCATGCCTACAGAGAGAGTCCAGTCAAAAAGATGCCAGACACAGTGTGCATATTCTACTCAACACCAGGAAGAACTGTCAAGGAACAGATATATTCATGCTGCAGATAGCAGGCCAGAGAGAGCCCAGTAACCAAGATTCTGGCATGAGTAGAACCCTGACATCCTCACTCCTTCTCAGGAAGCAGAGGAGGGAAGGCAGCCCCTCTCCCACCACCAGAGAGCTCCATCTTTGATACTGACAAAGGCCCAGAAATTGATACTGACAAAAGGCCCAGACTTTTGACTGTGCAACTACAGGACTTTGGTTGATGCTTGCCTTAAAATAGTGTTCTAGCACAAAAGCGGTGTTACTTTCCTACCAAATAGAGGCATTCATGGAATCCAATAAAAGACAGCTGAAAGAAGTCAGGGAGGCCGGAAAGGGAATGTTGAATGGAGCCCAACAGAAGGAATGGGAGTCCAAGGAAACCATAACCGATCAACTAAGTGATTTGAGAATAAACACAACACCAAATTAAGAAAGTAATGAAGTTCATATAAGATCTCAAACAAAGCTCCAACAAAGAATTTGAAGTCATCAAAGCTGACCAAATAGAAGGAAAAGAAATTAAAAACAAAGTGGAAAGTCTTGAGAGCAGGGTAGACCATGCAGAAGATCGAATCTCAGGGATTGAAGACAGCCAGGTTATTTTAGAGAAAGAACATACAACTATCCAGAACAAATCCAAGAAATAGGATAGATTTATTCAACATTTGGAAGACACCCTCAGAAGGCCTAATCTGAGGATAATGGGAGTAGAGGAGAACCTAGAGGCAGAAGTTAATGGATTAGGAAATTTGGTTAACATGTTCCAAGCAGAGAACTTCTCAAACATGCAAAAAGATAAACCTATTCAGATTCAAGAAGCTTTTAGGACCCCAAATAGACAAGACTAGGACAGGATATCTCACCGTGACATTATAATCCCCACAGGATCAATTCCAAGGAAAAAAATCCTTAAAGCTTTCAAGGAGAAAAGATGAATCACCTATAAAGGGAAACCAATTAGAATAAACTCAGATATCTCAGCGGAGACAATTACAGCAAGAAGAGCCTGGAATGATATATGCCATGCTTTAAAGACAATCAACTATCAACCAAGAATACTGTACCCAGCTATACTTTCCTTCATAACTGAAGGCCAAACAAAAACCTTCCATACCAAAGAACAACTGAAACAATATATATCCACCAAATCAGCCCTATAAATGACACTTAACGATGTCCTACACATAGAAAACCAACAAGGCCACAATAAAGGTCAAGAAACTGCACCCAAACTGAGAATCCAAGAACCATAAAAAGAACCCAGTTGCTGCAGCCCCCAAGAAGGGGCATAAAATGTCAGGAACTCCCAAACAGCTCTCAATCCTAACTCTCAACATTAAAGGATTGACTCTCCAATTAAGCAACATAGACTGTCAAGTTGGATTAAGAAGCAAGATCCTTCTATCTGCTGCCTTCCGGAGTCTCATATTGCCCATAAAAACGAACACATTTTAAATGTGAAAGGCTGGAACAAAATCTACCAAGCAAACGGCCCCCATATACAGACGGAAGTTGCAATCCTAACAGATAAAATAGACTTTCAATTAAAATTAGTGAGAAGAGATAAGGAAGGTTGCTACTTACTAATTAAGGGATCTCTCCTTCATGAGAATACTACAATTCGATATATTTATTCGCCAAACAACCAAGCACCGAAATTTATTCAAGAAACACTACTTTCCCTCAAATCTGACATGTTTGGGACTTGAATACACCACTTTCCCCACTAGATAGATCAACGCGGCAAAAACTCAACAAAGAAACTGCAGATCTAAACTACTGCATAGACCAACTAGATTTAACAGACTTCTACCGTATATATCACCCAGCATCATCAGAACACACGTTTTTCTCAGCAGCACATGGAACATTTTCCAAAATAGACCACATTTTAGGTGACAAAACAAACTTTAACAAATTCAGAAACATTGAAGTTATACCTTGCATTCTCTCACACAACAAGGGAATAAAATTAGAACTCACCACCAAAAGCAACCTAAGAACGTCCTGTACCACATGAAGGCTGATAAACACACTGTGGAATGACCAGTGCATCATAAAATGCATTAGAAAGGAAATTCAAATATTCATGATATTCAGCAAAGATGAACACACAAATTACCACCTACTCTGGGACACAGCAAAAGCAGTACTCAGAGACAAGTTTATAGGCCTGAGCTCCAACACAAACAAATTGTAGAGATCTGAAATCAACAATTTAATGAGACATCTGAGCCACCTTGAATAAGAGCAACAAGATAATCCCCAATCTATTAGATGGAAAGAAATAATTAATATTAAATCAAAATTAAATGAATTAGAATCCAAGAAAAAACACAGAAAGAATCAACAAAAGAAAGAGTTGATTAATCGATAAAATTAACAAAATTGACAGAACTTTAGCAAATCTTAGAAAAAGAAGAGAACACATCCAAATAAATAAACTCAGAGATGAGAATGGAAACATCACCAGAGAAAAAACCAAGATTCAGAATATTATAAGGGAATACTTCTCAAAACTTTTTGCTAATAAGTTTGAGAACTTGGCAGAAATGGACCTTTTCCTAGCAAATATTGACATGCTGAAACTAAATCAAGATAAGTTAAACCATCTAAACAGGCCGATATCCAACATTGAAATAGAAACAGCAGTAAGAGTCCTCCCATCTAACAAAAGCCCGATCCCAATGGATATATAGTGGAATTCTACAAGGCCTTCGAAGAAGAGCTCACACCAACATTCCTCCAAATTTTCAATGAAATTGAAAGAGAAAGTTCACTACCAAACTCATTCTATGAAGCCATCATAACCCTCATCCAAAAACCAGGCAGGGAGTCATCGAGGAAAGAGAACTATAGACCCATTTCTTGGATGATTATTAATGCAAGAATTCTCAACACACTTTTGGCCAATCGACTTCAACAATTCATCCAAAAAAATCATACACCATGATCAAACAGGATTCATTTCAGGTTTCATTTCATGCAAAGTTGGTTCAATATATGCAAATCAATTAATATAATTCATCACATCAACAAGAGCAAGGACAACAAACACATGTTTATCTCAATAGATGCAGAAAAAGGATTTGACAAGATCCAACATCCCTTTACGTTGCAGATTCTGCAAAAATTAGGAATCCAGGAAATATTCCTCAGTACAGCAAAGGCTCTATATGACAAACCTACAGCCAGCATTATACTTAATGGTAAAAAGTTAAAGCCATTTCCTCTTAACTCAGGAACGAGACAAGGATGACCACTCTCTACACTTCTCTTCAATTTAGAATTAAAATGCCTAGTATAACCATAAAACAAGATGCAAACATTAGAGGGATCCAAATAGGGAAAGAAGGAAAACTCTCCCTCTTTGAAGATGACATGATCTTGTATTTAAAGAATCCCACGGACTCCACTCTCAAATTACTCAAGTTGATTCAAAATATTGGTAAAGTAGCAGGGTATAAAATTAACCTTCAAAAATCAATGGCTTTTCTGTATGCCAACAATGAGCAAAGCGTGCTGAAACCCTGAAAACAATTCTATTTGTAATAGCCCCACAAAAATAAAATACCTAGAAATTAACATACCCAAAAAAGTGGAGGATCTCTATGATGAAAACTTTAAAAACTTGAAAAAGGAAATCAAAACAGAACTTAGAAAGTGGAAAAAATCTCCCATGCTCCTATATTGTAAGGATCAACATCGTAAAAATGGCAATACTTCCCAAGGATAGCTACAAATTCAATGTGATACCTATCAATATTCCAACCTCATTCTTCAAGGAAAGAGAAAAGGCAATCCAAAAATTCATATGGAACAATAAAAGACCCTGAATAGCTAAAACGATCCTTAACAGAAAGAACAGTGCTGGAGGAATATCAATACCAAATTTAAACACTACTACAAAACCAATGTAATCAAAACAGCTTGGTACTGGCACAAGAACAGATCTCAGGACCAATGGAATAGAATTGAAAACCCAGAAATAAACCCACAGACCTATAGTCATCTAATATTTGATAAGGGAACTAAAAAAATAGAATGGAAGAAAGACAGCCTTTTCAGTAAATGGTGCTGGCAAAATTGGTTAATCACTTGTAGAAAATGAAAAATAGATCCATACATGTCATCCTGCACCAGGATCAAATCCAAATGGATCAAGGACCTCGAGGTCAAAACAGACACTCTGAAATCATTACAGGTCTGAAATCATTACTAGGTCTCTTTGGCATAGGCCAAAACTTTCTTAAAAGAGACGCAGAAACACAGCAAATCAAAGAAAATTTGGAAAATTGGGATTGCATGTAATGGCACAGTTTCTGCATGGCAAAGGATATAGCTAGCAAGATCAATAGAAAGGCTACTTATTGGGAGAAGATATTCACTAGCCATACAATGGACAAGGTTCTCATATGTAAACCATACCTGGAACACAAAACCTTAAATCCCCCAACAACAAATCCTCAAAGAAACTACTGCCCAATAAATAAGTGGGCTACATTGCAACAATGAGATGTACAAGTCGTTATGTTGAAAACGAACTTTACAACCTTCGTGGGGGGGGGCAGGGATGATTGGGGGTCGTGGGGAGGATGGGAAAGGATGGGAAGGGGAAACAAAGGAGGAGGCTAAAATGCTTGATAAGAAATGTACTCATTATCTTGCCCATGTAATTGTAACTCCTCTGTACTTTATTTTCAAAATAAAAATAAATAAATAAATAAATAAGTGGGCTAAAGACTTACAGAGATAATTATGTGAAGAGGAAAGAAGGATTGCCAATAGACACATGAAGAAATGCCCGACCTCCCCAGCTATAAGAGAAATGCAAATCAAAACAACATGGAGATGCCACATCACCCCAGTTAGAATGGCCATAGACAAGAACAATAATAACAGATGCTGGAGTGGATGTGGCCAGAAAGGGAACCTTACTTCATTGTTATTGGGAGTGTAAACTTGTTCAACCACTTTGGAAAGTTGTATGGAGGTTCCTCAAAAAACTCCTAGAGCTCTCCTATGACCCAGCAATCCCACTTTTGGGCATTTACACAAATGATCACAAACAATACCATACTAAATCTTCCAGTGCAACTATGTTTATTACAGCATTATTTAACATAGCTACGATATGGAACCAACCCAGATGCCCTAGAGTAAATGAATGGATCAAGAAAATGTGGTAAATATAAGCAAAAGAATTCTTTGCCTCCATCAGAAAGAATAACAATGCTCATTTGTTAGGAAATGGAAAGACTTAGAAAAAAATTATATTATGTGAAGTAATCCAGCCCCATAGAAACATAGGTTCCATGTTTCCCTTGTTCAAGTATCACTTCTTGTTTTCACACACCCAGTCTGTGTGTGAGGGTACTTTCTCCATGTTAAGCAATAGGGTAGTACTCACAATCTGAAGGGGAAAGTTCCACAGTTTAACCCTATGCCCACATTAGAGGGTGTATAATTTAAAGTATTTTGAGACAAACAGTAATACTAGAATTGAAATGCTCCTTAGGGACATTTTCTTGGAGCTCATTAGTTTACCCAGGAGAAATATAAATATCCAAAAATTTTGGAGCTAATTAGTAAATATCCGAATTAACACTAGATCCTAGATGTTGCATTATTACAAGTCAACATTGTATTATTGTTACATCAGAATCCTTCCCTACTTGCCAATGTGTAAGAGAAAATGAAAGAAAGGCATTAAAGCAAAAGCCTTATCTTTTTAGGAATTTAATCCTAGTGGTGAAGATAATGTCTGAACTCTTCCATTAAATAAAAGCTTAAAGTTTATAAGAGCACTTCCTACATATACCTGCCCATGTAATTGTAACCCCTCTGTACAGTATGTTCAGAAATAAAATAAAATTAAATTAAAAAAAAAAGAATTTGTGGAAAATTGTTTGACAGGGTTATTTCATCATGGAGATATCACCAAAACACTGTCCTTATTGAAATTCTCTATATCTTTTTAGTTTTCAAATCCAAATTGCATCTTTCCTTCAATATCTCTGCAACAGTTTTGACCTTTACTTCCTGCAAATTCTTTCTTTACTTCTGTAAATCTGTGTTTATTACTTTCTTGTTTCCTTATTTATCTCATTCTTCCAATCTTGTCCACACTGGTACACACATTGTTCAGAATTGTGTCAGAACTTTCCTTGTCCTCTTCCCTTTAATAATGCCCCCGATTTTATTATTCTTTTTCATGTTCATGGTCATGGATATTTTGATAATGTCTAAACAATCCTATATTTGCATCTGTTTAATATAAACTTTAGAACTATCAGAGTTTTTTCCCCTAAATCCATCATTTCCACCTGCAATCCCTATCACCAAGAATATCACTAACACAGTTGCCTGGCCAGAGTTGTAGAACACTTTAGACTTCTTCTTACCCTTCTGCTCCCACCCATTAGAAAAGATGAATGATCAAGATTTTGTGAGTTTCTGTCACTTTTAGGATTTCTATGTAGTCCTTTTTATGCCCCTGCCACCAGCGTGTTTCATGTAATCATTACTGGTCACCTAGACATAAGCAACCTTTTACAAAGTATGTTTTTCCCTATAGTCTTTTCATATTGGTACTTTCCATCACCAAATTACTTCTGCTTGTAAGCACACAGAGTGAAGAGCTCAGACACAAATTCTAGTATCATTATTTACTCATTACATTGACTACTGGCCTTACATTTCTCATCTGTAAATGGATGTAATCTACCAGAGATATTGAAGAATATATTTTTTAACTTCTAGAGCCAAAAAAAAAAGAAAAGTGAAGAGTCCTTACGTTTTGCCCCCTAGCTTACAAATAAGGAAAGAGTCAAATTCAGTTTGTTGGTATAAATATCACAAATTGTTTCATGCAGAAATAAAAATAAATATTCCTCCTGGCTCTAAGGACCGTGTCCTTTCAAGGTAACTCCAGATATGTAAGTGGTATTATGTAAATTGTGTCATGTGTTTACAGCTATATTGAAAAATATGTCATTGGAAAATATTGATTATTGAATGGTGTCTTTATAAGAATGGTATTTGAACTAACCACACTAAGTTGAAAACTACATCTTAGTCCATCAAAATTTTTCTTATTGCTTTATTTGTTGCCAAGTGTTCTTAATACATTTATACATAGATTTTCTCCAATTAACTGGATGGAAACTAAAACTGATCATGGATTTCTACCTAATGAGTGAAGCATGCATGAAGCATGTGCTGTTAACTTCTAGGGATATATAACTAAGCCAATGGCTATGAGGGTAGTGAAAGGCTTTCTCCTAAATTCCCAAGGCTAGAACAAACAAGATCATTTGTAATAGAAAGCACTCAGCTTATTATGTTTTATCTATGTGGGATAATCAACATGTGCAAATAAACGATTTTATTTATAAGGAAACAATAGTACCAAGAAAAGTAAGTATATTTAGAGAGACTGAAATTATAACATTAGGGTTTTTACTCTCGCACCTGTTTATGTGATTGTATTTCTTGTTATTGAAACTCTCCTCTTGTTATTCTTATTGTATTAATCCAATGCTTTTTAGTACTATGTATTCAATGTGGGAAATCTGGCTTAAAAGATGTCTAAAAATTTTTCCTTTTCAATCACAACCTTGTCATTATCAGGCTACACTTCAACTTCATCAAAATTATTATTAGAATCATAAGTGCTAACTATTGAACTTATGATACCTGTCTATGATTTTGCAATATTTGTATTTTGATTAATAGTTTTAATGTTACCACTGTGCATGCATCCATGTTAAAATTTTGAATAAATTAAGAAATAATAAAAAAAAACTAAGCCATATCAGGTAGCTTATCTATGTGCTCATAACAAATTATTGAATAGATTTTTGAGGCATTGCAAATTCCTAACCAGTATGAATTATCTTCCTCTCTCCCTGTCATTAGACACAAATATTTAAGAGTTTGAACAGAATTTTTTCAAGTAATGTATTATAAACGTTACTACAATAACAAGTGTGTATCTAAAATTCCCTTGAAATTAATAAACTCTAATTTCTATTGCAATATTAGTTGATTTACACTAGGAAACTTTTGTAAAAATAGACTGCCCATCTTTGAAAAGAAAAATAGTTGAATAAAAGTTTCAGAGGGAGTTCTGGGATGATGGCGGAAGAGAAGCTGGGGCTAAACAAGCTCCCACATAGAAAGCAGTTTTTTTTGTTCCAGTGAACAGTCCTAAGCCAGAGAATCATACCAAGTTTGCTATCACAGGACAGAAAGTTAGGCCAGACAGGGAAAATCCAGGCAAGGAGACAGATCTGAGCATTTGCCAGCTGCCACAGCTGCAGTGACAGCTGTGGTGGCTGCGGCAGCCGTCGCCTCCATACCTGCAACACAGAGAGTCTGGGACGAAGGCACCAGAGGCAGAGGCGGCAGGTGAGCAGATTCTACTCAACACCAGCAAGAACTGACAAGGAGCAGATATCTTCATCCTGCAGTTCGCAGACCAGAGACGACACAGGAACCAAGATTCTGGCATGAGTAGAAGCCTGACATCCTCACTCCTTCTCAGGGATCAGAGGAGGGAAGGCCACCCCTCCCCTCTCCACTACCAGAGATCTCCATCTTTGATACTGACAAAGGCCTGCCTGAGCATCTAGCTCCAACTCAGGCATTGGAAGAAAACAAGAGTAATTTAGCAAGTCACAGGAACCTAAACTGACCTGCTAGGCTCAGCTCCACCCAGGGAAAAGTCACCCAGCACAGGCCGCAAGCCCCAGGAGTGGATTTCTTCACTGGGTATACAGAGACATAGGCTGCCCCTCCCTACAGCAGCCTTTGAAATCAATTGAAATACAGTAAACATAAACCCTTTAAAAGCCTCCAGGCTGGGCTCTGTGAGTGACTCAGAAGCTAGCCCCTCAGGGAAAAGCTACTGTTTGCTGAAAGGCCTCAACTCTACCCAGAACCTAGCCTCATCACAGCATCTCTAAGCTAGAGGAAACAGCCATCTCCCTCTTTTGTGATACTCAAAGCAGATCTCCCTCCCATTGAACTAGTCTGGGAGGAGGATCAAAAAATCCTGGGTAAGCAGAGCATTTTTCTGCCTGCTCATATTAACCCGACTTAAGAAACCAACCAAGCCACAGCAAAATCAAACACCATAAGCCGACCAGAGACTCCAACTAGAGACAGGTTAAGGACACAAGGGAGATACAGGATCTATCTTTTATTAAAAAATTTTTTCTAAAACTTTTTTTTTTTTTTGGTCGGTTGTGGGGCTTGAACTCTGGGCCTGGGCACTGTCCCTCAGCTCTTCAGCTCAAGGCGAGCACTCTACCACTTGAGCTACAGCGCCACTTCCGGTTTTCTGGTGGTTTTATTGGAGATAGGAGTCTCACGGTATCTCCTGCCCGGGCTGGCTTTGAACCGCGATCCTCAGATCTCAGCCTCCTGAGTAGCTAGGATTACAGGTGTGAGCCACCAGTGCCCGGCTCTTTTTTTAAATTTTTAATATTGAATTTTTTTGAAAAAAATTTGTTTTCTATTAACTTCATTTCTTCCTCTTATACTTTTTATTTTAAGGATATAAGTATGTGCTTTTTTTTCTCTTTTTCTTTTTTCTTTCTTTTCTTTATTTTTTTTTTGTTTAGCGCTACTGACCTTTTGATAATTTTTTTGTTTCCTTCTCATTCTTTTCACCTTTTCTTCTCTCAACCCTTAGGTGATTATTAGATCTTATTCCCCATTGTGTACATACTTAATCCATAAATGTATTACTCAATTCAAAACCTTTTAGACTTAAATTCTTTAATAGTAGTACTACCTCTTTATATCTATATAATATTTTAAGCATTTTTTAAAGTTTCCCACATCTCCTTTTTATCCCTACCCTTATCTTATCCTATACACATTCTTCTCTGAAGATTACGTTTTTAAATTTGCATAATTTTTAAGTATTTAAGTGTTTCACTTTTTAATTTTTAATATTTGTTTTTCTATTTTTTCTCGTCTCTTTTCATATCGTTCTCTTATTTTCTTTTCTCTCTCTCTACTATCATTCTATCCAATCTATTTCCCACTTTGAGATTAGGACTTATTTAAGTTACCTCACCCTCTGCCTTTCCATATCCTTCTATCCCTATTTTTATACACATCTCTCCCTAAACCTAATAATTTCTGGTTTGCCAAATTCTTCTTTGCGGTTTGTAATCCATTAATACATAGTTGTTTGATGTTGACTATATATATCTGTTGAACTAGAGTGTATCTGCAGACTTTGACTTAGCAACTACAGACGTTGGTTGATGCTTACCTTAAGATAGTGATCTAGCACAAAAGTGATGTTACTTTCATCACAAATGGGCAGGGCAAACAGGAAAAACACAAGACAAATGGCAAGACCGGGTATCTCAACTCCAAATCATGACAATCAGTGGACAGAACAGACAATTGATAATCCAGGGGAGAGCTCCCTAAAAGCTCTACAAACATTACTGGTAAACATGGTAAATGAAAAAATTGAAAACCTGCAAAGGACTCTGTATGAGCGTAATAGGGAGAGAGAGCAGGCAAAAGAAAGGCCAATACAGGAATATCGTGAGCATGAGGAAGCTACTGAAAGATTGATACAGGAATTGCGTGAGCAGCTCAAGAGCACTCAAACAGAAATGAATAAAAAACAGGCTGAAATCAGTCAAAGAGAGCTACAGGAATCCCATGAACCAGAGGAAGCTTATCAAGGAGTAATACAGGAATTGAGAGAGTAGGAAGAGAATACACAAAGATGATTAAAGGCATTCATTGAATCCATAAATGGAGAACTGAAAGAACGCAAGGAGTCCAAAAAGGGAATGCTGAATGGAACCCAGCAGAAGGAATGGTAGTCCAAGGAAACCATAGCCAATCAACTAAGTGATTTGAGAATAAAAAGTGAACACCAAATTAAGGAAGTAAAGAAGTCTATACAAGACCTAAAGCAAAGCTCCAACAAAGATTTTGAAGCCATCAAAGCCAACCAACTAGAAAGAAAAGAAAAAAAAACAAAATAGAAGACTTGATAGTAGGTTAGAACTTGCAGAAGATTGAATCTCGGGGATTGAAGACAGCATGGATATTATAGAGAAAAAAATAACCATCCAAGACAAATCCAAGAAATATGATAGATCTATTCAACATTTGGAAGACACCATCAGAAGGCCTAATCTGAGGATAATGGGTGTAGATGAGCACTTAAAAAGAGAAGTTAATGGTCTAGGAAATTTGTTTAACAGGATGCTAGCAGAGAACTTCCCAAACATGAAAAAAGATAGGCCTATTCAGTTACAAGAAGTTTTAGGACTACAAATAGACCAGACAAGAATAGGACATCCCACTGTCACATTATAATCCACACTGGATAAATTCAGATCCTTAAAGCTGTCAAGAAGAAAAGATCAATCACCTATAAAGGGAAACCAATGAGAATCACCTCAGATTTCTCAGCAAAGGCAATCAAAACAGGAAGAACCTGGAATGATGTATGCCCATGCACTACAGACAAACAACTATCAATCAAGAATACAGTACCCAGCTTTGCTCTCCTTCATAACCGAAGGTAAACTAAAAACCTTTCATACCGAAGAACAACAGAAACAATATATCTCCACCAAACCAGCCCTACAAAAGATTCTTAATGATTTCCTACACAGAGAAAACTAACAAGACCACAATAAATGCCAAGAAACCACACCCAAACTGAGAATTCAAGAACCATAGGAAGAACTCAGTTGCTGCAGCCCCCAAGAAGGTGTATAAAATGGCAGAAACTCCCAAATATCTCTCAGTCCTATCTGTCAACATTAACGGACTTAACTCTCCAATTAAGCAATATAGACCATTCAGTTGGATTAAAAAGCAAGATTTTTCTATCTGTTCCCTTCAGGAGTCACATCTTGCCCATAAAAACAAGCACATTTTCAACATGAAAGGCTGGAACAAAATCTACCAACCAAACGGCCCCCATAAACAGGCAGGAGTTGCAATCTTAATATCAGATAAAAGACTTCAAATTAAAATTAGTAAGAAGTAATAAAGAAGGTCGCTACATATTAATAATTAAGGGATCTCTCCTCCATGAGAATATTACAATTGTAAATACCTATTAAACAAACAACAGAGCACCCAAATTTATCCAAGAAACACTACTTTCCCTCAAATCCCACATAGATCCAAAGACATTAATTGTTGGGGACTTTAACACACCACTTTCCCCACTAGATAGATCAACTGGAGAAATCGCATATTTAACAACTGTATAGATCAATAAGATTTAACAGACATCTACCGAATATTTCTTCCAGCAGCATAAGAATACACGTTTTGCTCAGCAACACATGGAACATTTTCCAAAGTAGTCCACATTTTAGGCCACAAAGCAAACTTGTCCAAATTCAAAAACATTGAACTTATACATTGCATTCTCTCAGACCACAAGGGAATAAAATTAGAACTCATGACCAAAAGCCACCAAAGAAAGTCCAGTAACACATGGAGCCTGAACAACACACTGCTGAATCACGAGTGGGTCATGGAAGAGATTAGAAAGAAAATTCAAATGTTCATGATATTCAACAAAAATGAACACACAAATTACCAGCTCCTCTGGAACACAACAAAGACAGTACTCGGGGGCAAGTTTATAGCTCTGAGTTCCTACACCAACAAATTGGAGAGATCTGAAACCAACAGTTTAATACGACATCTGAGCCTCCTTGAATAAGAGCAGCAATATAAACCCCAATGCAGTAGAAGAAAAGAAATAATTAAAATAAAATCAGAATTAAATGAATTAGAATCCACAAAAAATCATAGAAAGAATCAACAAAACAAAGAGTTGGTTCTTTGAAAAAATTAACAAAATTGACAGGCCCTTAGCAAACCTTATCAGAAAAAGAAGAGAACAACCCAAATAAATAAACTCAGAGTTTAGAATAGAAACATCACCAGAGAAACAACCAAGATTCAGAGCATTATAAGGGAATACTTCTCAAAACTTTATACTAATAAATTTTAGAACTTGGCAGAAATGGACCTTTTCCTAGCAAATATTGACATGCCAAAACTTAACCAAGATGAGTTAAATCATTTTAACAGCCCCATATCAAGTATTGAAGTAGAAACAGCAATTAGAGTCCTCCCATCTAAGAAAAGCCCAGGACCAGATGGTTTTACAGCAGAATTCTACAAGGCTTTCAAAGCAGAGCTCACACAAATACTCCTCCAACTCTTCAATGAAATTGAAAAAGAAAGTTCTCTACCTAACTCTTTCTATGAAGCCATCATAACCTGTCTGGTCTTCGTGAGTCCCAGGAATGATGGATGGGGGCCAAGGAAAGGTAATGAGGCTGCTCGCCTGTTACCCAGCCTCCCTTAGCCCGTGAGATAATCAGACCCAGCGGTTAGTCAAGTCAAGCAGGAAAGCTCATTTATTAACACAGAGCAGGCCCTTTTTAAAGCAAAAAAAAGCAGCTGGTGGCGTGGGAGTGGAGGAGAAGGAACCAATCACTGTCATGGTCACACCCTATCATGCACCTAAGCTTCCACAGGCTGGTTACACACTCAACGTAAACCAAATTGAGCTCTGCCCACTCAACTCCCTCTCAGTGCCATATTTGGTGCCCAAGTGCTCTACAGATTCCCCCTTTTTTGTTGTAATGGCAGACCCACCTCCCAATTAGTTATCCTTTTCCCTCCTCTGTAAAGGTTATTTTAACCGGATTACATTGGTAAGAATAGCATTGGCCACACTGGGGGTTCGAGGCAAGTCTGGGGGGCCTGATTCACCAGACAAGGATAGGGAGGGTCCTCGTGCATGATCCAAGAGCCTGTCCCAGTTACCTCACATCCCCACCTAGCACAGTAATAAACATCAGTCCCACCAGAGTTAGAAATATCCAAAGCAGTTCAATTAGTTCCTGGGCATATATAAAAGTCAGTATCTTTTAAGGTCGTTCTCTTCAGAACATGGGAGCAGCCTGGATATTGGGAGTTCTACACATGCAGCACGGTGCATCCTCGTGGGCCCCCATACCCAGGCAATTCTACTTTATACCAGAAAAACATGGAAAATAAAAAACAAACTGCAGATGTAGCAAAGTAATCCTGGGCACCTGGTGTCTTTTAAGTAAGCCAGTTCCTTGTACGTGCCTTTAAGAGAGCACAGGGGTCAAGAGGACCTTTGAGCTTTACTCTCAGCTCCCAATGGCTCCCAAATTCTCCCCCTTCTTTGTTTAAAGAAGTGAACCCGCCTCTCTTAGGTTGGTGGATTGCCTTGTCTGCCTTACCCATCATCAGGAACTTCTTCAGAGCGAAGCTGAAGGCCCTGTCTTTGGTTGGTCAGACTGACACCCCTTCTTACCCGTCTCTGTCTGCGATTCCTCTCGAGGGAAATTCATTCCCTTGGAGCTTGATCTTACGTAACTGGCTGGCTAAGCTCATAAGAGTTTTGCAGTGCACGTATAATGCAAGGAAGGTATAGAAAAACCATCAGCAAAAGCATTACCAGGACAAGCAAAGTCATTAGCAGTCCTTTAACATTAGTCAAGAATGGGATAGCAGTCTTTGCTACTTCAGAGTACAGAGGTGGGGCTTGTTCTAATCCAGCTATTTGCCTGTGGGGTTGAAAAAGATCTAAACTGAACACATAACAAAAGGTGATTGTTTAACAATAAGTTAGCAATAATGCCATTATACAAGCAATTAGTAAAAGGACAATTAAAGCAGGTAACATTAAAATAATTAGCTCTACAGAAATATTAAACGGTTCAAACATAATGACATAGGGTGTGATCAAAGTGAAGGTCAGGCCACCAGGTTGATGGGACAGCTTCTATTGTGGTGCTACTGATGATTTCTACATTGCCAGCGCTGATCACTGCCCAAGTCACCCTTGAGGTTGATGCAGATTCTGTAAGGCCATTGCCAAGACTGGGAGGGTCAGGACAGCCAACAGCTGGAGTATTGCTGTCTGCAATTGTTAGAGAACACAAGAGCTTCTTAAGGGCTGGTTGCCCTTGGGGATGGTTAATGGTTATCTTTCTTGCTTTCCTCTTTAAAACACAAGCCTCGGCCACCATAGCCGTTTTTCTTTTCTTGTTGGTTAGTTTATCCTTGGACATCCTCCTGCATAGAGGAAATGGGTAAAAACTTAAGGCTCCTGGCAGGTATTCAAATGGGCGCTGTCTTCCCTATTGGAAAAAACGCATCCAAATCCCCTGCCCATAATAACTAGGGGGTCAGGTCCTCTCCATTTTTGTGTCAGGGGGTCCTTTCACCTGACTTTTACTTGGGGCTTAGAGTTTAGTTGTCCTCAGTGCTTCTAAAATCATGATTCAGTTGCCCTTTTTGAAAAATTTAAAATATTAATGGTAAACAAAGCTATGGAACTGCAAAAATATTGCCTGATGGCTTTCTGTAATTGTAATAACTTCTTGGGGCATCCTGTCTTTTAGTAGGGCAAATAAGGGCACAAGACTCTGTTTAAAGACAGAAACCCATGGCAACATCCCATTGATTTCCCCTAAAAGACTCTGAAGTTGGATTAAGGTTAGAGAGGCTGGAATATCCAGCAAAGGCTTAAGAGGGCTGGCCTGAATCAAGGTATGGTGGGCCCCGAGCATTTTAAAAGGAGGTAGCTTTTGAATTTTGTTGAGGGCTATGGTAAAATGCCCCTTTTTCAATATGGCAAGAACCTGGGCCAGAAGCCACTCAAGGTGTCTGGGGTCTTGTTGCCCCAGAATTATGTTATCCTTGTAGCCATAAGCAATGGAGGTATCTAAACCCAGCACAGGCCCTAAAAATGTAGCCACGTATTGTTGGCAAAAGGCGGGGCTATTGGCCAATCCCTGTGGCAACAAAATCCCTTCAAACCTACAATCAGGCTGGGAAAATTAATAGAAGGAATGGAGAAAGAAAACTTCTCACAGTCACCTGGATGCATGTTTCAGTGTGTTCTCCATCAAATTTGACCCATTCTTTTTCCTTCTCAATTCCCAAGTCCTACTTTACTCCTTTTACTCCTGATGTTGCCTCCTCCTCCTTCTTCTGTGAGGTAGCATTACACATACTAAGGGTTTCACTTACCCTGAGAGACCATTTAGCCTCAGCTGGTATCTTTTCCTTTCAAGACCCAACTTGGGAGCCAGATGTCCAGTCTTCGTCCATCCCACAAAAGATGGACGGGGTCCGAGGAAAGATAATGCGGATGTTCGCACGTTCCTCCGCCTCCCTTAGCCTGGGAGACAATCAGACCCAGCGGGGAGCCAAGTCAAGCTGGAAAACTCATTTATTAACACAGAGAAAACCCTTTTTAAAGCAAAAAAAAATAGCAGCCAGTGGCATGGCAGTGGAGGAGAAGGAACCAATCACTGTCAAGGTCACACCCTATCATACATCTAAGCTTCCTCGGGCTGGTTATGCACTGAAAGTAAAGCAAATTGGGCTCTGCCCACTCAACTGACTGTCAGTGCCATCTTTGCTGCCCATGTACTTTACATTAACCCTCATCCCAAAACCAGGCAGGGACTCATCAAAGAAAGAGTACTGTAGATCCATTTCTTTCTTTTTTTTTTTTGTAGACCCATTTCTTTGGTGAATATTTATGCAAAATTTCTCAACAAAATTTTGGCCAATCGATTTCAACAATTCATCCAAAAAATCATACATCACGATCAAACAGGATTCATTTCAGGGATGCAAAGCTGGTTCAATATACGAAAATCAATTAATATAATTTATCACATCAACAGGAGCAAGGATAAGAACCACATGGGTATTTCAATAGATGCAGAAAAAGCATTGGACAAGATCAAACACCCTTTTATGATTAAGGTTCTCAGAAAATTAGGAATCCATGGAACATTCCAAAATACAATAAAGGCTGTATAAGACAAACCTGCAGCAAGCATTATACTTAATGGTGAAAAACTAAAGTAATTTCCTCTTAATACAGGAAGGGGACAAGGTTGTCCATTGTCTCCAGTGCTCTTCAATCTAGTATTGAATGCTTAGCTACAGCAATAAGACAAAATGCAAACATAAAGTGGATCGAGATAGGGAAAGAAGAAATAAAACTCCCCTCTTTGCAGATGACATGATCTTGTATTTAAAGCATCCCACAAACTCCACTCCCCAATTACTCAAGCTGATTCAAAACTTTTGCAAAGTAGCAGGGTATAAAATTAACCCTCAAGAATGGATGGCTTTTCTATAGGACAACAATGAGAAAAGTGTGGCTGAAATTAGGAAAACAACTCCATTCCTAATAGCCCCACAAAAATAAAATACCGACAGAAAGTTAGGTCAGAGAGGGCAGCCACCGCAGCGGCAGCAGCAGTGGCAGCGGCAGTTTCCGCTGCCATACCAGAATCACAAAGAGCCCGGGACGAAGTAGCCAGACGTGGCGGGCGAGCGGTTCTACTCAACACCAGCAAGAACTGACAAGGAGCAGACATCTTCATCCTGCAGTTTGCAGACCAGGGACGACCCAGGAACCAAGACTCGACATGAGTAGAAAGCTGACCACCTCACTCCTTCTCAGGGTGTAGAGGTTGGAAGAACACCCCTCCCCCCCAGTACCGGAGATCTCCATCTTGGATACCGACAAAGCTCAGCAGAGCCGCTAGCTCCAACTCAGGCCCTGGAATAAATATAGAGTCATCTAGCAGGTCACAAGAGCCTAATCTGACCTGCCAGACTCAGCTCCACCCAGGGAAAAGTCACCCAGCTCGGGGGCCAGCCCCAAGAGTGGCTTTCTTCACAGGGTAATCAGAGCCAGAGGTTGCCCCTCCCTTTAGCAGCATCGACAATCAACTGAAATTCAGTAAGCAGAAACACTGAGAGTGACTCCAGGCTGGGCTCTGTGAGTTTCTCACTTACCAGCCCCTGGGAAAAGCTACTCTTTGCTGAAAGGCCTCAACTGTACCCAGAACCTAGCCTCATCACAGCATCTCCAAACTCGAGGAAAAGCCATTTCCTCTGATTGAACTAACCTGGGAGGAGGATCGCAGAGCATTTTTCTGCCTGTTCAAAGAAACTGACTTAAGTAACCAACCAAGCCACAGGAACATAAGCAGACCAGAGACTCCAACAAGAGGCTGGTTACAGACAAGGTAGACACAGGATTTTCCCCACCAGTCCCAAAAAAATCAAAGAACTTTTTTTTTGTACCTTTTATAAAAATTTTTTTTCTAAAAATTTTTTTTAATCTTTAATTTTTACCTTTTTTGAAAAAAATTATTTTCTAGTAATTTTTTTTCCTCTTACAATTTGATTTTAGGGGTATAAGTGTGTGTGCGTTTTTCTTCCTTTTTTGTTTTTTGTTTTTTGTTTAGCTCTACTGAACTTCTGATCTTTTTTCTTTCTTTCTTATCCTTTTCACTTGTTCTTCTCTTTCATTCTTTATGTGACTTAATTGCTGCTCTGCACATCCTCAGATACACCCATAGTCGATTATTAGACCTTATCCCCCATTGTGTACACACTTAATCCACAAATTTATTATTCAATTCAAAACCTCTTAGACTTAAATTCCTTAATAGCAGCACTACCTTTTATACCTATATAATATTTTAAGTATTTTAATTTTTAAATTTTTCACATCTCCTTTATACCCCTCCCCTTCTCTCATTATATTCATGTTCTTCTCTGAACAGTTTGTTTTCAATTTGTATAATATTTTTTAATTTTTACCTTTCTATTTTTTCTGGAATCTTTTTGATCCCATTCTCTTTCTTCTTTTTTTTTTCTCTCTCTCTACTTTCATCCTATCCAACCTATTTCCTGCTTTGAGATTAGGACTTAGTTAACACTCCCTGTGCCTTCCCACATCACTCTATTCCTATTTTTTACCCACATCTCTTCCTAAACCAAATAATTTCTGGTTTAGCAAATTCTTCTTTGCAGTTCGTAGCCCATTAATATATAGTTGTTTGATGTTGAATAGATGTATCTGTTGAACTAGATTGTATCTGCAGACTATTGACTGTACAAATACAGACTTTGGTTGATGCTTGCCTTAAGATAGTGTTCTAGAACAAAACTGGTGTTAATTTCATCCTAAATGGGCAGAGTAAACAGGAAAAACACAAGAAAAATGGCAAGTCCGGGTATCTCAATTCCCACTCATGATAACCAGGGGACAGAACAGATAATGAATAATCCAAAAGAGAGTTCCCAAATAGCTCTACAAACACTGCTGGCAAACATGATAAATGAAAAGATTGAAACCATAAAAAGGACTCTGTATGAGCGTGATAGGGAGAGAGAGGAGGCAATCCAAAGTTTATACAGGAATTTCATAAGCGTGAGGAAGCTACTCAAAAACTTATACAGAATTTGTGTGAGCAGCTTGAGAATACTCAAAGAGAAAGGCAGGAATTGCATGAGCAGGCTGAGAACACTCAAAGAGAACTACAGGAATCACACAAACGAGAGGAAGCTAATCAAAGAGTAATACAGGAATTGAGAGATCAGGATGAAAATACACAAAGATCACTAAAGGCATTCATGGAATCCATTAACAAAGAGGGGAAGGAAGTCAGGGAGACCACAAAGAGAATGCTGAATGGAAACCAACAGAAGGAATGGGAATCCAAGGAAACCATAAACAATCAACTAAGTAATTTGAGAATACACACTGAAGACCAAATTAAGGAAGTAAAGAAGTTCATACCAAATCTAAAACAAAGCTTCAACAAAGAATTTGAAGCCAACAAAGCTGACCAACTAGAAGGAAAAGCAATAAAAAACAAAGTAGAAAGTCTTCACAGCAAGTTAGACCATGCAGAAGATCGAATCTCGGGGATTGAAGACAGCCTAGACTTTATAGACAAAGTACATACAACCATCCAAGACAAGTATAAGAAATATGATAGATCTATCCAACATTTGGAAGACACCATCAGAAGGTCTAGGGTGTAGAGGAGGGTGTAGGAGAGCACCTAGAAACAGAAGTTAATGGTCTAGGAATTTTGTTTAACAGGATCCTAGCAGAGAACTTCCCAAACATGCAAAAAGACAGGCCTATTAAAATACAAGAAGCTTTTAGAACTCCAAATAGACCAGACCAGAATAGGACATCCCACCGTCACATTATAATCCACACAGGATCAACTCAGACCATGGAAAAGATCCTTAAAGCTGTCAAGGAGAAAAGATTAATCACCTATAAAGGGAAACCAATTAGAATCACCTCAGATTTCTCAGCAGAGACAATCAAAGCAAGAAGAGCCTGGAATGATGTATGCCATGCCCTAAAA
This sequence comes from Dipodomys spectabilis, assembly GCF_019054845.1. Lineage (NCBI taxonomy): Eukaryota > Metazoa > Chordata > Mammalia > Rodentia > Heteromyidae > Dipodomys > Dipodomys spectabilis. Next base: position 8,710,019 of record NW_024870798.1, on the reverse strand, counting down.
ACAAACAACTATCAACCAAGAATACTGTACCCAGCTAAACTGTCCTTCATAACTGAAGGCCAAATAAAAACCTTCCATAGCAAAGAATTGATAAAATACATCTCCACCAAAACAGTCCTACAAATATTCTTAAAGACGTCCTACACATAGAAAACCAACAAGACCACAATAAAGGACAAGAAACTGCACCCAAACTGAGAATCCAAGAACCATAGGAAGAACACAGTTTTCACAGCCCCCAAGAAGGTGGATAACATGGCAGGAAGTTCCAAATACCTCTCAGTCCTATATCTTTACATTAAAGGAATTAACTTTCCAATTAAGGGACATAGACTGTCTAGTTGGATTAAAAATCAAGATCCTTCTATCTGTTGCCTGCAGGAGTCACACCTTGCCCGTAAAAACAAACACATTTTCAATGTTAAAGGCTGGAACAAAATCTACCAAGCAAACGGCCCCCATAAACAGGCGGGAGTTGCAATTTTAATATCAGATAAAATAGACTTCAAATTAAAATTCGTGAGAAGAGATAAAGAAGGTCGCTACATACTAATTAAAGGATCTCTCCTTCAGGAGGATATTACAATTCTAAATATCTATTCGCCAAACAATGGAGCACCCAAATTTATCAAAGAAACACTACTTTCCCTCAAATCCCATATAGATCCAAAGACATTAATTATTGGGGATTTTAACACACCACTCTCCCGACTAGATAGATCAACTCGGCAAAAACTCAACAGAGAAACCGCAGATCTAAACAGCTGCATAGATCAACTAGACTTAACAGACATCTACCAAACATTTCATCCAGCAGCATCAGAATACACTTTTTTCTCAGCAGCACATGGAACGTTTTCTAAAATAGACCACATTTTAGGCCACAAAACAAACTTGTCTAAATTCAGAAACATTGAAGTTATACCTTGCATTCTCTCTGACCACAAGGGAATAAAATTAGAACTCAACACCAAAAGCCACCAAAGAAAGTCCGGTATCACATGGAGGCTGAACAACACACTGCTGAATCAAGAGTGGGTCATGGAAGAGATTAGAAAGGAAATTCAAATGTTCATGCTATTCAACAAAAATGAACACACAAATTAGCAGCTCCTCTGGGACACAGGAAAGGCAGTACTCAGAGGCAAGTTTATAGCTCTGAGCTCCTACATCAACAAATTGGAGAGATCTGAAACTAGCAATTTAATGACACATCTAAACCTCCTTGAAAAAGAGCAGCAAGATAAACCCCAATCCAGTAGACGGAAAGAAATAATCAAAATTAAATCAGAATTAAATGAATTAGAATCCAAAAAACTATAGAATGAATCAACAAAACAAAGAGTTGGTTCTTCGAAAAACTTAACAAAATTGACAGACCCTTAGCAAATCTTATCAGAAAAAGAAGAGAACACACCCAAATTAATAAACTCAGAGATGAGAATGGAAACATCACCACGGAAACAACCAAGATTCACAACATTATAAGGGAATACTTCTCAAACTTTATGCTAATAAGTTTGAGAACTTGACAGAAATGGACCTTTTCCTAGCAAATATTGACATGCCAAAAGTAAACCAAGATGAGTTAAACCAGCTTAACAGGCCCATATCAAGCATTGAAATAGAAACAGCAATAAGAGACTTCCCAGCTAAGAAAAGTCCAGGACCAGATGGTTTTACAGCGGAATTTTACAAGGGCTTCAAAGCAGAGCTCACACCAATACTCCTCCAAATCTTCAATGAAATTGAAAGAGAAAGCTCACTACCGAACACATTCTATGAAGCCATCATAACCCTCATCCCAAAACCAGGCAGGGACTCATCAAAGAAAGAGAACTATAGACGCATTTCTTTGATGAACATTGATGCAAAACTTCTCAACAAAATTTTGGCTAATCGACTTCAACAATTCATCCAAAAAATCATACACCACGGTCAAACAGGATTCATTTCAGGGATGCAAAGCTGGTTCAATATACGCAAATCAATTAATATTATTCATCACATCAACAGGAGCAAGAATAAAAAGGACATGGTTATCTCAATAAACGCAGAAAAAGCATTCGACAAGATCCAACACCCCTTTATGATGAAGGTTTTGGAAAAATTAGGAATCCATGGTACATTCCTCAATACAATAAAGGCTGTATATGACAAACCTATAGCCAGCATTATACTCAATGGTGAAAAACTAAAGCCATTTCCTCTTAACTCAGGAACAAGACAAGGATGCCCACTCTCTCCACTTCTCTTCAATCTAGTATTAGAATGCCTAGCTACAGCAATAAGACAAGATGCAGACACAAAGGGGATCCAAATAGGGAAAGAAGAAATAAAACTCTCCCTCTTTGCAGATGACATGATCTTGTATTTAAAGAATCCCATAGACTCCACTCCCAAATTACTCAAGCTGATTCAAAACTTTGGCAATGTAGCAGGTTATAAAATTAACCCCCCAAAATCAATGGCTTTTGTGTATGCCAACAATGAGAAAAGTGTGGCTGAAATTAGGAAAGCAACTCCATTTGTAATAGCCCCACAAAAAATAAAATACCTAGGAATTAACTTAACTAAAGAAGTGAAGGACCTCTATGATGAAAACTTTAAAATCTTGAAAAAGGAAATCAACACAGAACTTAAAAAATGGCAAAACCTCCCATGCTCCTGGATTGGAAAGATTAACATCGGGAAAATGGCAACACTTGCCAAGGCTATCTACAAATTCAACGCAATGCCTATCCAAATTCCAACCTCATTTTTCAAGGAAATAGAAGAGGCAATCCAAAAATTCATATGGAACAATAAAAGACCCCGAATAGCAAAAACGCTCCTGAATGGAAAGAACACTGTTGGAGGAATATCAATACCAAACTTGAAACTCTACTATAAAGCCATAGTAATCAAAACAGCTTGGTATTGGCATAAGAACAGACCTCAGGACCAATGGAATAGAACTGAAAACCCAGAAATGAACCTACAGACCTATAGCCATCTAATCTTCGATAAGGGAGCTAAAACAATAGAATGGAAGAAAGACAACCTCTGCAGTAAATGGTGCTGGCAAAATTGGTTAACTACATGTAGAAAACTTAAGCTAGATCCTTATATATCACCCTGCACCAGAATCAACTCCAAATGGATCAAAGACCTTGAACTCAAAGCAGACACTCTGAAAACATTACAGGATGGAATAGGAGAAACCCTAGGTCTCCTTGGCTCAGGCCGAAATTTTGTGAATAGAGACCCGGAAACACAACAAATCAAAGAAAGGTTGGACAAATGGGATTGCATAAAGTTGCAGAGCTTCTGCAGGACAAATGACATAGCTAGCTAGATCAATAGAAAGCCCAGGGATTGGGAGAAAATCTTTACTAGCCATACAACGGACAAGGGTCTCATATCTAAAATATACTTGGAACTCAAAAAATTAAATCCCCCAACAACAAATCCTCAAAGAAACAACTGCCCAATAAATAAGTGGGCGAAAGACTTAAAGAGAAACTTCTCTGAAGAAGAAAGAAGGATGGCCAATAGACACATGAAGAAATGTTCAACATCCCTAGCCATAAAAGAAATGCAAATCAAAACAACATTGAGATATCACCTCACTCCAGTTAGAACGGCAAAAATCAAGAACTCTAACAACAACAGATGCTGGAGGGGATGTGGACAGAAAGGAACCTTACTTCATTGTTGGTGGGAATGTAAACTTGTTCAACCACTTTGGAAAGCAGTATGGAGGTTCCTCAAAAGACTTCACATAGAGCTCCCCTATGACCCAGCAATCCCACTTTTGGGCATTTACCCTAATGTTTACAAACAAGACCACACTAAAGCTACCAGCACAACTATGTTTATTGCAGCATTATTTACCATAGCTAAGATATGGAACCAACCCAGATGCCCCTCAGTAGATGAATGGATCAAGAAAATGTGGTATATATACACAATGGAATTCTATGCCTCCATCAGAAAGAATGACATTGCCCCATTTGTTAGGAAATGGAAAAACTTGGAAAAAATTATATTAAGTGAAGTAAGCCAGGCCCAAAGAAACGTAGGTCCCATGGTTTCCCTTATTTGTAATATCTAGTATATGTATGAGTCAAGCGGAAAAGGTCAGATAATGTGATGTCAGGAAAATGAACCCTTAGATGTGTATTTTAATGTTTTTTCTCTTTCATGCATGTGTTTCTAACACATTTATAAGATTCTCTCTTTGTTGCTTTGTATGTCCCTCCCCCACAGTACAACCCCCGCTTTCACTATATTTCATGTCAGTATAACTTGTGGAGGAGATGGGGAAAAACCAGTTGTTTAAGCATACAGATGGACCTGTTGCAACAATAAGAAGTACAAGTTGTCATGTCCAAAACGAGCTTTACAACGTTGGTGCAGGGGGGGGAAAGGGGGGAAGGAGAAGGATTGGGATTAGGGGGGGAAGGGGGAGGCTGGGAAGGGATGTGAAGGGTAAACAAAGGAGGAGGCTGCAATGCTTGGTAAGAAATGTACGCATTATCCTGCCCATGTAACTGTAACTCCTCTGCACAGTATGTTCACAAATAAAATTAAATTAAATTTAAAAAAAAAAGAAAATATGGGATATATACACAACAGAATTCTATGCCTCCATCAGAAAGAATGACATTACCCCATTTGTTAGGAAATGGAAAGACTTAGAAAAAATTATATTAAGTGAAGTAAGCCAAATCCAAAGAAACATAGGTCCCATGATTTCCCTTATTTGCAATATATAGTATATGTATGAGTCAAGCAGATAAGGTCAGATAAGGTGATGTTAGGAAAATGAACAATAAGAAATGTATTTAAATGTTTTTTCTCTTTCATGCATTTGTTTCTAACGTATTCATAAGATTATTTCTTTGTTGCATTGTGTGTCCCTCCCCCACAATATAACCCCTGCTTTAACTATATTTGATGTCTGTATAATTTGTGGAGGGGAAGGGGAAAAACAAGTCGTTTAAATAAGGATATAGGTGGACCTGTTCCAACAATGAGAAGTACAAGTGGTCATGTGAAAAACGAACTTTACAACTTGGAGGAGGAGGATTGGGGGGGGGGGAGGCAGGATGGATGGGAAGGGATCGGAAGGGTAAAAAAAGGAGGAGGCTACAATGCTTGATATGAAATGTACTCACTATCTTGCCCATGTAATTGTAACCCCTCTGTACAGTATTTTCACAATAAAAAAATATGAAAGTAGAAGAAAAAAATAAAATAAAATAAAATACCTAGGAATTAACTTAACCAAAGAAGTGAAGGACCTCTATGATAAAAACTTTAAAAACTTGAAAAAGGTAATTAAAACAGAACTTAGAAAGTGGCAAAAACTCGCATACACCTGGATTGGAAAGATCAAAAGCCTGAAAATGACAATAATTCCCAAGGCTATCTACAAATTCAATGCAATACCTATCAATGTTCCATCCTCATTCTTCAAGGAAATAGAAGAGGCAATCCAAAAATTCATATGGAACAATAAAAGACCTCGAATAGCTAAAACTGTCCTCAACAGAAAGAACGGTGCTGGAGGAATATCAATACCAATTTTCAAAGACTACGACAAAGCCATAGTAATCAAAACAGATTGGTACTAACACAAGAACAGACCTCAGGGCCAATGGAATAGAAACGAAAACCCAGAAATGAACCTACAGACCTATAGCCATCTAATGTTCAATAATGGAGCTAAAAAAAATAGAATGGAAGAAAGACAGCCTCTTCAGTAAATGGTGCTGCCAAAATTGGTTAACTAATTGCAGAAAATTAAGCTAGATCCTTATGTATCACCCTGCACCAGAATCAACTCCAAATGGAGTGATGACGTCGGAGTCAAAGCAGACACTCTGAAAATATTACAGGATGGAATAGGAGAAACCGTAGGTCTCCTTTGGAGCAGGCCGAAATTTTCTTAAGTTGCAGAGCTTCTGCATGGCAAAGGACATAGCTAGCAAGATCAATTGAAAGCCCACAGATTGGGAGAAGATCTTCACTAGCCATACAACAGACAAGGGTCTCATATCTAAAATACACCTGGAACTCAAAAAATTAAATCCCCCAACAACAACTCCTCAAAGAAACAACTGCCCAATAAATAAGTGGGCTAAAGACTTAAAGAGAATCTTCTCAGAAGAAGAAAGAAGGATGGCCAAAAGACACATGAAGAAATGCTCAATCTCCCTCGCCATAAAAGAAATGCAAATCAAAACAACATTGAGATACCACCTCAACCCAGTTAGAATGGCTATAATCAAGAACTCTAATAGCAACAGATGCTGGAGGGGATGTGGTCAGAAGGGACCCTTACTACATTGTTGGTGGGAGTGATAATTTGTTCAACCACTTTGGAAAGTTGTATGGAGGTTCCTCAAAAGCCTCCACATAGAGCTTCCCTATGTCCCAGCAATCCCACTTTTGGGCATTTACCCCAATGATCACAAACAAGGCCACACTAAAGCTCCCAGTACAAGTATGTTTATTGCAGCAGCATTTGCCATAGCTAAGATATGGAACCAACCCAGATGCCCCTCTGTAGATGAATGGATCAAGAAAATGTGGTAAATATACACAATGGAATTCTATGCCTCTATCAGAAAGAATGACATTGCCCCATTTGTTAGGAAATGAAAAGAATTGGAAAAATTATATTAAGTGAAGTAAGCCAGGCCTAAAGAAACTTAGGTTCCATGGTTTCCATTATTTGCAATATCTAGTATATGTCTGAGTCAAGCAGAAAAAGTCAGGTAAGTTGATGTCAGAGAAATGAACCCTATGTTATGTATTCAAATGCTTTTTACTTTCAGGTGATTGTTTCTAACACATTTATAAGTTTTTTTTATTGCTTTTTATGTCCCTCCCCCATGGTATAACCCCCGTTTCACTGTATTTTAGGTTGGTATAATTTGTGGAGGAGAAGCGAAAAAACAAATAGTTTAAGTAGGGATACAGGTGGATCCATTGCAACAATGAGATATACAAGACGTTATGTGCAAAAACGAACTTCACCTCTTTGGTGGGGGGGAGGAGGATTGAGAGGGGGTAGGGGAAGGATGGGAAGGGATGGAAAGGGGAAACAAAGGAGAGGAACAATGCTTGATAAGAAATATATTCATTATCTTGCCCATGTAATTGTAACTCCTCTGTATAGTATTTTCACAGTAAGAAAAAATTAAAAAATAAAATAAAAAAAATAAATGCTTGAAGACCTTAAAAAAAGAAATTGTAACTCCTCTGCAGGTATTTTCACAATAAAAAAATGAGTAATAATATTTTTTAAAAAAAGAAAAAGAAAATTATTCCAGGGCTGAGAAGGTGGCTCAGTGGTAGACTGCTTGTGTTGCATGCATGAGGCCCTGGGTTCAATTCCTCAGCACCATATAAGCAAAAAGAAAAAAGGCAGAAGTGGCACTGTGGCTGAAATTGTAGTGTGCTAGCCTTGAGCTGAAGAGCTGAGGGACAGAACCCACTCCCAGATTTCAGGTCCCAAAACCGGACCCCCTCAAAAAAAGATTCCAAGGCTGGTTTGCTCTAAGACTATATATCTTTTCTTGTCTAGTTTTCATGTTCGTAGAAATTAAAATTCCAAAAATTGAATGGATGTTGGCATTCAGAAACATCTTCATAGACACTAATATTGGAAGCCCTTAAGTGGAATTGCTTTATTTCATTTGTTATTTTCCCAAATAAATCACCATGATTGTGTATTTTGTTTCATTTCACTGCTACTGGCTCTTATGTGGAGAATACTTTTTTCCTAGCAAAGTAGAGAAAAGCAATTTGATTGAGCAAGTAGCATATGGCTTTCATAAAATGCAGATGCATATATTTGTGTCTTCAGTCATTTCAAAAATTTCTTCCAGAAAAAGTTATTAATTACTCATAAAAGATACCTAATTTCAAGGTATTCCAGTTATTGCATACACTTTTTGATTGAGTTATCTCTGTATGAACTCAAAATAAACAGAAATCACATTTTCGTTTTAAAAACTGTAGTTTACAAAGAGTTTTTAGCCAACACCAAAATATTTCTAAGTATTCTGCATTTTGTGTGAAGTATTTTTAACAATAGATTTTTTGTTGACATGTAATTCATATGCAATATATTATCTCCTTTTATTGTATACATTTTAGTGGTTTGGAAGCGAATTGAACAATCATGGGTTTTTCAAGCCTAATTTTCACAAACTTGCATTTCTTCAAATAGAAAATCTGTAAACTTTAGAACAGACATTAAAATAGATATAAAATTCAGTTACAGGTATTTGTCCAGCATACATCCTCTATAGCGTGTCTTTTCAAAATTTGTTTTTGCAGATTATTTCTAGGGTCTAACATATACTGTTCCAGTGTACTGTCAATGAACTACATTACTTGTGCAAACAAGTTTTTTACTTCTCTATACATCCATACAAGTGTAATGCATGGATCCTATACAATTCTCTTTGACCTTTTGAAGACTTGAAAACTTGCTTGCTAAAATGATTGCAGTATTATATAAATCGATCTGCTATGTGGAGTATAGCAATTTCTCCACAAATGCATTAATATATTTTGTGTCATCTTCTTATATAATGGTCACGCTACTCACTTTTCTTTTTCTTTTTTCTTAGATACTAAAGAGGAGCTCATTTCATATGTTTCTCCTATTGACTGTTAATTTACATATGTTCTTTAAAGACATATCATATTCAGAAATAATTTATATAGAATTAGAAGATATAAAAATACTTAAGTCTCAGGATCATTGTAGCATTAAAATTGTAGCATTAACAAATATATGCCCTCTATCTGTTGCATATATTTACACTTCTGTTATACTGTCCTTTTTTGAAATATGAAAGGTTATCAGTTGATGTTATCTAGTTTATTCTTTCTTGTCTTTAGCAACTAATGAGCCTCCTGAGCATCTAGGATTACAGGCATGACCGATTGGTGCATGTTTGTCTTTCAATATTTTAAGTGTTTTCCTCTTTCTTTTGAATTCAAATATTGTCCTTTCAGGAATTCTGCAAATTCTCAGACTGTTGTTCTCCAACTGTCAAGATGATAAGCATCTGTTTGATGGGTAATTGTCCTTTTTATTGTGTTTGACATATTTTTAATGATATCTATTGTTTTATCCTTCCTAATTATTGCATATTATGATTAGAATATTTAATATATAGACTATAGCTTTGCCTCAAAAGAGATGGTAGAAGTCATGTCAAAAGAATGGTTTAAGGAAGTGGTGCCGTATCTCAATTGGTAGAGCACTTACCTTGAGCTGAAGAGCTGAGGGACAGCACTCAAGCACAGAGATCAAGCCCCATGACTGACAAAAAAAAAAAAGAATGTTTGAAAATATTCTTTTTTTTTTATTGTGAACATACTGTACAGACGGGTTACAATTACATGGGCAAGATAAGGAGTACATTTCCTATCAAGCATTGTAGCCTCCTCCTTTGTTTACCCTTCACATCCCTTCCCAGCCTCCCCCCGACCCCCACCCAATCCTCCACCCCCACCAAGGTTGTAAAGTTCATTTTCGACATGACAACTTGTACTTCTCATTGCTGCAACGGGTCTACCTGTATCCTCATTTAAACAACTTGTTTTTCCCTCTCCCCTCTACAAATTATACCGACATCAAATACAGTTAAAGCAGGGGGTATACTGTGGGGGAGGGACATACAAAGCAACAAAAAAATAATCTTATAAATACGTTAGAAACAAATGCATGAAAGAAAAAACATTTAAATACACATCTTAGGGTTCATTTTCCTAACATCATCTTATCAGACCTTTTCTGCTTGACTCATACATATAATTGATATTGCAAATAAGGGAACCATGGGACCTATGTTTCTTTGGGCTTGGCTTACTTCACTTAATATAATTTTTTCCAAGTCTTTCCATTTCCTAACAAGTGGGGCAATGTCATTCTTCCTGATGGAGGCATAGAATTTCATTGTGTATATATACCACATTTTCTTGATCCATTCTTCTACTGAGAGGCACCTGGGCTGGTTCCATACCTTAACTATGGTAAATAATGCTGCAATAAACATAGTTTTGCTGGTAGCTTTAGTGTGGTCTTGTTTGTAAACATTTGGGTAAATGCCCAAAAGTGGGATTGCTGGGTCATAGGGGAGCTCTATGTGAAATATTTTCAGGAACCTACATACCACGTTCCAAAGTGGTTGAAAAACTTTACACTACCACAAACAATGCAGTAAGTTTCCCTATCCACATCTCCTCCTGCATCTGATGTTATTAGAGTTCTTGATTATAGCCATTCTAACTGGGGTGAGGTGGTATTTCAATGTTTGATTTGCATTTCTTTTATGGCTAGGGAGGTTGAGCATTTCTTCATGTGTCTATTGGTCATCCTTCTTTCTTCTTCAGAGAAGTTTCTCTTTAAGTCTTTAGCCTACTTATTTATTGGGCAGTTGTATCTTTGAGGATTTGTTGTTGGGGATTTTAATTTTTTGAGTTCCTTGTATATTTTAGTGCACAAACTACTGATTCAAGGATGAGATCGATAGCATACCATGACTCTTCCTAGGTCCAGAACTGAGTAGCTTATGATCTCCTGCCATTCCCTCCTCATAGCGGGGGCTGAATTCAAGATTCAGGCCTGGAAAAGATACACTTTATATACATTTTAAAAGTAGGATTATACTTCCATACAGATGTTCAGTCCGTATTGTGTTTGGTGTATTCATTTTATTTCTTGTTTTATTCATTTATTTACCATTTATTTTATTGACTCTGATGACACCTATACCATTTATTAAATTGTTTACATTCTATCATATAGCATCTAGATTTTAGATGGGTTCTCCATCATGCTTGGCAATGCTAGGATCTGAACTCAGGGCCTAGCAGGCCCAATTCATGAATGGGTGAGTTTGATCATGTCAGCCTCTTGCCAATGAAGCTGTGAGGGGGTTCCCACATGATGAGATTGACCCCCAAGTTTGGCCAAAACAACGATACATGGATAGGCAGACAGTGGTATACAAATAAATATATATTAGTAAAGAGTGCCATAGCCGTCTCTCTATGATAGAATGACACCTACTATGTTCCTACCAACTCTTAGGTATTTATTATACTGCCAGTGAAGGAACATTATTCGTTTCATGCTTAATAAACTATTAATTAAGATCAATCAGCATTCTAAGATTATTGCATCCAATTTTAGACTAGACCAAGGCATGAAGTAATCTTTCAACCAGTATTCCTATGCATAGGAATGAGTCTCTGGTGATCTTCTGCCATTGGTGTCAGGACTGAGATTTGAAACTAGGGTCTATGTTGACAGGTTGGCCTATGGCTTCCCTGAGAGCCCACCAGCGAACAGCAATGGCAGGTCAGGTCCACTTTACAGCCGTGTCATTTAGACCCAGGATGGTCACTGTGTAAAGAAAAAAAATAATAAAAACCCAGGCCTCTGCAGCTCACCACTTTTTGTGTTTTCTAGCTTTTTCTTTTCTTCCTGACAGCCCCCTGGGCCTAGGATCTCAGGATCAGAGACTGCATCCCAGCTTAGGGAGATCCAAACAGAGGCAGTTTCCATGACCTGATTTCAAGCTCCATGGTTGGCCAATAAATAAATAAATAAATAATTTAACAAAATTAAAAACTAAAGCTCCCTGGTTTGGAATTTCTGCCAGTTTTATTTCCTGGCCTGGGATTTGAACTCGGGTTCTTGGTAAATCTGTAGCAATGTGAGGGAAGAGTTACCACTAGTTGAGTTCAAACCCCATGCCAACCAAAAATGAAAAATTAAGTCACTGATATTGGCAGGGGGAGCTAGTTTTCAAGATGGGAGGGAAGGGATGGTAATGGGAATGCAAAGGAGGAGGCAACAATGCTCAATAGGAAATGTCCTCATTTCCTTGCTCATGTAACTGTGACCCCTCTGTACAACATTTTTACAATAAAAAATACAAAAAAAGAAACATATTAGTTTTCAGAGAAACACTTTGGGGGATAAGGGAAGGAAATATGAATAGCTGTACAAAATTCTATGCTACCTATTTTTAATTTTCAGTATGGAACTGAATAAACATAACTGCTTCCATTAAAAAAATTAAGTCACTGTCTTGGAACTTGGGCCAGTATTTCTGCCATTGCTAGGATTTGATCTCACCATCCAGGTAACTCTTTTGCAAGGCAAAACTCACTATCCTTGAAGAAAAGGAATTCAGGCTAGAGTTCCCAGGGCCTGAATGAAGGCCCTGCAATAGAAAAACAACATTTCTATACATGTGTAATGAATGTATGATATATACTTACATATGTATGTTAATTTCATATTATGATTTTTATTATTGATTTTGTATTTTATTTTTATTTGATTCATTTATTTATTGATTATTGTATTTAGTATTATTATACACATAATATTTATTACATTTTGCACAGCACTTATAAAATTATACAAAATAATTTAGGACATTGACTCACTTTTCACTAATATTTTATTAAGAGTTGAAATATAATACATAATTAAATGGAGCCATTTGTCACAGTCTTCACATGTTTAGAGTCTCTCTCAAATATGAGCTTTTTCTTTTTTTTTTTTTTTTTTTGGTCTTCTTTCTTTTTCTTTTTATTGTGAAAATACTGTAGAGAGGGGTTACAATTACATGGGCAAGATAATGAGTACATTTCTTATCAAGCATTGTAGCCTCCTCCTTTATTTCCCCTACCCATCCCTTCCCATTCTCCCTGAGTTTTTTCTTAGCTTTGCACATCATCTTATAGAGATTTCTTTAGATGATTTATACTCAGAAGCCTTTTCCTGAGGATAGGCAAATTGAAGGATAAAATTTTAAGGGTGGGGCTAGAAATGTGGCTTAGTGGTAAAGAGCTCGCTCCCTCAGCATGCATGAATGCCAGGGTTTGAATCCTCACTGACACATACTCATGAAAAGCCAGAAGCTGTGGAGTGGTTCAAGTGGCTAACCCTAAGAAAAAGAAACACAGAGATAGTACCAAGGTCCTAAGATCAAGCCCCAGGACTGACAAAAACAATAGGCCAGATGCCAGTGCTCACACCTGGAACACTAGCTTCTCAGCAGGCTGAGAGCTGAAGACTACAGTTCAAAGACAGCCTAGGCAAAGCCTGTTAGACTGTTATCTCCAGTGAACCACCAAAAGACCCCACCTGGCGCTGTGGCTCTAGTGGTAGAGTGTTCACCTTGAGTTGACGGGTCCAGGGACAGTGCCCAGGCTTGAGTACAAGACACATAACTGGAACAAAAGTGAGGATTAATCAAAGTACTTTCCTATTTGCTAATTAGGAGAACGTTCTCTGGAAAATGAACACTGATGTACACCAGAATTGGAGTTAGAGCTCCAGGTTCAAATGTAGCAGATTTATATTCCCAGCCTCTTAGACTCTAGCATTGTAACCTTGTGTCCTACATGGTTCTTAAAGGTCCATTGTTGAAAGGCTTAATATGCTTCCCGAACCCTATGTGATAAGCAGTTGACTTGTATTGTCAATGTCATTACATTTCTGAACCTAGCCCTAGCTCAAGAGGCTGAGGTCTCAGGATCACAGGGTGAAGCCAGCCAGGGCAGAAAGGTCTATGACACTCTGACTTCCACTTCTGAAAGGTCAGATGTTCAAGAGCTTCCTGTGTTTCCCTTGATGATGAGAAGCTACTTGCACTCTAAATGTTCTTAGTGGTCTCGAGCTATAAAAGCAGGAAAGAAACATTATTGAACCATCCTGGGTTTAAAAGAAGTTATCAGGATCCAAGCCCTTGAACTGTTTGCAGAAAAACTCCAGTGTAACACTGTAATTGAAGGACATAAAATGGTTGCAAAAGCCAGGCTAGGTGCAGAAACGTAGGCCTACAGGATTAGGAGGCAGAATGTACACACTCAACAGGGAAGTCAGCTGCAAAAGCCAGCAATGGGAGGAACCCTGAAACATTTGTTAGAGTTACACCAGGGACAGGCTTTTCTCATCCTCTTCAAAAAATGACTGATTAACCTTCTTCCCTCAGGTGAAGGGAGCCTCAGGCTATCTTTAGGGGAAAAATAGAGAGCCAGTTTAGTGGGGGAGAGGGGAGGAACAGAGAAGAAAAACCCTGCTCTTTGGTCTTAAGAAATGGGGTTTTGACTGTCCATCTGTCAGATTTAAAGACCATTCTTCTTCCTCTGCCAGTCCATTCTCCTTCCTTCATTATGCACATCATTAATGCAAATTCCCAGTCCAAGGAGAAGCAGGGCCCTTTCTCTTCTGTCTCCAAGCACCTGAGTTAGAACCTGGCTCTATCCTCTTGGCTTTGGGGCATTTGGCTGCCTGAGAAGTGGGAAAGAGACAGTCTTCCTGCTCTGTGGTTGTGTGAAGGCAAAGCTGGCAGCCGGAACATTGCAGAAGGCATCATGACTAGGAATTGTTCCTTTCATTCCTCCTGACATCCAAGACCAGGTTAATCTATCATGTTTCATTCTGTCTATAAGTTTATCTGTCTATTTTTCTTTCTATTTATCTATCTTTCTTTCTATCTATTATCTATCATCTATCTATCTATCTACCCACCTAGCTACCTACCTACCTACCTACCTACCTACATAGGGTTCGTTTGCCAGGTCCAGCCACAGCACCAATTCTGGCTTTTTCTGTGTATGTGATACTGAGTAATCATACCCAGGGCTTCTTGCATGCTTGGCAAGCACTCGTTCACTAATCCAAGTCTGCAGCCACATCTTTTTCTTCATGGTAGTTTTTACATAAGTATGCTACCATTTTACATCCCCAAATTTAATTTTCTGAATACTAGTTATTTCTACAAAACCTTATCTTCTTTTCTCCTGCCTGATTTGTGGCTGTTCCTACATTGGCCTCATAATAAAATGTAAATAACGACTGCTGAGAGCTTAAGTGTGCATCATATAAGGACATAGGCCTGAAACCCCAGAAGAGAAAAGCCATGGGCCTGAAATAAAGAGAATGGTGCAGTATGTGCAATGAGCATATCTGAAAAATGAACCAGTAATCAAAAGGAGAAGCATTGCATATGGTCTGTTTGTACTCAGGGAGGTCATATACATACATAAGTAGGTAGTGGACTGATACATAAACTTGGCCTTCTCTTTTTGAAAAGAGAAGCCATCCCAGTGCTGAAACACAGGGCCCAATGCATTGCTCAGATGTTTCCTACAAGGCTGAGGCTTTACCACCACCACAGCTCCACTTCCAGCCATCTGGTCATTAATTGGACATAAGTGCCTCCCAGGCTTTCCTGCTTGGTCTGGCCTGTGTCCCCTGCTCGGCTTTCTCTCTCAAAGCTGGAACTTTAGCCTCTGGGACACTGCTTCACTTCTGGGTTTCTGGTGGTTTATTGGCGATAAGAATCTCACAGACTTTCCTGCTCAGGCTGACTTTGAATTGCGATCTCTCCAGGAGACTGAAACCAGCTTTTTCAGGGATTCCCTGAGGAGCCCCTCCACACAAAATCTTAGTCTAAATCTCGGGAGGTACTAGAGAAAAACAGAAACATGTAGATGCTTCTAGTGTGTTCTAGATAATGAAGATTGGAGACACACAACACTCATAATTATTAGATCATTTTATAGGCAAAAGGAGCAATGCAGACAGTATGAGGATTGCTCCAGCTTTCGGTTCTCTCATCCTTAGAAAGTAAATTCACTGCAGCTCAATGCTAAGTGACAGAATTGGCATGTAATGTAGACATTAGCTGCCAAATCCTGTGACACTCATTTCTCACTTTTGGCTTCAAACCTGTGACTAGAGGAGAAGATGAGGAGAGAAAATCCTTCTCAGAGAAAGCAGCTATAAAGAACATTGGAAAGCTTTCTTATAAATTCAAACCACTGGAATGACCCTGTTAAGAAGTCAGATTGTACAGATTAAAAAATGAAGAAGAAAAGAAAGGCAAAAGCCAGTGGTGGCTGACTATAATCCCAGCTCCTCAGGATGCTGAGATGTACAGAATCTGAGTTTGAATCCAGCCAGCATAGGAAAGTCCATGACACTGTTATTTCTAAGAGATCACAGAAAAACCCAGAAGTGGGGCTGTGATTCAAGGTTAATGCAATACCCTTGAGTAAAAGGAGCTCAGGGACAATGCCTAGGCTCATAGTTCAACCCCAGGACCTGCCCCCTCAATAAGAGCCTGTACCTCCATGTCTCCGTGTATATGGATGTATTCCTATAGGTGAATCTCCAGAGTAGCTATTATGAATTGCACCAGTCTAGAAAATTTGTTTTCAGTTCAATGATTTCATAACAGAGACTCCTTTCATGACAGTGCACGTTCCGGGGTTTCCTTCATTGTTCCCAGTGTAGCCTGAGGGTTTCTCTGCATCCCAGGCCTGCTGGGAAAAGTCTCTCTCATTGTTTCTCTGCATCCCAGGCCTGCTGGAAGAAGTCTCTCTCATTGTCTGGATATGTAGACAAATGGCCTCACTCCTGTTCAGCTGTTTAACAAACAACTCCATTTGTGTCAGTTAGTGATGATGAGTGTAGGCAGGCTTTGAAGGCCAGGAGCAAAAGGCCTCTTTGTATCCCAAGCGATCCCTCTCCCCAGTGCTCTGCTTTGACAGGAAGCCTTCATTTGTGCCACCTCCCATGGCAGGCCAAGTCCTGTGCACTTACCCTGCCTTTGTGAGACTATATTCCGGTGTTCAGATACAGTGCTCAATATAACTAAGGAGACCTTCTGGCAGACAACTAGGGCACTGAACCTAATGAAATGTTTCATTGTTGGAGATGATGGGCCTATGATGCCTCTCCCAAGTTTCTGGAAGCTTGGGAAATCCAAAAACATGTCAGATATCTCAAAGCTTCCTGTCATCTAGGGCTGGTGAAGCTCATCAGATATTGAAACTTTTGACCTCTCCTAATTAGGCCCTGGGTGGCTAGGCTTGGGGGTTGAACAAAGGGCCTGGGTACTGACCATGACCTCAGGGCAGAAGCCCAGTGCTTTACCATTTTGTGTCACAACTTCACTTCTGGTCTGTGTGTGTGTGTTCGTGTGTATGTGTGTGTGTGTGTGTGTGTGTGTGTGTGTGTGGCTGTGCAAGTGCGCATATACCAGTCTTGGAGCTGGAAATCAGCACTGTATCTAGTTTCTCTTGTACGAGTATAGCCCTCTCCCAATTGAAACACTGAGCCACTGCAGCCTTTTTCTAGTGTTGTGGTCCTGAGAAATAAAGTCCAGGGTTTCATAGATGCAAAGCACTCTACCCCTAAGGCACATTCCCAGCCCTCTACTTCAGGTTTGTTAGTTTGTTTCTGTCTTTTATGTTGTTGTTGGTTGTAGGAGTTGAAGTCTGGGCCTGGGTGCTCTCCCTGAACTCTTCAGCTCAAGTCTTGTACCCTACCACTTGAGTCAAAGCTCCACTTCATGTTTTCTGGTGGTCCATTGGAGCTAAGTGCCTCAAAGAATTTCCTCCCCAGGTTAGCTTTAAACCATGATACTCAGATCTCATCCTCCTGAGTAGCTAGTATGACAGGCATGAGCAACAAGCACCCAGCTTCAATGTCAAGTTTCTTAGTGGTGAATTGGAGATAATAGTCTCATGGGACCTTTGTGTCTGGGACAGTTTGAAACCCAGATCCTCAGATCTCAGCTTCTTGAGAAGGCAGGATGACAGACCTCAGCTATCGACACCTAGGTGGCACTCTGCTGCAAGGGGGTCCTTGGCTCCACGTGGAGGAGTGCTAGCCATGTGCCCAAGAGGTAAGGGTCAGTGCCTAGGCCCCGAGTTCAAGGTTCATGACTGTGAAAAAACAGAAAGAAAAAAAAACACAATTGTCTACAGGAGCCAACTTACTAGCCTTCAGTAATACATAATTTTGTCCCTGCCATGGGGACATATCTGAGCCTCAATATTCTTGTCTGCATAATCAACTCAGTTGTGGAGCTCTTACAAGGACCCAATGAAAGAATGCACCTGTGAAGGACACAGCACATGGCACTCTTTGCATGACTCAACACACAGCATCTTGTGAAAGACCCAGAACACAGCACCCAATGCAGAACTCAGCACACTGCACCCTGTGAAGGACTCAGTACATAGCACCATGTGGAGAACTCAACACAGAGCACCTTATGAAGGACTCAGCATTTAGCTCTATTCCACAAGCTGTTATTAGAATTAGGGTGCTTTCATCAGTATCACCATTCTTTGAGGAACATTTCACAAACCACACAAGTTCACATCTAATGGTTTATTGTGGTGGTGTTTTTTTTGGGGGGGAGGGGTTAGGCATATGGTTTGAACTCAAAACATGGAGATTATACTCTAATAACATTTGCTCAAGGCTAGAGCTCTACCACTTGAAGCCACATTTTAAAGAGTCTCACAGAATTCCTGCCAGGACTGGGTTTTAAAGCCCCTGAGCAGCTAGGATGATGGGGGTAAGCATGTTGTGTCTGGTTCCATGGAGCTGGTTGCAGCGTTTATATCTGGCTAAGTCACGTTAGGTGGCAGCTGTCAGCACCAGACTCCTAGCTTGCTCTGTGATGTGGTATTTGAAGTTCTGTCCTAGTATAGTTGCAGTTAGAACATTCTACCTTTTTGTGGCGGCAGTCCTGGGGCTTGAGTAAGGGCTTAGACACTGTCCCTAAGCATTTGTGTTCCAGGCTAGCACTCAATTGATTGAAAGACCTCAGAACTTCCCAGTATTCTGTTTATATGGCACTGAGGAATCAAACCAAGGGCTTGGTGCTTACTAGGTGAGCACTCAACCACTGAAACCAGGAGTGACCAGAGATTGCTGTATATAAATATGATATAAACAGAGAGATGTCTGTATATTATTAAATTATAGATAATATTACTAGCAATTATTAGGTATGAAATTATGTCTCCATTCAATGGTGTGTCCCAGTGGAACAATTAATAAATCATTAATTAATAATTACTCTATATCTTGTTATTATCCATACATATAATTACATATTTTATAGAATGAGACAGATGTCTATATATAGTTAAATTATGCACTATGTGTTACTATCAATTAGGTATTTAATAATATCTCCATGTCATTTTTATTCTGTTAATGCTTAAGAAAATATTAATTAAACTTAATCCACCTCCTATAATTACTGTGTCTAATTTTATCCCAGAATGATTCACTATTAATTCAATCTCTTTTTCATTTATTTTAGTGACAATTATTCCACTTATGACATTTTTTACCTTTATGACATCCTATTATATAGTATATAGATTTGCACCCGAATTATACATCCTACCTGACACTGAGCACTTTCAAAGAAAAGGAAAAATGGGTCCCGCTCAGCTTCTTACTCCAAGATTCTATTTTTGGCAGTGCTAGGATCTTGACTCAGAGCCTAGAAGGCTCAGTTTATGAATGGGTGGTTGTCAGCAAAGCAGCCTCTAGCCAATTCATCTGCCAGGCAGTTGCCAGGCCCTGAGTTTGAGCCTTGTATGTTGACTCCATATTGCGCTTAGTGTAGTTATTCATTTAATTTTTTGTTTTATTCATTTATTTACCATTTATTTTATTGACTTATTACAGGTGGAATAATTACTACATTTATTACATAGCATATAGATTTGCCTATGTATGAAACTTCACACCTGACACTCAGGATGTTCACAGAAAAGGAAAACGTGTCACAATGGGCTTTTTACTCCACACTTCAATTTTAGAATTTGTGAGTGCTGGCATCTGAACAGCCTACAAGGCTCAATTTATGAATGGATGAATGTCAGCTTGGCCAGCATGGGGCAGATGGAGCTGACAAGCAGTTCCCAGCACTGAGATCAAGCCCCAGGGGTTGACAAAATAAGAACAGATTGGCATGCAGATGGTAGTACACAAAGCAGTATGGAGGTTCCTCAAAAGACTCCACATAGAGCTCTCCTATGACCCAGCAATCCCACTTTCGGGCATTTACCCAAATGATCACAAACAAGACCATACTGAAGCTACCAGCACAACTACGTTTATTGCAACATTATTTACCACAGCTAAGATATGGAACCAACCCAGATGCCCCTCAGTAGATGAATGGATCAAGAAAATGTGGTATATACACACAATGGAATTCTATGCCTCCATCAGAAAGAATGACATTGCCCCATTTGTTAAGAAATGAAAAGACTTGGAAAAAATTACATTAAGTGAAGTAAGCCACGCCCAAAGAAACATAGGTACCATGGTTTCCCGTGTATGAAATAACTGGTATATGTCTGAGTCAAGCAGAAAAGGTCAGATAAGTTGATGTTAGGGGAATAAACCCCAAGATAAGTATTCAAATTTTTTTGTTTTTTTTTTTCCTTTCATGCAATTGTTTCTAACATATTTACAAGATGATTTCTATGTTGCATTGTATGCCCCTCCCCCATGCTATAATCCCTGCTTTCACTGTATTTGATGTTGGTATAATTTG
This sequence comes from Dipodomys spectabilis, assembly GCF_019054845.1. NCBI lineage: Eukaryota > Metazoa > Chordata > Mammalia > Rodentia > Heteromyidae > Dipodomys > Dipodomys spectabilis. The sequence continues at coordinate 8,689,596 of NW_024870798.1, read as the reverse complement.
TGGAGGGGAAGGGATACAGGTGGACCCATTGCAACAATGAGATGTACAATTCATTATGTCGAAAAACGAACTTTACAAGTTTGGTGCAGAGAGCGGGGCAGGATCTGATGGGGGTGACGGGTAGTATGGGAAGGGATGGGAAGGAGAAATAAAGAGAAGGCAACAATGCTTGATACAAAATGTACTCTTTATCTTGACCATGTAATTTTAACTCCTCAGTAAGGTATTCTCACAGAAAAAGCCCTGAAAAAAAAAAAACAATTAATATAGATCTTTATAGAGTGCTAAAGGTATCTATACATTCTTCAGTTATATAGACTACATTCTTACCAACTCTTGGGTATTTATTATGCCTCTAAGCAATTAATACGACTGTTTCCATCCTTAATGAATTTTTAATTGAATCAACCACTGTTCTGAAACTATTCCATCCATGGAATTAAAAGTATTCTTTTAATGTGTCAAAAATATTCATTAAAATCCATCGGTCTCCTAAAATCACTCTGTTTAATTTTATAGTAGTATCTTTCAGGAACAACTAATTCAACCTTGACATTTGTAAAATTCCATCAGTATTCCTATGAATAGGAATGAAACCCTTAGGATTTCTCACCATTGGTAGGGGACAGGAACGGGCTTCTAACACAGGGCTTATATTGCCGAGATGGCCTATGGCTTCCCTGGTAGTCCGCTAGCCTTCAGAAATACCAGTTTACAAACAATTTTCAGCCATGCCATTCAAATCCAGGATGGTTACCTTGCAAAGAAGGCAAATGTAAAACTGGAGCCATCTGCAAGTTGCCGGATTTTTACCTGTCTTTTCATTTTTTTTCCTGTCAGTTTTTGGGGCCCAGGAACTCAGGTTCAGATGTGGGTACAGTGGCTGCACCCCAGCCTAGAGTGATCAAGGCTGAAGCAGAGTTGCCACTACCTGAGTTCAAGCCCTGTGCTTGGCAAAACAAAAATAAATAAATAAATTAATTAATTAATTGAAATATTTTAAAAATTGTGAGGCTCGTTGGCTTGGAATTCACGCCATTTTTTCTCCAGGCCTGGGATTTGAACTCAGGGTCTGGGTAAATCTGCCGCATTGTGGGGGAACAGGAAGCTCACTGTGCTGGAGGACAAGAAAGTCAAGCCTGTTCTCAGGGCCTGAATTCAAGTCCTAGCACTCGAAAAAAAGTAATATTCATATACATTTTAAATACATGATTTATATTTACATGCACTTTTAATGCATATTGTGGTTATTGTAGTTATTCATTTTATTTTGTGTTTTATTTATTTTTATCTATTTAATGAGTATGATTGCACATATAACATTTTTTACATCCTATTACATAGGACATAGATTTGCCTATGTATTATACATCATTCCTGAAACCCAGGACTTTCACTGATAAGGAAAACAAGTGAGACAATTGGCTTCTTCCAGCAGGATTAAGTTTTTGGCAGGTCTGTGATTTGAACTCCAGGCCTAGAAGGCCCACTTCATGAAGGGGTTAATGTTAGCACAACAGTCTGATGCAAGTGAAGTTGCTGAGCAAATTTGAGGACCTGAGGTCAAGGCCTAGGAGTGACCAATACATAAACAGATAGATGTGTAGCTTGCTGTGTGTGTGTGTGTTTACATATGTATATTCATCTATAAATAAATGTATATATAGAAAGACAGACATTTATGTAGGTTCTAGTGTATAACTCTATATAAAGTGATGTCTGTCTATATCTTATTTTTATATATTCTATTACTACCAATTATTTGTTCTAAAATGATGCCCCTATTAATTGCTCATGGTAGAAGACTTAATAAGGTACTAACTAAATTAATCAATGACTTATATTTATTGCATACAATCTTATACTAGAAAGACTAGCTAATTAGTAATTAAATTAGTAAATGTCAAACATTCTATTAGTGTTCCTATAGATAGGAACGAGTCTCCTAGGATCTTCAGCTGTGTGTAGGTGGCAGTCCCAGGATCATGGAACTCAGGGCTTAGGTATCTCTGTTGGGCTAAAGCTTCACTGACAGCCCAGAAGCCTTAGGCCATGCAAGGTGACATACAATTTCCAGCCGAGTCATTGAGACCCAGGATGGTCACAGTGCCAAGGAAAAAGAGGTAAAATGGTTGTGTAAACATTCTGTTTTTTTCTTTCTCCGTTTTTTTTCTCTTTGGTTTGATGTATTTTTGCCAGTGCTGGGAGTTGAACTCGGGTCCTAGGATCCCCGGATCATCTGTGAGTGTAAATGCTGTACCCCAGCCCATGGTAATCATGGTTTAAGACAATAAAGTGCTTCCTTCAGCAAAAGGAGCTCAGGGACAATGTCTAGGCTCACAGTTCAAACCTCAAAAAAAAGCCATTAAAAAAAGCCATGAAAAAGCCACAAAAAAGAGCTGTTAACTCCATGTGTCTGTGTATGTATGCATGTATTTCTATCGGTGAACATCCAAGGTCACTGTGAAGAAAGGCACCAAGCTAGGAAATTTGCTTTGGATAGAATGATTTCATAACACAGACAGTGTTTTCATGACAGTGCATGTTCTGGGGCTCCCCTCACTGTTCCCAGGTTATCCTGAGGGTTTCTGTGCACCACAGGCTGCTGGAGGAAGTCTGCCTCCCTGCTGGAACAGGCAGACAAAAAGCTTCACTCCTGTACAGCTGTGTAACACACAATATATCCGGGGCAATTAGTGAGGATGAGTGTGGATGGGCTCTGAAGGCCAGGAGAAAAAGGCCTCTTTGTACTCCAAACTAACTCTTTCCCCAGTGCTCTGTTTTGACAGGAAGCCTTCATTTGTGACACCTCCTGTGGCAGGCCAAGTTCCCTGCTCTTGTCCTGTCTTTTTGAGACTATGTTCCAATGTTGAAACAAACTGCTACCATTAATTCAAGAGTCCCTCTCGCAGACAACTACGGAGCTGAACCTAATGAAAAGATTCCTAATTGGCAATGGTGGTGCCTCCCTAAGATTCTGGAAGTTTGCTAAATCTAAGCACTTGTGCAAAATCACAATCCTTCCTGTCATCTAGGTCTGGTGAACCTTATCAGGTTTTGAAACCTTTGTCCTCTCCTAGTCAGGCTCCGGGTGGCTAGGTTTTGGGGTTGAACACAGGGCCAGGGTGATGACCATGAGCTCAGAGCAGAATCCAGGTGCTTTACCATTTTGTGTCACAACTTCACTTCTGCTCTATATGTATGTGTGTGTGTGCATACACTAGTCCTGGAGCTTGAACTCAGGACATGAGCATTGTACCTGTTTCACCTGTTCAAGGATAGCACTCTACCACTTGAGCCTGAGAGCGACTTCAGACTTTTTTTCTAGGGATGTAGTACTAAGGATTCAAACCCAGGGTTTCATTCATGCAAAGCACTCTACCCCTAACACAAGTTCCCAGCATTCCACTTCAGATTTCCTTCTTTATTGCAAGTTGGAGGTGTTCAAGCCTGGGCCTCGGTGCTGTCTCTGAGCTCTTCAGCTCAAGTCTAGCGCTCTACCACTTGAGCTACAGCGCCCCTTCAGGCTTTCTGGTGGTTCATTGGAGATAAGCATCTCAAGGAATCTCCTGCCCATGCTGGCTTTGCACCATGATCCTCATCTCTCAGCCTCCTAAGTAGCTAGGATGACAGGCATGAGTCACCGATGCCCAGCTTCCACTTCAAGTTTCTAAGTGGTGAATATAAGATAATAGTATCATGAGACATGTTGTCAGGTTAGATGGCAACTGTCAGCACCAGACTCCCAGCTTGCTCTGTGATGAGGTATTTGTAGTCCTATACTTGTGATGAGGTATTTGTAATTCTATACTTACATCATTGCAGTCAAAACATTCTATCTTTTTTTTTTTTTTGTGCCAGTCCTGGGTCTTGAGTAAGGGCCTGACACAGTCCCTAAGTTTTTATGCTCAAAGCTAGTGCTCGACTGCTTGGTTGACAGCACGACTTCTGGATTTTTTTGTGTACACAAAAATCGCAGGGTTTTGTAATTACTAGGCAAACAGTCTATCATTAAGCCCCAGGAGTGACAATTGTATGAACAGATAAATGTATAGATTGGTAGATAGACAAATAATTGCATATAGATAAAACAAGAGAGAGATGTCTATATATTATGAAATTGCATATACAATATTACTACCGATTATTGGCAAGTAAATTATTCCTTTTTAAGTATCATGATTGAATACATATTAAAGCACTAATTGAAAATTAGTCAATATAGTATAATTGCGTATAATTTTATAATTTCGTACACTAACTACTAATTTAATTGTTACATTTATAACAATCCATTTGTATGGATATATATGGGAATAGGTTTCTGAGTATCTCCATTCATTAGTGGCAGTCCTGGGTTTCGACCTCCAGGCCTAAGTTGCTGGTTTTGGCTATGGCTTCCCTAATATCCTGCCAAACATCAGCAATGCAAGATAATGTACGCTTTCTGGGCCTTGTCATTTAGACCTAGGGAGGTCACAATACGAAGGAAAAAAAAGTAAAACTACCTCCTTGAACTTCTCAGTTTTATGCTTCTCCTTTACAGTTTTTTTATTTTTTTTTTGCCACTCCGAGATTTGAACTCAGGTCCTGGGATGCCACCACCAGCTGTGGCAGACATGCCAAGACCTGGGTTCAAGCCCCGTGCTTGGCCAAAATAATAACAATAATAATAATAATAACAACAACAATTATTATTATTATAATTATAATAAGGCCCTGGTTTGGAATTTGCACCATTTTTCTAGTAGGCCTGGGATTTGAACTCAAGGTCTGGGTGAAGAGGAAAGGCTAACCATCCTTGAAGACCAGAAATTCAGACCAGTTCCCATTGCCTGAATTGAAGCCCCAGCATTGGAAAAAGTAATATTAATATATGAGATCTATTTACATACATGGATTACTGCATATGACATTTATTACCCTTATTTATTTAGTATTTAGTATATACGCATGTAACATTTCTTTTATTACATCATATCACATAGGATATAGTTGCATATGGATTATACATCATATACTGAGACCAAGAACTTTCTCAGAAAAGGAAAATAATGTGTCAAAAATTGGCTTCTTACTCCACGAATAAATTTTTGGCCATGCTGGGATTTCATCTCACAGCCTAAATTGCCCAATCCATAAATAGGGTCACAGTCTTAGTAGACCAGCCTCCTGCAAACTGAGCTGCCAGGAAGTTCTGAGTACCTGTGATCGCCACTATTAGTGCCCCATATATATATACATATATATATGTACATATGTATGTATACATTGATAAATGTGTAGATTGAAGTAGATAGAGAGATAGATATAAACATATATACATATATATACATATACAGAGAGTGGGACTGTGAGGATATTAAATTATATACATTATTACCAATTATTAGTTATTAAATTTTGCCTCCATTTAATGAAGTATCTGGGTTGAATACTTATAAAAGCATTAATTAAGAATTAATCAATATCCTTAATTATACCATGGTGCTAGAATGGAAGACATAAACCCAATAATTTTTGTGTGTCATTCTAAAATAGGGTCATGAATCCACTGTACATTTTAATTGTTACTTTAATAACACTATATAAGCATTTCCATGAACAGGAATGAGTTTGTCAGGCTCTCCCTCCATTTGTGGGTGGCAGTACTAGCATTCAAACTCCAGGCCTGGGTCGTTTAATTCGAATGCAAACCATTGGAATGACACCATGAAGATTTCAGATTGTGGGACTGGGAAGGTGGCTCAGTGGTAGAGCGCTTGCCTTGCATGAATGAGGCCCTGAGTTCGATTCCTCAGCACCACATAACCAAAAAGAAAAAAGCCGGAAGTGGCGCTGTGGCTCAAGTGGTAGAGCGCTAGCCTTGAGCTGAAGAGCTGAGGGACAGTGCCCAGGCCCAGAGTTCAGGCCCCACGACCAGACTCAAAAAAAAAAAAAAAAGATTTCAGATTGTTACGATTTAAAAAAAGAAAAAGAAGAAAAGTAAGCAAGATGCCCGTGGCTCCTGCTTGTAATCCTAGCTCCTCAGGAGGCCAAGATGTAGAGAATGCCAATCTGAATTCAGCCAGGTTGGGAAAGTCCACGACACTCTTCTTTCCAAGAGATCACAGGAAAAAAAAAAGCCCATGCATGGCGTTGTGGCTCAAGGGCAGAGCACTACTCTCGAGCAAAAGTTGCTCAGGAACAGAGCGTAGGATCATAGTACAACCCCAGACCTGCCAAAATTAAAAAAGGAGCCATTAACACCATGTATCTGTGTATGGATAATGGGCATTCAGCAGGTTGCCCATGCCCAGCCCCCCAACCTGGGCAAGCTGGGACAAGTCCTCAGAGAGTACAAAGTCTGAGCGGGCAACAGGAACAAAGCCTCCTTCTCTGCCATTTAAGAACTGAAGCCTTATATTCTGGCTGAGGTGTCTCACTGGGACACCATGAAGCCAGCCACTGCCTCCAGGGAAATCACAGTTCCTAGGGTGTAGGAGTTGTCAAACGTTCTGGCGCCATATTCTCTATCCTTCTGTAGGATGTGAGCCTAGACTTCTGGGGTCTGTGGTTATCACTCATTTATCATTCCTCATTGATGAGTCACAGGCTGGTCCCAAATCATGGCAAAGATATGAAATAGACATTTCTACACCAAAGGGGGTAAGCCAATAAACCCCACCCTCATAACTCCCGTTAGAAGGGAGCCTTGGGCTAAGATTGTGGTTTAGTAGTAGAGTGCTTACCTAGCCCGCATGCACAAACCCTGGGTGCGATTGCTCAATACCACAGAAACAGAAAAAGCCAAAAGTGGTATTTTGGCTTAAGTGATAGAGTGATAGCCTTGAGCAAATGAAGCTCAGGGATATGCTGAGACCCTGAGATGAATCCCCAAGACTATCAAAAAGAAAAAAAGCCATCCTGGTGTGATATTTTGTTCTGGGACTCAGAGGAGGGCTGAGGTTATAGATAAGAGGTAGAGTAGAGGACAGGTGCTGGTGGCTCACCCCTGTAATCTTAGCTACTCAGGAGGCTGAGATCTGAGGATCCCAATTGCAAGCAAGAAAGTCTATATGAGACACTTTTCTCCAATTAAACACCCAAAAAGCCAGAAGTAGAGCTGTGGTTCAAGTAGTAGAACACTAGCCTTGAGCACAAAAGCTCAGGGATTGGATAGCATCCAGGCCATGAATTCAAACCCAGGACTGGCACACACATGCACACACACACACACACACACACACACACACACACACACGCACACACACACACACACACACACACCAAGATAGAGCATTTGCCAGTCGGCCTGCACTAGTTTCATCTCTAGAAACTCAATATTTAAAAAAAAAAAAGAGGGAGAAGGGAAGGAAAGACTTGCTCCATGAGGTTATATAACCAATGCCAAAATTCCACAGGTGTTCTAAGATGTGGATTTAGGACAGAGGGCCTCAGGCAGAAGGTACAGCATGGGCAAAGTTCCTGAGGTGTGGTGTAGAGCAGATGGTGTGGTGGAATGATGGTGATGTGGCTTCAGACAAGTCTTGTAGGACATTCAAGGCTGGGTCAAGTTTTTATTTGAGTCACAAGTAGGGCAGAGGGTGGGGTCCCAGAATGGGGCCCAGGGGGAAGATTAGTTGGCTTTTTACCAGAGACCCCAGCCATTTCCGGTGGCTGGAAGCTTATTTTTCACAGCTCCTGACCCTCAGACCTCCTTTGCATGGAGGAGTCAAGACAAATGCAGGGAAGGATACTTGCTTAAGAAATGCTTCTAGCCCAATGCCACCAGTGGCTCAACCCCTGTAAATCCTAGCTACTCAGGAGACTGAGATAGAGATTGTGGGTCAAGCCAGCTCAGGGGAGGAAAGTTAGTGAGACTCTTCTTGCCGATGAACTACCAAAAGCCCAAAATGGAGCTGTGGCTCAAGTGGTAGAGTGCTAACCTTGAGAGAAAAAAATTAAGAGACAAGAGCCTAACCCCAGAGTTCAAGCCCCAGTACTGGCACCTAAAAAAATAAAGAAAAGCTTTCAGAAGCTCCTACTCTACTGTGGTGAAAGGCCAGATCAGCCGGGCACTGGTGTCTCACACCTGTCCTCCTAGCTCCTCAGGAGGCTGAGATGTGAGGATCACGGTTCAATGCCAGACCAGGCAGGAAAGTCCGGGAGACTCTGATCTTCAAGGAACATCCAGAAAACCAGAAGTGGTGCTGTGGCTCAAGTGGTAAGCCGAACAGCTCGGGGACAGCCCGCAGGCCCAGAGTTCAAGTCCCATGACCAACACCTGGCCTGCTTGGACCTACTTTCCAGTGGGCCACTGAGAGTCTCCCAATGTCTAAGTTTCTTACAAGTCTTGAGAGCAGCATCTTTGGAGGCCTTTGCCTACAGAGCAGGCCACAGTATCAGAGAAGGTTCGAGCCTTGGAGCACGGAGGTCATTAATCTGTTCATTAGAATGGCATCTGTCATGGATGCACTGTGGATCTGAGCAGTAAATCGAAGTCTCAGACCACGGTTCTGGGCCAGGAGGGGAAGTAGCTGCAAGATGGCACAGCAGATAATGCCCACTCACTCGAGTATCACAAGAGTGTGAATATGTCAGGAACATCTTGGGCTGGTGTTGAGTTGGGCTCATGAAGGACTTGTAGTCTCAGGTATCCACAGCCAGCAGGCTGCTGCTGGTAGCAGTCACTATCCCAGGAGTCACAGGGCTCAGAGCCTTACTTTGCTCACCAGTGCTCGGGGGAGATGAAGGTATGCAATCGTAGGCTGACTACAAACGAGCATCCATAGTGTCCTCCCCTTGGTCCTGTGGCCCCGTGCATGGATGGAGGGGCAGGTTCCATGGAACTTACTGCCATGACCCAGACCCCTCAGCCCAAGAATTACTTAGGGAAAAACTACTTGATATGCCTTGAGAGTTTACTATGACTATGCCTCAGGAGTGCCCCGAGTTTTCTAGCTGAGCTCAATATTAACACCTTCTTCTGTGTGTGTGCATGTGTGTGTGTATGTATGCATGCACACACGTGCACACATCTTGGTACTAGGGCTTGAACTCAGGGCCTGGATTCTGTCCCTCACCTTTTTCATTCAGGGCTAGCACTCTACCACTTGAGCCACAGCTTTTCTTCCAGCTTTTCAGTGGCTAGCTGCAGAAGAGACTCTCACAGACTTTTGTAGCTGGGCAGCCTCTGAATGGCAATCCTCAGACCTCAGACTGCTGAGGATGCTTGGAATAGGAAGGCATGAGCTATTAGCAACTGGGCATACTTTCCTTCTTGGCTAAAAAAGACTACCTCTCCCCCACCGAGCACCTCCAGCTATCCTCCTACCCCAGGCTACAAAAGAAACATACCCTCCCTTGAGGACAAAAAAATGGAATCAGGTTTGAGCTTTATGTTCTCCACACAGTCAAGGGCTGGTGGGAGCTGATGTGGAGGTCAGAGATCTAGGCCAGGGCAAGTAGACGCTGTTAGAACAGAAGAGCATATGAAAAGACATCCTTGCAAATGGGTGCTAGTGGCTCATGCCTAAAATCCTAGCTACTCAGGGCTGACACCTGAGGATCAATCAAGATTCAAAGTTACACTGGGCAGACTCTTATCTCCAATGAATCACCAAAAGCTGGAAAGCAGAGCTTCAAGTTCAAGTGGTACAGCAACAACCTTGTGCAAACAAGCTAAAGGATACCACCTAGGCTTTGAGTTCAAGTCCTGGTAAACACACACACATATGCACACACGCATGCAAGCAAACACGCACGCAAGCACATGCATCCACTATCATCCTTAACACTAGCCAATTGCTCATACCAGCAATCCCAGCGACTCAAGAGGCTGAGCTCTTAGAATGGCAGCTTGAAGACAGCCTAAGCAAGAAAGTCCGTGAGACTCTTCTCTCCACTAACTACTAAAAAAGGTGAAAAGTGATCTGTGATTCAAGTGGTAGAGTGTTAGCTCAGGGACAGTGCCTAGGCTCTGAGTTCCAGCTCGGAGATGTTTTTTATTTTTTAATAGGCACCCTTTGTCATCCCCACCCCTACAGACCATAAATCCAGATTCTGGACATCCTAGATCTCACTTTCGCTCCTGCCACTTCCATAGCACTGCCACAAATGGCCAGTGTGTGGCCAGCCATGACTTAAGAAGTGAACTTACGCAAGGAGGGCATAACCAGGTCAAGGCTAATGCCCCAGAACATTGAGGTACTGGCCATACCAGTCTCTCATCCCCCAGTTCCCTGGCCCTGGAATCTTAAGTCTGTGCCTCTGTATTCTGGGTATCCAGAATTGTCTAGAAGGACCTGAGAGGTCCAGCTGGGGCTGGAAGATAGACTTGGCTGTGATAATGTTCGTTGACATTTCCTAGACAACAACAGATACTTCCAAGCCACCTGGGTCTCACCTCCCATTCAGCCCAAGATCCTTCTTGCTTGGACAGCCTTCAGTCAGCTATCAAGTTCAAGTTGGTCTGAGTCACTGGCAACCACCCTTCTCCCACTCCACTGCCAGCCTGATGGGAGGGACATGCAGCCAGAGGCCCAGCTGAGAAAAAGGACAAGACATCACATGACTGAACCCCACCCTTCCAGAGGTAAGGGAGAACCTATGCCAGCCGGCCCTGCTGACCCAGAATCCCCTGAAGGTGGCCAAATATATGGACAACCGGACATGGGCCCCAATGAAAAGCTGGAATATGCAGGTCTCTGACTATTTAGGACTCATTTTAGACCCTGACAGGGGGCTAAAGGCAAGGCTGTAATGGAAGAGGGGCAACATCCAAAGTCAGGAAGAGGAAGACAGGCACCCAGGAAGGCGACAGAGAAAGATGAGGGAAACACACACACACACACACACACACACACACACACACACACACACACACACACACACACAGGGGTAGCCCAAGGCCTTATCAGTCCCTGAGCACTGGAACATCCCAAACCCCAAGAAGATGGAACTACCATCTTCAAACCAACTGTAGACAAATCTCAGCCTCTCACACGTCTGGAATGGTTCATAACACAGCATGGCATTTCCTACTGTACACAATCCTATGTAGAAAACTCATCCACCTTATTTTTGGTTGTCGGTCATGGGGTTTGAACTATGGGCCTGCATGCAGTCCCTCAGCTCTTCAGCTGAAAGTGTGTGCTCTACCACTGGAGCCACAGCACCACCTCCGGTTTTCTGGTGGTTAATTGGAGATAAAATCTCACAGACTTTCCTGCCCAAGCTGGCTTTGAACTGCAAGTCTCAGATCTCAGCCTCTTGAGTAGCTAGGATGATAGTTGTGAGCCACTGGTAGCACCCGGCTTCAGTTACCTTCTTATAGCCAGGTGAAACCCAACTTGTCAGGCTACAAACAACATGCAACCCTTCACTTCAGGCTTTGACACCAGCATCCGAAACTATATGTCCATGGATGGAGAGAATATAATTGACAATACCCTCCCATCCTTGCTCCCATTAGCCCACTCCCTGCCTAAGACAGGCCACGACCTCTGGAATTGTTTGTAAGGCAACGCCGACCCTGCTGTGACTTCACACTGGGGCAACCCTGGAGAGTTCTTAGAAATTTCTGTATACTTATGCTAGCATCTGGTCTCCCAACCAGAGTACCCCCATTGCTTCACCATCATTTGCAGGCAAGGGGTGTCTTTCTGGGTTTGTTGTTGTTGTTGTTGAGGGGCTTGAACTCAGGGCTTGGGAACTGTCCCTGATGATGATTTATGCTCAAGGCCAGTTCTGTACCTTTTGAGCCATAGTGCCATTTCTGTTTGGAGATTGGGGATGACACTCTCATGGGAATTTCCTGCTTGGGCTGGGAAACGAGATCCTCTGGATCTCAGCCTCCTGAGTAGCCAGGATGACAGGCGTAAGCCATCAGCACATGGCTTACGGTGTCTCATTCTTTAGAATTTCCATCTAGTCCTCCTCTATACACTACCACCTAGACACTCCTCTATCTCCCTCACAGAAAGCAAAGGGAGGCTTGGAATCTGGTTAGGGCCATGGGCATTAAAGTGCGCCCTCCACATCTCTACCCCTCTCTAAGCTCCCATCCGCCTCCTCTGGATGGACTGGTCCTCTGGGGCAGGTCAGACCCACTAGGACTTCTGGAGGCTGCCCCTATATCCCCCTGCCCCAACCAACCTGTACATGAGGATTTCTGGGGCCAGCTATTCCATGTCCTGATGGAAGATGTTGGGAGGGTTGCTAATAACCACCGCCAGGGGTGTCCAGGGCAGAAGGAATGTCCAAGTCCCCTCTGTCAAAGAAGGAGACACTAAGCATGGATGGATCTACTAAGAGCTACAGGGCATAGCCAACCACCTGTCACCAAGGTCCATTGGAGTGCTATTTTATTTTCACAGTCCTGGGGCTTGACCTCAGGGCCTGGGTGCTGTCTATGAGCTTCTTCTGCCCGAGGCAAGCACTCTTCCACCTGAGCCATGGTGCTGCTGCCGGCTTTTTCTATGTATGTGGTACCTAAGAATCGAACCCAGGGTTTCCTGTGTGCTAGGCAAGCACACTACTGCTAAGACACATTCCCAACCCTGGATAGCTGTTCTTCTATGAACCCTCAGGCCTGTCTCGGAATAGTCTTGCCCATCAGTGTTGAGTTTCTTACCAGCAGCCCTGGCTGGAACTAAACATGCTCAACTATGTTGTAATTTATTTACAGCATCTTTGCTCTCTCTGCTTCCTGTCAGATCCTCCTTGTTAAGCAAGACCCCATTTCAAGTTCTGCCTCTAAAAAGCCCACTCCAATCGCCTTGGCAGAGCAAGATCTTCTCTGCTCTGCAGGCTGCCTGCCTTGTCATGCTCTGCCTTCCAGCTGCTGTGAGTTAAGAGCATACGAAGGAGTAGGCCTGGCTTCCACCACCCAATTTCTGAATGTTCTGATACACTGCCCAGGACCTGTGCTGTATCACATTCTGTGAGAGTACACTCAAGGCCCAGGTAGTCTGGGGGCAAGAAGATGGGGCCATTTTTGTGTGTGGGCTTGACCTCATGTTCTGAGAGCAGTCTCTCTGAGTTTTCATACTCAAGGCTGGTGCTCCACAACTTGAGCCACAGCTCCACTTCTAACTTTTTGGTGGTTCCATGGACAGTGGATTCTCACCAGCTTTCCAGCTTATGGCTGGCTTCGATCTTTGATCCTCAGATCTTTGCCTCTTAATTAGCCAGGGTGTCAGACGTGAACCTGAGCCAGAGGTGATGGGCACCAGACTCTTTCTTTGTTTATCTCGTGCCAACAAGCAAGCACTAGTTAAAATAGTCATTTACAAGGCATCAAGTTCCTCTGCTAGGTCACTTAATCCAAGGAGATAAAGTGCCTTTGGAAAAGGTTAGTCTGAGTTGGCCTAGGTGAGTGTGTGTGTGTGTGTGTGTGTGTGTGTGTGTGTGTGTGTGTGTGTGTATGTGTGTAAGTTTCGAAGATACCTACCCCCATCCCTGCAGTGCCTCATCCTCCCAGTGCTGAGTATATCCAGGATCCCCACCCCAAGGAAGGTGGGGAAGGGAGGGTATATAAGGTCACATTGAGTGGAATGATCTGAATTCTATCCTGAAAATCAAGCCTGTAGAGCTAATGGAGAGAAGGGGAGGTTTAGAGGAGCATCAAAGGAAGCCCCTTACTTTTGGCTACAAGTACCAGAGAGAAGACTAAATCCATTCTTTTTGGTAGTAAAATAACAGGTGCCCACTATTCATTTATTTTATTATTTTTTTGTGAGTCCTAGGGCTTGGATTTAGGGCCTCGGTGTCATCCCTGAGCTTCTTTCATTCAAAGCTGAGGCACTACCACTTGAGCCACAGCACCACATCTGGCTTTTTTCTGGTGGGGGGAGGTGGTTTTGGGGAGATAAGAATATCACAGTCTCGGGGCTGGGAAGGTGGCTCAGTGGTAGAGTGCTTGCCTTGCATGCATGAGGCCCTGGTTTCGATTCCTCAGCACCACATAAGCAGAGAAAAGCTAGAAGTGGCGCTGTGGCTCAAGTGGTAGAGCACTAGCCTTGAGCTGAAGAACTGAGGGACAGTGCCCAGGCCCAGAGTTCGGGCCCCACGACTGGCAAAAAAAAAAAAAGAAAGAAAAGAATATCACAGTCTCTCCTGCCTGCGCTGGCCCTTAGACATGACCATCAGACCTCAGCCTCCCGAATATCCAGGATGATGGGTGGGAGCCCCCAGTACCTGAATGCCACCATCCATTTATATTCCCCTAGGGCGAGTGCCGGCCACCTGCGCTGCACCCCGCCCCCTTATTGTGAGTGGGAAGTAATCATGGGTGGGTTTGATACTTCAACAGCCTGCCTACTTACCTTTGAGCATTGTTCCTGATCAGTTTGATGGTGCCTACTTCCTTATCCACAGCAATGACTTGGCTCTGTCACAAGAACAAATGTACCCCAAGAGCTGTCAGGTCCGGAGTCTTTCCTCTGCACACTGCCCCCCTCCCTGAAATGACACACCCCAGCAAAGCGAAGTAGACATACAGTGAATTCATTTTCTTATAACTGGGGTCTGACCAGATAGATGGCAGTGAGGATTAGAGGCCCAGGATCGTGCTGTGCGGTTGGACAACACAATGCCTCCTCATCCACTTTCCTTTAACTGTCTTAGCAGAGGGTAGTGGGGAAGTACTCAGAGGATGGATGGATAATGAATAACTATCATGTTCTAGCCCAGGCACAGAGGGGCTTACCTCAGGGAGCTATTTCAACAAGCTGAGCAAGACAGCTCCTGACCCACAGCCCACCTCCAGAATGAGAAGGTCACCGTATGTCCCAGCCACATGGAGACGCTGAGCCACCTCCTCCAGGACCCATTCAACCAGTTCCTGAAAGAGAGAGAGAGGGAGAGAGAGAGAGAAAGAGTGAGAGAGAGAGAGAAAAAGAAAGAAACAAAGAAAGAAAGAAACAAAGAAAGAAAGAAAGTCAGAATTGGACTTATGCTTGATGCCAGTGGCACAGGCATCATGCTATACAGGAAGCCGAGATATGAGGATCATGCTTTTTAGACAGGGCAGGCAGTGTCTGTGAGACACTTATCTCCAAAGAACCACCAGAAATCCAGAAGTGGTGCTGAAGGCTCAAGTGGTAGAGTGCCTGCCTTGAACTGAGGAGCTTGGGGACAGCGCCCAGGCCCAGAGTTCAAGCCCCAGGACTGACAAGAAGTGGAATTTCCACCAAAACAAGTGGACTGAATAGCAGCCATTGTCATAGGGAGCATGGCAGAGAAGTCAGGCTGAGCTTCCTGTAAACTGGTGGTCATGAATAGGTCATCCAGCTTCTTCGTGCCTCATTTTCCCCAGCTGCAAAACTGAACAGTGAAGGATCCCCTTCCTCATGGGGATAGGGTAATGATGAAAGAGAGCCATGTTTTGTTTCATAATCCCATACCTGTTGCACGATAAATAACAGGCCCCATCTGAGCCCTTTCCAGCTATCTTCCTGTCATATGCTCACAGAATTTCCAAGAACCATATCTGGCGACCGCTCCTTCTATGCCTGGCACTGCCCCAGTGATCCCCCTATATTGATTCCTTGTTTCCTCACAACTGTCCCAGGAGGATACTGAGGTCTGATGGTCAAGACCCAGAGCTTCACCTGTGGTCAAGAATCAGCTGCTGTGTACTAAGAGTTTGGGACAATCCATCTAAACCGATGACTAAACGTGGCACTACCTGTCTAGCATCTCAATACAGAGAACCAGTCATGGTGGCCAACACCTGTCACAAGAGGATCGTGATCCAGCCCAGCCTGAGCATATATTGACTCTCTATCTCGGAAATGCCCAAGACAGAAAGGCTTGGCTTTCATGGTAGAATACCTGACTGGCAAGCCTAAGGCCTTGAGTTCAAACCCTAATATACCAAAATGAATCAGAGGCCCGGTGCCAGAGGCTCATGCCTATAATCCTAGCTATTCAGGAGGCTGAGATCTGAAGATCATAAGTCAAGGTTTAAAATAGGTTTGGCCTCACCCATCAGACCTCATGATGAAAAGACCCAGAGTCTAACCCATCCAATGCGCTCCATACTAACAGAGCTGGCATCCTGACTAAGTGCTGGCCATGCTCTCTGTCCCCCTGGGGAGCCACCCCCTGTGGGCCCCACCACCAGGTCCTCCCAAGCTCCCTCTTCCACCAACCAGGACCAAGGGAATACACAGCTCGAGGGAACACAGATCCCTTGGTATTATAATTTAAGCGTTTCACCCATTCAGGCCCCAAAACCTAAGACACAACATCCATGCACCTCCCACCAAAGATAGCAGTTAGAAGTTACCCAAAGGGTCCAGCGCTCCTTGTTACAACCCACTTCTACACACACACATACACACACACACACACACACACACACACACACACAAATCTGGCACAGGTGGTTCATGTCTGTCATCCTAGCTACTCAGGTGGCTGTGGTCTGAGGAATACACTTCAAAGCCAGCCCATGCAGGAAAGGCTCTGAGGCTATTATCTACAGTGTACTACCAAATAGATAGAGATGGACCTGTGGCTCAAGTGTCAGAGCAGTAGCTTTGAGCTCAGAAGGTCAGGAACAACACATATGCCCTGAGTTAAAGGCCCAGTTCTTATACCTACAAACACACACAGACACAGAAAGACACAGACACAAACACAGACACACAGACACAGACACAACACACACACACACACACACACACACACACACACACACACATACACACACAGTGACAGCCCAAGGCTTCAGCAGTCCCTGAGAATAGAACCATGAACTCATTCCATTAGGATCATATACCATCCCCAAGAAGGTGGCACTACCGACCTCAGACCCACTGTAGACAAACCATTGAGCCTCTCACATATCTGGAATGTCTCATAGACCAGCATGGCATTTCACACTGTACACACTGCTATGCAGAAAACTTAGCCACCTATTTTTTTGTTGTTGATCATGGGGTTTGAACTCTGGGCCAGGTCACTGTCCCTCAGCTTTTCAGCTGAAGGTGAGCACTTTCCCACTTAAGCCACAGCACCACTTCCTGTTTTCTGGTGGTCCATTGGACATCAAGTCTCACAGACTTTCCTGCCCAAGCTGGCTCTGAACATGGTCTTCACATCTCAGCTTTCTGAGTAGCGAGGATGACAGTTGTGAGCCACTGGAGACTTCTGGATTCAACACCTTCACATACCCAGAGGAAAACCATCTCATAAAGCCACAAACTTCTTGCAACCCTTCACTTCAGACTTTGTCACCAAGCATCCAAATCCATCCTTTATTGGAGAGAATACACACACAGCAATCCCACCCCTGCACCCATTCGCTCACTCCCTGCCTGCCACAAGCTCCATCCTCTTGAAGCTGTGGCTTCAAGCTGGGGTAAACTTGGGGAGCTCTTAGAAATGTCTGTACAGTGGGAAGAGCACCTTGTCTCCCAACCACAGCACCCCCCCCCTCTTAGTCCCTCCCACACCTGGACCATCCTTTGAAGGCAAATATGCTTTACTTTCTTTCTTTTTTCAATTGTGGGGCTTGAACCCTAAGCCTGGGTGCTGTCCCTGAGCATTTCAGCTCTAGGTGAGCACTCTACTACTTAAGTCACAACACAACACCACTTCTGCTTTTCTGGTGGTTCGTTGGAGATAAGAGCTTCAGGGTTTTTCCTGACCCGGCTGGCTTTGACCCCTGATCCTCAGATCTCACCTCCGGAGTACCTAGGAAGACAGTCATGAGTTAGTGCCACCTGGTCAAAGATACTTTCCCATGCCTGTCATCCTATCCTCTCAGGAGACTGAAATCTGTGGACTGCAGTTGGATGCCACCCTTGGCAACAAAGTCAATGAGAACTTTTTATCTCCAATTATAAAAACCTAACCATGTTGGAAGTGGAGCTGTGGCTCAAATGGTAGAGTGCTAGCTTTGAGTATAAATGACAAGGGATAGGACCCAGTCCCTAGTTTCAACTTTTGCTAGTAAAGCCCCACCCAAGAAAGGGAAGCAGGTGGGCATACAGGAGCTGAAAGCTCACACATAATACTCAAGACTCCCAGAACAGACCCCATCCTTCTCTGATTCTTTAGATTCTATGTCCTATATCATGGTAATCTTAGATGGAACTTGCCATGCACCAAGTTAGGATGGTAAAGTACAATCGCATATTCAGGATCCCCTGACCTTATCAAAGACTCAAGATCTCTCACTGTCCTGCCTCTACACTGGGTAGGGAGGTGAGGTCTAGTTATCCAACCACAGGATGTGGGAATGAAAGGATTTCTTGGCCAAGGGACGCAGACTCAAGGGCTCCAGGTCCCTCTCACTCAGGAAGGAGAAAAGGGCTGATCTATCCCAGGAATGTTCCTGGGTTGTGAGTACTCTCAAAGGAACAACCTTGCTCAGAGACCAATGCCTCTGGTTTTCCCACCAGCCTCTATCCAAACCTGCCCCACCTTCAGTCTGCCATCTCTGAATCCCAGATCTGCCATCTAGACTAAAGGCTGAGCCTGCAAAGAGACCCATATCTCCCTCTGAGAATGGCAATCACGGGGTCCTCGCGCCCCCTAGAGGAAGTTTGGGGCAACAAGGGTCCTTATTCCCACCTTCATTCCTTGGCTGTCCTGTGCTAGTGGCCAGCTTACTTCTGTCTCTGGTGGAGGAAAGAACAGGGTGTGAGGGGGTGTCATCTTCAGATTGAGCCCTGGAAAGTTGCAGTCCCCAAGGATGTACTGCACAGGCAACCTGCAGTGGATGATAGCCAGGTGGTCAATGGTGAACCCAATGTGCCAGGACTCTTAATAGCAGTGTGGCTGGGTCCAAGGGTCTATCACTTTTGGTCTAGGTTGTCAGGCGAAGTCATGTCTCCAATGTCATGACACTCCTTATCTGTGATCGTCCTCCCTCTTCATCTTCCTGCTTATCCCTTGTTGCCCCCTCCCCAACACTCCCTCACACCAATACCTCCCTAGCGCTTGGACAGCTTATTCTTATCTGACCAGAAAATAAACTCATTGGCGCCAAGGATGATTGAAGCCTGGTGACCTGCCCTGAGTCCTAGTGCCTACTCGAGGCTGCTTACCTCTGCAGTCAGGTACCACACAGCTCCTGGATGTCAGAAAGTTGCTGAGGTGTCAGTAGCATGGTCCTACATACTGGCTTTATGCTCTGAAATTGTCCCCACATAAATTGTGAATGGTTGGCTCCCTTGATCCAGGGACTCCAAACCATGGCTCACATGTTCTCCCTTCTTCCTTCCTTTCCTCCTTTTCTCCATCCGGCCTTCCCTCCTCTTTATCTCTTTCCTTCTTTTCTCTCACTCCTGGGCCTTGAACTCTGAGCCTAGGTGCTGTCCCTGAGCCTTTTTACTCAAGGCCAACAGACTAAGACTTGAGCCACACATCCACTTCTGGTGTTTTCTTTTTGGTAGTAAGTTGGAGATAAGAGTCTTACAGGCTTTCCTGCCTGGGCCTCAAGCATCGATCCTCCATCACAGCCTCTTATGTAACTAGGATGACAAGCATGAAGCACCAGCATCCAGCTCAAACCAAGATTTCTTCATGTGCTGTGGAACCAGCAATGGAAACTCTCATTGTCTATGACCCCTCCAGAGCCTGGCACACACTGTGACTCTTTCTTGCATAAATAAATGAGCAACTGTTTACAAAAATACTACAGAAAAGTCCCATCCCATTCAGGTAAGCATCATGGTGGGTGGGCCAAAGCCTGATGTAGCTCTCCCACAATTCTCCTCCTCCCTCTTCCCAGCCTCCTGGTGCCACTGAACTTAACTGTTTTGGCTCTGAAGACATGATCCATTGTGTACTCACTGGATTCCGGGACCTCTGGGATGCCTATCTTCTCAAAGATCTCTGGCCAGTGGCTGACCAGCTCTGTGGCACTCAATTCCCCACTCAAGAGTGAATGAAGTTGCCATCAGCTGAAGGCCAGGCTCAAGGGGCCTACTCTCCTACCCCTGGAGCCAGCCAGGATGGCCCACCACATCTGGCCCCCAAGTTTCATGTTGCAGAAAAAGGATCCTCCAGGCATCTTGGGTTTCTGAATCTCCCAGAGTCCAGTGCAGGTGCTGACAATCCTCTCTACTCACAGCTGGCAGGCTAGGGATGGTGAGATCACAATCTCTTCTCCTCATGACATCCTCAATGTTATGCCTAGGTCGCAGGACCCCCACCAAGAAGACCACCGAGAGTCAGGCTCTACAGCTGTTTTATTTAAATGGGCTGCAGCCCGGGCCTCGTACTACACTCTGACACAGCAGAGCCCAGGAGGAGAGCTCTGAGATAAGGATTTACAGGTCTTATAAAGTCACACAAGGAGGTGGTTTAGCACCACGTGTTGCTCTGCTCTGAAATGAGCAACAAATTGTCACTGCTTCAAGTACTTTAACCCTTCACTCAACTGTGGTGGTCACACTAGAGAGAGTCAGAGGAGAATCAACAGCTGCTGCATAAAAGCAATCAAGGCACGACGTTCATAGCAGGAGACCATCTGGCTTGGGAACTCTGCTTGTGATACTTTGAACGTCATTGATTGTTGGCTGAAATGGTCCATCTAATTTGACCTATAATCCCAGGCGTTAGTGGAAATTGCCAGCTTCCAAAAAAAAAGCCCTGAAAAAGGTGGCATTTCAGTTGTCCCAATCAAACTTAAAGGTTTCTAAAGTTAGTGGTCCCCTTTTCTTTCCAGACAGCCCACAGCAGGTTACAGAAACTGGCATTCAGCAAGCCCTAGCTAACTGCCACGGCCTGATACCGGGCAGGCTCCAGCACGAGGAATACACTTGCCTACCACTGCCCAGCTGGAATAAGCACAGGCAGGACACAGATTAGAGTTTGCAGGACGCCAGGGAGGACTTCAAACCAGTGCACTCTCCCGGGAGGGAATCCACACCACCAGTGGGGTCCCAGAGCCCCCTGCCAGATGCCCATGGACACCGTCAATGCCCTGGGTAAGGTTACCCTCTCATCTTCGGTAGTGGTGAACCATCTGCAATGTCACACCGTTCACCACTTCCCAGACCCTCCTAGATTTACAGCCCCTGCTCTACATCCCCCTTGAATTAGCTCCACCCAACCCTTGCATTAGCTCCACCTATACAAATGAGAGCAGACTGTCTGGCTGGAAGAGTGCGGCTGTGGTCACACTCGTCTCACAAGCCTTCAGGCTTAAGACAGAAGGTGTCCACTTTGGTCTGTGGTTCACACAGGCCTCCTAGGGGAGACCCACGCAGGCCCAGCAGTTACTGTGGGTTATAGGAAAGGGGGAAGTGAGAGGTGGAAAGAACATCTACTGAAATCTTCCCCATAGGAGCTATGAAACAGTGAAGGTGAAAACAAAAATTATGGCTGGTCTCATACTTGGCATTGATGAAAAAGGAACAACAAATACACACATACAAATGCAGAACAGTGACTGTAGACTCATTCATGCAGCACCTGCAAATTGCCAACTGATCACTCACCTGAGATCAGTCAGGTTCTCTCTCTCTCTCTCTCTCTCTCTCTCTCTTTCATGCACACACACTCTCTCACACACACAAACACACACACACACGCACACACACACACACAAACACACATAACAATCCATAATATTTACTGTAGTCTTATCCATGCAGCACCTGCAATTTGTCAACTGATCACTCACCTGAGCACAGTCTCTCTCTCTCTCTCTCTCTCTCTCTCTCTCTCTCTCTCTCTCTCTCTCTCTCTCTCTCTCTCTCTCTCTCTCTCTCTCTCTCTCTATCATGCACACACACACACACACACACACACACACACACAGAGACAGACTCAGAGTAGTGCCCTTCCTGAGTTTGTTGGTTCCTCATCTGGGACAATGTACAAGCTGCAACACGGGAGTTCCCTTCTCAGAACCAGGGACTCGACCCAAGGAAGCACAGCTCCAATAATGCTGAACCACCCTGCCTCTCCCTTTCTCCAGGGCCAGACTCTTTCCCTTGGGAATAACCAGCCTTGACTCCCCATTCACCAAAACCCTAGACCAGGACTCTGGGTGAAGGAGTCCTGAGACAGTTGGCTCTTCAGACTGGACTGAAAACAAGCAGGAGGTCATTGTGCCCCCAGAGAAGTGTCTGACCCGGGGTAGGGGCAGTGTTGGGTAAATGGATGGGGTCCTAAAGGCTATATACATGGATACACTTCCTACTTCCAGCCTAGAAGTCACTTCTGGGTGACTTGGGGAAGATGAGGAAATCAGTTGGACTTGGAGCACCAGCAGATGGTGGCAGAGCTGGGAAATGTGTTCACCCTATGAGTGCTGTTAACAGCTGGAGTGGGGGGTCAGGCAAGGAGTAAGTGTGTTAGAGGGGCGTGTTCTTCCCAGACATTCACCTTCTATCTGACCCCCAGTGCCCTCACCTCCCTAGTGGGCTCTTGTGGGACCCTCCTCAAGTAAAATTATGACCGAGCACAAAAGACAAGGGCTCACACAACAAGGAGGGTCTATCTTCTGAATCCAACACCACCCACCCTCAGAGAAAAGGAAATATCCCAAAAAGGCTGGTGTGGAAGTGCTGCTTCCCACCTCTGAGTAAAGCCACCAGGTTCCCCCCAGTGATGGAAGGGTGCAGATGCATGGCTCTGTGGCTCCCACTGCTCTAGGCCAGAGGCTAAGTGGTGCCCCCTCTTCACCCATACCTGCATCTGCCCTTTTCCTGGGACACTGTCCACTAGGGATGGGGGTGGGATCCCAGGATCAACATCCACTCCCCAACTCTCCACTCCTGGTGCACATTTGTGGCAGAGTCAGGGCTGGCCTGCCTGGTGCTGGGGAGGTGCTTTGGGATACAAGAGGGGAGGCAGGAGTCATGGGTCTGGGTCTGGGGAGGTGGAGGGTAAGGGGAGGGCGTGAGGTGCAGAGCCGCAGGGCTACCACTGGCGACCGGGACCGGGTCAGGGCAGCAAGGAGGACAGGGGTGCACCATCGCTGGATGACTCCAAAAGGCGCCATGGGTCCAAGCTGGCAGCAACTTGTTTCAAACGTGGTGTCACGGGGAGGGCAGGGGAAGGGCCCAGGGCAGGGGCTGGCAGGTGGCAGGGCTGAGCTCACCCCCTCCACAGATGAGATCCTGGTGCAGGGACCCTGGATTCAGGGCCTACTTGGCCTCTGAGCCTCCCTGGGGCTGTAAGAGGGATGTGCCTGCTGTGCTGGCTTTGTGTCCTCTGTGCTCCTGGCCCAGACCTGTGCTCCTACAGCAGCAGAGGTCAGCCATTGATGCTGCCACCCCTGGTGCGTGTGCCTGCTCTTCTCTGCTCTTTCTCTGCCCCAACTTCTCACCCAGGCTGCCCAGCTCCTGCTGCGCATTTATGCCAGCTCCCATGTGCCCCTATCTGCAGCAACTATGTGCCCCTTCAGCCACGCCCTGTCCTCCCCTCATTCACACTTCTTCCCCACCTCGGGCATGCCCCCGCTCCTGGCTTTGTGCTGCCCTGACTCTCCATTAAGGCTATCAGGCTATGGCAGAATCAGCCTCACCTCAGCTCAGGGTTTCCCTCCAACCCCAGCAGCTGCCTGGGGGAATTGAAGATCCCCTCAGCCCAACCACTGGGGGAGACTCTACTCCATCCACCCCACACACAAATTAGGTGCAAGGTAATGCTCCATGTTTGTGTGTGTGTGTGTGTGTGTGTGTGTGTGTGTGTGAGTGTGTGTGTGTGTAAGTGTGTGATTGTCCTCTCAAGGATTCAGAACATTGAATCTTTTGGGATGAAAGTACACAGCACACTTAAAAAACAATACAAAGAACCCTGTGTAATGAATTCAGCACAATGTGCCTTTCGAAGGACTCAACACATAGCAACTTTTGGGATCCTCATGGTAATTTAATTACCAATAAGATGAGACATGCCATTTTGACGTCACTAAACTTAAATATCATAATATTATGACATTATATGTCATAGTGACATTAGAGTCATATTGTGAACTCCTATTTTTTGATTTCATCCTATTACAAGCTATCATTATTGGTGAATATCAGAAATCCATTGTGACCTCAAAGCCATTGTGACATGAAAATCCCTTTGTGACATCAGAGTGCCATTGTAATATCATTAACCTGTTCTGACATCACAAACCTGTCCTGTCCATTGTGACCTTACCACCAATGTGACATCACAAAACCATTGTGATATCACATTGCTATTGTGACATTTCAATCACCTTGATTACCACCCAAACCCATTATGACATCGTTAGAACTTTTGAAAAAACACATGGCCTTTGTGACATCACAGTCCCTTTGTGTATCCATATCCTCATTGTGAAATATCAATTGAGATCAGATATGCCATTATAATATCACAAAGCATTTACAATATAATCATTGGTGTGACATCACATTGTCATGATGACAACATCAGGTCATTGTGACATCACAAATAGGTAATGACATCATACCTCTATGACACCATATTGTCAATGTGACAACATATTATGAAGGCTTATTATGTGATTTCGTATTTCAAATGTGGGTTCATATCAAAAACATATTTTGACTTCATAACTATTGTGACATGACAATCCTTTTGTGATGTAACATTGCCATTGTGATATCTCTAAACAACTGTGACAACTCAAACATGTCCTGTCCTCGTAAGTTTTGTGACATGTTGCCACTGTGTTAGGCCCATTGAGAACTCAATCTATTTTTGACCTCATATTATTTCAGGTATGACATTAAATATTAGAAATATACTGTGATATTATGAATATTGTGACATCACACTGCTAGATGTAATGACCATTTTGTCACATTGCCACATCACAAATCTGTTCTGACTTCATCACATATGTGCCAACAAATGACTTTGGAATCCTCACAATCCCATTCTAAACTCATATACTCATTATGAGTTAATGACAATTGAGGTCTGGAATGCCATTCTACTGTGACATCACAAAACTAATTTGAACTCATCACTCTTATGGCATTACCAATTAATTGTGACATAACCAGAATCTTATGACATTATAATTTGACATCATATTGCAATTGTGATATTACTGAACTATCATGCTTTCACAAATCTATTATGATCTCATCACATCTTAGACAATTATGGCCTTTGAGACATCAAGTTCCTTCCTTCATTGTGCACTTGTAGCAATTGAAAATTGAAATAAGACGTGATATTGCAAACTAGTTTTGACATCACTAACCCATTTTTATATCATTAACACTTTGACAACCAGAACCTGTTAGGAACCTTAGCACTTTTGACAAAAACATGGCCTTTGTTTCATCACAGTTCATTTGTATATGTCATTGTGACTTCATTCTCATATCCTCACTATAAACTAATGGCAATTAAGATCTGACATGCCATTGTGACATCATAAACCCTTTGTGACATCATCACTATTGTGACATCAGACTGTTGTGATGACACAATCAGCTCACTGTGACATCACCAAGCTACAGTGACATCATAGCATTATGACATCGCATTGCCATTTTGCTGTCATAGACATATTGTGAATGAATATCTTGTGATTTCATTCTATTTCAAATGTGGCATATCAGTTGATATCAGAAACACATTGTGACCTCATAACCATTGTAAGATAATAAATCCTGTGTGACATCATAACCAGTGTGACATTATATTGACCCTGTGTGACATCATAACCAGTGTGACATTATATTGTTGTTATGATATGTTTAGCTTATGGTGACATCACAAAATGATAATGACAGCATAGCATTTGGCATTGTCATTGTGACATCATAGTCACATTATGAGTGCCAAATCTGTGATTTCATTGTATTTGAAATGTGGCACATGGGTTGATATCAGAAACTCATTGTGATATCATTACCATTGTCACATCAAAATCCCTTTTTGACATCAATTTGGCAATGTGACATCACACTGGCAATGTGATGCTAGTAAGGCATCGTGATATCACAATGGTCATGAATTCACAATGGATTTCTGGTATCAACTGACATGCCACATTAGAAATAGAATCAAATAACATAATAGGCAAACACAACGTGTCTATGACATCAGAATGACAATGTGATGTTACAATGCTATGATGTCATTGTAGTTTTACATGTCAAAATGAGCTGATCGTGTCATAATGGCAACATGATGTCACAAATATTATTATGTCAGAAAGGATTTGTTATGTTTCTATGGTATATCTGATGTCAGTTTTCATTTGTTCCCCATGAGGCTAGGATACAAAAAGGTTCTGTGATGTCACAGAAGCCATGTGTGTTTTCAAAGGTGGTTATTAGTCATAATAGGTATGGGATGGCACAATGTGATCCATAATGTCACAATGGAAATGAGATATCCCATTGGGTTTTGGATGTCACAGTGGTGATGAGGTTACAATGGTTTTGTGATGTCACAGTTTGTTTGTAATATCAGAATGATATAATCAAATTTCAATGACTCATAATTCAATATGAGGATACCAGGTGATAGAAACAGCTCCATAGTATGAGGTCATACTATGAAAACCCAATGGGACAGTGATTTCACAATGACAATGTGATATCTCACTATCATGTTATAAGAATGTTTTGATGTCACAATTGGTGATGCAATACTGATGAGGAGGTCGCAATGGATTTGAGATGTCCCAAGGGGTTGGTAATGGCACAATGGCATGTGGGATCTCAATTGTCATTAACACACCATGAGTATATGAGTTTGGGAAGGGATTCTGATGTCAGCAAAGCATATGTAGTGAAAAAGCTGAATAACTAACAGGTCTGAGATGTCACAAAGTGAAACAATGGTTATGATGTCCAGCGGTGTGAAATCATGATGTTACACTGGATTTTAGATATCTCATGTCATATCTGAAATACGAGATCGAACACAGATTTTCAACTCACAAAGGGCCTAAAATATCACAATGGCATGTGACAAAATTATGAGAACAAGAGAGGTATTTGAAGTCATAGTGGGTTAGTGATATAACAAAGGCAATGTACTGTGACAAAGAGATTTAGATCTCACAAAGGTTGTGAGTTCATAATGGTTTCCTGATATCAACACAGATGGCACATTTGAGATAGAATGAAATCAAAGAGTAGGCATTTGAAATGGGTCATGACATGAAAATGACAATGTGATATCAAGGCATCAATGTTTGATAGTATACGTACTCATTACCGTGCTCATGTAACTGTAATCCTTGTGTACACTGTATTTACTATAAAAAATAACTCACAGAAGAAAAAAAAGAAAAATATGGTATGGTGTCATTGGGGTTTGGTGATGCACAATGAATGGTGGTGTCATGATGACAATGTGATTTCACAGACATAATTATTACACAAAGTATTTGTGATGATATAATGCTATGTGTGATAACAATTTTCATTAGTTCACTATGAAGATATGAATACACAAAGGGTCTGTGACGCCACAGAGGTCATGTGTTGTTTTTTTTTCTTCTTTTTTTCATGGTTTTTTTTTTTGTGAAAATACTGTATAGAGGGGTTAAAATTACATGGGCAAGATAATGAGTACATTTCTTATCAAGCATTGTAGCCTCCTCCTTTGTTTCCCCTTCCCATCCCTAACCATCCTTCCCCTGCCCCCCACCCAATCCTCCCCGCTCCCCCTCCCCCCATCTGCATGAAAATTGTAAAGTTCGTTTTCGACATAACGACTTGTACATCTCAAGAGTTCACAATAGTTTTGTGATGTGACAATTTGATTTTGAAGGCACAACAGCAATGTGATGTCACAATGGTTTTGTGATGTCACAGTGGTGATAAGGTCACAATGAGTTTGTGATGTCACTATGAGTTTGTAATATCACAATGACATGTCCAATTTCAATTTCTACTAGTTCACAATGAGGATACAATTTCAAAGAAAGAATCTTAAGCTCCAAAGGCCATGAGTTTTTAGTCATAACTTGTGTGATATGCTGCCATTAGGATATTTTAAGCCTTTAGTAAGCTTATAATCTGTTTTCAAACTCATAATAATTCAGGTATGATATATGATATCAGAAATTGACTCTGACATGAACATTGTGACATCACATTGATAGACATCAAGAGCATGGTGTCACATTGTGAACTCACAAATTTGTTAGGGCTTAATCACATTTGGGCCAACACATGACTTTGGAGACAACACAGTCCCTTTGTGAACTCATATCTTCATTGCGAATTAATGACATTTGAGATCCGGCATGCCATTGTAACATTTCCAACCAATTGTGACAGCACAAACCTATTATAGCAGAAACACATTGTGATCTAATAGACATTGTGGTAGCACAATCCCTTCATGACCCCACATTTCCATAGTGATATCACTAACCCAATGTGAAATTCCAATCCTCTCATACCCAATCCAGGCATGAAATGTGATACCCGAGTCCAGTGTGACATCTTCATCATGGTGACATCACACTGATAGATGTTATAAGCATTTTGTTACATTCTGACACCTGTTAGAACTTCATCCCTTTTGTGACAACGCATGCCTTTGGAGACATCACAGTCACTTTGTGAGCTCATATACTGATTGTGGGTTTATGACAATTGATATCACATGTGTCATTTTGATATCACCAACCAATTGTGACATCACACACCACTTGTAAACTCATCACCAGTGTGGCATCACCAATTGCGATATCAAAACATAATTAAGTCATCATATTGCAACATCACATTGCCATTGTGATGTCACTCTTCCACTGTGTTTTCAAAAACCTACTGCATTTTAGAAAATTCATAGCCTTTTATACTTGTCTTCTTCTGTGAACTCATATCCTCATTGTGAAATAGTAGCAACTGAAATTGGACATGTGATTATGAGATGTGACTTCACAAAACTATTTGATTTCATAACCAATGTGACATCACAAACCCATTGTGAGCTTTCATTACCATTTGACATCACTATCACATGGTGACATCCAAAACCTATTAGGACCTCAGCACCTTTGAAAAAACACATGGCCTTTGTGACATCACAGTCCCTTTGTGTAACTATACCCTCATTATGAACTGACACTTGATATCAAACATGCCATTGTAACATCACGAACCCTTTGTGACATCACCAGTGTGGTATAATATTGTCATTATGGTAGTATCAATTAGTTTTGACATCACAAATCTACAATGACAAGATAGCATTATGAGATCACACTGCCATTGTGATGTTATAAATAGATTATGAATGCCTGATTTTAATCTTTTTTTTTTCCGGTCATGGGGCTGGACCTCTGGGCTTGGGTGCTGTCCCTGTTCTTCAGCTCAAGGTGAGCACTCTATCGCTTGAGCCACAGAGCCACTTCTGGATTTCTAGTGGTTTTCATTGGAGATAAGAGTCTTATAGACTTTCCTGCCTGAGCTGGCTTTAAACTGCGATCCTCAGACCTCAGCCTGCTGAGTAGCTAGGTTTAAAGGCATGAGCCACCGGTGCCCGGCTTTTTCATACTATTGCAAATGTGACATGTGTGTTGATATTAGAAACATAATGTGACCTCATAACTATTGTAACATCATAAATCAGCAGTGACAATAAATTGTCATTATGACACCATCAGCTCATTGTGACATCACCAAACAACAATGGCATCATAGCATTAAAAATCAAAGTGACATTGTTATGACTTAAGAGTGTGAAGGCCTATTCTGTGAATTCACTCTGTTTCAGAAAGCCATTTTGACCATATAACCATTGCGATATCACAATCCTTTGTGACATCACATTGCCTTTGTGATGTCATTAACCTGCTGTGCTGTCACAACCAGTCCTGTCCTTGTAGTTTTGTGACATGCTGTCATGGTCATATAGTAGGGCCTTTGTGAGCTCATACTCTGTTTTCAATCTCATATTTCTGGTTTGACATGTGATATCAGAAATACCTTATGACATCATACTGCCAGATGTCATGACCATTGTGTCACATTGTGACATCACAAAGCTGTTAGAAAGGCATCACATTTGTGACAACATATGCCTTTGGAGACATTACAGTCCCTTTTCGAACTCATATATTCATTGTCAATTAATGGCAATTGAGATATCCCATGCCACTCTGAAATTATGGACCTATTGTGACATCACAAACTTATTGTGACCTCATCATGAGAATGGTATCAACAACTAATTGTGGTATCAAAGCATTATTTTGACAAGATATTGTGGTATTGGCATTGTTCTTTCACTGACCTATTGTGTTTTTTTGCAAACCTATTATGGCCACATCACATGTTAGAAACTTCATGGCCTTTGAGACTTCAAGCTCTTTCTGTGAACTCGCGTACTTATTACCTCTAAGGCAAGGAGACAAACCATTGAGTCACATTTAGTATAATAAACCAATTTACACTAGAAAGGAGACTGTGATCACTTTATCCTGGACTGGATAACCAGGTACAAGATCAGCCTTGACCACCAAACCTCAGATCTCCAATGGGCAGCCCCAACCTATCTTAATTTATCTGCAAGCCACCAGCCAAAAAATTATGATCTCCAAAGCTCCAAACCTCAATGGGCAAGGCTTTTAACTTTTCCATTACTCCCTCCTTCACTACAGACCTATCATTCCTTTCTGGTCTTTCTGTTTTTCCCTTCCATCACTTCCTTCTTCTCTTCAGGCCTCTCCAGTCTCCACAGACCTGCACTACTCTGCCCTAATGACCACTTTTCTGCTTCCTCTCTTCTCAGGTTTTTCCCTTCCTGCTGTATTACCACTTTCTTCCATCTGGGTAGCTCTCATTTTTATCTCCCCTTCCAATGCTCTAAAAATGCAACTTATATATAGGTTGTACCCCTCCTCACTCCAACGGGTCTTCTGCCTAACAGTTTTCAACCTTTATTTCCCAAACTGCCAAATGCTCAATCACTTCTTGACAGCTCACCATGTGAGGCTTGAAACCTCGACCTTTGGTGGCATTCCCCACACTCTCCGGTGGACCAGGCCAAGAATTTACAATGATTAACGGCTCCCACAGATAATTCTGGCTCTACTGGTTATTATAGTATCATCATAGTGAATTAGAAGAAATTGAAATTGTTTATGTCTTTGTTATATTACAAACTTGATGAGACATCACTAACCCATTGTGACCTCATCACTGCGGTGACATCACAAACTCATTGTGATATCACATTACCATTGTGCCACCATGATCATATTGTGACATCCCAAACCTATTATGACCTCAGAATCTTTGAAAGAAAGCATGGCCTTTGTGACATCACAGGCCATTTGTGTACCCATATCCCCATTTTGAGCTAATGACAATTGAGATCATACATCCCACTTTAACATCGAAAACAGTTTGTGATATCATTACCAGTGTAACATCACATTGTCATTATGACAAATTCAGCAAATTGTGACATCCTAAAAGAATGACATCATAGCATTATGACATCACATGCCAATTGTGATGTCACAGATATATTGGAATGCTTATTCTGTGGTTCCATTCTATTTCAAATGTGGGAGGTGGGTTGATATCAGAGATTTATTGTGACCACATAATCATTATGACATCACAATACCTTGGTGACACCACATTGCCATTATGATATCACTAGCCCACTGTTACATCACAAAACTGTCCTATTCTCACATATTTTTTGACATGCTGCCAGTAAGATCTCTTTGGCATCTCTGAGTTCATAAATTGTTCAACTCATACTTCAGGTATGACGTGATATCAGAAATCCACTGTGACAGAATCACTACTGTGACATCACACTGACAGTTGTCATGACCACTGAGTCACACTGTGACATCACAAACCTGTTAAGACCCATTACACTTGTGCCAACATATACCTTTGGATACATAATTATCCCTTATGAACTTATATATTCATTGTCAATTAGAGATCTGGCATGAGATTGAGACATCACCATCCTATTGTGAAATCACAAACCTATGTGACCTCATCACCTGTATGGATCACCAACTATTTGTGACTTCAGAACAATACTATCTCATGTAATGGTAACATCACATTGCCAATGGGATATCTCTGTCTCATTGCATTTTCACCAACCTATTATGTCCTCATAATATTTTACAAAATTTAGGGCCTTTCTGACTTCTAGCTCCTTATGTGAACTTGTATCTTCATTGTGATCTAGTAGAATGAAATTGGACATGTAATGGTGATATTACAAATTCATTGTGACATCACTATCAAAGTGTGACCTTATCATCACTGTGACATCACAAACCCATTGTGACATCACATTGCCACAGTGATATCACGATCACCTTGTGATATCCCAAAACTGTTGTGACCTCTTAGCACCTTTGAAAAAGCACATGGTGTTTGTAACACCACAGTCCCTTTGAGTAACCATATCCTCACTGTGAACAAAGGACAACTGACATCAGACATGCCATTGTACCATTACAGATGCTTTGTGACATCATCGACAGAGTGAGATGATATTTTTGTTAGGATACCATCAGACCACTGTGAAATCCCAAAATGACAATGACAACATAGCATTATTACATCACATTTTCATTGTGAGGTCATAGAGACAATGTGATTGCCTATTCTGTGATTTCATTCTATCTCAAATGTGGCATATAGGTTGATTTCAGAAACCCATTGTGACCACATTACTATTGCGATATTGCAATCCCTTTGTGACCTCATAGTGATATTGTGATATCATTAATGCAATGTAAAATCACAAACCTGTCTTGACTTCATAAATTTTGTAACAAGCGACTAGCTTGACCTGGGTTGGATGCCCAGAGCTAATTGCAGCCTCAACCATGAACCCTCAGACCTCCAAAGAGCAGCCCAGCCATTTGTTAACTGGCCTTGAAACAACCAAACCTCAAAATAATCATCTCCAAAGCTCCACACTTCAAAGGACAAGGCTTTTTCCTTTCTCTTCATCCTCCTTCTCTACAGACCTGTCCTACCTTTCAGGTCTTTTCATTTTTTCCTTCCATCATTCCTTTCTTCTCTTCAGGTTGCTGCACTCTTGACAGGCCTTCCCTGCCCTGTCTAGGTGGCCAGTTGCCGTCCTTCACCTCCTGCTCTCCCTCAATTCCCTCTCCTCCCAGGTCTTTACCCTCCTGCAGTCTCATCACTTCTTTCCTTCCAGGCCTTTCCCCTTTTCATTCCCCCTTCTGTTGCTCTGAACATGCAACCTATATATAGGCTGTACCCTGCCCCCACTAAAATATGTTTCCTGCATAACAGTTTTTAATCATCACTTCCCAAATGTCCATGCCCAATAACTTCTTGGCAGCTCACCATGTGGGACTTAACATCCTATCTCTTCAGCAGCATGTCCTGCCCACTCCAGCGGCATGCACCCCCCCCTCTGGTGGTCCAGTCTAATAGGTCATGATGACTATCTGTTATAGGGGTACTGCTGGTTATTACAGAGTCCTCATAGTAAACTAGTAGTGATTGAAATTGGACAAATAATTGTGATATTACAAACTCATGACCTAACCAACCCATTATGACCTCAAAACCACTGTGACATCATGAACCCACTGTGATATCACATTGCTGTTTAGATACCAGGATCACATTGTGACATCCCAAATCTATTATGACCTCTTATAACCTTTGAAAAAATACATAGCTTTGTGACATAACAGTACTTTTGTTTACCCAAACCCCACTGTGAAATATTGACAATGGAGAATCAGACATGACATTTTAACATTAAAATGTTGTGACATCACATTGTCGTTGTGATACCATCTGCTCATTGTGAAATCACAAAACTAAAATATGATAAAATTATAATTTCACATTGTCATTGTGATATCATCAATACATTATGAATGCCTTTTCTGTGATTTCATTCTTCTTCAAATGTCGCATATAGGTGGATATCATAAACAAATCATGAACTCATAACCATTGTGACATCACAATCCCTTTGCACATCACATTTTCATTGTGATATCACTAACACACCGTTACATCACAAACCTGTCCTATCATCATAACTTTTGTGACATGATTTTTTTCCCTCATAATCTGTTGGCAACCTCATTAGATTTCACATATGACATTTGATATCACAAATTCCCAGTGACATCATGACCATGGTGACATCACACTGCCAGATGTCATAACCATTGTGTCAAATTCAGACATCACAAACCTTTTAGGATTTCAATATGTGACGACACATACTTTTGGAGAAACCACAGTCCCTTTGTGAACTCATGAACTCATTATAAGTTAAATACAATTGAGAACTATCATTTCATTGTGACATGGCCAGCACATTGTGACATCATCTATCTTTTGTGACTTCATCACCAATGTGGCATCATCAAACATTTGTGACACCAAAACAATATTCTGACATGATGAAGTGTGTTGACATTGACATAGTGATATCATTGTCCCACTGTTTCAAAATATGACCTAATATGACCTCATAACATTAAAAAAAATTCATTTCCCTTAGGTCTTCATGCTCCTTCTGTGAACTTGTATGCAGATTGTGAAATAGTAGCGATTCAAATTGGACTTGTGTTTGAGATATTACAAAAATATTATAGCATCAAAAACCCATTGTGACTTCATCACAACTGTGAATCATAAAGCTATCATGTCCCCTAAGTACCTTAGAAAACACATATGACATTTGTGACCTCAGTCCCTTTGTGTACCAATATCATCAATTTGAACACATGACAATTGAATTCATATATACCATTGTAACATCACAAACCCTTTGTGACCCCATAACCAGTGTGACAACACATATTCATTATGACATCATCACCTCCTTGCAACATCACCAATTTACAATGACCTCATAGCATTATGACATTATATTGTCATTATGAGGGAATAGACACATTGTAAATGCCTATGCTCTTATTTCATTCTATTTTAAATGTGGCATATGGGTTGATATCAGAAAATCATTGTGATCCCATAAACATATGGCATCACAATCACTTTGTGACATCACAGTGCAATGGTGATATCACTAACAAACTGTGACATCACAAATATGCCCTGTCCTCATAAGCATTGTGACGTGCTGCAATTGTGATGTCTTAGGCCATTTTTGAGCTGGTAACCTGTTTTCAAACTTATAATAATTCAGTTCTGATATGTGATATTAGAAATCCACTGTGACATCATGACCATTGTGACATCATACTGACAGACATCATGACCATTGTATCACACTATGACATCACAATCCTCCTAGGACTTCATCACATTTGTGACAACACATGCCTTTGGAGATACCACTGTCCTTTTGTGAACTCAAATTCTCTGTGATTTCATAATAACTGAGAACCTTTATGCCATTTGGATATCACCAACCAATTGTGACATTATAGACCTACTGTGACCCCTTACCTGTATGGCATCATCAACTAATTGGGACATCAAAACTTTTTGTAATTTCACAATGTGGCACCATGTTCATGACATCTGTCAGTGTGATGTCACAATGGTTATGATGTCACAGTGGATTTCCGGTATCTCATGTCATACATGAAATATGAAGTTGGAAACAAATTATGAGGGCAATATGTTCTAAGATATCACAATGTCAGCATGTCACAGAAGTTATGAGGATAGGAGAGTTTTGTGATGTCACATGGTATTAGATATATCACAATGGCACTGTGATGTCACAACGTGATTATGATGTCAAAATGGTTACGTAGGCACAAAAGTGTGTTTCTGATATCAACTCTCATGCCACATTTGAAATACAATGAAATCACAGAATAGGCATTCACAATGTGTCTACGATGTCACAATGACAATTGTTGTCATACTGCGATTATATCATTGAGTATGGTGATGTCACAATGAGTTGATATTCTCATAATGAAAATGTGATATCACAATGATGTTATAATGGCATATCTGATCTCAATTGTCATTAGTTAACAACAAGGATATGGGTACACAAAGAGACTGTAATGTTGAAAAGTGTATGTGATTTTTCAAAGGAGCTAAGATGTCATAATAGATTTGAGATGTCACAATGGAATCATGATGTTACAATGACAATATTGTCACAATGGCTTTGTGATGTCGTGCTGATGATTATGTCAAAATGGGTTTGTGATA
The DNA here is from genome assembly GCF_019054845.1 of Dipodomys spectabilis. Classification (NCBI taxonomy): domain Eukaryota; kingdom Metazoa; phylum Chordata; class Mammalia; order Rodentia; family Heteromyidae; genus Dipodomys; species Dipodomys spectabilis. The sequence goes on along the minus strand of NW_024870798.1, from coordinate 8,653,522 downwards.
TCACAATGAGTTTGCAATATTACAATCAAATTTCCAATTTCAATTACAACTAGTTCACAAGGAGGATACTGTAATATTCAGCAGGGCCCCGATAATTTATAGGGTCCGATAATCAGTGTGGCCACAACTCCTGGCCAGCTGGAGAGGACAGGGCATTTTGTGGGAGGGGATGGTACATTAATCACCAAGAGTTGAGCTGTTAAGAAGTGATTGGGCTGTGGGGAGCTTGGGATGTGATAGTTGAAAACTGTTAGCATTTGGAGTGGAGAAGGGGTACAGACTTTACATATGCTGTTTGTTCAGAGCAATGGAAGGGGAGATACAAATTGAAAAGTCCTGGAAGGAAGGAAGTGGTGTGATAGCAGAAGGGGAAAGACCTGGGAGGAGAAGAAGTTGAGGGAGAGCAGGAGGTGAAGGATGGCAACTGACGACCCAGGCAAAGCAGTTCAGGCCTGTGGAGAGTAGAGAGGCCTGAAGAGAAGAAGGAACTGGTAGAAGGGATAAAGGGAAAGACTTCAAAGGAATTATAGGTCTGTAGTGAAGGAGAGACAAAGGGAAGGGGAACAAAAGGCTTGCCCTTTGATATTTGGAGCTCTGGATATCATAATTTTGGGATTCAGTGGTTTGGAGAATATTTATTACATTAAATATGTCTAGATGGATTCCCTTGAACATTAGAGTTCTGAATTTTTGGAGTCCCCATGAAGATTAATCCGTTTAGATGGCATCAGGCCTTGGCCCCAGGGCAAAATCCCTATAGGTGAGTGTGTCAGCCTTCAAGGCCTCGAGTGTTTGTCTCCAGAGGACCAACATGGACAAAAGTCCTATAGGTACCTCTAGGGGTGTGTTTGGGCAAGCTTGCCAACCTGTTTTTGGGACCCCCTCTAGAGGTAATTTGTGGCTTTCTTGGGAAGCCATCTGAGAAATTTTGAGAGGTCATTTGGGGCTTCCTTGTGAAGCCATCTGGAACCTCCTTAAGAGGTCATGTAGTGCTTCCTTTGGAAGCTATCTGGAACTTCATCAAGAGTGCATCTGCAACTTCCTTGAGAAGCTATCTGAGACCTACCCTGGAGGTCATCTTGGGCCTTCTCCAGTGGCCATCTTGGACTTTCTCCAGAGGTCATCTGGGGCTTCCTCTGAAGGCCACCCGAGACCTATTCAAAAGTAGTCATTGGGGATTCCTTAAGAGGCAAGTTAAGACGACCACCTGAGGTCATGTGGAGCTTCTTTGGGAGGTCATCTCGGGTTACCTTGATGAAAAATCTGACTGTCTTCAGACATCATCTGGGAATTACTTGAGAAGCTATAGAGGACCTTCTCTGGAGGTCATCTGTCTCTTTCTCAAGAGGGTTATCTAGAACCTCCTTTGGGGTTCATATGTGGCCTCCTTGAGTGGCCATCTGGGAGCTACTCAAGAGTTAATCTCATCCTCATTGAGAGGATATCTGGGGCCTCCTTTTGAGGTCATCTGACACTTCCTTGGGGAACCGTTTGGATCCTCCATGAGAGGTCATCTAGGGCCTCCTAGGGAGGATATATATGACATCCTCCAGAGGTCATCTGCAACATCCTCAAGAGGCAATCTGGGATGTTCTCTCTGTCATCTCAGATCTCTGTAGAGGTCAAAATTGAGTGGTGTGGACATGTGGGTTTAGTGTCTGTGGCTATTGGTCTGTGTGTGTATGCTGATAGTTCTATCTGTGTCCTGTATGCACCTCTGTTTACTCCCTTTCTCAGGATGGGAGAACAGGCCTAAAGTTGTCATATCCAAAAAAATATTCTCCCCCAGTGTTACAGAATCCTTCAGAGGAAGATGCACTGATGTAGTCTCTCTCCTATTCTTTGCCATCAACACCTCTAATCTAAAGTCCTCCCATACCAAAAGTGGTTACTTGTACCAGCCTGAGGTGGTACAATGTGGTATGTTATCCTTATTACCCTTGAGACAAGAACATGGAGGAGATGGTGAGCAGGCCCCCTTTCTAATGTATTTTCCCTTTACAACTAGTGACCTGCATAACTGGATACAGAAAATCTATCCTTTTCAGAAAAAAATAAAACCAGGGGCTCATTCCCTCATTAGAGACAGTAATTTTCACACACAAGCACATCTGGGATGAGTGTCGGCAAATTTTACAAGTATGTTTCACCTGGTAGAAAAGGGAGTGAATTCTGCTCAGTGACATAAAGGTGGTCCTTGGACCACACAGTAGCCCCACTATTGAACCAGACCATTTGGAACAAGTCTTTCCCAAGACTTACTCAAGCTGAGGCTGGGAAGGTGGCTCAGCGGTAGAGCGCTTGCCTTGCATGCTCGAGGCCCTGGGTTCGATTCCTCAGCACCACATAAGCAAAAAGAAAAAAGCCGGAAGTGGCACTGTAGCTCAAGTGGTAGAGCTCTAGCCTTGAGCTGAAGAGCTGAAGGACAGCGCCCAGGCCCAGAGTTCAGACCCCATGACCGGACCCCCCCAAAAAAAAAAACTTTCTGGAAGTGGCGCTGTAGCTCAAGTGGTAGAGCGCTCGCCTTGAGCTGAAGAGCTGAGGGACAGCGCCCAAGCCCAGAGTTCAAGCCCTACGACCGACCAAAAAAAAAAAAATCTAAACTCAAGCTGAGACTAACAGCTATCGAGGTATGGAGGTGCTTACCAATTATTGCCAGGTTCAGTTAGCAGGCATACCACAGTATCTAGAAAGCCAAGTCATCAATCTAAGGTGAGTGAAATGGGACAGTTCCCCAGTTAGTACTCTAACGTTTTCTGGAACTTCTCCCAGAAGCCTATAGGACCTATAGGCCTGGCCTATAGATCTTGAAGACCTGGAGAATCAAAGATCCCTAAATATGGCCTTTGTTACTCAGTCGGCCACAGATATTAGAAGAAACCTTCAAAAGTTAGAAGGTTTTGAGGGAAAAGTGTATTCTAAGTTGGAAGTAGTTGCCAGTGGGTGTTTGATACCAGAGATACCCTGGAAAAAAAGAGTCTAAGAAGTGAGTTTGAATTTTTTGTAGGAGCACCAGAATATGGATCAAGAAACCTTTAGCAAAGACAGTACAATTCATTTGAAAATGTCATTAGGGATCCTCTAGGACTAAACCAGTGTGCTTATTGCAAGCAAAATGGACATTGTGGAAAAGAATGTCCAAGGAGGAGAAAGATAGAAAATGACAGGGTAAGTAATCACATTAACAACCTGTAAAATGTATTCATTTCTCTGGAGAAACATGCAAAGGAGCTTTGGGTTCCGAATTCTAACTGTGTTCAATTTAAAAAGCAGCCCTCTGAACTTAAGAAGAAATATGTTAAAGAAAAAAATTTACCCACTTCTAACTCAAAACACAGACTTATAAAAGAATGAATCTCCTATAGGTGCCAGTAAAAATCCACCAAGAGATTAAAAGCACATAGAGCACACAGGAGATAATAGAGAGAATTATTTTACATGAAGAAAAGATTTGAAGATATAAATTAGGAACTTGTGAGAGTCAAAAATGAGAAGAAAATCCTCAAAAGGAACCTAGAAAACACTCAGAATCAAATGAAATTCAAGTACATTAGCCTGGGTGAGCATGAGGCAAATTAGGGGACTACAAGTCAGAGGCCAACAGAAGCACAGGACAGCAATGCTGCCATCCTTGCTAACCACAAGTGAGGCCAAGAAAAGATCTGGATGCTGCATTAAGAAATCATAGCCATGAAAAAGGAGTTGGACCTGATATAAGAATGTATTAGGGTGAAGTACATGTTGATTATAAGCTTTGAAGAGTGTCACCAGAAATTCAAGGCAACAGAGAAAGAAGGAAAGAGTAGTTGGCAGAGAAGACGGGGAAGTGCTGTGTCATAGAAGATCAGGCCAAGAAAAGTGAACAGGAAAATATCAGGCTGAAGATTGTTACTCTTCAGAAAGATTTAAAGGACCACATGCTCTGATAGAGAATGCTGGGGAAAGAGAAAGAGCATTGGGAAGGAAAGCAGAAAAGCTAAACAAACAGTTGCAAGATCTGTCACAAAATTACACTTAAGTGGAAAACCAGAAAGATAAATTACTAGAGTAAAAGGCCAAAACGACTGCTGAGACCTTCACCATAAATGTAATGCAGAAGCACCGAGTCCCTACGGAACAGATGGAGGTGGGAAAAAATACCTCTCAGTAGCACCTTTTTGAACTTAAGGGAGGAGTTGAAGAGCAAGCAAAGGTGATGTGAGAAGGAGAAGCAGATGACCAGTCAAAGAAACTCTCCTGTGACCCTGTCAAAATATTTGCAGATTAAGGAGCACATTGAGAAGGAGAGTAAGATCATGAAAGCAAGTTTGAGAGAAAAGGAAGAGAATAAAATGGAAGAAGTCTCCAAGGTTCAGCGTACTATACAGGAGTTAAACTAGAGACCCTAAGATACAGGGAAACATCTGAGCTGATCAGGTAGCTTGGGAGACCACTCTAAAACCAGTGGGGTCTCTAGAGCTACTAGTCGTTAAGATTAAAGTAAGAAGCAAAAAGAGTAGTAATAAATGTGCAAATGTTGACACTGAACTTGTGAAAAATTCATACAGTCTCAAGCTTTCTGTCAGTTTACATGTAGATATTTGCACTCTGGTAAATTGCCCCGGGCCACTGCCTATAACTGTTCGAAAACCAGTGGGGCCTCAGCCTGACAATCCTTTGTAAAGTGTGTAGATAATTTCCAACAGGTAAATACTGAAAAGCTGGAACATATGGAAACAATTCATATGTGAGGAACCTCAGATGGTGAATTTGGGAAAGTGAGCTTCACCGAGGTAAAGCCTGGAAAATATGGTTATTTGTACCTGTTACTAATTGTGGACACTTTTTCAGGCTGAGCTGAGGCATGTGATAATTTGTTGATTTGGCTTACCTTTAGCTATGGGGTCCAAAGATGCCCCTTCATTCAGGGCCAAAGTTCTCAATTATTAACTAACGCCCTAGGAATAAATTAGAAGTTACAATCCATTTATAAATCTCAGAGTTCAAGGGACTAGAAAGAATGAATATGACCTTAAAGGAAACATTAACTAAATTAAATACAGGGACTGGCCATGGCTACGTAAGCCTCCTGAACTTTGTTCTCCTTCGAGCAATATGTAGCCCTTATGTTAAACGATTTAATCCCTTTGAAATACTTTAGGGTAGAACACCCCCTTTGGTTGCTAAACTTGGGAAGGCTATAATAACATAAATGTCTAACTACAATCTGCAGGCTTTACAACATATTCTTTTATGTACCTATCCTTTGGTAACCAAGGCCCACAGGCCACCTAAGAAAAACTCCACCTGAAGGAGAGGGGTCAAGATGGCGATGGAACAGCAGGGAAACACCATAGCTCTCTCCAACCAAAAACAGATTTCAATGCTCTGTTTCTCCAAGTGACCCACCAGAAAAAGGGTGATTACTCAGAGAGGAAGTGAAAAAAGAAAAGGGAAAAACTTACACAGACATTAAAGGGGGAAGACCCTTCCCAAATCCCTTGTTGTTGATGGGGCTCCATGCTGAGTAGCTTAAATGGCAGGGCTTCTTACCAGGCTGCTTAAGCGGCCCCAGCTCTGGACCTTCAGAGGACCACACACTCGCAAGCATCCCAAGACCTCCAGAAGACTCCAAAGAGCCACTGCCAACCAAGAGAATACAAATAGAAATCTCAGAAGGCAGAGCCAGCCGAAAGACTTCCCTCACCCTCCCTGGCACAGCGCCTCTGCCTGGCTGGTGCAATCAGCTCAACCGAGTCAGGAACAACAGTAACTGTTAGCAGTGGCGAACGACCCTAGACTCGCAGCATGGCACCTCTGTCCTGCTGATGTAAACAGCCTAGCCTAACCTGGAGCAGCAGTGGCAGCTGGCAGTGGCAGCAAACCACCCAGACTCTGTGCACAATGCCTCTTGGCACTAGCCACAGGAACATCCCAGAGCAGCCCAGGGAGGCAGCGGTGGTTGGGGCGGGGACAATTGCAGTGAACAACTCCAGACCCGTGGCAGTTTGTGCCTCTCCATACTGGCCCGCATCAGCAGCCCAGCCTAGCCCGAGACAGCAGCAGTGGTTAACACCTGACTTGTGCTGTGGTACCTTCCTTGAATAAGTGGCCCAGTTGATCCTGCAGTGGCAGCACCTGGGGCAGTGTCAGCAGTTGTGGTAGCAGCTTTGGCGGCAGCAGCAGCATCGACAGCAACAGCAGACTACTCTGGACCCTTAGTGGGGTGCAGCACCTCTCCAAACAGGCTAGCACAAGAAGCCCAGTCCAGCCCATGGTGGCAAAGGTGGTGAACAACCCCATACTTGAGGCAGGGTGTGGTGCTGAAGAACCCCAGAAAAGCCTCATGAACTTTGATGCCTGGGCTGGCTTTGAACCTGAATACACAGATCTGAGCCTCCTGAGTAGCTATAATTACAGGCATTCACACCAGCAGGGGCTTATTTTTTCCAACCCCCTAACTTTTTCTAAAATAAATAATTTCTTAGTTCATACAAGGAATTTAAGCAAATACAAGAGGATCGATATAATATCCTGTATTCTATCTGACCATAGTGGAATCAAACTAGTTCTCAGTAACAAGGCATAAAGTAGAAAAAACTTAAACACATGGACATTAAACAGCACTCTGTTGAACAATACATGGGTCACAGAAGAAAATAAAGAAGAAATTAAAAAGTTCCTACAATTCAATGACAATGAAGATATATCACAAAGAAACCTATGGGACACAGCGAAAGCAGTCCTGAGGGGCAAATTTATTGTTCTCTCTGTGCACATCAAGAAAACATAGACCAATTAAACAATCTTATGATTTAAATGAAACTGTTAGAGAAACAAGAAAAATTGAACCTAAAGTTGCTAGACAGAAAGAGATAAGCGAAATAAGAGCTGAAATTAATGAGATACTAAGAAAATTATAAGTAAAATTAATAAAACAAAGACCTGTTTTTGTTTTTTAAAAAGTCAATAAAACTGACGGACCACTGGCAAGAGCAACAAAATAGGAGAGGAGACCCAAATCAATAATATCAGAGATGCCACAGGGAAAATTGCAACAAACATACAAGATATCCAAACATTCATAAAGAAATAATTCCAGACTCTACTCACAAAGGAAGGAAAACCTAGCAGAGATGGATGAATTTTTACAAATATACATATCGCTATTTCTCCCTTTCCTTTTCAGGCATGCTTCTCCAACATGTATGATGGGGGCAGAAGTTGATTAAATAAACTTCTTTTCCTGCCTAAATAGCATGTGGTGTTCTCTTCATCAGCTACCTAATGAAACTTACCTATTTAATATACCTTATATATGATGTTCTGTCTCGGATGGGGTTTTAGAGTTGGAAATGTTAGACTTTCCTAACCACCCTCTTTCTGCGAACCAAACTGCCTTGAGATACCACATGAGACTTTTTACCAATACCATTGTTGGCCTTGACATCCACGTCCACACCACTTCTCTACTCTGGTGAGTGAAACTAGTCTCTATGGCTCTCTGTTTCTCAATCTCTTTTCAGATGTGCCACCACGCCAAAGAGCTCCTATGGCCTTTAGCCGAAAGGCTGGTCGCTCTGAAGCCAAGGATGCTTGGTTTGGGGGGTTGGACATTTCTCTCTAGAGGGCTCCGGGGGAAGTTGGGACGCCACTTCTGCCTGGTCAGCTCTCCTTCATTCAACAGACTGACTGTCCTACACATTTAATAGGGTGCTGCAAGCCATGCCTAAGCAGAGAAACCCCTCTGAAATGCTTCCTGCACTCCCTGGATAGACGGCACACCTAATATTTTTATGCTGTTGTCAGATTTAGACAATTTTTGCCTCTGCAATGGTACATGGTCGAAGTCTGTTTACTTTCAGGCTCCATTTGCCCTCTGCTATTCACGTCCAACTTTCCATATCTCTCCCTTTTCTACAACTTTTTGGATTGTGCCCTGGGTCCTGGGGACCCCTCTAGTTCCCTATCAAAGGCTGGTCAAACAAGGCTTGATTTTTGTTAAGGCTTTCTTTGCATTTTTTCAGAAATTTGCCAACTTGAGTTTGCCATCTTGGCCACATGGTGGGTTAAGGGATTGGCCCAATCCAACCCGTACCCTTCCACCAAGCTTACTACTCCTCCATTCATCTATTTCTAATGTGCCTTGCTAAGAAGTTGCTCTTTTCATAGACACTGGTAACTGATGCCCAACCATCTGATGTGATTTGTTGGCAGAGATGTCTAAATTTTGTTGTCAGAAATTTTAAGTTTTGAGTTTTGCCTTTTTTATTTTGTGTTGTGTAGTTTGATACTGACTATGTGATTCTAAAATATTGGGTATACTGTGTTAAGATTCTCACGTCTAACTAGTTTTGTCATTGTAGAATATTTGTTCAATTCTTGATAAGGACCAGGTAAGCCCTACTTATTCTATTTGATGTCCTTGTTGCTTTAATTAGAAATAACAAAGGGCTTTTGTGGCAATGATTGCAGTTCAAAGCCAGCCCAGGCCAAAACATCCCTTAGACTCCATCACCCAACTAACCTGCAAAGACAGGTTGGAAGCATTGCTAGAGCCTCTTATCTCTAACCAGCAAACACTGCAAGTGGTACTATAACTCAAAGTGGTAGTGTGCTAGCCTTGAGCAGAAGTGCTCAGGGACAGTGCCCAGGCCTTAAGTACAAACCTCCTTGAATACCAACTGGGACAAACCATTCCAGCAATGAGCAGCTAGACTCGGCTGGTATGGGGATCAAGGGAACATGGAGAGGAGTAAGAGGAGATGATATCACATCAGCCACTTTGTGCCTGCCCTTTCAAAATAAACCGGAGTCATAAGATCAATAGAAGTAAGAAGTCTGACCATCTAATGTTCATTCCTGTCTAACTTTCAATTGGACAGGAATTTATATTCTTGCCTTTATCACTTGTCTTCTTCTCTACCTAGTTGCCAGATGTCAGAAATACCTAGAACATTTCTACCAACATTTTCAGCCCCAAGTCCTTCCTCTTGCCATTTATTTGCTCTCTAGTACATTTTTCAGTCCCTCAATGCCTCATGAGACTTCTCCAGACATTATCCAAGACTCCAAACTTCATCTAAGGACTCAATGCCCAAGTGACAGCTGTTGCCTGCTTCCTTCGCCCAGAGGGGACCACATCTCAGCCTTTTACCCCTTCTGTTGACTGCCCTTGCAAACAAGAAGTAGCCAGAGAGAATGTTCGTCCTTTTTCATAATAATCAAAAGTCTGGAATATCAGGTCTGAACAGGGACACCTCCTTCCCTCTTGGCTAAGTTTCTGCCCTCCCATCTGACCTTAGGAGGGTCCAAGACCCTGAGGTCACATCCAGTGTGGCCACACCTTTCCCCCACCTAGCCACACCTCTTCCTGTCCCTGGCCTAGATAAGTCCTGGCCCAGAGGTGGGTTGCCCTCCTTCCTTTTCTGCCATGCTTCTCCACCATGCATGGTGGGGGCAGCAATTCAATAAATAAACATCTTTTCCTGCCTGAAAAACAAAAGAAATACAAATTGCCCAAACAGAACCAAGAAGAAATAAATCAATTAAACATGTCAATAACCTGCAATGAGATAGAAGAAGTAATAAGAAATCTTCCAACAGGAAAATGCCAGGACCTAATGGATTCACTACAGAATTCTATATGGCCTTTAAAGAGGAACTAATAACCATACTCCTCAAGATCTTCAGAGAAATAGAAACAGAGAGAGTAATCCTAGACTCATTCTGGGAAGCCAATATCACATTCTTCCCCAAACAAGGCAAAGACCCCTCAAAAAAGAACTACACACCAACCTCTTTGATTAAGACAGATGCAAAGCTCCTCGATAAAATTGTAGCCAACAGAATCAAGAAACATATATAAAAATAACTACATTATGACCAAGTAAGCTTCATCCCAGAGATGCAGAGGTGGTTTAACATGTAAGTCAATAAATGTAATCCATCACATAAACAGATCCAAGGTCAAGAACCACATGATTTTCCCCATTGATGCGGAAAGGCTTTTTGATTAAATTCAGCACCCATTCATGCTAAAACCTCTGGAAAAAATAGGAATAGAAGGAATATTTCATAAGACAATAGAAGCTTTACAAGGCAGATCAAAGGCCAATATTATACGTAATGGGGAAAAACTATAAGCAATTCCCTTAAAAAAAGGAACAAAGCAAGGATGCCCACTCTCTCCACACCTCTTCAATATAGTTCTGGAATTCTTAGCCAGAGCAATAAGGCAAGAAAAATACATTAAAAAGATCCACATAAGAGAGGAAGAAGATCAATCCATATAGGAGAGGAAGAAGATCAACTACCTCTTTTTGCAGATGGCATTATTTTATAAATCCACGATCCCTAAAGCTCCATCCCCAAACTCTTAGAGCTTATAAACCAATTTGGCAAAGTAGTAGGATGCAACAAAAATCAGTCACCTTTCTAAACAGCAACAATGTACAAGCAGAAATGGAAATAAGGAAACAACCCCATTCACATTAACCTCAAAAAATTATCTAGGAATTAACCTAACCAAAGATGCAAAGGGACAATTCCATGAAAACTATAAAAGCCTAAAGAAAGGAATCTTAGAGGATACCAGGAAATGGAAAGACTTCCCATGTTCCTAGATAGGCAGAATTAATATTGTAAAAATAGCTATACTGCCAAAATTAATAAACACATTCAATGCAATTCCCATTAAAATTCCAATATCCTAGTTTACTGAAATAGAGAAAATAGTCCAGAAAATCATATGGAACATCAAAAGACCTAGCATAGCCAAATCAATTTTAGGCAAAAGAAAGAATACAAGAAGGATCATGAAACAGGACTTCAAGCTCTAATATAGAGCCATAATAACAAAGACACCGTGGTACTGGCACAAAAAGAGACCTGAAAATCAATGAGACAGGTTAGAAGACCCAGAAATATAGCCGCATATGTACAGCCAGTTGATATTTGACAAAGGAACCAAAGACATACAGTGGAAGAAGCATAACCTCTTCAACGACTGGTGTTGGGAAAACTGGCCACATGCAGAAAACTAAAAGTGGACCCTAGTCTTGCAACATGAACTAACATCAACTCAAAATGGATTAAAGACCTTAACATCGACCCTGAAACTCTGAAACTACTGCAGGACCAAGTATGATAGACACTTGAACTTATAGGCACAGGCAGGAACTTCCAGAACAGATTCCCAGGGTCACAACAAATTGGAGAATGACTCGATAAATGGGACTACGTTAAAATAAAAAGTTTCTACACAGATAAAAAGTAGCAACTAAGTAGAAAGAAAGCCAAATAATTGGGAAAAATATTTACCAGCAATATATCAGACAAGGGTATAATATCCATTATATATGGTGAACTCAAGAAACTAACCTTTCACCAACCTAACAAACCAATCTTGAAATGGTCAAGGGAGCTAAAGAGAGACTTCTCAGAAGAGAAGTAAAGTAACACATGAAGCAAAGTAACACATGAAGAAATGGTCATCATCCCTGACTGTAAAGCAAATGCAAATAAAAACAACTCTGAGATACCACCTTACCCCAGTCAGAATAGCCCACATCCTAAATTCAGCCAATGACAAATGCTGGAAGGGATGTAAAGAAAGAGAAACAATACTGCAGTGCTGGTGGAAATATATACTAGTACAACCACTTTGGAAAGCACTCTGGAGGTACCTCAGAAAGCTAAATATCGACCTGTCCTATTAACTGGCTATACCACTCTTAGACATCTACTCTAAACAAAAGGAACCACTATACACACACACACACACACACACACACACACACACACACACACACACACCTCTATGATTATTGAAGCACTGTTCATAATAGCCAAGATTTGGAAACAACCCAGATGGGACACTACTGATAAGTGGATCACAAAAATATGGTACCTATATACAATGGAATACTATGCAGCCATTAGAAAGGACAAAATGATGGCATTTGCAGGGAAATAGATGGAACTAGACCAAATTGTTTGAATGAGGTAAGCAAAGAACCTAGAGACAAACGGCACGGGGTCTACCTGATACGTGGATGCTAAAGCCAAAATGCAAGAAGGTATGACAGAGTATACAGGACTCGAGAAACAAAGGACAGCCACTCATTTTGTTGTACCACCATTAATGACTCCCTGTTATTGACCATGTAGATGATAGAAATATGCACGCAATGGAAGAAGCCAGGAGGAGGAACGGAATAAGTGGGAAATAGAACAACATACAACAAAGGGGCCCATCAGTTGCACGGGACATAGAAGAAAAATAACTAAGCAACCCAAACACAGTGATGGGAAGGGTGGAATGAGGGAGGAAAGATGGAATAGCCCACACTAAACAAGATGAAAAAATTTAAACATCACCTGAGGTGGGAAAAATAATTTGTATTGTTGAAGCTCATAGAATTAACAAACTTTAGACCATAATAACGATAATTTGCCTTGTCAAGGTTAAAAAGTGTTTGTGACTTTAAGCATCACAATTCCACAATACTGTGAAATATGTGAAAGATATGTAATCACCTATCTCAAATTTTAAGGGAAAGGTTACGAGGGATGGGTGACAATGTTGTCAGACACCTTGCATTCATGTACTGTTTTGTAGAATGGGAACTTCTCTGTACAACTACTTAAAGATTATAATAATAAAAATTGTTTAAAAATTAATAAACATAAGGATGACAATAAAAATATTCAAATATAAAATAAGAAATTAAATCCAGTTGGAAGGAAAATTTCTTTGGGGGGAGTAATGTAGTTTATTCTATAGCAAGTCTCACTTCAGAAATAAATTCAAAAGCTAGACCTCAAGTAAGTGAAATAAACTAAGAAATAGAGTTTAAAAAAGAAACTCCACCCATTCTTTCTTGCTTGGACAGCTGGTGTAGGTAAAAATGCATCATGCTCCTGAATTGGAACTGAAGTGGCAAGGACCTTACTTGGTGGTGCTAATTTCACTGTCTTCTATTAAATTAGTAGGAAAACAATATTAGATCCATCAGTCTCAAGTGAAACAGGCAATGAACCAATATACAGAGAAGGCTGCAAGATTGACTGTTGAGAGACACTCAGAGGATCCCTTAAGGATAAGGCTTACTAAGTGTTAATTAGTGCTAACTAGTATGTTTCTATAATTTACTTGCTTTCTATTAAGTTTACATTTTAAGCCTGTTTGTTTGGAGGAGAGAAGGGATTTTTTAGGATTTGGTAAGAAGGAATCACGATTTGAATGGACATGAAAACCAGTGGGGGATGTATAAAGCAGTGGGGCCCTAATAATAAGCAGGGGCCACTAATCAATGTGGCCACATGTCATGGCCCACTCGAGTGCATGGGGCATGCTGCTGGAGGGGGTAGTATGTTGTCATCACATGACGAGCTGTGAAGAAGTGATTGGGTAATGGGCAGTTTGTGAAGTGATGGTTGAAAACTGTTAGGCAGGAGACACACTGGAGTGATGGAGAGGTTCAACTTATATATAGGCTGCATGGTCAGAGCAATGGAATTGGAGAAAATCAAGGGAAGACTTGGAAGGAAGGAAGTGGTGTTACAGCAGGAAGGGAAAGACCTGGGAGAAGAGGAATTTGTGGGAGAGCAGGAGGGGAAGGATATCAATTGGCCACCAGGCCAGAGAAGTGTAGGCCTGTGGATAGTGGAGAGTCCTAAAGAGAAGAAGGAAGTGATGAAAGGGAAAAAGGGAAATGAAGGAAAGGTCTATAAAGAAGGAGAGAGTAAGGGAAAAGGGAAAAGCCTTACCTTTTGAAGTTTGGAGCTTTAGAGATGATAATTTGGGGGGTTGGCGGTTTGCAGACCAATTAACTCTGTGTGGGACTGCTCATTGGAGGTCTGAGATTTGGTGGTTGGGGCTGGCTTGTCACTGACTGCGCAGCCCAGGACAAGGTAAACGCATGCCCATTTCTAGTGTAAATAAAGTTATTTTCAATATGCCTCATTGGATTTTCTTGTGCTTTATGCATCATAAGTAAATGAGTTAAAAAAGTTAATCATCTCAAAGGCCATAAATTTTGTAAATGGTTATGTCATAATAGGTTTACAAAACCCAAGGAACACTGATATCACAAGGGCAATATGGTGTCACAATATCAAATCATAATAATATTTTTATGTCATAATTAGTTGGTGATGCCATAACAGTCATGAGGTCACAGTAGGTTTATGATGTCACAATGACATACTGGACTTCAATTTTCATTAACTCCCAATTAGAATATGAATTCAGAATGGGATTGTGAGATATACAAAGTCATGCATTGGCCGAAACATGATGAACTCCCACCAGGTATGTGATGTCAAAATGTGACACAATGCTCATGATATCTGACAGAGTGATGTCAAAATTTTCATATCAGAGTGCATTTCTAATATCACATGTCACACCTGAAATATGAAGTCAAAAACATTATGAGATCACAAAGGGCCTATGTATCACAAGGACATCATGTCAAAGTTATGAGGAGAGGACTAGTCAATGATGTCACACTGGTGATCCTTTCTCCAATGTTTTGTAATATTACAATGGTATAACTGATTTCAATTTTTAGACCACAATGATTATATGGGTAAACAACTGAACTTTGATATCACAAAGGCCATATGCTTTTTCAAAGGTGCTAAGAAGTCATAACGGATTGAAATGTCACAATGGAAATGTGATGATGCAATAGGTTTGTGTTATGGTGGTAATGAGGTCACCCATGGAATAGTGATGTCACTACGAGTTTGTAATATTACAATCATGTCAGATTTAAATTGCTACTAGTTTACAATGAGGATAAGACTTCAAGGAAGGAGCTAGAAGTCCTAAAACCCATGACTTTTCTAACATGTGATGTCATAATAGGTTTGTGAAAACAGAATGGCACAGTGATATCACAATGTCAGTGTGATGTCACAACATTATGTCATACTAATGTGTAAGGGAGTTCAGAGGAAGATGGCAGAGGAGAAACTGGAAGCTAAACAAGCTCTCACATAGAAAGCAGTTTTAGTGTTCCAGTGAACAAGCATAGGCTAGAGAATCACACCAAGTGTTCCATCACAGTACAGAGAGTTTGCCCAGAAAGGGAAAATCCAGGCATGGAGACAGATCTGAGCACTTGCCAGTTGCTGCGGCTACAGCAGATGTGGTGGCAGCGACAGAAGCTGTAGCCACCAAACCTACAATGGAGAGATTCCAGGACAAAGGTGCCAGACACAGCAGACAAATGGATTTTACTCAACACCAAAGAACTGACAAGGAGCAGATATCTTCATCCTGCAGATTGCAGACTAAAGATGACCCATGAACCAACACTCTGGCATGAGTAGAACCCTGATATCCACACTACTTCTCAGGGAGCAGAGGAGCAAAGGCCGCCCCTCCCCGCCACAACCACGGGAAATCGCTATCTTTGATACTTACAAAGGCCCAACTGAGCAGCTAGCTTAAACTCAGGCCATGGAAGAAAACAAAAGAGTTATTTTGCAGGTCAGAGGAAATAGAAGTGACCTTCCAGGCTCAGTTCCACCCAGGGGAACGTCACCCTGCACAGGGAGAAAAGATCCGCCCCCGGAAGAGTGACTTTCTTCACTTGGTAAACAGAGCCAGAGCCTGCCCCTCCTTACAGAAGCCTAGACAATCAATTGAAATTCAGTAAACATAAACCCTGAGAATGGCTTTAAGCTGGGCTCTGTGAGTGTTTCAGGGAAAAGCTACTGCTTGCTGAAAAGCCTCAACACTACCCAGAACCTAGCCTCATCACAGCATCTCCAAACTAGAGGAAATAGCTATCTCCCTCTTTTGTGATACTCCAAGCAGTTCTCCCTCTCACTGAACTAGTCTGAGAGGAGGATCACAAAATCTTGGGTAACACATAGAATTTTCTGCCTGCCCAAACAAACTGACTTAAGAAACCAATCAAGCCATAGGAAAACCAAACACAAGCAGACTAGAGATTCCACCAAGAGACTGGTTATGGACACAAGGGATACACAAGGGATTCCCACCCCCCCAAAAAAAACCCCAAAGAAATCAAAGAACTCTTTTGAAACTTTTTTATAATTTTAATTTTTTAAAGTGTTTTCTGTAAATCTTCCTTTTCTCATAACTTTTATTTGTGGTACGTGTGTGTGTGTGTGTGTGTGTGTGTGTGTGTGTGTGTGTGTTTAAACTCTTTTGATCTTTTGGTTCTTTTTATTGTTTTCATATTTTTACTTTCTTATTTTTGCATGACTTAAATGGTGTTCTGCTCATCCCCAGATATATACCTGTTGTCAATTATTAGACCTTTTTCCCCATTGCGTACATACTTAATACAGTAATTTATCACTCAATTCACAACCTCTTAGGCTTAACTTTTTAATAGCACTATTTTCTCTTTATATCTATATAATTTTCAAGTAACTAATTTTAAAAATTTTTATTTTTTAGTTTTCATGTTTCCTTTCTAACCCTCCCCTCCTTCCATCCTATCCTTTTCTTATATCAATATCATTTCTTTACACTTACATATTTTAAGTGTTTCACTTCTTAAATTTAATTTTTTGGTATTCCATTTGTTCTTTTTTTTAATGTCTCTCCTAATATTCTGTCCAATCCATTTCCCTCTCAGAGATTAGGACTTGGTTAAATTTACTCTCCCTTTACCTCTCCACATCCCTTTAGTCCTATTTTTCCCCACATTTCTCCCTAAAGCCTATAATTTCTGATTTTCCATATCCATCTTTGCTGTTCTTAACTCATTAACACATGGTTGTTTGATGTTGAATAGATTGTATCTGTTGAACTAGATTGTATCTGCATCAATTTTGATTGTGTAACTACCGGACTATGGTTGATACTTGCCTCAAAATAGTTTTCTAGCACAAAATTGGTGTTAGGCTCTGAGTTCAAGGCCCAGGAGTGAGAGAAAGGAAGGAAAGAGAGAAAGAGGAGGGAAGGCTGGATGGAGAAAAAGAGGAAAGGAAGGAAGAAGGGAGAACATGTGAGCCTTGGATTGGAGTCCCTGGATCAAGGGAGCCAACCATTCACAATCTAGGTGGGGACAATTTCATAGCCTAAAGCCAGTATGTAGGCCCAAGACACTGACACCTCAGCAACCTTCTGACATCCAGGAGCTGTGTGGTAGCCGACTACAGAGGTAAGCAGCCTCGGGTAGACACTAGGACTCAGGGCGGTTCACCAGGTTTCAATCATCCCTGGCGCCAAAGAGTTTATTTTCTGGTCAGATAAGAACAAGCTGTTCAAGGGCTAGGGAGGTATTGGTGTGAGGGAGTGTCGGGGGGGGGGGCAAGGGATAAGCAGGAAGATGAAGAGGGAGGACAATCACAGGGCAGGAGAGTCAGGATATTGGAGCCATGACTTCACCTGACGTCCTAGACCAAATGTGATAGAGCCTTTGACCCAACCACACTGCTATTAAGAGTCCTGGCACATTAGGTTCACCATTGACCACTTGGCTATTGTCCACTGCAGGATGTCTGTGCAGTACATCCTTGGGGACTGGGACTTTCCAGGGCTCAATCTGAATTTGACACCCCCCCGCACTTTTCTTTCCTCCACCAGAGACAGAAATAACCTGGCCACTAACACAGGGCGGCCAGGGAATGAGGGTGGGAGTAAGGACCCTTGTTTCCCTAGACTTCCTCTAGGGGGCGCGAGGACCCCGTGATTGCCATTCTCAGAGGCAGAGATGGGTCTCTTTGTTGGCTCAGCCTTTAGTCTAAATGGCAGATCTGGGATTCACAGAGAGCAGACTGAAGGTGGAGCAGGTTTGTATAGAGGCTGGTGGGAAAACCAGAGGCACTGTTCTCTGAGCAGGGTTGTTTCTTTGAGGATACTCACAACCCAGGAACATTCCTGGGAGAGTTCAGCCCTTTTCTCCTTCCTGAGAGAGAGGGACTTGAGTCTGCGTCCTTTGGCTGAGAAATCCTTTCATTCCCACATCCTGTGGTTGGATAACTACACCTCACCTCCCTACTAGTGTAGAGGCAGGACAGTGAGAGATCTTGAGTCTTTGATATGGTCAGGGGATCCTGAATATGCGATTGTACTTGAACATCCTAACTTGTTGCATGGTAAGTTCCATCTAAGATTACCATGATGTAGGACATAGAATCTAGAGAATCAGAGCAGGATGGGGTCTGTTCTGGGAGTCTTGTGTGAGCTTTCAGCTCCTGTATGCCCACCTGCTTCCCTTTCTTGGGTGGGTTTTTGCTAGAAAAACTTGAAACTAGGGACTGGGTCCTATCCCTTGTCATTTATACTCAAAGCTAGCACTCTACCATTTGAGCCACAGCTCCACTTCCAACATGTTTGGGTGTTTATAATTGGAGATAATGAGTTCTCATGGACTTTGTTGCCAAGGGTGGCATCCAACTGCAGTCCTCAGATCTCAGGCTCCTGAGGGGATAGGATGACAGGCATGGAAAAGTATGTTTGGCTGGGTGGCACTAGCTCATGACTGTCTTCCTAGGTACTCAGGAGGTGAGATCTGAGCATCAGGTGTCAAAGCCAGCCTGGGCAGGAAAAACCCTGAAGCTCTTATCTCCAACCAACCGCCAGAAAAACAGAAGTGGTGTTGTGTTGTGGCTTAAGTAGTAGAGTTCTCGCCTTGAGCTGGAATGCTCAGGAACAGCAACCAGGCCTAGGGTTCAAGCCCCACAACTGAAAAAAGAAAGAAAATAAAATATATTTGCCTGCAAAGGATGGTCCAGGTGTGCAAGAGATGAAAAGAGTGGTGCTGTGGTTTGGAGACCAGGTGCTCACCCCAGTGTACAGATATTTCTAAGAACTCCCAAGTTTACCCCAGCTTGAAGCCACAGCTTCAAGAGGACATGGCTTGTGGCAGGCAGTGAGGGGGTGAATGGGTGCAGTGCTGGGATTGCTATGTCTGTTTTTTCTCCAATAAAGGATGAATTTGGATGATTGTTGACAAAGTCTGAAGTGAAGGGTTGCAAGAAGTTTGTGGCCTTATGAGATGATTTTCCTGTGGGTATGTAAAGGTGGCTGAAACTGGAAGTCGCCAGTGGCTCACAACTGTCATCCTAGCTAGTCAGAAGGCTAAGATGTGAAGACCATGGTTCAGAGCCAGCTTGGGCAGAAAAGTCTGTGACACTTGATGTCCAATGGACCACCAGAGAACAAGAAGTGGTGCTGTGGCTGAAGTGGGAGAGTGCTCATCTTCAGCTGAAAAGCTGAGGGACAGTGACCTGGCCCAGAGTTCAAACCCCATGAGCAACAACAAAAAAAGAGGTAGCTAAGTTTTCTGCATAGCAGTGTGTACCATATAAAATGCCATGCTGGTCTCTGAGACATTCCAGATATGTGAGAGGCTCAATGTTTTGTCTACAGTAGGTCTGAGGTCGGTAGTGCCAGGTTCTTGTGGGTGGGATGTGATCCTAATGGAATTAGTTCATGGTTCTGTTCTCAGGGACTGCTGAAGCCTTGATCTGTTCCTGTGTTAGAAGAACTGAGCCTTGCAGTGAGGGCATAGGTATTGTTCCTGACCTTCTGAGCTCAAAGCTAGTGCTCTGACACTTGAGCCACAGGTCCATCTCTATCTATTTGGTAGTTCACTGAGGATAAGAGCCTCATAGCCTTTCCTGCATGGGCTGGCTTTGAACTGTGATCCTCAGACCACAGCCTTCTGAGTAGGTAGGATGACAGACATGAACCACCTGTGCCAGATTTGTGTGTTTGTGTGTGTGTGTGTGTGTGTGTGTGTGTGTGTAGAAGTGGGTTGTAACAAGGAGCGCTGGACCCTTTGGGTAACTTCTAACTGCTATCTTTGGGGGGTGCATGGAAGTTATGTCTTAGGTTTGGGGGCCTGGAAGGGTGAAAAGCTTAAATTATAAGGCCAAGGGATCTGTGTTCCCTGGAGCTGTCTACTCCCTTGTCCTTGGTTGGTGGCAGAAGGATCTTGGGAGGACCTGAGGGTGGGGCCCACAAGGGGTGGCTCCATAGAGGGACAGAGAGCATGGCCAGCACTTAGTCAGGATGCCAGCTCTGTTAGTATGGAGCGTACTGAGTGGGTAAAACTCTGGGTCATCTCATCATGAGGTCTGATGGGTGAGGCCAACCCTATTTTAAATCTTTACCTATGACCTTCAGATCTCAGCCTCCTGAGTAGCTAGGATTATAGGCATGGGCCTCTGGCACCGGGCCTCTGATTCTTTTTGGTATATTAGGGTTTGAACTCAAGGCCTTAGGCTTGCCAGTCAGGTATCCTACCATGAATGTCAAGCCTTTCTGTCTTGGGAATTCCCGAGATAGAGACTCAATATATGCTCAGGCTGGACTGGATCACGATCCTCCTGTGACAGGTCTTGGCCACCATGACTGGTTCTCTGTATCGGGATGCTAGACAGGTAGCACCACGTTTAGTCATCAGTTTAGATGGATTGTCACAAACTCTTAGTCCACAGCAGCTGATTCTTGACCACAGTTGAAGCTCTGGGCCTTACCATCAGACCTCAGTATCCTCCTGGGACAGTTGTGAGGAAACAAGGGATCAATATAGGGGGATCTCTGGGGCAGGGCCAGGCATAGAAGGAACGGTTGCCAGATACGGTTCTTGGAAATTCTGTTAGCATATGACAGGAAGATGCCCTGCAAGGGCTCAGAAGGGGCCTGTCATTTATCATGCAACAGGTATGGGATTATGAAACAAAACATGGCTCTCTTTCATCCTTACCCTATCCCCATGTGGAAGGGGATCCTTCACTGTGTTCAGTTTTGCAGCTGGGGAAAATGAGGCACGAAGAAGCTGGGTGACCTATTCATGTCCCCCAGTCTACAGGAAGCTCAGCCTGACTTCTCTGCCATGCTCCCTATGATAATGGCTGCTATTCAGTCTACTTATTGTGGTGGAAAGACCACTTCTTGTCAGTCCTGGGGTTTGAACTCTGGGCCTGGGCACTGTCCCCAAGCTCCTCAGTTCAAGGCAGGTGCTCTACCACTTAAGCCCTCAGCACCACTTCTGAATTTCTGGTGGTTCTTTGGCGATAAGAGTCTCACAAACCGTTCCTGCCTGCACTGGATAAAAACCATGATCCTCATATGTCAGCTTCCTGTAAAGCATTAGGCCTGTGCCACTTGCATCAGACATAAGTCCAATTCTTTCTTTCTTTTCTTTTCCTTTCTTTCTTTCTTTCTTTCTTTCTTTCTTTCTTTCTTTCTTTCTTTCTTTCTTTCTTTCTTTCTTTCTTTCTTTCTTTCTTTCTTTCTTTCTTTTTCTCTCTCTCTCTCTTTCTTTCCTTCTTTTTCTCTTTCTCTCTCCCTGTGCCTCTGTCTCTGTCTCTGTCTCTCTCTTTCAGAAACTGGTTGAATGTGTCCCGAATGAGGAGGTTTACCGTCTCCATGTGGCTGGGACCCACGGTAACCCTCTCATTCTGGAGGTGGGCTGTGGGTCAGGAGCTGTCTTGCTCAGCCTGTTCAAATAGCTCCCTGAGGTCAGCCCTTCTGTGCCCAGGCTAGAACGTGACGGTTATTCATTGTCCATCCATCCTCTGAGTACTTCCCCACTACCCTCTGCTAAGACAGTTAAAAGAATGTGGATGAGGAGGCATCGTGTTGTTCAACTGCCCAGCATGATTCTGGGCCTCTGATCCTCACTGCCATCTATCTGGCCAGATCCCGGTTATAAGAAAATGAATTCACTCTATGTCTACTTCGCTTTGCTGGAGTGTGTCATTTCAGGTAGGGGAGCGGGTTGCAGAGGAAAGACTCCAGACCTGATAGTTCTTGGGGTACCTTTGCTCTTGTGACACAGCCAAGTCATTGCTGTGGATAACGAAGTAGCTGCCATCAAACTGATCAAGAACAATGCTCAAAGGTATGTAGGCGGGCAATTGAAGTATCAAACCCACCCATGATTACTTGCCACTCACAATAAGGGGGGGGGGAGTGCAGTGCAGGTGGTCGGCACTGGCCCTAGAGGAATATAAATGGATGGTGGCGTTCAGGTGTTGGTGGCTCCCACCCATTATCCTGGCTATTTGGGAGGCTGAGGTCTGATGGTCATGACTAAGGGCCAGCACAGGCAGCAATGTCTGTGATATTCTTATCTCCCAAAAACCACCTCCCCCCACCAGAAAAAAAGCCAGATGTGGTGCTGTGGCTCAAGTGGTAGTGCCTCAGCCTTGAATGAAAGAAGCTCAGGGACGACACCAAGGCCCTGAATCCAAGCCCTAGGGCTCAGAAAAAAATACTTAAATAAATGAATAGTGGGCATCAGTTATCTTACTGCTAAAAAGAATGGATTCAGTCATCTCTCTGGTACTTGTAGCCAAAAGTAAGGGGCTTCTTTGATGCTCCTCTAAACCTCCCCTTCTCTGCATTAGCTCTCCAGGCTTCAGTTTCAGGATAGAATTCAGATCATCCCACTAAAAGTTACCTTATGTACCCTCCTCTACCCAACTTCCTTGGGGTGGGGATCCTGGATGTTCTCACCACTGGGAGGATGAGGCACTGCAGAGATCAGGGTACGTATCCCCGAAACTCACACACACACGCACACACACACACACACACACACACACACACACACACACACACATTCACCTAGGCCAACTCAGACTAACCTTTTCCAAAGGCACCTTATCTCCTTGTATTAACTGACCTAGCAGAGGTACTTGATCCCTTGTAAATGACTATTTTAACTAGGGCTTACTTGTTGGCACGAGATAATCAAAGAAAGGGTCTGGTGCCTATCACCTCTTGCTCAGGTTCACGTCTGATACCCTGGCTGCTTAGGAGGCAAAGATCTGAGGATCAAAGATCAAAGCCAGCCATAAGCTGGAAAGCTTGTGAGAATCTACTCTCCATGGAACCACCAAAAAGTTAGAAGTCGAGCTTTGGCTCAAGTTGTGGAGCACCAGCCTTGAGCATGAAAATTCAGAGAGAAAGCTCCAAGAACATGAGTTCAAGCCCACACACAAAAATGGCCCCATCTTTTCACCTCCAGACTGCCTAGGCCTTGAGTACATTCTCACATAGTGTGATACAGCACCGGTCCTAGGTAGTATATCAGAGCCTTCAGAAATTGCATGGTGGAAGCCAGGCTTACTCTTTCGTGTGCTCTTAACCCACACCAGGCAGAAGGCAGAGCATGACAAGGCATGCAGCCTGCAGAGCGGAGAAGACCTTGCCCTGTCAGGGAGATTGGAGTGGGCTTTTTAGAGGCAACAATTGAAAGAGGGTCTTTCTTAACAAAGAGGATCTGACAGGAAGCACAGAGAGCAAAGATGCTGTAGATAAATTACCACATAGTTGAGCACATTTATTTCCAGCCAGGGCTCCTGGTGAGAAACTCAATACTGATGTGCAAGACTATCCTGAGACAGACCTGAGGGTTTATAGAAGAACAGCTATCCAGGGTTGGGATTGTGTCTTAGCAGTAGTGGGCTTGCCTAGCACACAGGAAACCCTGGGTTCAATTCCTAGGTCCCGCATACACAGAAAAAGCCAGACTCGGCACCAGGGCTCAGGTGGAAGAGTGATTTGCCTCGGGCAGAAGAAGCTCCTAGACAGTGCCCAGGCCCTGAGGTCAAGCTCTAGGACTGTGAAAATAAAATAGCACTCCGATGGTCCTTGGTGACAGGTGGTTGGCTATGCCCTGTTGATCTTAGGAGATCCATCCATGCTTAGTGTCTCCTTCTTTGACAGAAGGGAGCTAGACATTCCTTCTGCCCTGAACACCCCTGGAGGTGGTTATCAGCAACCCTCCCAACATCTTCCACCAGGACATGGAGTAGCTGGCCCCAGAAATCCTCAGGTACAGGTTGGATGGGGTGGGGGCATACAAGGCAGCCCCCAGAATCCTAGTGGGTCCGACCTGCCACAGAGGACCAGTTCATCCAGAGGAGGTGGATGGAAGCTTAGAGAGGGATAGAGATGTGGAGGGGGCTCTTTAATGCCCATGGCCCCAAGCAGATTCCAAGCCTCCCTTTGCTTTCTGTGAGGGAGATAGAGGAGTGTCTAGGTGGTAGTGTATAGAGGAGGACTAAATGGAAATTATAAAGAATGAGACACTGTAAGCCATGTGCTGGTGGCTCATGCCTGTCATCCTGGCTACTCGGGTGGCTAAGATCCAGTGGATCTCATTTCCCAGCCCAGGCAGGAAATTCCCATGAGAGTGTCATCCACAATCTCCAAACCGAAATGGCGTCATGGCTTAAAAGGAACAGAACTGGCCTTGAATAAAAATCATCATCAAGGACAGTTCCCAAACCCTGAGTTCAAGCCCCTCAGCAAAAACAACAATAACAACAACAAAAAAAAACCAGAAAGACACACCTTGCCTGCAAGTGATGGTGAAGCAATGGGGGTCCTGTGTTTGGGAGACCAGATGCTAGCCCAAGTGTACAGAAATTTCTAAAAACTCTCCAGTTTTGCCCCAGTGTGAAGTCACAGAAGGGTGGGCGTTGCCTTACCAACAACTCCAGAGGTCGTGGCCTGTCTTAGGCAGGGAGTGGGCTAATGGGAGCAGGGATGGGAGGGTAGTGTCAATTATATTCCCTCCATTCATGGAAATATAGTTTTGGATGCTGGTGTCAAAGTCTGAAGTGAAGGGTTGCATGTGGTTTGTAGCCTGACAAGTTGGATTTCACCTGGCTATAAGAACGTAACTGAAGCCGGGTGCTGCCAGTGTCTCACAACTGTCATCCTAGCTACTCAGGAAGCTGAGACCTGAGGCTTGCAGTACAAAGCCAGCTTGGGCAGGAAAGTCTGTGAGATTTTTATCTCCAATGAACCACCAGAAAACCGGAAGTGGTGCTGTGGCTCCAGTGGTAGAGCACGCACTTTCAGCTGAAGAAGTGAGGGACTGGGTGCAGGCACATAGTTCAAACCCCATGACTGACAACCAAAAATAAGGTGGATGAGTTTTCTGCATAGAGTTGTGTACAGTAGGAAATGCCATGCTGTGTTATGAGCCATTCCAGACTTGTGAGAGGCTGAGATTTTTCTACAGTTTGTGTGAGGATGGTAGTGCCATCTTCTCGGGGTTTGGCATGTTCCGGTGCTCAAGGACTGATGAGGCCTTGGGTTACCCCTATGTGTGTGTGTGGTGTGTGTGTGTGTGTGTGTGTGTGTGTGTGTGTGTGTGTGTGTGTGTGTGTATTTCCCTCATCTTTCTCTGTGCCCTTCCTGAGTGCCTGTCTTCCTCTACCTGATCTCGGATGTTGCCCCTCTTCCATTACAACCGTCCATTTAGCCCCCTGTCAGGGTCTACAATGAGTCCTAAATTGCCAGAGAACTGCATAGTCCAGCTTTTCATTGGAGCCCAAGTCCAGCTATCCATATCTTTGGCGACCTCCAGGGGATTCTGGGTCAGCAGGGCCAGCTGGCATAGGTTCTCCCTTACCTCTGGAGGGGTGGGGTTCAGTCATGGGATGTCTTGTCCTTTTCCTCAGCTGGGCCTCTGGCTGCATGTCCCTCCCATCAGGCTGGCAGTGGAGTGGGGGAAGAGTGTTTGCCAGTGGCTCTGACCAACTTGAGCTTGATAGCTGACTGAAGGTTGCCCAATCACGAAGGATCTTGGGCTGCATAGGAGGTGAGACCCAGGTGGCTTGGAAGTATCTGTTGTTATCTAGGAAATGTCAACGAACATTATGACAGCCAAGTCTATCTCCCAGCCCCAGCTAGACCTCTCAGGTCCTTCTAGATAATTCCGGATACCCAGAATACAGAGGCAGAGACTTAAGATTCCAGGTCCAGGGAACAGGGGGATGAGAGACTGGTATGCCCAGTACCTCATTGTTCTGGGGCATTAGCCTTGACCTGTTTATGCCTTCCTTGTGTAAGTTCACTTCTTAACCCGTAGCTGGCCACACACCGGCCATTTGTGGAAGTGCTATGGAAGTGGCAGGAGTAAAAGTGAGATCTATGATGACCAAAATCTGGATTTATGGTCTGTGGGGGTGGGGAAGGCAAAGGGTGTCTATTAAAAAAAATCTCAGAGCTGGAACTCAGGGCCTAGGCACTGTCCCTGAGCTAACACTCTACCACTTGAATCACAGATCACTTTTCACCTTTTTTAGTAGTTAGTGGAGAGAAGAGTCTCACAGACTTTCCTGCTTGGGCTGGCTTCAAGCTACCATTCTGAGAGCTCAGCCTCTTGAGTCGCTGGGATTGCTGGTATGAGCAATTGGCTCCAGTTGAGGATGACAGTGGATGCATGTGCTTGTGTGCGTGTTTGCGTGCATGTGTGCATGCCTGTGTGCATATGTGTGTGTGTGTGTGTGTGTGTGTGTGTGTGTGTGTGTATTTACCAGGACTTGAACTCAGAGCCTAGGTGGTATCCTTTAGCTTGTTTGCACAAGGTTGGTACTCTACCACTTGAACTAGAGTATCTCTGCTTCCCAGCTTTTGGTGATTCATTGGAGAGAAACGTCTGCCCAGGCTAGCTTTAAATCTTGATTGATCCTCAGGTGTCAGCCTTGAGTAGCTAGGATTATAGGCATGAGCCACTGGCACCCAGTTGCAAGGTTGTCTTTTCATGCGCTCTTCTGTTCTTACAGCTGTCTACTTGCCCTGACCTAGATCTCTGACCTCCACTTCAGCTCCCAGTATCCTGTGACAGTGTGGAGAACATAAACCTCTAACATGATCCCATTTCTTTGTACTCATGGTAGGGTATGTTTCTTCTGTAGCCTGGGGAAGGAGGGTAGCTGTAGATGGGTGCTCGGCTGGGGGAGAGGTAATCTGTCAGCCAAGAAGGAAAGTGTGGCCAGATGCTAATAGCTCATGCCCTCCTAGTCCAAGCTCCTCAGGAGTCTGAGATCTGAGGATTGCCATTCAGAGGCAGCCCAACTAGAAATGTCTGTGAGAATCTCCTCTGCAACTAGCCACCGAAAAGCTGGAAGAAAAGCTGTGGCTCAAGTGGTAGAGTGCTAGCCCTGAATGAAAAAGGTGAGGGACAGAGTCCAGGCCCTGGGTTCAAGCCCTAGTACCAAGATGTGTGCACGTGTGTGCATGCATACATACATACACAGACACACACTCACACACACACACACACACACACATACACACACACACACAAAAGAAGGTGGTAATGATGAGCTCAGCTAGAAAACTGGGGGCACTCCTGAGGCATAGTCATAGTAAACTCTCAAGGCAGATCAAGTACTATTTCCCTAATTTATTCTTGGGCTGAGGGGTCTGGGTCATGGCAGTAAGTTCCATGGAACCTGCCCCTCTATCCATGCATGGGGCCACAGGACCAAGGAAAGCCACTATGGATGCTCGTTTGTAGTCAGCTCACGATTGCTCCGAGCACTGGTGAGAAAAGTAAGGCTCTGAGCCCTGTGACTCCTGGGATAGAGACTGCTACCAGCAGCAGCCTGCTAGCTGTGGATACCTGAGACTACAAGTCTTTCATGAGCCCAACTCAACACCCGCTCAAGGTGTGCCTGAAAGATTCACACTCTTGTGATATTTGAGTGAGTGGGCATTACCTGCTGTGCCATCTTGCAGCTCCTGCCCCTTCTGGCCCAGAACCTTGGTTTGAGAGGTCGATTTTTTGCTCAGATCTACAGTGCAGCCATGAGAGATGCCATTCTGATGAACAGATTAATGCCCTCCGTGCTCACGGCTGGAAACTTCTCTGATACTGTGGCCTGCTGTGTAGGCAAAGGCCTCCAAAGAGGCTGCTCTCAAGACTTGTAGGACTCCTAGAAATTGGGACACCCTCAGTGGCCCACTGTAAAGTACTCTCCCTAGAGCCACAGAGTAAGGTCCAAGCAGGCCAGGTGTTGGTCATGGGACTTGAACTCTGGGCTTTGGGCTGTCCCCCAGCTGTTCGGATTACCACTAGAGCCACAGCACCACTTCTGGTTTCCTGGAGGTTCCTTGAAGATCAGAGTCTCCTGGACTTTCCTGCCTGGGCTGGCTTTGAACCGTGATCCTCACATCTCAGCCTCCTGGGGAGCTAGGAGGACAAGTGTGAGCCACTGGTGCCTGGCTGATCTGGCCTTTCACCACAGTAGACTAGGAGCTTCTGAAAGCTTTTCTTTATTTTTTTTGGTGCCAGTACTGGAGCTTGAACTCATGGGTTAGGCTCTGGTCTCTGAATTTTTTTCCCTCAAGGTTAGCACTCTGCCACTTCATCCACAGCTCCATTTCGGGCTTTTGGTAGTTCGTCGCCAAGAAGAGTCTCACTAACTTTCCTCCCCTGGGCTGGCTTGACCCACGATCTCTAGCTCAGTCACCTGAGTAACTAGGATTTACAGGGGTTGAGCCACTGGTGGCATTGAGCTAGAAGCTTTTCTTAAGCAAGTGTTCTTCCCTGCGTTTGCCCTGACTCCTCCATGCAAAGGAGGTCTAAAGGTCAGTGGCTGTGAAAAATAAGCTTCCAACCACAGGAAATGGCTGCGGTCTCTGGTAAAAAGTCAACTAATCTTCCTCCCGGGCCCCATTCAGGGACCCCACCCTTTGCCCTACCTGTGACTCAAGTACAAATATTGACCCAGCTTTGAATGTCCTACCAGAATTGTCTGAAGCCACAGAACCTTCATTCCACCCACACCATCTGCTCTACACCACTCCTCAGGACCTTTGCCCATGCTGTACCTTCTGCCTGAGGCCCTCTGTCCTGAATCCACATCTTAGAACTACTGTGGAATTTTGGCATTGGTTATGTCACCTCGGGAGCAAGTCTTTCCTTCCCTTCTCCCTCTTTTTTTTAATATTGAGTTTCTAGAGATGGAACTTGTGCAGGCTGACTGGCAAATGCTCTATCTTGGGCTGTGTGTGTGTGTCTGAGTGTGTGTGTGTGTGTGTGTGTGTGTGTGTGTGTGTGTGTGCCAGTCCTGGTGTTTGAATTCATGGCCTGGATGCTATCCAATCCCTGAGCTTTTGTGCTCAAGGCTAGTGTTCTACTACTTGAACCACAGCTCTACTTCTGGCTTTTTGGGTGTTTAATTGGAGAAAAGTGTCTCATATAGACTTTCTTGCTTGCAATTGGGATCCTCAGATCTCACCCTCCTGAGTAGCTAAGATTACAGGGCTGAGCCACCAGCACCTGTCCTCTACCTCTTATCTATAACCTCAGCCCTCCTCTGAGTCCCAGAGCAAAATATCACACCAGGATGAATTTTTTCTTTTTGACAGTCTTGGGGATTGACCTCAGGGTCTTGGCATACCCTTGAGCTTCATTTGCTCAAGGCTATCACTCTATCACTTAAGCCACAGTACCACTTTCTGCTTTTTCTGTTTCTGTGGTACTGAGCAGCTCAGTTTTCAGGAGGCTGGTCTGCTAAGTCTGTGACCCTATTTATGGATTTAGCATTGTAGACTGTGAGATGAAATCCCAGAATGACCAAAAATTTATTCGTGGAGTAAGAAGTCAATTTTGACACATTATTTACCTTCTCTGTGAAAGTCCTTTGTCAGTATGATGTAAAATCCATATGCAACTATATCCTATATGATATGATGTAATAAAAGAAATGTTACATGTGTATATATTAAATACTAAATAAATAAGGGTAATAAATGTCATATGTAGTAACCCATGTATGTAAATAGATCTCATATATTAATATTACTTTTTCCAGTGCTAGGGCTTTAATTCAGGCCCTGGGAACTGGTCTGAATTTCCTGTCTTCAAGGACGGTGAGCCTTTCTTCTTCACCCAGACCCTGAGTGCAAATCCAAAGCCTACTAGAAAATCCAAAAAAATACAAAGCCTACCAGGGCCTTTTTACTATTATTATTATTATTATTTTGGCTAAGCACGGGGCTTGAACTCAGATCTTGGCATCTCTGCCACAGTTGGTGGTGGCATCCTAAGACCAGACTTCAAATCTCAGGGTGGAAAAAAAATAAAAAACTGTAAAGGAGAAGCCTAAAACTGAGAAGTTCAAGTAGGTAGTTGTCCTTTTTTTTCCCTTTGTATTGTGACCATCCTGGGTCTAATGGACAAGGCCCAGAAAGCATACATTATCTTGCATTGCTGATGTTTGGCGGGGTATTAGGGAAGCCATAGCCAAAACCAGCAACTTAGGTCTGGAGGTCGAATCCCAGGACTGCCACTAACGAATGGAGATTCTCAGAAACCTATTCCAATATATACCCATATGAATGGAATTTTATAAAAGTAATAATTAAATTAGTAGTTAGTATACGATATTATGAAATTATACACAATTATACAATATTGACTAATTTTCAACTAATACCTTAGTATGTATTCAATCATGAAACTTAAAAAAGGAAGGAATATTTTAATTGCCAATAATCAGTATTAATATTGTACATGCAATTTCATAATATACAGATATCTCTCTCTCTTATTTTATACATATAGATCTATTTGTCTATCTACCAATCTATACATTTATATGTTCATACAATTTTCACTCCTGGGGCTTAATGATAGAATGTTCGCCTAGTAAGTACAAAGCCCTGCATTTGATTCCTCACTACTGTGTACACAAAAAAAATCCAGAAGTGATGCTGTCACCCAAGCAGTCAAGCACTAACTTTGAGCTTAAAAACTTAGGGCCTGTGTCTAGACCCTTACTCAAGAGCCAGGACTGGCACCAAAAAAAAAAGTTAGAATGTTCTGACTGCAACAATGTAAGTATAGTACTACAAATACCTCATCACAAGTATAGGACTACAAATACCTCATCACAGAACAAACTGAGAGTCTGGTGCTGAGAGCTGCCATCTACCCTGACAAAATGTCCTGTGATACTATTATCTTATATTCACCACTTAGAAACTTGAAGTAGAAGCTGGGCATCGGTGACTCATGCCTGTCATCCTAGCTAATCAGGAGGCTGAGAGATGAGGATTATGGTGCAAAGCCAACCTGGGCAGGAGATTCCTTGAGATGCTTATCTTCAATGAACCACCAGAAAGGCTAAAGTGGCACTGTAGTTCAACTGGTAGAGCGCTAGACTTGTGCTAAAGAGCTCAGAGACAGCACCAAGGCCCAGACTTGAACTCCTTCAACATACAAGAAAGAAGGAAACCTGAAGTGGAGTGCTGGGAACTTGTGTTAGGAGGAGAGTGCTTTGCATTTATGAAACCCTGGGTTTGAATCCTAAGTACCACATCCCTAGAAAAAAAGTCTGAAGTGGCTCTGTGGCTCAAGTGGTATACTTGAATAGGAGAAACAGGTACAATGCTCATGTCCTGAGTTCAAGCTCCAGGACTAGTGTATACACACATACACACACACACACACACACACAAACAAACACAAACACAGAGCAGAAGTGAAGTTGTGACACAAAATGGTAAAGCACCTGGATTCTGCTCTGAACTCATGGTCATCACCCTGGCCCTGTGTTCAACTGCAAAACCTAGCCACCCAAGGCCTGACTAGGAGAGGACAAAGGTTTCAAAACCTGATAAGCTTTCCAGACCTAGATGACAGGAAGCATTGTGATTTTGCACAAGTGCTTAGATTTACCTAACTTCCAGAATCTTAGGGAGGCATCACCATTGCCAATTAGGAATCTTTTCATTAGGTTCAGCTCCCTAGTTGTTTGCCAGAAGGACTAGAATTATTGAAGCAGTTTGTTTCAACATTGGAACATAGCCTCACAAAAACAGGACAAGTGCAGGGAACTTGGCCTGCCACAGGAGGTAGCACAAATGAAGGCTTCCTGTCAAAACAGAGCACTGGGGAGAGAGTTGCTTGGGGTACAAAGAGGCCTTTTTCTCCTGGCCTTCAGAGCCCATCCACACTCATCCTCACTAATTGCCTCCGATAAATTGTTTGTTACACAGCTGTATAGCAGTGAAACTTTTTGTCTGCCTGTTCCAACAGTGAGGCAGACATCCTCCAGCAACCTGGGGTGCGCAGAAACCCTCAGGATAACCTGGGAACAGTGAGGGGAGCCCCGGACCATGCACTGTCTTGAAAACACTGTCTGTGCTATGAAATCATTGTATTCAAAGCAAATTTCCTAGCTGTGTGCCTTTCTTCATAGCAACCTTGGATGTTCACCAATAGAAATACATGCATACACACACAGACACATGGAGTTAATGGCTCTTTTTTGTGACGTTTTAATGGCTTTTTGTAATGGCTTTTTTTTTTGAAGATTGAACTGTGAGCCTAGACATTGTCCCTGAGCTCCTTTTGCTGAAGGAAGCACTTTATTGTCTTAAACCATGATTACCATAGGCTGGGATACAGCATTTACACCCACAGGTGACCCGGGGATACTAGAACCCGAGTCCAACTCCCAGCACTGGCAAAAATACATCAAACCAAAAAAAAAAAAAAAAAACTGGAGGAAGAAAAAAACCAAGAAGTTTTACATAACCATTTTACCTCTTTTTCCTTGGCACTGTGACCATCCTGGGTCTCAATGACTGGGCTGGAAAATTGTATGTCACCTTGCATGGCCTAAGGCTCGTGGGCTGTTAGTGAAGCCTGAGCCCAACAGAGACACCTTGGCCCTGAGTTCCATGATCCTGGGACTGCCACCTACACACAGCTGAAGATCCTAGGAGACTCGTTCCTATTTATAGGAACACTAATAGAATGTTTGACATATACTAATTTAATTAATAATTAGCTAGTCTTTCTATTATAAGATTGTATCCAATAAATATAAGTCATTGATTAATTTAATTAGTACATTATTAAGTATTCTACCATGAGTAATTAATGGAGGCATAGTTTTAGAACAAATAATTGGTAGTAATAGAATATATAAAAATAAGATATAGACAGACATCACTTTATGTAGAGTTATACACTAGAATCTACATAAATGTCTGTCTCTCTATATATATACATTTATTTATAGCTGAATATACATATGTAAATACATACACAGCAATCTACACATCTATCTGTTTATGTATTGGCCACTCCTAGGCCTTGGTCTCAGGTCCTCAAATTTGCTCACCAACTTCACTTGCATCAGACTGTTGTGCTAAATTTAACCCATTCATGAAGTGGGCCTTCTAGGCCTGGAGTTCAAATCACAGAACTGCCAAAAACTTAATCCTGCTGGAAGAAGCCAATTGTCTCACTTGTTTTCCTTATCAGCGAAAGTCCTTGGTTTCAGGAATGATGTATAATACATAGGCAAATCTATGTCCTATGTAATAGGATGTAAAAAATGTTATGTGAAATCATACTCATTAAATAGATAAAAATAAATAAAACACAAAATAAAATGAATAACTAAACTAATCACAATATGCAATTAACTTGTATGTAAATATAAATCATGTATTTAAAATATATACGAATATTATTTTTTGTTGAGTCCTAGGACTTGAATTCATGCCCTGAGAACAGGCTTGACTTTCTTGTCCTCCAGCACGGTGAGCTTCCCGTTCCCCCACAATGCTGCAGATTTACCCAGACCATGAATTCAAATCTCAGGCCTGACAGAAAAAGTGGTGTGAATTCCAAGCCAAGGATCCTCATAATTTTTAAAATATTTTTAATGTATGTATGTATGTATGTATGTATGTATGTATGTATGTATTTTTGTTTTGTCAAGCACAGGGCTTGAACTCAGGTAGTGGCAACTCTGCCTCAGCTTTGATCAGTCTAGGCTGGGGTGCAGCCACTGTACCCACAACTGAACCTGAGTTCCTGGGCCACAAAGACTGATAGGAAAAAAAATGAAAAGACAGATAAAAATCCGGCAACTTGCAGATGGCTCCGGTTTTACATTTGCTTTCTTTGCAAGGTAACCTTCCTGGATTTCAATGACATGTCTGAAAATTGTTTGTAACCTGGCATTTCTGAAGGTTGGCGGGCTACTAGGGAAGCCATAGGCCAACTCGGCAACATATGCCCTGTGTTAGAAGCCCATTCCTGTCCCCTAACAATGGAGGGAAATCCTAAGAGTCTCATTCCTATTGCTAGTAATACTGATGGAAGGTTATGAATGTCAAGGTTGAATTAGTTGTTCCTGAAAGATAGTACTATAAAATTAAACAGAGTGATTTTAGGAGGCCGATGGATTTTAGTGAATATTTTCTGACACATTAAAAGAATACTTTTAGTTCCATGATGGAATAGTTTCAGGACAGTGGTTGATTCAATTAAAAATTTATTGAGGATGGAAACAGTCATATTAATTACATGGAGGCATAATAAATACCCAAGAGTTGGTAAGAATGTAGTCTATATAACTGAAGAATGTATAGAAACCTCTGGCACTCTATAAAGATCTATATTTAATTGGGTTTTTTTTGAGGGTTTTTTGTGAGAATACTGTACAGAGGAGTTACAATTAGATGGTCAAGATAAGGAGTACATTTCGTATCAAGCATTGTTGCCTCCTCTTTGTTTCCCTTCCCATCCCTTCCCATACTACTCCCCTCCCCCCACCATCTCATTGTTGCATTGGGTCCACCTGTACCCTTCCCCGCCACAAATTATACCAACATCAAATACAGTGAAAGCAGGGGTTATACCGTGGGGGAGGGACATACACTGCAACATAGATATCATCTTATAAATATGTTAGAAACAATTGCATGAAAGGCAAAAACAAAAACAAAAAAAATTGAATAGTTATCATGGGGTTTATTCCCCTAACATCAACTTATGTGACCTTTTCTGCTTGACACAGACATATGCCAGTTATTGCATATACGGGAAACCATGGTACCTATGTTTATTTGGGCATGGCTTATGTCACTTAATATAATTTTTTCCAAGTCTTTCCATTTCCTA
The DNA here is from genome assembly GCF_019054845.1 of Dipodomys spectabilis. Taxonomy (NCBI): domain Eukaryota; kingdom Metazoa; phylum Chordata; class Mammalia; order Rodentia; family Heteromyidae; genus Dipodomys; species Dipodomys spectabilis. Next base: position 8,618,852 of record NW_024870798.1, on the reverse strand, counting down.
ACAAATGGGGCAATGTCATTCTTTCTGATGGAGGCATAGAATTCCATTGTGTATATATACCACATTTTCTTGATCCATTCATCTACTGAAGAGCATCTGGGTTGGTTCCATATCTTAGGTATGGTAAACCAGCAATAAACATAGTTGTGCTGGTAGCTTCAGTATGGTCTTGTTTGTGATAATTTGGGTAAATGCCCAAAAGTGGGATTGCTGGGTCATTGGGGAGATCTATGTGGAGTCTTTTGAGGAACCTCCATACTGCTTTGTGTACTACCATCTGTATGTCAATCTGTTCTTATTTTGTCAACCCCTAGGTCTCGATCTCAGTGCTGGGAACTGCTTGTCAGCTCCATCTGCCCCATGCTGGCCGAGCTGACACTCAGGAATTCATAAATTTTGCCTTGTAGGCTGTGAATTAAGATGCCAGCACTCACAAAAATTGAAGCGGGGAGTAAGAAGCCCAGGGTAACACATGCTTTCCTTTTCTGTGAACGTCCTGGGTGTCAAGTGTGAAGTTTCATACATAGGCAAATCTATATCCTATGTAATAAATGTAGTAAATATTCCATGTGCAATAAGTCAATAAAATAAACGGTAAATAAATTAATAAAACAGAAAATTAAATGAATGACTACAATAAGCACAATATTGAGTCAACATACAGGGCTCGATCTCAGGGCCTGGCAACTGCCTGGCAGATGAATTGGCTAGAGGCTGCTGCGCTGACAGCCACCCATTCATGAACTGAGCCTTCTAGGCTCTGAGTCAAGATCCTAGCAATTGCAAAAGTATAATCTTGGAGTAAGAAGCTGAGAGGGACCCATGTTTTCCTTTTCTTTGAAAGTGCTCAGGTAGGATGTATAATTCGGGTGCAAATCTATATACTATGTAATAGGATGTCATAAAGGTAAGAAATGTCATAGGTGGAATAATTGTCACTAAAATAAATGAAAAACAGATTGAATTAGTAGTGAATCCTACTGGGATAAAATTAGATTCAATAATTATAGGAGGTGGATTAAGTTTAATTAATATTTTATTAAGCATTAACAGAATAAAAATTAAATAGAGATATAATTAAATACCTAATTATTGAAAGTAACAAATGATGTATAATTTAACTATATATAGACATCTATCTCATTCTATAAAATATGTAATTTTATGTATGGTTGTATGTACATATATGATAAACAACAACAGGATATTGAGTAATTATTAATTAATGATTTATTAATTGTTCAACTGAAACATATCATTAAATGGAGACATGATTTAATACCTAAAAATTGTTAGTAATATTATCTATAATTAAACAATATACAGACATCTCTCTGTGTATATAATATTTATATACAGGAATCTCTAAGTATAACTTGTTCAGTCCTGGTTTCAGTTGTTGAGTGCTCATCTCGCAAGCACTAAGCCCTTATTTCGATTCCTCAGTGCCACATAAACAGAGTACCGGGAAGTTCTGAGGTCTTTCAATGAATTGAGTGCTAGCCTGGAGTACAAATGCTTAGGGACAGTGTCTAAGCCCTTACTCAAGCCATAGGACTGCTGCCACAAAAAGATAGATTGTTCTAACTGCAACTATACAAAGATAGACTTCAAATACCTCATCACAGAGCAAGCTAGGAGTCTGGTGCTGACAGCTGTCACCTAACCTGACTTAGTCAAATGTAAATGCTGCAACCAAGCTCCATGGAACCAGACACAACTGCCTTACCCAGATCATCCTAGCTGCTCAGGGGTTTTAAAACCCAGTCCTGGCAGGAATTCTGTGAGACTCTTTAAAATGTGGCTCCAAGTGGTAGAGCTCTAGCCTTGAGCAAATGTTATTAGAGTACTATCTCCGTGTTTTGAGTTCAAGACATATGCCTAACTCCCCACCCCCCAAAAAAACCCCACCACAATAAACCATTAGATGTGAACTTGTGTGGTTTGTGAAATGTTCCTCAAAGAATGGTGATACTGATGAAAGCAACCTAATTCTAATAACAGCTTGTGGAACAGAGCTATGTGCTAAGTCCTTCATAAGGTTCTCTGTGCTAAGTCCTGCACATGGTGCTATGTACTGAGTCCTTCACAGGGTGCAGTGTGCTGAGTCCTGCATTGGGTGCTGTGTGCTGGGTCTTTCAAAGGATGCTGTGTGTTGAGTCATGCAAAGAGTGTCATGTGAAAAGAGTGTCCTTCACAGGTGCATTCTTGCATTGGGTCCTTGTAAGAGCTCCACAACTGAGATGAATATGCAGACAAGAATATTGAGGCTCAGATATGTCCCCATGGCAGGGACAAAAATTATGTATTACTGAAGACTAGTGAGTTGTCTCCTGCAGACAATTGGGTTTTTCTTTCTTTCTTTTTTTTCACAGTCATGAACCTTGAACTTGGGGCCTAGCCACTGACCCTTACCTCTTGGGCACATGGCTAGCATTCCACCACGTGTAGCCAAGGACCCCCTTGCAGGAAAGTGCCACCTAGGGGTCGATAGCTGAGGACTGTCATCCCGCCTTCTCAAGAAGCTGAGATCTGAGGATCTGGGTTTCAAACTATCCCAGACACAAAAGGCCCCTTGAGACTGTTGTCTCCAATTCACCACTAAAAAACCTGAAGTTGAAGCTGGGTGCTTGTCGCTCATGCCTGTCATACTAGCTTCTCAGGAGGATGACATCTGAGTATCATGGTTTAAATCTAGCCTGGGGAGGAAAGTCTTTGAGGCACTTAGCTCCAATGGACCACCAGAAAACATGAAGTGGTGCTTTGGCTCAAGTGGTAGGGCACAAGACTTGTGCTGAAGAGCTCAGGCACAACATCCAGCCCCAGACTTCAACTCCTACAACCAACAACAACAAAAAAGACAGAAACAAACTAACAAACCTGAAGTAGAGGGCTGGGAATGTGCCTTAGGGGTGGAGTGCTTTGCAACTATGAAACCCTGGACTTTATTTCTCAAGACAACAACACTAGAAAAAGGCTGCAGTGGCTCTGTGGCTCAATCAGGAGAGAGCTATCCTTGTACAAGAGAAACTAGGTACAGTGCTGAGTTCCAGCTCTAGGACTGGTGTATGCGCACTCACACAGACACACAGACACACACACACACAGACACACACACACACACGAAAACACACACACACAGACCAGAGTTGAAGTCATGACACAAAATGGTAAAGCCTTGGGCTTCTGCACTGAGCTCATGGTCAGCACTCAGGCCTTGTGTTCAACCCCAAAACCTAGCCACCAAGGCCCTAACTAGGAGAGGTCAAAAGTTTCAATATTTGATGAGCTTGACCAGCCCTAGATGACAGGAAGCTTTGAGATATCCTACATGTGCTTGGATTTCCCAAGCTTCCAGAAACATAGGAGAGGCATCATAGGCCCATCATCTCCAACAATGAAATATTCCATTAGGTTCAGTGCCCTAGTTGTCTGCCAGAAGGACCCCTGGATTATATTGAGCACTGTATCTGAACACCGGAATATAGTCTCACAAAGGCAGCATAAGTACAAAGGACTTGGCCTGCTATGGGAAGTGGTACAAATGAAATCTTCCTGTCAAAACAGGGCACTGGGGAGAGAGATCATGTGGGATACAAAGAGGTCTTTTTCTCCTGGCCTTCAAAGCCTGCCCACACTCATCATTACTAACTGACGTAGATGGAATTGTTTGTTAAACAGCTGAACAGGAGTGAGGCCCTTTGTCTGCATATCCAGTCAATGAGAGAGACTTCTTCCAGTAGGCCTAGGATGCAGAGAAGCAATGAGAGAGACTTCTTCCAGCAGGCCTGGGATACAGAGAAACCCTCAGGTTACACTGGGAACAGTGAGGTGAGCCCCAGAACATGCACTGTCATGAAAGCACTCTCTGTGTTATGAAATCATTGGATAGAAAACAAATTTTCTAGACTGGTGCAATTCATAATAGCTACTCTGGAGATTCACCTATAGGAATATGTCCATATACACAGAGACATGGAGGTACAGGTTCTTTTTGAGGGGGCAGGAACTGGGGTTGAACTATGAGCCTAGGCATTGTCCCTGAGCTCCTTTTGCTCAATGGTATTGCTTTCACCTTGAATCACCTCCTCACTTCTAGGTTTTTCTGTGATGTCTTAGAAATAACCGTGTCATGGATTTTCCTATGCTGGCTGGATTCAAACTCTGATTCTGTACATCTCAGCTACCTGAGGAGCAGCGATTATAGTCAGCCTCCACTGGCTCTTGCCTTTCTTTTCTTCTTCATTTTTTAATCTGTACAATCTGATTTCTTGACAGAGTCATTCTAGTGGTTTGATTTTATAAGTAAGCTATTCCAATGTTCTTTATAGCTTCTTTCTCTGAGAAGGATTTTCTCCCCTCATCTTCTCTTCTGATCACAGGTTTGAATGCAAAAGTGAGAAATGAGTATCACAGGATTTGGCAGCTAATGTCCACCTTACATGTCAGTTCTGTCACTTAGCATTGAGCTGCAATGAATTTACTGTCTAAGGATGAGAGAACCGAAAGCTGGAGCAATCCTCATACTGTCTGCATTGCTCCTTTTGCCTATAAAATGATCTAATAATTATGAATGTTGTGTGTCTCCAAACTTAATTATCTAGAACACAGTGGAAGCGTCTGCATGTTTCTGTTTTTCTCTAGTACATCCCGAGATTTAGACTAAGGTTTTGAGTGGAGGGGCTCCTCAGTGTATGCCTGAGAAAGCTGCTTGCAGTCTCCTGGGGAGATCACAATTCAAAGTCAGCCCGAGCAAGAAAGTCTGTGAAATTCTTATTGCCAAAAAACCACCAGAAAACCAGAAGTGGAACAGAGTCCGAGAGGGTAAAGCTCCAGCTTTGAGAGAGAAAGCCGAGCAGGAGACAAAGGCCAGACCAGGCAAGAAAGCTTGGGATGCACTTATGTCCAATTAATGACCAGATGGCTGGAAGTAGAGCTATGGTGGTGGTAAAGCTTCAGCCTTGTACGAAACAGCTGAGGTACGCATTGGGCCCTGCGTTTAAGCACTGGGATGGCTTCTCTTTCAAAAAGAGAAGGACAAGATTATGTATCAGTGCACTAACTACTTATGTGTGTATAGTACCTCCCTGAGTGCAAACAGATCGTATGCAATGGTTCTCCTATTATTTACTGGTTCACTTTTCAGATATGCTCATGGCATATACTGCACCATACTCTTCATTTCAGGCCCATGGCTTTTCTCTTCCAGGGTTCCAGGCCTGTGTCCTTATATGATGCACACTTAAGCTCTCAGCAGTTTTATTTACATTTTATTATGAGGTCCATGCAGGAACAGACACAAATCAGACAGGGGAACAGAAGATAATTTTTTTTGAAATAACTAGTATTCACAACTCCAAATGGATCAAAGACCTCGAAGTCAAAGCAGACACTCTGAAAACATTACAGGATGGAATAGGAGAAACCCTAGGTCTCCTTGGCACAGGCCGAAATTTTCTGAATATAGACCCGGAAACACAACAAATCAAAGGAATGTTGGATAAATGGGATTGCATGAAGTTGCAGAGCTTCTGCATGGCAAAGGACATAGCTAGCAATATCAATAGAAAGCCCACGGATTGGGAGAAGATCTTCACTAGCCATACAACGGACAAGGGTCTCATATCTAAAATATACTTGGAACTCAAAAAGTTAAATCCCCCAACAACAAATCCTCAAAGAAACAACTGCCCAATAAATAAGTGGGCTAAAGACTTAAAGAGAAACTTTTCTGAAGAAGAAAGAAGGATGGCCAATAGAAATGCTCAACATCCCTAGCCATAAAGAAATGCAAATCAAAACAACATTGAAATTCCACCTCATTCCAGTTAGAATGGCAAAAATCAAGAACTCTAATAACAACAGATGCTGGAGGGGATGTGGACAGAAGGGAACCTTACTTAATTGTTGGTAGGAATGTAAACTTGTTCAACCACTTTGGAAAGCAGTATGGAGGTTCTTCAAAAGCCTTCACATAGAGCTCCCCTATGACCCAGCAATCCCACTTTTGGGCATTTACCCAAATGTTTACAAACAAGACCACACTAAAGCTACCAGTACAACTATGTTTATTGCAGCATTATTTACCATAGCTAAGATATGGAACCAACCCAGATGCCCCTCAGTAGATGAATGGATCAAGAAAATGTGGTATATATACACAATGGAATTCTATGTCTCCATCAGAAAGAATGACATTGCTCCATTTGTCAGGAAATGGAAAAACTTGGAAAAAATTATATTAAGAGAAGTAAGCCAAGCCCAAAGAAACATAGGTCCCATGGTTTCCCTTATTTGCAATATCTAGTGTATGTATGAGTCAACCAGAAAAGGTCAGATAATGTGATGTTAGGAAAATGAACCCTAAGATATGTATTTTAATGTTTTTTTCTTTCATGCATTTTTTTCTAAGGCATTTATAAGATTATCTCTTTGTTGCTTTGTATGTCCCTCCCCCACAGTATAACCCCTGTCTTCACCATATTTGATGTCAATATAACTTGTGGAGGAGATGGGGAAAAACAAGTCGTTTAAGGAAACAGGTGGACCTGCTGCAACAATGAGAAGTACAAGTTGTCATGTCGAAAATGAGCTTTACAACGTTGGTGTGGGGGGGGGTAGGGTTGGGTGGAGGGTTGTGAGGGGGAGGCTGGGAAGGAATGTGAAGGGTAAACAAACAAGGAGGCTGCAATGCTTGATAGGAAATGTGCGCATTATCCTGCCCATGTAATTGTAACCCGTCTGTACACTATGTTCACAAAAAAATATAAAAATCATGGTAATATATATATATATATATATATATATATATATACATATATATATATATATATATATATAAAGAAATAACTAATATTCAGAAAATTAAATTTGGGGATGTAAAATGATGGTATACTTATGTAAAAAATACCATGAAGTAAGAGATGGGGTTGCAGACTTGGATTACTGAAAGAATGTTGGCCAAGCATGCAAGAAAACCTGGGTATGATTACTCAGTATCACATACACAGAAAAAGCCAGAATTGATGCTGTGGCTAGACCTGGCAAACAGAAACCTACGTAGGTAGGTAGGTAGCTAACTAGGTAGGTAGGTAGATAGATAGATAGATAGATAGATAGATAGATAGATAGATAGATAGATAGATAGATAGATAGATAGATAGATAGATAGATAGATAGATAGATAGATAGATAGATAGATAGACAGACAGACAGACAGACAGATACATACATACGTACATACATACATACATACATACATACATACTACATAGATACATAAACAATAGATAGATAGAAAAAAGATAGATAAATAGAAAGAAAAATAGATAGATAGAAAGAAACATGATAGATTAACCTGGTCTTGGATGTCAGGGAATGAAGGGAACAATTCCCAGTCATGATGCCTTCTTCAGTGTTCCGGCCACCAACTTCACCTTCACACAACCACAGAGCAGGAAGACTGTCTCATTAACACTTCTCAGGCAGCCAAATGCCCCAGAGCCACGAGTGCAGAGCCAGTTTTTAACTCAGGTGCTTGGAGACAGAAGAGAAAGGACCCTGCTTCTCCTTGGACTGGGAATTTGCATTAATGATGTGCAGAATGAAGGAAGGAGAATGGACTGGCAGAGTTAGAAGAATGGTCTTTAAATCTGACATATGGAGAGTCAAAACCCCACTGCTTAAGACCAGAGAGCAGGGTTTTTCTTCTCTGTTCCTCTCCTCTCCCCCACTAAACTGGCTCTCTATTGTTAACCTAAAGATAGCCTGAGGCTCCCTTCACCAGAGAGAGGAAGGTTAATTAGTCATTGTTTGAAGAGGCTGAGAAAAGCCTGACCCAGTTTTAACTCTAACAAATGTTTCAGGGTTCCCCCTATTGCTGGCTTTTGCAGCTGACTTCCCTGTTGAGTGTGTACATTCTACCTCCTAATCCTGCATGCCTAGGTCTCTGCACTTAGCCTGGCTTTTGCAACCATTTTCTGTCCTTCAATTACAGTGTTACACTGGAGTTTTTCTGCAAACAGTGCTAGGGCTTGGATCCTGAGAACTTTATTTGAACCCAGGATGGTTCAATAATGTTTCTTTCCTGCTTCTATAGCTCGAGAACTCTAAGAACATTTAGAGTGCAAGTAACTTCTCATCACCAAGGGAAACACAGGAAGCTCTTGAACATCTGACCTTTCAGAAGTGGAAGTCAGAGTGTCATAGACCTTTCTAGCCCTGGTTGGCTTCACCCTGTGATCCTGAGACCTCAGCCTCATGAGCTAGGGTGTTGGGCATGAGCTACTGGTGCTCTGCTAGGTTCAGAAATGTAAGGACATTAACAATACAAGTCAACTGCTTATCACATAGGGCTTGGGAAGCATATTAAGCCTTTCAACAATGGACCTTTAAGAACCATGTAGGACACAAGGTTGCAATGCTAGAGTCTAAGAGGCTGGGAATATAAATCTGCTACATTTGAATCTGGAGCTCTGACTCCAATTCTGGTGTATATCAGTGTTCATTTTCAAGAGAATGTTCTCCTAATTAGCAAATAGGAAAGTACTTAGATTAACCCTCATTTTTTTCCAGTTGTGTGTCTTGAACTCAAGCCTGGGCACTGTCCCTGAGCCCTTCAACTAAAGGCAAACAATCTACCACTAGAGCGACAGCGCCAGGTGGGGTCTTTTGGTTGTTCACTGGAGATAACAGTCTAAAAGGCTTTCCTTGCCTAGGCTGTCTTTGAACTGTAGTCTTCAACTCTCAGCCTCCTGAGAAGTTAGCATTCCAGGTTTGAGCACTGGCATCTGGGCTATTGTTTTTGTCAGTCCTGGGGCTTGATCTTAGGGCCTTGGTACTATCTCTGTGCTTCTTTTCCTCAAGGTTAGCCACTTGAACCACTCCATAGCTTCTGGCTTTTCCTGAGTATCTGTCACTGAGGATTCAAACCCTGGCATTCATGCATGCTGAGGAGGGAGCTCTTTACTACTAAGACACATTTCTAGCCCCTCCCGTAAAAAAATTTTTTTTTCAATTTTTTTTAAAATTTTATTTTATTTTATTTGAGAACATACTGTACAGAGGGGTTACAATTACATGGGCAGGATAATGCATACATTTCTTACCAAGCATTGCAGCCTCCTCCTTTGTTTACCCTTCACCTCCCTTCCCAGCCTCCCCCCTCCCCCCCCACCCAATCATAACCCCCCTCCCCCCCACCGTCATTGTAAAGCTGGTTTTGACATGACATTTTGTACTTCTCATTGTTGCAACAGGTCCACCTGAATCCTTAAACGACTTGTTTGTCCCCGTCACCTCCACATGTTATACTGACATAAAATATAGTGAAAGCGGGGGTTACACTGTGGGGGAGGGACATACAAAGCAACAAAGAAATAATATTATAAATGCGTTAGAAACACATGCATGAATGAAACAAAAACATTAAAATACATATTTGAGGGTTCGTTTTCCTAACATCACATTCTCTGACTTTTTCCGCTTGACTCATACCTATACTAGATATTGCCAATAAGGGAAACCATGGGACCTATGTTTCTTTGGGCCTGGCTTACTTCACTTAATATAATTTTTTCCAAGCCTTTCCATTTCCTAACAAATGGGGCAATGTCATTCTTTCTGATGGAGACATAGAATTCCATTGTGTATATATACCACATCTTCTTGATCCATTCATCTATTGAGGGGCATCTGGGTTGGTTCCATATCTTAGCTATGGTAAATAATGCTGCAATAAACATAGTTGTGCTGGTAGCTTTAGTGTGGTCTTTTTTGTAAACATTAGGGTAAATGCCCAAAAGTGGGATTGCTGGGTCATAGGGGAGTTCTATGTGAAGTCTTTTGAGGAACCTCCATACTGCTTTCCAAAGTGGTTGAACAAGTTTACATTCCCACCAACAATGAAGTAAGGTTCCTTTCTGTCCACATCCCCTCCAGCATCTGTTGTTGTTAGAGTTCTTGATTTTTGCTGTTCTAACTGGAGTGAGGTGATATCTCAATGTTGTTTTGATTTGCATTTCTTTTATGGCTAGGGATGTTGAACATTTCTTCATGTGTCTATTGGCCATCCTTCTTTCTTCTTCAGAGAAGCTTCTCTTTAAGTCTTTCGCCCACTTACTTATTGGGCAGTTGTTTCTTTGAGGATTTGTTGTTGGGTGGTTTAATTCTTTGAGTTCCAAGTATATTTTAGATATGAGACCCTTGTCCGTTGTATGGCTAGTAAAGATCTTCTCCCAATCCCTGGGCTTTCTATTGATCTTGCTAGCTATGTCATTTGCCCTGCAGAAGATCTGCAACCTTATGCAATCCCATTTGTCCAACCTTTCTTTGATTTGTTGTGTTTCCGGGTCTCTATTCAGAAAATTTCGGCCTGAGCCAAGGAGACCCAGGGTTTCTCCTATTCCATCCTGTAATGTTTTCAGAGTGTCTGCTTTGAGTTCAAGGTCTTTGATCCATTTGGAGTTGATTCTGGTGCAGGGTGATATATAAGGATCTAGCTTTAGTTTTCTACATGTAGTTAACCAGTTTTGCCAGCACCATTTACTGAAGAGGCTGTCTGTCTTCCATTCTATTATTTTAGCTCCCTTATCGAAGATTAGATGGCTATAGGTCTGTAGGTTCATTTCTGGGTTTTCAATTCTATTCCATTGGTCCTGAGGTTTGTTCTTATGCCAATACCAAGCTGTTTTGATTACTATGGCTTTATAGTAGAGTTTAAAATTTGGTATTGATATTCCTCCAGCAGTGTTCTTTCCGTTGAGGAGCGTTTTTGCTATTCGCCCTCCCGTAAAATTTTATCCCTCAATTTGCCTATCCTCAGGAAAAGGCTTCTGAGTATAAATCATCTAAAAAATCTCTATAGGAAGATATCCAAAGAAAAGAAAAAACTCAGGGAAGATGGGAAGGGATAGGAAGGGGAAACAAAGGAGGAGGCTATAATGCTTGATAAGAAATGTACTCATTATCTTGCCCATGTAATTGTAACCCTTCTCTACAGTATTTTCACAATAAAAAGAAAAAGAAAAAAAGGAAAAAGAAAAGAAAAAGCTCATACTTGGGAGAGACTCTAAACATGTGAATACTGTGACAAATGGCTCCATTTAATGATGTATTATGTTTCAAAACTTAATAAAATATTAATGAAAAATGAGTCAATGTCCTAAATTATTGTGCATAATTTTATAATAGATGTGCAAAATGGAATAAATATTATGTGTATAATAATACTAAACACAATAATCAATAAATAAATGAATCAAATAAAACCAATAATAAAAATCATAATATGAAATTAACATACATTTGTAAGTATATATCATACATTCATTACACATGTATAGAAATATTTTTTTCCATTGCAGGGCCTTCATTCGGGCCCTGGGAACTCTATCCTGAATTTCTTTTCCTCAAGGCTGTGAGCTTCGCCTTCACCCATGTTGCAAAAGATTTACCTGGATGGTGAGCTCAAATGCTAGCAATGGCAGAAATACTGACCCCAGTTCCAAGGCAGTGACTTAATTTTTTTTAATGGAAGCAGTTATGTTTATTCAATTCCATACTGAACATTAAAAATAGGCAGCGTAGAATTTTGTACAGCTATTCAGATTTCCTTCCTTTACCTCCAAAGTGCTTCTCTGAAAACTAATATGTTTCTTTTTTGTATGTTTTTCATTGTAAAATGTTGTACAGAGGGGTCACAGTTACATGAACATGGTAATGAGTACATTTCCTATTGAGCACTGTTGCCATCCCTTCCCTCCCATCTTGACAACTAGCTCCCCCTACCGAGGTCAGTGACTTAATTTTTCATTTTTGGTGGGCATGGGGTTTGAACTCAAGTAGTAGCAACTCTTCCCTCACATTGCTACAGATTTACCAAGAACCTGAGTTCAAATCCCTTTCTAGGAAATAAAACTCGCAGAAATTCCAAACCAGGGAGCTTCATTTTTTAAATTTTGTTTATTTATTTATTTATTTATTCATTCATTTATTGGCCAACCATGGGGCGTGAAATCAGGTCGTGGAAACTGCCTCTGCTTGGATCTCCCTAGGCTGGGATGCAGTCTCTGGACCCATAGCCGATCCTGAGATCCTAGGCCCAGTGGGCTGTCAGGAAGAAAAGAAAACGCTGGAAAACACAAAAACTGGTGAGCTGCAGAGGGCTCGGTTTTTACGATTTTTTTTTCTTTACACAGTGACCATCCTGGGTCTGAATGACACGGCTGTAAAGTGGACCTGAACTGCCATTGCTATTGGCTGATGGGCTCTCAGGGAAGCCATGGGACAACCTGTCAACATAGACCCTAGCTTCAAATCTCAGTCCTGATACCAATGGCAGAAATCACAAGAGACTCGTTCCTATGCATAGGAATACTGGTTGAAAGAGTACTTCGTGCCTTGGTCTAGTCTAAAATTGGATGCAATAATCCTAGAATGCTGATTGATCTTAATAGTTTATTAAGCATTAAACGAATAATTTTCCTTCACTGGCAGTATAATAAATACCTAAGAGTTGGTAGGAACGTAGTAGGTGTCATTCAATCATAGATAGACAGCTCTGGCACTCTTTACTAATATGTATTTATTTGTATACCACAGTTTGCCTATCCATGTATCGCTGTTTTGTCTAAACCTGGGGGTCAATCTCATCATGTGGGAACCCCCTCACAGCTTCATTGGCAAGAGGCTGCCATGCTCAAACTAACCCATTCATGAATTGGGCCTGCTAGGCCTTGAGTTCAGATCCTAGCATTGCCAGGCATGATGGAGAACACATCCAAAATCTAGATGCTATACGATAGGATATACACAATTTAATAAATGGTATAGGTGTCATCAGAGTCAATAAAATAAATGGTAAATAAATGAATAAAACAAGAAATAAAATGAATAACCACACCAAACACAATATGGACTGAAAATCTGTATGGAAGTATAAATCCTACTTTTAAAATGTATATAAGGTTTATCTTTTGCAGGCCTGAATCTTGAATTAAGCCCCCGCTATGAGGAGGGAATGGCGGGAAATCATGTGCTACTCAGTTCTGGACCTACGAAGAGTTATGGTGTGCTATCGATCTCATCCTTGAATGAGTAGTTCGTGCATGATGAGAGTAGGAAATGATAGGCAAGACTTATGGGGTATAGATTAATGGGGTAAAGAAGAGTTGATGAAGCTGACAATAATCATCACAGTCATGAAATGGAGGCATCAGGAAAGATCAAGAATCAGTATTCCCATGGTAGATTGGATTCCATCACAGGACACCATCTCTCCTACCCTATACAAATATGTACTTATTTGCATACTACTTCAGCTTATGAATGGATGACTATTGTGCTTCTCACTCTTCCCCCCATGGTGGGGGGCTCAATCTCAGGTCCTGGGAATGGCCTAGCTCCTTCGTGGCTCACAGGCTGGTGTGCTCATGTGGACCAAATTTCCAATTGGGACTGCTAGGGCCCGAGTTCAGATCCCAGCCCTGCCAAAAGATTCATCTTTCTGTCAGAAGCTAATCATTGCACTTGTTTTCCTTTCCAGTGCAAGTTGTGGGTCTCAGCTAGGATGGAGAATGCATGGGCCACCCTGTGGCCATGGGAATAGGTTGTTATCAATGTCAACCCAGTTATATCTCTCATCATATACTCAAGAAAATACACCATACATCCATGAATAACATACAAAAGAAAGAATAACTACACTCAATGCACGATGCAGTCCACACACGCATGTGAATATATATTTCATGTTTCAATGATGCATTGAGGACTAGTTTGGCCTCCTTGGGGCTCAATCTTAGTTCCTGGGAATGACCCAGCTCCTTAGTGGCTCACAGTTTGGTGTGCTCACGTGGACCCATTGTGCAGTTGGGCCTCCTAGGCCCTGAGTTCAAATCCCAGCTTTACCAAAAATTCACCTTGATGAGAGAAGCCAGTTGTTGCACCTGTTTTCCTGTGTTGTGCAAGTTCTGGGTCTCAGCTAGGATGGAGAATGCATAGGCAAATCTATACTCATTGGAATAGGTTGTAATCCAGTTCACCACAGTTATATCTGTCTCCCTATACTCAAGAAAATGCAAAATACGTCAATGAATGAGACACAAAATAAAGAGAGTGACTATACCGAATGCAAGATGATGCCCAGCCATGTTTGGAAATATAGATCCTCTGTTTAATTATGAATTTATGACTATATTGCCCCCGACCAGGGCATGATCTCAGGTCCCTGGGATGACCTAGCTCCTTAGTGGCTCATAGGCTTCTGTGTTCATCATGACCCATTCATCAATTGAGTCTGCTAGGCATTGAGTTCAAATTCCAGCACTGCCAAAAGATTCATTCTAATGTGAGAAGCCAGTGGTTGCCCATGTTTTCCTGTCCTGTGAATGTCCTGGGTCTCATCGAGGATGGAGAATGCTATATAGGCAACTCTATAGCCATGACAATAGGTTGTCATCCATATCAGCAATTATATCTGTCACCATACTCAACAAAATATAAAATACATCCTTGAATAAGACACAAAATAAAAAGAATAACTACACTGAATGCAAGATGCATACCACACCTGTAGGTAAAAAGAGATATTATGTTTAAAAAAGGAGGGCTTGTTGTGCTGGGGCTTCAAATCAGGCCTTGGACCAGGCCTGAAATTCTATCCCTCAAGGATGGTGAGCTTCCCCTTCTCCCCTAGTACAACAGAGCTGCCAAGACCTGAGTTCAAGTCCCAGAACTGACAAAACATTCATGCTGATGTCAGAAGCCAGCTGTTGCACAGGCTTTCCTCTCACGTGAATGTCCAGTGTCTAACTAGAATGGAGAATGCATAGGCAACCTTATAACCATGGGAACAGGTTGTCATCCATGTTAGAACAGTTATACCTGTCACCATACTTAGTAAAATAAGCAATACCTCCTAGAATTTGAGACAAAATAAGAAGAAGTACACTGAACAGAAATCGTGTCCACACATGTATGTCAATATAGATCCTAGGTTTAAGTAATGCATTTATGACTATAGTGGAACACCCTGGGGGTCATTGTCAGATCCTGGGATAGTTGCTCACACCTTGACTTATTCTCCAATTGGTCCTGCTAGTCTCTGAGTTCAGATTCCAGCACTACCAACAAGTGGATCATGGAATAAGAACCCGAGTGTGAAATAGGTTTACCTTTTCTCTGAGAATCCTTGGTGTCAGGCATGATGGAGAACATTTCTACAGATCCAGATGCTCTGTGATAAGATGTCATCAATGTAATAAAGGGAATGGGTTTCATCATAGTACAATTGATGTTAAATAAATGAATAAAACAAAAAATACAAGGAACAATCACCTCAGACATGAATGTACTGAACATCTATAGGTAAGTATAAATCTTATCTTTACAATGATTATAAATAGTATGTTTTCCAGGATTGGGGCTTGAATTCAGTGAACAGGCCTGACTTCCTTATCTTCAAGTATGGTAATCTTCCCCTTCATCCACATTGCTGCAGATTTACCCAGATCCTGAGTTCAAATTCAAAGCCTGGAAGAATGAATTGCGGGAATTGCAAGCCAAGTAGTTAATTTTTTTACTTTTTAATTTTGTTTTTATTTTTATTTTTTTTCTCAGCACAGGGCTTGAACTCAGTTCGTGGTAACTCTGCCTCAGCTCTGATCACCCTAAGCTGCGGTGCACCCACTGGTCCCATAGCTGCTCCAGGCCTTGCCTGGAAAAAAATGCACAGAAAAAATGTGGCCTTTTTATGTTTTCTTCCTTTGCATGGTGACCCTCCTGGGTCTGAATGACACTGTTGCAAAGGGTACTTCACCTTGCATTGCTGAAGGCTGCCAGACTATCGGGGAAGCCATAGAGCTACGTGGCAACATAGGCCCTGATTTTGAATCCCCATTCTGACACCAACTAATGGCAGGAGATATTAAGATACTGGTTCTCATCCATAGGAATAACAATGGAATGGTGTCAATGTCATGGTTGAATGAATTGATCGTGAATGATGCTCCTATAAAATTAGACAGCATCATTTCAGGAGGCTGATTAATGTTATTTAATATTTATGAAGCATTGAAAGAATATAATTACTTACAGGAATGCAATAATTTCAGGACAGTAATTGATTTCATTAATATTTTAAGGATGAAAACAACAACATTAATTATGTGGATCCATATAAATACCTAGGAATTGGTAGGAATGTAATCTGTATAACTGAGAAATGTATAGACGACTCTGGCACTCTATAAAGATATATATTTATTAGCATAATGCCATCTGCATGTTAATGTGTTCTTATTTTGTTAACACCTGGGGCTCTATCTCAGATCCTGAAAACAACCTGTCAGCACAATTTGCCCCAGGATGTCATGATGACACTCACCCATTCATGAATTTGGCCTTGTAGGCCGTAAGTTCAGATGCCATCACTCCCAAACAATGAATCGTGGAGTAAGAAGCTGACGGCGACACATGTTTTCCTTTTCTGTGAATGTCCTCGTTGTCAGGTATGAAGTACAATACATATGTAGACCTATATCCTATTTAATCAATGTAATCAATGTTCTATGTGCCATAATAGTCAATGACATAAACGGTCAATACATGAATAAAACAAAAAATAAAATAACTATACTTAACACCTATGGAGTCAACATATGGATATAAATATAAATTATATATTTAAGTTGTACATGGATAGGATGTTTTCTAGTGGTGGGGATCTATTTCAGGCCTAAGGATCAGACTGGAATTTCTTGAATTCAAGGAAGCCAGCTTCCCTTTCCCACACAGTGCAACAGAGTTACCCAGATCATGAGTTCAAATCCCAGTCCTGGCAGAAAAATGGAACCTTTATAGTATGTACGACCCAATTCTTAGGTATTTCATTATGCCTCCATTATATGTATGTGATTGTTTAAATGCTTAATAAAGTATTAACTAAAATTGACCAGTGTCCTATAATTGTGAATAATTTTATGCTAGAATCATTCAAGATCTGCTCATGAAATCTAGACATATATCACCTTCCATTAGTAATCATATGGATAGGAACAAGTTTCTTAGTATCTTCTGCCATTTGGAGATGGCAGGGCCAGGATTTGAATTGTGGGCTCCAGCTCCCATGACTTCAACCCGTGGATAGGGAACTCACTTGTCTGTACAAGAACATCAGCAAGACCAATGATGAGGCAGGCACCAGTGGTTCTCAGCAGTCCTCCTAGATACTTACCAGGCTGTGACAGGAGAATCAGGGTCACCGTAGGCAGGAAAGTCCTTGAGACCCCTGTCCAACTTCATTGCCAACAAAGCCAGAAGCCTTGTGGCTCCAGTGTACAGGGCCAGCCTTGAGAAAAAGGAGCTCACAGACTGCCCAGATCCTGAGTTAAAGTCTGGGACTGGAAACAAAGAGACATACACAACAATCTGTGCAGCTATCTGGCTAAAGCAGGTCACCTTCTTGTACCCAACTGAATTGGACAGAGTTCTCTGGGAAAAGGGCTAGGGGAGACGCTGTCATCTTTACTCCAGCCATGCTGCTTGCATCTCAGAATTCCGGCTACACTCCCATTCTTTCATGTTTCTTTCTGAACAATGGGATACAAGAATGGTGGCCACGCCCACATTTTATGCTTCCAGGTAGCACAGGGATTCATTCTGTTAGTTGACACCACTACCAGCAGTTAAGGAAGGCAGAGGTGGCTGAGTGGTGCACAAGAGAATTTGAGTATAGTAGGATATTCATACTCCTGGTGGCGCCCTGGCCCCCTCCTCTGCT
Organism: Dipodomys spectabilis; assembly: GCF_019054845.1. Classification (NCBI taxonomy): domain Eukaryota; kingdom Metazoa; phylum Chordata; class Mammalia; order Rodentia; family Heteromyidae; genus Dipodomys; species Dipodomys spectabilis. The sequence continues at coordinate 8,601,073 of NW_024870798.1, read as the reverse complement.
TCCCCACAGTGCTGGGTACCATACCTCAGGCAATGGCTTGCTGCCAGCTAGCCTAAGGCCCCCACCTGGTCCTCTGCCCCAGGTGCTCTGCTCTGGGCCCATGTACCCGCAATGCTGCTGCCATTGCTGCTCACCCCACCCAGAGCAGCCACCAACAGCTTCTCCCAGCAGCACAGGTGTATGGCCCCCCCAACACCATCCCTACCCTAGTACAGACATGCATCTAGAGGCACCATGATCCCCTGCTTGTTTCATCTCCCCAGCTCTGAGGAGCCACCTTTCTGTCTTGGGAATTTCTGAGATAGAGAATCAATATATGCTCAGGCTGGGCTGAATTATGGTCCTCCTATCTGTGAAAGGTATGCTCCACCAGGCTTGGTCCTCTATAGTTGGGATGGTAGGCATGTAGCGCCATGCTCAGTCATCAGTTTAGATGGATTAACTCAAACTCTTACTCCACAGCAGCCAATTTTTGACCACAGGTGAATCTCTGTGTAGGGCTTCAAACATAGGACCTTAGTCTCCTCACAGAACAGTTGTGAAGAAACAAGGGATTTATACAGAGGGATCTCGAATATGGCTAAGCTCAGAGGGAGTGGCCTTCATACAAGCTTCTTGACAATTCTGGGAGCATATGACAAGAAGATACCAGGAAAGGGCACAGGTGGGACCTGTTATTATTCATGCAACACCTCTGGGATTATGAAACAAAACATGGCTTTCTTTCATCCTTATCCTATCTTCATGAGGAAGGAGATCCTTCACTGTGTTAAGATTTGCAGCTGGGAAAATCAAGGCATAGAGAAGCCAGGTGACCTACTTATGACCTCAAGTTCAGAGGAAGCTCAGCCTGACTTCTCTGCCATGCTCTCTAGGACAATGTGTGCTATTCAGTCCACTTCTTGTGGTCAAAAGTCCACTTCTTGTCAGTCGTGGCGCTTGAACTCTAGGCCTAGGAGCTGTTCCCAAGCTCCCCAGCTCAAGGCTAGCACTCTACCACTTGAGCCCACAGCATCACTTCCGGTTTTCTCATGGTTCTTTGGAGATAAGAGTCTCACAGTCGTTCCTGCTCGGGATGGCTATGAACCATGATTCTCAAATCTCAGGCTCCTGTGTAGTTAGGATGAGAGTTCTGAGCCATCAGCACTGACTTAAGTGTAATTCTGACTTTCTTTCTCTCCCTCACACACAGGAACTGGTTGAATGGGTGCTGGAGGAGGTGGCCCAGCGTCCCCATGTGGCTGGAACCCAAGGTGGCCCTCTCATTCCGGGGGTGGGCTTTGGGTCAGGAGCTGTCTAGCTCAGCCTGTTGAAACAGTTCCATGAGGTAAGCCTCTCTGTGCCCTGACTAGACCATGATGGTTATTCATTGTCTATCCACCCTTACTGGATTAGTATTGTTTTCAACATCATTTTGTAGCACCTGGCCAAAATTATGATACATAGTTATGGAATGAAAATATAATGCCATATTAAAAAAAAGTTATTTAGGGCACTAGGAATGTGGTTTCATGGTACGGTGATTGCCTAGCATTCATCAAACCCTGGGTTCAATTTCTCAGTACCGCATAAACAGAAAAACACTGGAAGTGGTGCTATGCCACAAGTGGTAGAGTACTTACCTTGAGTAAAAAAAGAAGCTGGGGAATAATTCCCTATCCCCGAGTTTAATCCCCTGGACTGGCAAAAACAAAACAAAACAAAACAAAAAACATTTAGTTAGTTAATGCAAAATAAAGAACCCATACTTGGAATATATATAATTGCTCCTTCCATACTGACACCTGAAAATAGTCTCTAATTCATGTACTTTAATCATATTAGGATACTGTGTTGAAATAAAAAGTTTTGTTTATTAGGTCACAGGAATTAATGCCAGGAATGTGCTTAGATGTCAGGTGAAGATTAATTCTGGAAATTAAATGATTCCAGGCTTTTGTGTGGTCATTGCTAATCACAAAGAGAAGGGTAGTCAAAGTGTGATTTGGAAATCTTTTGGTCAGTCATGGCACCAAAAAGGCAGTGGCTAATTAACAGTTGTGACAGAAGAGAAGGAAAAACTCCAGGTGGAAAGAATAAAATGGTAGGTAAGGTATATCAGAAGCTGTTCTAGGGAACCATTTCTGATTATTGAAGCACTAGTTATCAACTAGGATTGTTCCTCATTGCCTATGCCATTCTAAATCTCTTAGGATAGTTTTTAAGCTCTGTGTGATAAAAAAAAAAATGTACTCCTATGCTGTTCTTTCATACCAGATCTCCTTTGCTTTCTAAAAATCTGTCTTTCTGTATTTCTCTATGAACATTTCCTGATGGCATGAGATACTAATGTAAGGGTCCCATAGCTCATTAGTCCTTAATGTAACAACTTGGAAAAGGAGGACATAATTATTGCTAACTCAAATTTTCTGAAAAGCTTCAATGTCATCATTTGGTTCAAGTTTCCATACTTTGTCTGCATATTTGCACATAAATGCAAATGTGAGATGAGTGCTGGTTGCTCACACCTGTAATCCTAGCTATTCAAGAGGTTGAGACCAGAGGATTGTGGTTCAAAGGCAGATCAGGAAAATCTATGAGACTCTTATATTCAATTAACCACCAAAAACCCGTAAGTGGTGCTGTAGCTGAAGTGCTAGAGCGTTCAACTTGAACTGAACTTCTTAGGGACAGTGCCTAGAATCAGAGTTTAAGCCCCAAGACCAATAAAAAAGTGAAATATGACTTTTAGTTTTCCCCAAAAGAAGGGCAAGGTCAATAATCTTCCCAAGCAGAAAAAATAATTCTAAAATGATTCAGTGCACCAACTTTTGCTGAGTTAAAATTTAAGTTATGGCTTCTTTGCTGGACATATTCTCTTCTTTTAAAAATTGCCAAATATTAGTTTGACAATCATTTACAAATAATAATTCTTTCTTTTCTTTTTTTTGGGGGGGGGATCTGGATGTGGGGCCTGTACTCTGGGCTTGGGCGCTGTCCCTCAGCTCTTCAGCTCAAGGCTAGCACTCTACCACTTAAGCCACAGCGCCACTTCCTACTTTTTTTTCTTTTTGATTATGTGGTGCTGAGGAATCAAACCCAGTGCCTCATGCATGCAAGGCAAGCACTCTGCCACTGAGCCACTTTCCCAGCCCTCAACTAATATTTCTTGTTTCAAAAGATAAGTCCATACAGTTGATGTCACTTATCTTTCTTACTATCTTAGTTCAGCGCCCACCCAGACAGGGGAGTCTGTCCAACTCTTATCTGTAATTAAAAAAAAATAAAAAAAATGCAGTAGGTGCAGTTTGGCTCAAGCAGTAGAGTACTAGCTTTGTAGGCAGGTGGGTAGGAAAGACAACTGTTCAGAGACAGGGTATAGCCTCTGGATTCAAGCCCTAGAACCAACACAAACTAAACAAACAAACAAGGAAACAAAAATAACCCCACATATTTATTTGGGACCATCCTTAAAGGAGTACTGGTCTGAGAAGAGGCTCCTTTTGCTGATCATACTCACTGGATCCTGCTTTTTTGGAATCCTTATTGTTCTGGAGAACTCAGAGCCAGACTAAAGGAATTGATAACTGTCTCCTGCAACAAGAGAATCATCTCAGGAGTGAAATATCCATCCATAAGACACTTTAAAACTTTCATGTCTTTGTTTCTTTGCTGTAGAATACTTTTCAAACAACGTTATTTCCTTTTGTTCTATGCTGGCCTTCAAATAGCACATTATTTCTTTTTGTAATACTCTCAACTAGAAGTTTACAGAAAAGTTTTATATGAGTATAGAACACACTCGAAAATGTCAGGGACAGAGTTTCCTTCAAGCCTTGGGATTCTTTTTTGTACAGTAAAAAGGAAAGCAGAAGTTAACATGAACTTTGTCATTCCTCTATGTTCATTTCCTCTCCTGGGAGTTTCCACATTCAGCAGCAGTTATTTCCAGTAACAATCTATGGTGCTGCCTGAGGTATGATGAAAGTTTTCTGGGTTCACTGAAATAACACAAGGACATCTTTGGGCCTGAGGTAACACGTGTTTCAGAGACAACATAGTAAAGAGAAAATATGAAATTTATGTTGCTTATAAATATATTATCAATGAGTACCTTGAGTTCAAACTTTGTAAGTTCTCTGTAAATTAAGGCGAATTTTTAATGGTAAGAAGGTTCTCAGGTCCTTCTTTTTGTGAGTATATGTGCTGCGCATTATTTCCCAAGTGTACGTGAGTTAACAGTAAGAGAACAATAGCAATAATAGGAGAAAGTGAAGTTCTGTTTTTAAGTCTAAGGGTTCAATATACTATAGAAGACTCTACAAATAAGACAACAATGAAACAATAAAGCCATTTCCAGTATGTAGATTTATGGGAGTGATATACAGAAAGCATTATTCCTAAGTGGAACACGAAGTATGAGGCCACTCCCTTTCTAAATCACACGTGCTAATCATGCAAATTTGTTAAAAGTAGAATGGAAGAATAATTCTTTTTCCAATGCAAGTCAGATATAAGAGCATGGACTTAACTGGGGAAAAAATGCATCTTGAGAGAACAAGGATTATACTTGCAATGAATGGTTGGCTAAGATTACATTCCTTTTTTTTACTTATATATATATTTTTTGTTGGTGGTTGTGGTCTTGAACTCTGGGCCTGGGCACTTTTCCTCTGCTATTCAGCTCAAGGCTAACACTCTACCACTTGAGCCACAGTGCCACTTCCCTTTTTCTTGTAGTTAACTGGAGAAAAGAGTCTCCGGGACTTTCCTACCTGGGCTGGCTTTGAAACCCAATCCTCAGATCCCACTGCCTCCTGGTTTAAGATCACATTTCTAACAGTGTACACTCAGTCCACGCAATGTGTATGTTCATCTATCTTTATATGAATTCCTGTGTGAAAAATCTGGTACACAGCTTAGACTTTACACTCACAAAAATGTTTGTAGTTTAAAAGTTGATACTCCTGGAGAAATAAAACCTTAGAATGTAAAGGAGTCTGGGAAGTTCAGTTTGTATCCAGTTTGGGCAGAACACTCTTTGTGACACTACCTATAATTAACCAGCCAAAAGCTGGATTGGAAGAATGGCTCAGGTGATGGAATACCAGTCATGAGCAAGACTGATGGATAAGAGCTTGGGGCTTTTGCATACATACATACAAAGATACACACACACAGAGGCACTTACATATGCACACACGAATACACAAATGAAACAACTCTCAGAATATGTAGAAAAATTAGAAAACAATAGAAAATATGTCCTGAGTAACACTAGAAACAAGTAATAATTTTTAAAATTAGAAAGTACTCAAGTGAATTACCTTCAAAAAAGTTTGAGACTATTACATAGGTAGGTACCAGAGATAATAAGAGAATCAAGTAATCATTATTAAAGGGATCGGATCCATGGAGAAATGAATCAGAGACCCCTGCAGGTGCATCTGAAAATTTTCATATCTTGTGTGAAATGTTAAAATATCTTTGAAAATAGTAGATAAACAGTCTGAACAGTCATTCTAGTGGATAATATCACTGGAGTAGTTCAGAATTGCAAGTCTGTATCTAGATTAAATAAACCAAGAAACTATGACAGGGCAATGTGATACAAGGCTAGAATTCTAGCACTCAGACTAAGACAGGAGATTAAAGAGTGCAATTACATAGAGATAGCTTCCCTAGATCAGGTAGTATAATTTTGTATTAATAAAACAAACCATTCAAGAAAGGAATACACAGTTGGAAGATTGGGCTAATTTTGTTATTATGTTTTGAAAAGTCAAGTTTCCTATTGCAATGCAACTCACGTATAATCCCCAGTTGAGTTTTAAATGCTCTCTTCATTACCGAACATTCCTAGATGCAAAATCCTCATGATTCCCATCAAAAATTTGAAAAAGTAAGTAATCATCATTCTGTTGGATTCCAAAGAAATGATGAAGTAATACAAAAAGTTAAGCCTGGAGAAATAGCAAATTTCATCTGTAAGACTTTGAAGATATTGCTAAATTAGAATTTAGATTTAAAATAAATATTTTGGTTTTGTTTGTAATTGCATATTCTATAGGATAGTACAAAATTCTTTTTATGGAGATGGTTTAATTGATAAATTCACAAATGTTTCTGGCATTCTATTTGCCAAGAATATTCTTTCAAGAGAGTTATAATTAGAAATTAGTTAATAGATAATTCCAATAGTTTGTGTATAAAATGATAATGTGAATAATGTAGACAGAGTTACCAACAAATGGATGGTATTAATTTAAAAATTTAGAAAAAGAGCAATTTTTTGAGGCTTTGGTATAGCATGGAATGAAGAGAATGATTCTGTGAGATCGTCTTTCTTCTACCTATATGTAACACAGGAAGCAATTTCCTTAATTACATGCCTCTGTACGCAATGAGAAAAATGCTAGGTTTGGGGTTTGTTTTTATTTTTGTTTTGTTTTATTGGTTTGTCTTAGGGCTTGAACTCTGAGCCTGGAAACTGTCTCTGAGCCTGTTTTTGCTCAAGGATCATGCCCTACCACCTCAACCTCAGTGCCACTTGTGTCTGTCTGGCTTTTTCTGAGAAATTTATTCGAGATAAGACTCTAAGGAACCTTCCTGCCTGGGTAGGTTTTGAACTGTAATCTTTCAATCTTAGCATCCTGCATATCTATGATAGTTAAAAAAGTATAAATATAAATAATATTTACAAGTGTTCTGATTTCAAGAATACCAGTGGGGGAACAATTCATGCAATCCAGTTTATTGTGGGGTTCGTTCCAGAACAAGGAGGGCATCACATTAGCAGAGGCTTAGTACTTTTTTCAGAATAGAGATAAGCTATATTTTATGCAACTTATTTTTTTAATTTAATTTTATTGTCAAAGTAATGTACAGTGGGCTCACAGTAATTGTAATTTAGTGAATAAATAACTATTCAAACTTGTTACCCCTCCCTCGTTTTTCTCAGTTTTTCTTCACTCTAATAACCTCACAAGTTGTAATGTACATTTCCAACATATTGTCTTGTGAGAATTGCTGTTTCATTGGTTTGCTCTTTGTCTTTTGTCTCGCCATTTTGTTGTTCCCCTTCCCTTCCCTAATTTAGGTAAATGTATACACAATAAACATGCTACCAAAATCAAATACAGCAGGGAATGAACCATAGGGGAAAAGCCCAAAGAAAATAGAAATCACATAGTACATTAAAAAACAACAATCACAAATAAAAATCTGTTTCCATATCTTGGAGTTCATTTTGTTCAGCCTCAGCTTATATGGTCATATATACGCATAACAAAGTCACTGGAAAATAATAGTTTCATGGACACAATATCATCAAAAAAACATGTTAACTGTTTTTGATGGTAAAGGTGGAATTAGGATTGGTGAATTCGAGATTCTGATAAAGGAATTTCAAAAGAGTTTAAAAATTACGACAGGTTGTAAACTTGTTCAACCACTTTGGAAAGTAGTATGGAATTTTCTCAAAAGACTCCACATAGAGCTCCCTTATGACCCAGCAATCCCACTTTTGGGCATTTACCCAAATGTTTACAAACAAGACCACACTAAAGCTACCAGCACGACTATGTTTATTGCAGCACTATTTACTATAGCTAAGATATGGAACCAACCCAGATGCTCCTCAGTAGATGAATGGATCAAGAAAATGTGGTATATATACACAATGGAATTCTATGCCTCCATCAGAAAGAATGACATTGCCCCATTTGTTAGGAAATGGAAAGACTTGAAAAATTATATTAAGTGAAGTAAGCCAGGCCCAAAGAAACATAGGTTCTATGTTTCCCTTATTTGCAATATCTAGTATATGTCTGAGTCAAGCATAAATGTCAAATAAGGAAATGTTAAGGAAATGAACCCTAAGATATATATTCAAATGTTTTTTTTTTCTTTCATGTGATGGTTTCTACCACATTTATAAGATTATTTCTTCATTGCTTTGTATGTCCCTCCCCCACAGTATAACCCCTGCTTTCACTGTTTTGATGTCAGTATAATTTGTGGAGGGGAAGGGGAAAAACAAATCATTTAAATAGGGATACAGGTGGACCCATTGCAACAATGAGATGTACAAGTCGTTATGTCCAAAACGAACTTTACAACTTTGGTGCGGGGGGGAGGGAGGGGGAGCGGGGAGGATTTTGTGGGGGGGCAAGGGGAGGATGGGAAGGGATGGGAAGGGGAAACAGAGGAGGAGGCTACAATGCTTGATAAGAAATGTACTCATTATCTTGCCCATGTAATTGTAACCCCTTTGTACAGTATTTTCAAAAGAAAAGAAAATGACAGGTAAAGTTTAATTGTTCAAAACTTTTAACAACTTAGCCTATTAATAAAATTTAAAATTGCCTGGGAAAATAGGCTTTCATGCAAAGAAATCCATGGAGAATTAGCTGAGAGGGAGCAATGTGGGTGAAGTTGGCTCCTTTTCACTCTAAACAAACAAATCTCAAAAACCTTTCTATAAATAGTATAGGTTCTCTTGAGAATTGTCCTTATCCAGGAAATATACTCTCACTGTGTGAAACAAGGTTCTAATGGAATTTAAATTCAAAGTTCTTAAAAAAAGTAAGACATCAAAATTTGTGAATTAACCTTTGATTACCAAACAGTAATTCTCTGAAAAAGATAATTTGGGTCAAAATATTTAGGGAGAAAGTGCCCTTCACAATGAAAGAATGTATTGGCTTTACACTTTTCTGTTTGCAATACTTTCCACAATGTCTTTGCACGTGAAGCAGTGAAACACAGAAAAACATCACATTGGACACTTCAAACCAATGATTTCAGATTTCTAAGTAGCTCACAAAATATAATATCCTTATTAACATGAGATAGTGAAGACTTCCCTTATTACATAAGCAAAAAGTTTTGGGATCAGAAAAGAATTGAGCAAGGCTGGGAAGATGGCTCAATGGAAGAGTGCTTGCCTTGCATGCATGAGGCCCTGGGTTCGATTCCTCAGCACCACATAAGTAAAAGAAAAAAAAAAAACATAAGTGGTGCTGTGGCTAGAACGCTAACTTTGAGCTGAAGAGCTGAGGGACAGTGCCCAGGCCCAGAGTACAAGCCCCATGAACAGAACACCCCCCCCACAAAAAAAAGAAAAGAATTGAGCAAATTGAAAAGGTAAGAAAAGGTGTTCTTAGAAGGCCTAGCTAAGCATATTGGCTTCAGCAGTGGAGGGAGGCCAAATTTTTTTATATAGTGTTAATATTTTTGGTACCTAAAGTGATTTTATAGAGCCTATTTGGCTCACTATAATTCAGAACAGACTGAATGAAGACATGAAAATAAATTCCACATCCAAATAAAAGAGTTTAAAAACAGAAACCATGAAGATGTAGTAGTGGGGTCGGCATTATAGTTCTTCAGCTTCACTAGACTTGAAGTCAACAAGCTGTGATTAATTGCAAATCAGGCAAGAGCTAAGAGGAGGACATCGAAGTAGGACAAAAGTATTGTCCATTGTAAGAGACACTGTCATACAAGGTATGGGTGATTTAAGTCTGGTCTTCTTCATGCAACTTGTTGAGCAAATGCAAGACCAAGAGAAAAATAATCTATTGAAATAATTTTACAAAGAATAACTTCACTGTTTCTGATATGTTATCTAAGGAGAGTATTAAGAGAGAAGATAAAAGTGGAGTATACTTCGGTTTCCTTTAAGCATCTTGCTAGCAAAATATATCTTTCAGCTTAGAAGTGTTTGAACCAAAAATTGGTGGAGTACATTTTTGTGGGCACTTTAGACACAGGAAGACTTTAAAGGTAAAAGAAAAAATAAAAATGAATAGGTAAATATTTGTGATGTCAGCTTCTTGGACTGGTTTTTTGGAGACAAAGTTTTACATTAAAGTTTGTCCTCATTAACACAGATGTTGGGTTTCCGTGGCAACCAAATACAAGGGTGAAGTTTAATGGACTTGCTTGGACAAGTAAATAGCATGATAGAAAAAAATGGCAAATAATATTTAGTTAATTATTTTGACCAATTACTTGCCAGAGCAAAGAAGGAAAGATATAATTCAAAATGACTTGACTTAAAAATATGAAAAAAGAGTAGTGAAGAGAGATGAGAGAAAACATAGAGGACTGTTTTGTCTCCAGTGGAGTAATGGGTTCTTGATCTTGTTTAGTCCATTCTATCTTCACAAGCTATCATGTGTGTCTCAGGACTGGAGTACCCAGTTCAGACAAAGAAAACTCACAGAAGAAAATATTTGCAGCAAATATAGGTGGTTTATAACCTTAGAAAATCTATTTTAATCTGTTCAAAATACTCCCATACCCCAAAGTGCCCTTTTGAACAGCTTTGTTTGCTTTTCCCAAGACTGCCCTTCATTAACTATTTAAAATTTTGAGAGGTCATATTCATACTCTCTAGGGAGTGCTGTTTGGTTGTGATTTTTGTGTGTTTTTGTTTGTTGTTGTGTTTTTTAACTGAATTTCAGAAGTTTGTGCAAGTGTGTTACAATTAAATATGTCCATCTAATTGTCCAATGCTCCTGGATCAGAATCACTCCTTCTATCATTCTCAACCAACTCCTTCTCCAAGATTTATTTCAGATTTACTACTTCCTTTATCACATGTGTACATTGAATATTCTAGCTTGACTTGCCCCTTGTTCCATTTTTCATTCATTCTATGTCTTTACAATTATTCCTCTCTGGTTTCAACTTCCTGATAGTCATTCTGTTAAACTGTCTGTTAATACTTTGAAAGGTTTATATACATTCCATGGAGTTTCAATCCTGCATATAATTGAACTGATGTCAGCTTATATTGCCATAATTCATTCATCTGCAGTAACAATTTGCAAGACTGGAGACGTGAAGCACCTAGACATGATTTTATTCTCATCCATTTGGAAGATTAATCTTTAGTTAACAAGAAAATTTAAAAATGGCTTAGAATGTATTCCTACCAGTTTTTATAAATGGCTTTGTTCAATGGTGTTCGATTATTTTATTTTACGTGGGATAATATTTTCTACTACTTACAAGATTTTCAAAAAGAAGAAAACTAGAATTTACTACTATAGAGGAATATGATGGAAATAGAAGACAGATTTTATGTTCGTCACATCTCTGATGAGTACCCATATTCAAGACAAAATCATTTTTCTTACTATGTTAGACAGATAGGGAAAAACATAAAACAACATATGATTAGACAACTATTCATGACTTTTTAAAATGTACCTTATGTGATGAAATTTACTTTATTAACTACTGTTTGGGTTTGAAATATGGGTGGCTGATCTATTTAACACATTTCTGGAAGGCACCTACTGAACAAGACATATGGTGAGGGGTATTATTTCTACACTTTAATGAATGGTTGAGCCTGTTTGGCATTAGTGCTGGGTAAATAAATCCACTCTATTGTAATTTGCTCCCTACACATGAAAAACTTGTAATGTCACTAAGTATCATCTACTTGTCAAATGTTATTTTGGTGAATGAGTTTAAAAATTTTATTTGAAAAGTAATATACTTTCAGGAGATTAAATGTAGGTTATCATTGGTTTGAGAATGACAACATTTTTATACTACAGAACCAAGTTTTACTGTACCAATGTTTTGAAGCACTAATGATCTTCTCAATTATTGTTTTACTGAATTATATTTGACTTCTAAGTCGTTTACCTAGCCTTGGCAGACCAATTATGGATCTATCATTCCAGAAAATATTTTTTGGCCTACTTATTCTGGACTGAAATTTTTCAGTAATCATTAGGGGAGGGGTATTAAAAATAATCTTGTGATATTTGTGATCTTATTCACTCATATGGGCTGATCATTTGTAAATTGAAATTTTGAATTACTGTACTTTTTCTCAGATTTTGTGATATCTTTCATTTTAAGTTGTCTTGCACTTCACAATTGCTTACCGCTACTTTCTGTGTCTTAAGGAATTGGGGCCCTGAAATATTATAGGAAAGGAGAAATTGAGATGGGTTTTCAAATAATTTTTGTTGGCATGTTGCATGGGCTTAGGTGAGAAGTCTTGCCCTTGTTATCTGATGATGCAGATAACTGGGACCTGGGATCCTAGGACCTGTGGGTCCTGCAGAAGAACAATACCTTTTAGACATCATATCAGCAAAATTTGGGTATAATCAGTAGGAAAGCTTCAGAAATATGGAGAAAAACAGTTTGGGACCAGCGAGTTACAACAATAAAGAGAGCAGCAGAGTAAAATCCCTTATAGCTTAGAGGAAAACAACAAATTTTTACCATGTGAATTCAAAAGACCAAGAACACTTAGAATATACCACACGTTTATACCAAAGACACTGCATTCATACTTTTTATATCCTAATATATATTCTAAACCTATTTATTTATATTCCAATCTATTTATTTGCCGGGAACCGAGTGCTGTTTGCTAGAAAATACAGCTACTATCTTCAACTAAGTGCTGTTTGCTAAGAAAACACAGCTACTACCTTCGATAAGGGCTGTTAAGCCTTGGAGCCTATTGATACCCTGTTTGACAACATTGCTTGGCGCCACCACTTTCCAAAAGAACCATTAAGCCTTACAATTTACTGATGTCCTCTTTGACAACATTGCTTGGCACCTTCTGAAGATTCCTCACCTATGACCTTTTGCAAGATATAATTTGCAGTTTTGGTGCTTAGAAACCCTATTGACCTGCTGATGCTAATTACCCTGCTCAGCGTGCTATATATACTGCTGTGTAAAAAATAAAGTTTGAGACCTTGATCAGAACCCTGTCTTGGTCTCCTTCCTCATGTCTGGTTTGTCTCTCATTCAGGTCAGTTCCTCTTCGAGCCCTTGTTGATCAACCCCGCGGGCCGGGGCATTTATTGGCTTAAATACCAATTTATTTGTCAAATTACCAATTAATTTTAGTAATATTCACTGTGTGAAATATAAAATCAGCACGTATAAATATAAAATATATAACTATATATAATATGAGAAAATGTTTTGCATTGTTCTGTTATGGTTAGGGTATCAAAAGCAACTCTGTTTTAAAGTATTTTTCATTATCTCTACCTCAGTGTTTGGTAGAGTTAGACCTAATGCTTTACCATTTATTGATGTACAACCTAGAGGCAAGAGGAAATACTGTGATTAAATATTACCAATTTAAGGCCTAATATCAAGGAGAAACATATGGACTTCTCCTGGAACTATGGAAATACTTGGTGATAGAAAGTCAGTAGTGTGAGTTCCTGCCTGGTTGGATGGTAGACAGGCCAGGACACTAGGTAATTATGCATTTGAACAATTATTTCATCTTCTTGACTTTAGCTACTTTTGAAATGGTAGGTATAATAAATAATTACATTTTGATAAAATACCTTCTAGTCTGAACAGTTCTGTCTGAACTGTTCATCTCTCTATGATCCCTTGTAACATTTTAGTTTTGTTCCATTAAGACAATCTATGTTGTCAAGGTAAAATATTCTGGTTGGTGTGTTCCTACATGGAAGAAGGGTCAAGGGTCAGGTAGACATTTGTGCCAGTAAGACCTCATTTGGGAAATTTTAAGCTGTAGAAATTTAGAAGTAGCTCTTAAGCGAGGCTTATATTGAATCCATTAGCTCCACAAAGGTAACTCAGTTGATATATAAGTACTTGAAAAGTCATCACCTTTTTTGGGGGGAGGGTGGTCCGGTCGTGGGGCTTGAACTCTGCGTCTGGGCTCTGTCCCTCAGCTCTTCAGCTCAAGGCTAGCACTCTACCACTTGAGCCACAGTGCCACATGCCCCCAGCCCTAAATTATCCTGATTAATTTTCAGATAGAATCTGGCTTCCTACATGTGTATGATAATGGGCGATGTCCATTTGATGTTATTCTTCCTGGAAATTAGAATAACAGGTGCCTGGCATAGTGTATAGATCTTTCTGTTCAATCTGGGCTTTATCCACTAGCCTCACAACAGTAGCCTCCAATATAGTCAGGATTTTCATAAACTTATCATACCTGATTTTTTAAAAATCGTTGCATTTCCTGCAGGTTCTTGAATACTGAATTAATTTGTGTTTTCTTGGGTTGTTTTGTTTCATTTGATTGTATGTGTTGACTTATTCCTCACTTTTCCTTTTCTTTCACGTTCTTACCTAAAGTGCTGAGAAACCAATTCTTCATTCTCAAGATTGTCAAGGTGAACATTATTTAGTCCAAAGCAATTTAAGTAATATTTAAACACCTTCATATCTATGAATGGTATATGCATGCTAAGCACTGAGAAGGGTCTTTTTATTTTCACAGCCGTCTTTGGCATACACAGACAGATCATGAATTATATGAAGATAATAAAACTACAGATGCTTGCCAGGAGGAGAAAAACCTATTGCTAATTGTTTGATAGAGGCTTCTCTTCTCGTGAAAGAAATATGCTGCTTGCTGCAGGATTTCACAAAATCATATTGCTAGGAAGAGCCAAAACAATCTCCTAACACTATAGAGTTGAGGGAGATGAACTGACCCCTCTATGGTTCATTGGTCTTTTATTCGTTCCTGAGGTAATCACAAGCCTAAGTCATAATATGTCTAATTGCTTTAAAACTACTATTACTGCTTGGCAGCAGGGGCTCCAATCTGTACTCTTAACTACTTAGGAAGCTTGAGAATAGAAAACAGGCCAAATTTTAGTGGATTTCCTTCTCAATCTATAGCTGGGTGCATTGGATCTTTTCCACCATCCTGCACTATCTAGAGACTAAGATTGGAAGGATTGCAGGATCAAGGCCAGCCAAGGTAGGAATCTAGAAAGTGGGTGTGGCAACTCTGATGCCATTGATGATGGGAAGGCTAAAAGGACAGATCAGGTGCATATTCTTGTGGAAAGGGAACCCCTATCCTAAAATTAACCACTGATAGGACGCCTGCCTAGCAAGAACAATAACTCAATTTGAAATCCCCATAATTGCCCACAACCAAAATAGGTATATACATTAACATCCATCAACGTATTATTGTCTGTTCTTTGCTCTAATATAATCTTTATCTGATTATCATATGATGTGAAGCAATAGTTTCTTCATTAACTTATGATATATTTTAAAATACCTAGAAAATTCTTTCTCACGTATTAAGTGAAAACAAATGGCAAATTTCCACATTCCTTACATATTTGACTACCACTAAAAATTCATCTAATGATTATTATAGTAATAGATTCTGATTTATTACTTTACTTTGTAACAGTTTTTAAACTTTTGGCTTCTCTGCTGAAGTTTAAGTATTCGAATAGTATCATCAAAGTATATTCCTCGGGTACTTGGGGCAGTTTTGTACAAGGTTTTTAACAGATGGCTTCTAAGAATTCTTAATTGGTATATTATTTGGTTTATTTTTAATTTCAATTTAATTTCATTGTAAAGGTAATGTACAGAGGGGTTACAGTTACATAAGTAAGGTAATGAGTACATTTTTTATGGAAAGAACATTGTTATTCACTCTATCGATTTTTTTTGTACACTCAAAAAACTACTGATGCTTTTGCTGTTGCTATTGATCAATGGGTACTTTTGCTTTCGTTGTTCATGCATTTTTTATTATAAAATTGGTATACGGTGGGTTTACAATTACTTAAGTCAACTAAAGAGTACATTTCATTTTATTTTCTAAATTTCAAATTTTGAACTTAATCATTTTCTTTTTTGTGGGGGGTAATTCTTTTTTCAGAGTTGTAGAATTAGTTAATTTAATTTTTCATAATTTTTACACATTTAAATTATTCATATACATATATTTTGCTTTAAAAATATTTAACATGTGAATTTTTAAGATTATTTTAATTTTTATATGGTTGGTGAATTTAAATAAATTTATTTTCTTAAAGTTCTAAACATTTTTCCAGTTAACAAATACTTACTGTATTTTCAAGAAGCACAAACTTCATTAAGAAAGGTTTCATTACCTGTTCACTTTTTTTGTAAATATTTGTACTTGAATTTTAAAAAAAAGTTTAATCTGGGCATGGTGATTTGTGGCTTCCATTTTCTAGCTATGGTAGGAACTGCAAGTAGGGTTTGTAAATAGGGAGAGCCTGAGAAACTATGAGACCTTAGTACAAAAATATCCAGAGTGGGGCTGGGAAGGTGGCTCAGTGGTAGAGTGCTTGCCTTGCATGCATGAAACCCTGGGATCGATTCCTCAGCACCACATAAGCAAAAAGAAAGAAGCTGGAAATGGCGCTGTGGCTCTAGTGGTAGAACACTAGCCTTGAACTGAAGAGCTGAGGAACAGCGCAAAAGCCGTAAGTTCAGGCCCCAGGACAGGAACCCAAAAAACAATATTCAGAGTGAAATAAATAGAGATATAGCCATCCCTAGCGCGATATAGAGCACCTGGTTATCATATTCTAAATCTTGAGTTAAAACTCCAATAACATCAATCTTTGGTAAAAATAAAAGGATACATGTTTCAAAATGTTTATTGTATAAAACTCTTTGCAAAGGTTCTCATGTCTTCTATTTCTTAATTTTCAATATACTTAATCTATAAGAATCCAAGCATATCGTGACTATTTTATTTCTACTTAATTTTAAATAGTAGAAGCAATATTATGATTCAACATATTAAACTAGTTTTACTATTTGTGATAATTTACTCTGTTAATATGATAATATCAATATTCCAAATGTATGTATGTGTTGTGTGTCTGTGTTTATGTCGTTTTTGTGTGTGTGTGTGTGCTTTGTGTGTACTTTGTAATGCTTGGGTGATCACTCTACTGTTTCACATATGCTGGGCCAAGTTTTTACCACTGAACTATACTGTCTAGTTATAATGTAACTATTGTTTTAAATTATGACTTTTAAATTTTCATTCCTAATATGTTTTTTTCAAAATTATATATGATAAAATGTGATCCATATTCTATCCATGATAGCAATTTTTATTATTATTTTATTGTTTTTTAGAATATTTCCACTGCTTTTCTACTTCTAAACTCTTGTGTTTGTGATTGATAAAGGTTTTATATTGCTTCTTTTCTCTCTTCATTCTTTTTGCCTTTAGAGTTTATCTATTCTTTCTTTTTTTTCTTCGGAAATTAGTCATCATATTCCTATTACAATTTCTTTACATTGTAACAGGTCTATACAATGCTTTATTTTCTATTTTATTTTTTCCCATCTTCTCTGACTCAGTCCACACTATTAGGTAGAATAAAAAGAAACTTGATTCAGAATACTTTGATTATTTTCCTCCTCTTCTCTGAAGTCTTTCTGTTCTTTGAAACACAATAGCAATTACATATATCTCCTATGTGGTCCATCATTTTATTCTATCCCCTCTCACTCTCCTCTGTAGTACAGCTCAAGTCGTTATTATTCAAATTTATTATGCTATTGTGTTAACTAAATCTTAACTCATTCCTAAATTAATTTTAGATGCTTCAAGCATTCTCTAAAGACATTTTTCTATATATAATATCTGGGGTCTTGTGTTTTCACAAGGTGCAAAATATGAGTGACTATCAAACATCTAGATATCTCTGTAGAATATTGGTCCACCTGTTCAATAAACTCGTATGTAAATTTAAGGAATACAGGTCAGTCAGAACAAATGTGTAAAATGGTGTAGCTTGAGCCCTCATATTAGATTTGAACCTTATTACCATGTTTAGTAGTGAAAGAACAGACACATAGAAGAATGTAACAGATTTATCAAAAATAAATTCTTAGTTCTATTGTCAATAGATATTGACCAGGATGCCATGACTTAATGAAATAAAAATAGAATCTTAAATGGATGTATTGGCACTATTGCCTCTCTAGATTTAAAATGATCGTAGGCTAGTACCTCAAACGTTATGCAAAAATTTAAAATAAAAATGATTATCAAACTAAATGTGAGATATAAAATCCTATATAACCTAAATGTTCAGATTCATGACATTGGATCAGTAATGGTTTCTAAAAATTTGACATATAAAGCAATAGAGACTAAAGATAATCAATAATTAACTGGTTAATATCAACTGATAACCTTTCATAATTCTATGAAAGTAATGAAAACATATCCAACAGATAGATATTTGTTAATGCTACAATGTTAATGCTACAACGATCCTGAGTCTTAAGTACATTCAAATCTTCTAATTCTATATAAAAATTTTCCCGAACAGGATATTTCTTAAAGAACGTATGTAAATTAGTAGTTAATAGGAGGAGCATATGAAATAAGCTCCTCTTTATTATCTAAGAAAAAAGAAAAAGAAAACTCACTAGTATGACCATAAATATAAAAAGATGACACAAAATACAGTAATGCATTTGTGGAGAAATTCATATACTCTACATAGCACAATGATTTGTATAATACTGCAATCATTTTAGCAAGCAAGTTTTCAAGTCTTAATAAGGTTAAAGAGAATTGTATATTATTCAGACATCACAATTCTATGTATATATTAAAGAGAAGTAAAAAAAAATGTTTGGACAGGGAATGTAGTTCATTGACAGTGCACTTGTATATTGTGTGTGAGACCCTGGAAATAATCCCCCAAATCAAATTTGAAAAGAGACACTATAGAGGATATATGCTGGACAAATTCCTGTAACTGAATTTTATATCTATTTTAATATCTGTTCTAAAATTTACAGCATTTCTATTTGAAGAAATGCAAGTTCGTGAAACTTAGGTTTGGAAAACCTATGAGTGTAAAATTCACTTCCAAAGCACTAAAATGTCTACAATAAAAGGAGGTAGTATATTGCATGTGAATTTCATGTCAGCAAAAAAATTGCTTAAAATACTTCACACAAATTGCAGAATATCTGAAAATATGTTTTCGGTGTTGGCTAAAAATTCTTTGTAAACTACACCTTTTAAAATGAAGATGTGATTTCTGTTTATTTTCAGTTTTTTGATCCGTTTTTTTGAGTTTATGCAGAGATAACCGAATCAAAAAGTGTATGTGATAATTAGAATATCTAGGAATTACGCATCACTTATAAGTAATTGATAACCTTTTCTGGAAGAAACTTTTAGCAAATGACAAAAGACCCAAATCTATGCATCTGCATTTTACGAAACCTATATGGTATTTGCTCAATCCAAATGCTTTTCTCTCCTTTGCTAGGAAAAAGTTTTCTCAAGATGAGAGCCAACAGCAGTGAAAAGAAACAAAATACACATTCATGTTGATTTATTTGTGAAAATAACAAATGAAATAAAATAATTGTACTTAAGAAACTCCAATGTTAGTATCTATGAAGATGTTCCTGAATGCCAACATGCATTGATTTTTTTTTAGTTTTAATTTCTACGAATATATGAAAAGTAGAACACGAAAACAAGTATAATCTTAGAGCAAACCAGCCTTGAAATAATTTTCTTAATTGTTTTGAAATTACAAAAGAATTGATACCATTGAGGAAATGATCCTTTCCTATGGAAATCATTTAAAAATGTTTATCACTTATTATAATTCAAATACAAAACAAGAGTAATTTTATATAATCATTACAAGTATCGTTTTATTACTATCATAAAGTAGAATAAAAGACCAATCCAAATATATTATCATATTCTTAATTTCTAATCATTACCTAGATAACTCAATCAAAATAGTCATGTCTTTAACATAGACGTAATTATTCTATAATTTTTACTTAACATTTTTCAGAGGCATGTATTAATGTTTCTAAGAAATGTTCACAGCAGTTAAAAAATGCTTTTGTGAAATTAATGTGAAATTAATTTGACATATTTTGTTGTGGTTGTTTGCAAGGCATGAGCATTGTCTCTAAACCTTTTTATGCACAAAGCCAGCACTATACAACTTGAGGCACAGAGCTAATTAATGTTTTTAGTGGTTAATTGGAGATAAGAATCTAACAAATACTTTTCTGTCTGGGCTAGTTTCAAACACAATTCTAAGATCTAATTACACAGAATAGCTCGAATTATAGGCTTGAGTCACTGGCACTTGGTTTGATGTATTTATTTAATTTTAATTATGTCTTAAGATTTTTGTTTCACTATAATGAACATCGTTCTACACAAATATTTAGATATATGTATATATTTCTGATGACAATCTCCAAAAATGTATGCCTTTCTACATATAATATATATATATATATATTTATATATATATAAAAGTATATATATATAAATATATATATAAATATATATATAAATATATATATATATTTCTGAAGACAAACTCCCTATAAAACTTTATGCTACTATTTTTGACCTTTTTTAATTTCAAAGATATGCAGTCTATTTTCCCTAATGTTTCCTAGAATAAAATAACTAATATTTAAATAGAATGTAGAGTTTATTATTTTCAAGGGAATTTTCGAAATACTCATGATATTGTAGTAACATTTACAGTATATTACTTGAAATAATTTTGTTCAAACTCTTAAATATTTGTGTGTAGTGGTGGGGAGAGCAGAAGTTAATCCATACTGGTGAGGAATTTGCAATACTTCAAAAATCTATTCTACAATTTGTTATAAGCATATAGTCAAGCTACCTGTTATGGTTAAGTTTTTTTATTTCTTTATTTGTTTTAAATTTTAAATTGGATGCATGCACGATGGTAACATTAAAACTATTAATCGACAGACAAATGATTGCAAAATCATAGATACATATCAGACTTTCAATATTTAGCATTTATGATGTTAGTAATAATTTTGGTGGAAATGATAGTGACCACAGTGTACCCTAATAATTACAATGTTGTGATTGAAAAGGAAAAAAAAACTTTACACATTTTTGAAGCTAGATTTCCCACATTGAATACATGGTAATTAACAGCATTGGATTACGTACAGTAAGAATAACAAGAGGAGAGTTTCAATAGCAAGAAATAGAACCACATTAAACAGGTAGAAACAGTAAAAACCCTAAAGTTATTCCTACAGACTCTCTAATGTATACTCACTTTTCTTGGTGGTTTTTTTTCTTATAATTAAAATCGTTAATTTCCACATTTTGATGGATTAAGATGTAGTTTTCAACTTAGTGTGATTAGTTCAAATAACATTCTCATATAGATACTATTCAATAACTCTGTTTTCCAATGATATATTAAGAGTATGTTCTTCAATACAGCTGTAAACACATGACACAATTTACATAATACCACTTACTTATCTGTAGTTACCTTAAAAAGACATAGACCTTAGAGCCAGGAGGTGAAATTTATTTTTCTCTCTGCAGGAAACAATTAGTGGCTTTATACCATATACTTTATAAGATAAGGTGGAAAATGTAAGGACTCTGGGGTTCAAGCCTAATGACAAAGAAAAGTAAAAAGGGAAAAAAAAGGCAGTAAAGCAATATTTTAAAGCTAATGTGCACAAAAATGGTCTAGAAATAAAATTATAACAGCCCCTGGACTGGCAAAAATAAGATTAAAATGAAATTGCCTTCAATCATTCATTTAGACAATCTATACTGAGGGCAGGCTATTGGAGATCATATCACTAACTAGAATTTGAGAAAATCACAGTTCAGAACCAGTGTGCAAGGAACATAGTAAGATTCTCATATCATCCTAAGCCTGGCATGCTGCAATGCATTTGTGATCGAGTTACTTGGCAGACAGAGGTGAGGAACTTAGCCTCTGTTCAGCCCTCAGCACAATTGATAACCTATGAGCAAATAACTAAATTGAAAAAAGATTGTTCTAATGGTAGAATACTTGTTCAAACAACAAAGTATCTAAATTCATATTCACTTCCTAAAAGAGAAAAAAAGGAAGAAAAAAGAGGAAAGAAAAGAGAGTAGAGAAGGAGGAGGAGAGAAGGGAAGGAAGGAAGCAAGCAAGCAAGGAAGGTAGGAAGGAAAGAAAGAAGGAAAGAAGGAAGGAAGGAAGGAAGGAAGGAAGGAAGGAAGGAAGGAAGGAAGGAAGGAAGGAAGGAAGGAAGGAAGGAAAGAAGGAAGAAAGGAAGGGAGGGAGAGAGGAAGGGAGGGAGGGAGGAAGGAAGAAGGAAAAGAAAAGAAAAGAAAGAAATGGTGGAAGAAAGAATGGGAGGGACAAAGAGAGATATAAATAAAAACATCAGCATGTGTTCGATGTTAATAATGACCCTAAGTCATTTTAGCTATTATTGCCATCATTTAATTCCCTGGGAAGAGACATTTTGAATCAAGCCCTATTGTGTGGACTTGGAATTCCCGAAAGTCCACCAGAGACCATGACCAATGCAAACAGCAAAAGAGTCGTATATTTGCAAGCTCAAGCTTGGTCCTTTGCACATCGGGTAACCGGTGAGGCTATGAGTCCCTAAGCACAAAATCAGCACAGCTTTAATAGTATTGAACAAACAAGTTTAGGGAACTTCCACACAAGCAGTTACATGATTGGTTTGAGTCCACCCTAACCACATTGCCCTTTTTCTGAACTATTGGTATGTTCTGTTCCTGGAACACTTGGGCAACTGTTCTGCTTTCTTAAGGTTGGGCAGGGTTGTTAGCAAACTGCGTTTTTTTTCTCTCTCTTTGAGTTACTCTGAGGGCAGCCTAGCACAAGATGGTGGGGGTAATCTCAAATTGGAGTTACTGTGGCTCTTCATTCTCTCCTCTTCTAGAGCATCAGGGACCAATCATGGTCCCCTAATTGGTACAGTCTTCTATATTTACAGTTTGGTATTGGGATCTCAGAACTAATAGATGGACTGTGCTGATCTACAAGGTCTACAAGGTCCAATTGTGAGTAACAAAAATTAACAGTACCAAAGGTCCTTATATTTTCTTCCAGCAATCCTGACTCCATATACCACAGCTAACTTACCATTATACCAGCTGTACTCGTAAGCTCCAATTTTAAGACATACTAATACCATTTACTGCATACTTAAACTTTCTGAGGTTTTTCTTCTTTACAAACATTTTAAGACAATCCTTACTTTTTAAATCCTTTCTTATCTAGTGGATACCAATTTTCCCCCAATTCCTTCCTAAGGCTTTCTTTACTACATTCCTATTCTTTACAATTTCTTGCGCTCCTTTGTGGCTAGAGTTTAAAACTGCACATTTTTCTTTTGATTTGTGGAACCAAGTTATCTCAGAAAGCCTCAAGGCACCCGTGGGATGAAAAACTTGCAAGATTTTAAGGCTAAGATTAGGGCTGGGTGTCATTCCTCCTCTTACCTCCATTAATTAAAATAATTCTCTCCTTTATCTTTAAAATACACCCAGGAGGAAGCAGATAATTACCATACCAGAGCCAAACTAGGTTGTGACCCTGAAGTGCCTAAGGCAAGGCAGTAATATCCTTGCCCCAAATATCCACTGTGGGAGTAGAGAGGTTACTTGATATCACCAAAAGAATGTCCCACAAGATCTTAGTTTTAGCAGCTTTCAACCAGGAAGCATTCTCAGGTAATGGAATCAGGCAGGAGTTCAGTCTACTTTTACCAGGGTGGAGATGGTCTGTGTGATGATATAGATTTCCTCCAGGTGACTGTCAAGTTGTCGTTGAACTTTACTCATTAGGGTGTGCAGCAGCAGCAGCAGCAGGGACTCTCTGTGGATTCAAGGGACTGTCACACCTCGTTCTGGGCTGCAAATTCCTACAAAGACTGGTTAGGGATTCATTGCATAGGCTTGGCAGGCTATGACTCACCTAGTTTTTTAGACTATTTAAATAGTAGCCCAGGACAATTAACCAAAATGACAATTTTTTAAACTAGATTGTACTTTTAATAAGATTAGGATTTTCTAAGCAGATATAGAGGGCTCAGGCCTGTACTATTATTTCCCATGCCTTTTCCTTCTATCTATTCTATTTTGTCACATTTTTAAAAAAGATACTCTGGTCCCTTGTTCTTAAATGGAGATAATGGGCGAAGATTCATCTTCTGTCACTTCTTCAAACTGACTCAGGGGTGTTGATCCTACCTAACCAGGAACATATAATCTTAGCCTATTTTACAGAGAGGTTACCAAGGTTAGATGTCATTAAGAACAACATTTTAACTTTTGAAAAATGCACAGACATTTTTTCTGGCTACAGCAGTGGTGCTTATTTAGCCATCTGCTTTGAAAAAAGATCTTCCAGGATGGCTTACGAATGTGATCTCTTGTAATCCTAACAATGTCTGAGTTTTCTCTGCAGGCCTTCAGACAGATATTAATAGAAAAAAAAAACTCAAGTTATAAAACTTTCCTGAGCAGATGAATTTCTTGTAGCTGGTGTCAGCTCAAAAGTTAATGCCAATAAGAGCTTTTGGCACATACAGGCGTTGGGATCTAAGCTATCCTCCACATTTTACAACCTTAGACTTTTAGTACTATCACAGATGACTGACAAGTTCCTGTCCCTTACAAGGTAGATAGTCATAGACATTAGACATGCTTACAAACTATCTTGCCATGACCTCCTGGCTCTGACCAATATTTGAAGGGCCACACACAAATGACTCTAGGATCTTACATTATTTCTGCCATCCAAGCATTGGCTTACGGTATCTGGATGCTCCTACATTGCTTTCCTACAAGGAATGTTCTCTCCACATGGGGAAAAATGCCTTATTGACATTTCCCTTAGTTGGTTGTTGGACTTGAACTCAGGGCCTGACTGCTGTCCCTTAACTCTACAGGTCAAGGCTAGCACTCTGTCACATTGAATCCTAAAGCAGGTCTGCTTGCTTTTTCAGCCTTCTGGTGACTGAGTAGAGGTGACAGTCTCACACGGACTTTTTCTGCCCGGGCTGGATTCAAACCAGTTACAGATCAATGAATCTCATAAAAGGCCACTTTACTCCAATTAAAAGCAACAAGGTGGTCAACATAGAAGTAGTTTTAAGCATATTCTTACATGAAACATATTAAGAGCAAAAGTTACATCTGACAAGAATCCTCACTCCTTTTTGTGGGCCTGATGAGAACTGTTACAAAAAAAACATGACAACAAACTGAAATAGGAATTAATCAATTATTTTGGTAATCCTAATTTTTCCTTTTTGTATTTTGAGGCAAATGTTTAGAACAATTATACTTTTAAACTTTATATACAGAAACCCATTCTAATTTTAAGCCTCCTATTAATCTCTGTTTTAATATTCTATACTTTAGTTTTTAGTTGCATTTTGAAAAATCCCTTGAACTTTCAAGGCTAAGTGTGTCACCAATTTCCTCTTGGTTGCTTGTTTTAAAACAGATACACATGAAAACTTTTAAACTCAAATAACATTTTTTCTTAATGCAAAAATTACAATTACCATCACTGTACCAAGAAACTAGACTTAACACCTTTATGCCTTAAAAAAAAACATACACAATGGCAGAATATCTTTGAGAGCAAATAACATTATACAAATAAAATTTTAACCCTCTTTTTAAGGCCTTCTTAATTTTAATTTTAACACATCCAAGGGGCAGTTTTAGCAATGCTAATCAGATCTTTATATCACTCATTTTTACCATCATGTTTCCAGTGTCTATGTGAAGGGAAAAGTGACAGAATAAAGATGGGCCACTTGGCCCTTCCTGTGGAATAGGTACGCACACATTCCGACACTTTAGGGTTAGATGAACTGCTATTGAGCCAGTTTGCCCACTTTCACCATGGGAGGACTCCTCCCATGGCCTGTTCCACCATGCATGACGAGCTGAACTGCACTTCTGCCTGTTCACTGTTCACTCCTAAAATAGGTTTTTTGTTAGCTTCTAAGTTTCTCCTTTTTGTTAAGCCCGATATCTTGATTACAGTATAAACAGCCTTATGCATTCTAAAATACCAGGTTTTCTAATCTTCAAGTTAAAGTATCCTTAAAAAGCTATTTAAAACCATTTGAAAATGCCTTAAAATGTTTTGGTAATGTCCAAACCTCATAACCTTTTGAATTTTAAACTCAATTTCACCCAATTGTTACATCACCCTGGAAATTTCTATCATGAATATGATCACAAACACATACAAAACACACTCACATCTTTAAGCACCCAAAAATCAAATCAGTTGTACATACATTTTCTAAAGTCTTCAAACAAAACGTTAAGACAATATTTCTTTTAAACTAGGTAATTTTCTACAGCTTCATTTTCTCAGGGATTGATTTTTTAGCAAGTCATTTCACCAATTGATCTTTTCACTCACTTCTGTTGGAGTAAGGCTCAGGGGGGGAGGTGGTCACCTGAAAATAAACTGTCATGAATTTTATCCAATTTTTATTTTTATTTTTTTCTTCTTAATGTTTTTTTAAATTGTGAAAGTACTCTACAGAGGGGTTAAAATTACATGGGCAAGATAATGAGTACATTACTTATGAAGAATTGTAACCTCCTCCTTTGATTCCAGTTCCCATCCCTTCCCATCCTCTCCCCGCCCCCCACCTAATCCTCCTCCCCTTCTAACCCTCACCACCCAAGGTGTAAAGGTCGTTTTTGACATAACCAATTGTATATCTCATTGTTGAAATAGGTCCGCCTGTATCCTTATTTAAACGATTTGTTTTTTCCCTTCCTCTCCACAAATTATACCGACATCGAATACAGTGAAAGCAGGGGTTATACTATGGGGGAGGGACATACAAAGCACCAAAGAAATAATCTTATATGTGTTAGAAACAATCACATGAAAGAAAAATACATTTGAATATGTATTCAAATTATCTGACGTTTCTGCTTGACACAGACAAATATTAGTTAGTGCAAATAAGGGAAACCATGGGACCTATGTTCCTTTGGGCCTGGCTTACTTCACTTAACAAAATTTTTTCCAAGTCTCTCCTTTTCCTAACAAATGGGGCAATGTCATTCTTTCTGATGGAGGCTTAGAAATCCATTGTGTGTATATACCACATTTTCTTGATCCATTCATCTACTGAGGGGCATCTAGGTTGGTTCCATATCTTAGCTGTGGTAAATAAACCTGTAGTAAACATAGTTATGTTGGTAGCTTTAGTGTGATCTTGTTTTTGAACATTTGAGTAAATGCCCAAAAGTGGGATTGCTGGGTCATAGGGGAACTCAAGTTGATTCAAAACTTTGGCAAGTAGCAAGGTATAAAATTAATCCCGAAAAATCAATGGCTTTTCTGTATTCCAACAATGAGAAAAATGTGGCTGAAATTAGGAAACCAACTCCGTTTGGAATACCTTCACAAAAAAATAAAATACCTCGGAATTAACTAAACCAAAGAAGTGAATGATCTCTATGATGAAAACTTTAAAAACCTGAAAAAGGAATTCAAAACAGAACTAAGAATGTGGTAAAAAAAAAAAAAAAAACAAAAACAAAAAAAACTCCCACGTTCCTGGATTGGACAGATCAACATAGTGAAAATGGCAATACTTCCCAAGGATATCTACAAATTCAATGCGATACCTATCAAAATTCCAACTTCAGTCTTCAAGGAAATAGAAGAGGCAATCAAAAAATTCATAGGGAACAATAAAGGACCCCGAATATCTAAAATAATTCTCAACAGAAAGAACAGTGCTGGAGGAATATCAATACCAAGTTCCTAACTCTACTACAAAGCCATAGTAATCAAAACAGATTGGTACTGACACAAGAATAGACCTCAGGATCAATGGAATTGAACCAAAAACCCAGAAATGAACCCACAGACCTATAGCCATCTAATTTACTATAAGGAAGCTAAAAAAATAAAATGGAAAAAAGACACCCTCTTCAGTAAATGGTGATGCCAAAATTGGTTAACTACTTGTAGAAAACTAAAGCTAGATCCTTATATATCACTCTGCACCAGAATCAACTCCAAATGGATCAAAGACCTCGGAGTCAAAGCAGACACTCTTAAAACATTACAGAATGGAATAGGATAAACCCTAGGTCTCTTTAGCACAGGTCGAAATTTTCTTAATAGAGACCCAGAAACACAACAAGTCAAAGAAAGGTTGGACAAATAGGATTGCATGAAATTGCAGAGCTTCTGTATGGCAAAGGACATAGCTAGCAAGATCAATAGAAAGCCCACGGATTGGGAGAAGATCTTCACTAGCCTTACAACAGACAAGGGTCTCATACCTAAAATATACCTCAAACTCAAAAAATTAAATTCCTCAACAACAAATCTTCAAAGAAACAACTGCCCAATAAACAATTGTGCTAAAGACTTAAAAAGAACTTCTCTGAAGAGGAAAGAAGGATTGCCAAAAGACACATGAAGAAATGCTCAACCTCCCTAGCCATAAAAGAAATGCAAATCAAAACAACATTGAGATACCGCCTCACCCCAGTAAGAATTGGTATAATCAAGAACTCTAATAACAACAGATGCTGGAGGGGATAAGGACAGAAGGGAACCTTACTGCATTGTTGGTTGGTGTGTAAACTTATTCATCCACTTTTATCCAATTTTAGACAAGAGCAATTTCCATTGTTTGGACTAGCTGAAAAGTCAAAACTGGTACATATCCTTCTATATGACTGAACTCAGCTGGAGCCTGGAACTTTTATTTCACCAGAGATTTTCAAATAAATAACAAAAACACTAAAACCAAAAACCCACATTTAAAACTAGTACAAATTCTAAAACAGAACTAGAGAAGACAATAACCAAAGGCTGAGTTTATCCCTACCAGAACTCTGTGCCGTTCTCACTCAGCAAGCTGAATCCAGAGTCTGCTGAGTGAGCCTACCACACTCAACCAGAACTTCCCTATCTCTGGAAACATACAACATAGGACAATCAGGTCTCAGTGAATGGGCTGACATCTCATCAATATTTGTAGACCCAAGGGCCTTCCAAGGGGGAAGAGAAGTCCAAGTCATTTTGGGGCTAGGGAAATCAGTCCGTAGAGGCTATCCCCTCAGACTGGCAGAATCTCCCCCATACTCCGACCTCCCTGGGCCATGGCCTAAGGCTAAAATAAACCCCAAATGACAAACAGAACAGTCAACACAAAGACACAACTTACAAAGGCACACTGCAGCTTTGTAAATTGCCAACCAAAAAGTGCCAGTCTACAGACTTAGAGTTTCCAAAAATGTCCGTCCTAAACAGCAATCTACCCAGAGGAGTCTGAGGACGTCTTACTCACAGACCCCATTGGCAGTCTTATAGCATGTCTACCAAGACACCTTGCCAACCAGAGAATAGACCCCTTGGGAATCCAGAATTACAGGTACAGAACCTGCTGGCAACCAAATATACAGAAAGGCAATGACTTGACTCAAGAGCTGGGTTTTTTGGGATTCTGTGTAGGAGCGTCTAGAGGGTCCTATGAGGCAGGTACCAGATGAGCCCCCAGAAATGTTGTTTGAACTTGGGACCCCCAAAGATCACCGGAGACCATGACCAATGCGAATAGCCAAAGAGTCGTATATTTGCAAGCTTAAGCTTGGTCCCCTACACACCGGGCAACCAGTGATTCTAAGAGTCCCCGAGCACAAAATCTGCACAGCTTTAAACAAACAAGTTTAGGGAATTTTCGCACAAATAGTTACATGATTATTTTGAGTCCACAATAACCGCTCTGCCCTTTTTCTGAACTACTACTATGTTCTGTTCCTGGAACACTTGGGCAACTGCTCTGCTTTCTTAAGGGTGGGCAGGGCTGGTGGCAGCCTGTGTTTTTTTATTGTCTATTGGCGTTATTCTGAGGGCAGTCTAGCAAAAGATAGTGGGGTTAATCTCAAATTGGAGTTATTTTAGCTCTTCAGCCTGAATAAACAATACTATACCACATACAAAGCTCTGTAAAACACAGGTCTAGTTTACACTTTTGGACCAATAGGAGGGTATGTCTAGTACTGTTGCAGGTGTGTCTTAAGGTGTGTGGAGTTTTTCATCTTGATAATCTTGAAATGATGAAATAGACTAACTACAGAATTAACTGGGCCAATACCTGCTGAGACCTATTTTAAGTCACAGCTTAACAAAGAGCAATATTTACAATTAATATATAGAAGAACAAGACACCGCAACCGAAATTATTCACATATTTTCACACAATATGTATATGCCGGGCAACAGAACCCCAATCTAGACTAAGGCATCTAAGAGCTATCTAATTATTGTTGCCTTTTTGCAATACTGCTTTCCTATCATATTGATTAGTATGAATTCTATGGCCAGTATAAAATCACATTTGTAATAAAAGTTACTAGATGGGACCTTCATGAATGAAGGTGGTGTGGGGTTTCTGGTGGAGGCCTGGCAGGTGAACTGGTTTTCAGTGAAGGAAGGACTGGTCACTGTGGAGGAGGCTGTTTGCGGCAGAGCTTTGAGAAGAAAGAACAAGGCTACAATGGAGGAGGTTAGCTAGAGAAGGGGTAGAGCACTGTGAGCCCTTGTGGGATATGTAGGGTGAGGTTTCCCATAAGGCAGGGCAGGAAATGGAGGCAAGAGGCTGACAGAAGGTGGGGATTCTGGTGCAGGAATGCGGAGATATGAGGTTGAGGCTTTTCAGGGTCTGGCTTTGAGAGGGCAGGGTAACACTAGGAAGACTTGGGCTAGTAAGGGGTGGGGTTTCTGGTGGAGAATGGCAGGCCTCCCACCCCTTGGTTTTTTCCATGATGATGTTTCCATTCTCATCTCTGAGTGTATTTATTTGGATGTCTTCTCTTCTTTCTCTGATAAGATTTGCTAAGGGTCTGTCAATTTTGTTAATTTTATCAAAGAACCAACTCTTTGATTTGTTGATTCTTTCTATAGTTTTTTTGGATTCTAATTCATTTATTTCTGATTTAATTTTAATTATTTCTTTCCGTCTACTGGATTATGGTTTATCTTGTTGCTCTTTTTCAAGGAGGTTCAGATGTGTCATTAAATTGTTGGTTTCAGATCTCTCCAATTTGTTGATGTAGGAGCTCAGAGCTATAAACTTGCCTCTGAATACTGCCTTTGCTGTCTCCCAGAAGAGCTGGTAATTTGTGTGCTCATTTTTGTTGAATAGTATGAACATTTGAATTTCCTTTCTAATCTCTTCCATGACCCACTCGAGATTCAGCAGTGTGTTGTTCAGCCTCCATGTGTTGCTGGACTTTCTTTGGTGGCTTTTGGTTTTGAATTCTAATTTTATTCCCTTGTGGTCAGAGAGAATGCAAGGTATAAATTCAATGTTTCTGAATTTGGAAAAGTTTGCTTTGTGGCCTAAAATGTGGTCTATTTTAGAAAATGTTCCATGTTCTGCTGAGAAAAACATGTATTCTGATGCTGTTGGGTGAAATATTCGGTAGATGTCTGTTAAATCTAGTTGATCTATGCAGCTGTTTAGATCTGCAGTTTCTCTGTTGAGTTTTTGCCGAGTTGATCTATCTAGTGGGGAGAGTGGTGTGTTAAAATACCCAACAATTAATGTGTTTGGATCTATGTGGGATTTGAGGGAAAGTAGTGTTTCTTGGATAAATTTGGGTGCTCCGGTGTTTTGCGGATAGATATTTAGAATTGTAATATCCTCCTGAAGGAGAGATCCCTTAATTAGTATGTTGCAATCTTCTTTAATCTCTTCTCATGAATTTTAATTTGAAGTCTATTTTATCTGATATTAGGATTGCAACTCCCGCCTGTTTATGGGGGCCGTTTGCTTGGTAGATTTTGCTCCAGCCTTTAACATTGAAAATGTGTTTGTTTTTACGGGCAAGATGTGACTCCTGAAGGTAGCAGATAGAAGGATCTTGTTTTTAATCCAACTAGACAGTCTATGTCGCTTAATTGGAGAGTGAAGTCTGTTAATGTTAAGAGATAGGACTGAGAGGTATTTGGGAGTTCCTTCCATGTTATCCACCTTCTTTGAGGTTGCAAAAATTGGGTTCTTCCTATAGTTCTTGGATTGTCCGTTTGGGTGCAGTTTCTTGCCTTTATTCTGGTCTTGTTGGTTTTCTATGTGTAGGACATCTTTAAGAATCATTTGTAGGGCTGGTTTGGTGGAGATGTATTGTTTCAATTTTTCTTTGTTATGGAAGGTTTTTATTTGGCCTTCAGTTATGAAGCAGAGTTTAGCTGGGTACAGTTTTCTTGGTTGATAGTTGTTTCTTTTTAGGGCTTTGCATACATCATTCCAGGCTCTTCTTGCTTTGATTGTCTCTGCTGAGAAATCTGAGGTGATTCTAATTGGTTTCCCTTTATAGGTGATTAATCTTTCTTCTTCACAGCTTTAAGGATCTTTTCCTTGTTCTGAGTTGACCCTGTGTGGATTATAATGTGATGGTGGGATGTCCTATTCTGATCTGTTCTATTTGGAGTTCTAAAAGCTTCTTGTATCCGAATAGGCCTATCTTTTTGCATGTTTGGAAAGTTCTCTGCAAGGATCCTGTTAAACAAATTTCCTGGACCATTAACTTCGGTTTCTAGGTGCTCCTCTACTTCCATTATCCTTAGATTAGGTCTTCTGGTGGTGTCTTCCAAGTGTTGGATAGATCTATCATATTTCTTGGACTTGTCTTGGATGGTTGTGTGTTCTTTCTCTATAATATCTAGGCTGACTTCAATCCCTTACAGTTCTCCTGTCCTGAAAAACTATTTACTGAACAAAATGGAATAATGATTGTACAGTCATATAAACCAGAGTGAGCAGTATCACACTAGTCAAAACACCAGAGAAAAATAAGTAGAGGAATCATTATCTGCATTTCACCAGTGTCAAACGACCTACTACTGCTCCATATGTTTAAGTGGGACAACTAATAGATATTTTGCTAGCTGCAAGTGGCTCACACCAGCAATCCTAGCTACTCAGGAGACTGAGATCTGAAGTTTGTGTTTCAAAGCGAGCCCAGGATAGAAAGTCCATGAGATTCTTACCTCCAATTACCTACCAAAAAGCTGGAAGTGTTACTGTGGCTCAAGTGGTAGCGAAGCAGCTCAGGGACAGCACACAGGCCCCAGAACTAGCACACACACAAATACAGATGCTTTTAGTTTTCCTGGCCATGTTCATTTTTATAATGCTTCTTTTGGTGAAGATTTTGTAAGTCAAATAATCTTGATGCCAATTAATAGCTATGCTGTCTTGGGCTTGTAGTCCTCATCTTCATCTTCCTTGCCTGTACAATGAAGAAAATTCTTTACAAAACTGGTGCAGTAGGCTAATACAGTCATAATGTAAATGTGTGAAAGTGTAATCAGGTAAATTGAGGGGTGGGTTGGGAGAGACAGAGAAGAATGATAAAATTGGTGACATCAATCAAGATGTACTCACAAAATGACATTAAATTAAAACTCCTCAAAATTAAAAATTAAAACACCTTTTTACACTACTTATGTATAATTTCTTAATTAGAAAAAAGTGTAACCAATACATCAGTGCAATCCACACCTCTTAGGTACATATTGCACATAGCTGTTTTTTTTAAAGCATACAGAACAGAGAAGAGTGGAACAAATCATTTCCTGAATAAAACTGATCAACTCTACCCCAAAGTTATCATCAATATTTATGTTGACATACACCCTTGATTTCATGCACTGAGAGCATATTTCCCCTCCATCCCTCAATCCTAGGTTTGTACTGAGGGCCAAGATTCTGTCCCAGAGCTTCCCCTCACCCACATTCTTTCAAAGCTAGTGCTCTAACATTTGAGCCACAGCTCCAATTCTGGCTCTATTTAGTTAATTGGAGATGAGTCTCATTGATTTTCCTGCCCAGGCTGACTTCGAATCATAATCCTCAGATCTCAGGCTCAGAATATAGGTATGAGCCACCAGTTCCCAGTTTGACAACATACTTTTGCACTGTAATACTCCTCCCTGAAACATCATAGCCACAATCTTAGGAGAAAAGATTCAGAGAGCCCCCAATTGAAGAACATTCTACAGAATGTCCTGTCCCATACTCCTGAAAAAGGAGAAATGCCATCCCTTTCCCTTTGGTGAAAACAAGAGATGTTAGATTATTATGACAATAATAATAGATATTACTATAATGCTGACAATATGTATTCCCATCCCGATTGATACCAGGCTTTGGTTGCATAGCTTACTTTGACAAATGACATGTGAGAAATGATGACATTTGTCTTTTCTGAGCTTTAGTCCTGTGGTTTCCACTCTTTTCTTTCCCCGGGAACCTCCAGCAGTCAATGAATCCCAGAATGGACACCATGCTGAGTGGAAGTGGACCTGGGAAAGGCTTGGTAGCATGAGAGAGGGTAATCAAAGTTGTAAACTCTTGTGTCATTGTGTTTGGTTTCCCACAGTAAAATTAAGCTCACACTCAGGTCCCAGTTCTAGGTAATTTAGGCCTCTTTTTCTCCACTTCCTCACACCCCTTCTCATTCTTCTGACTATTTTCTCTTCTACCAGCTTCTCCTCAGGTGACACCAGTTCCTGAGTCTCCTTATCCAAGAAACTGTTTTTAGGGTTAAACATTGCAGCTTCCTATATTACATTATCTCTTAGGTGTTACCTCACTTTTGTCTTTCTGGGGTTTTCAACCAGAAGCTCCCAAATGTGATGGATCCTGAGATAAAATCATTCTGCTGGGGTTGAGAAGGTGGCTCAGTGGTGAAGTGATTTTTTTGCACGCATGAGGCCCTAGATTCAATTCCTCAGCACCATATAAGCAGAAAAAGACAGAAGTGGCGCTGCAGCTCAAGTGGTAACGTGTTAGCCTTGAGTTGAAGAGCTGAGGGACAGTGGACAGGCCCAGAGTGCAGGCCCCACAACCGAACCCGAAAAAAATCCCTTTGACACATCTCCCTTGCTTGATTTCACTCCCCTCATGTTGGAATACTAAGAGGCCAGAATAAGATGAAGCTCCAGAAACTTTTTGGACAGAAAAAGATAGCAACGCATGGGAAGCGAAGGGCGTTTTAGAAGAGATTGGGAGCTGAACACAGGCAGGAGCGCTCATGGCTTCAGCCTCAGCTGTCTTCTGAATCATTGCCCAGTTACCAGCTGTGAGTATTTGCTCCAAAATCAATGTGGCGAATTCTGCGTTTCTTATGGACCCATCCACATACACAGACCTAATTAGGCATCCAGAATGACTTAAAATATAGATTTCCTAAATCAGAAAAATCTGTACCAGAGAAAATGCGCAGAAAGGACTTCATTTAATCAGGTTCAATTCATTTTTACATGCTTACAATTTAACTGAAAGAACATCAAATTCACCCAGCCTTCACAAAATCAAAATATCCAAGCAACTACATTTAACAGGAAGTAAATATTCAGAGCACAAATCAGAGTTTCTGAAGGAGTGGTACTGTCAGAAAATAAGGAATTTGGGTTCAGGACACATGGCAGACATTTCACTTCAGCATCAAGATTAAATTCATTAGCACAGGCGGCAAAAGTTGCTTACTTGGGCTGGGAAGGTGGCTCAGTGGTAGAGCGCTTGCCTTGCATGCCTGAGGCCCTGGGTTCGATTCCTCAGCACCACATAAGTAAAAAAGAAAAAAAGCCGGAAGTGGCACTGTGGCTCAAGTGGTAGAGCGCTAGCCTTGAGGTGAAGACCTAAGAGACAGCGCCCAGGCCCAGTGTTCAGGCCCCACGACCGTACCCCCCCCAAAAAAATGTTGCTTACTCTCAGCATGTAAGCACATATCATTTTTTTCTGATCCTTAATAAACAAAAGATGGAAGAGTTTGATTTCCCTTCTCAATTTCAATCTTCAAATTCACATTTTCTTCTTCGGAAGTGATTTATCTTACTCACCTGAAAATAACGAATATGTGTTCAAAGGAGTGTCTTCTGGGCATCAGGAAGCAAAATAGGTGTGAAACAGTCTACAGGAAGATTGATTGTTCAAGAATAAAAGATGTTTGTAATTCCATGGAAAGCCTTGATGGCACAGCTAAGCTAGTTTGAAAGGGCTTGTCCTTTCCACAACCTAGGTGGGAATGTGGTTAGGTGGGAGGGGAGCAATGTCTTAGTTTCAGAAAAAGGCAAAAGAATGGTGCATGGGTTTTCTTCTCAGAAGAGAACTTTTAAATAGGATACATTTTTCTCTTCACAAAACACTTAATTATACAGTAGTCCCCTTCACGGTAATTTCCCCATCTGTAGTTAGTTAACTGTGCTCAACTGTGCTCTGAAAAGATTAAAAGGAAAAAAAATGTCATTTTGAAAGAGTTCACATTCGCATAATACCTTTTTTGCTTTTTGTGGATGTAAGGTCTCACTGTAAATCTCTCACATTATTTTCCTGCCTCGACTTTGTATTCTGGGATTACAGGTGTGCACTTCCATACCTATTTCACATTACTTTTTTACAGTATATTGTTACAATTCTTCTATTTTATTAGTTACTGTTATTATTGTTTTACTGTACCTAATTTATAACTTAAGCTTTATTGTAGCTACATTTGTCTGGGTAAAAGCACAAAATGGTCACCTTGGTATTTATAGGGTGGCTTCCAGAACTGATTGAGTGTACTAAAATCAGCATAGGCTCCAGGCCCATATAGAAAATAGCATAATATGTTATACAAAGTAAGTTACACTTTACATCACGTCAAGGTTAAATCTATTACCAACATATATGTAACAGTATATAAATAGTTGTTATATTGAATGTGAGGGGAAGAATTTTTTTCCTTGAATATTTTAAGTCTCTGGTTGGGTGAACACCTAATGTGGAAATTCTGAATACAGAGGGTACTTCATTGATTTCAGGTATCCACTTGGAATGTATATACGGGAGGCTAAGCAGGAACTACTATAAAGATCAAAAAGAAACTTGAACCTCTTATTTTACATAATTATTCACTAAATAAAATGTCGATAAATGTTATTCTGTACCTCTTCCTCCTCTTCCCCCTCCTCCTCCTCCTCCTCTTTGCTCTTTTTCTTCCTCCTCCTCCTCTGCCTCCTCCTCTTTGATCTTTTTCTTCCTCCTCCTC
Source organism: Dipodomys spectabilis (assembly GCF_019054845.1). Lineage (NCBI taxonomy): Eukaryota > Metazoa > Chordata > Mammalia > Rodentia > Heteromyidae > Dipodomys > Dipodomys spectabilis. The sequence continues at coordinate 8,564,355 of NW_024870798.1, read as the reverse complement.
CTCCTCCTCGGCCTCCTCCTCTTTGCTTTTTTTCTTCCTCCTCCTCCTCCTCCTCCTCCTCCTCCTCCTCCTCCTTCTTCCTCTTCTTCTTCTTCTTTTCTTCTTCTTCTTCTTCTTCTTCTTCTTCTTCTTCTTCTTCTTCTTCTTCTTCTTCTTCTTCTTCTTCTTCTTCTTCTTCTTCTTCTTCTTCTTCTTCTTCTTCTTCTTCTTCTTCCTCTTCTTCCTCTTCTTCCTCTTCTTCTTCTTATTCCTCTTCTTCCTCTTCTTCTTCTTCGTCATCATCGTCATCCTCGTCTTCTTCTTTTCTCAGTGCTGAAGATCCAATGCAGGGCCTTGCACACGCTAGGCTTGGTCTCTACCACAGTTCTACATCCAAGCCTGTAGAGCTTCTGAAAAACTAGTTTGAGAATTTTACAATGTTTAATAATCAACACCAATTTTCCTTTTCCTTTCTAGGCTCTAAAACAGGAAAAAGAGTGTGTGGGGGGGAATAAATGGGACAGTCATCTAGGGATAACTTTGCTGATTATAATATTTTAATTTTTTGTTTAGTTGGCATTTAAAATATATTTCTATATAATTGAAAGCCTATTTTTAAAATTTCTTCATAGAAACAAAGACCAACTAAATTTTTTTGTCATTTTTATGTATAAAGTTCAAAATGCTGTCTCTATAAGAATCTTTTCAAACATTCTTTTTTTTGTCAGTCATGGGGCTTGATCTCTGTGCTCGAGCGTTGTCCCTCAGGTCTTCAGCTATAGGTAAGCGCTCTACGACTTGAGCTACAGCGCCACTTCTTTCAACCATTCTTTTGACATGACGTTTACCATCTCCTTACAGGTAAAGCTGAAATCTACATATTAAATATTCTAATCATCATATGCAATAATTAGGAAGGATAAAACAATAGAAATCATGAAAAATATGTCAAACATAATAAAAAGGATAATTACCCATCAAACAGATGCTTACCATCTTGACAGTTGAGAACAACAGTCTGAGAATTTGCAGAATTCCTGAAAGGAAAATATTTGAATTCAAAAGAAGAAGGAAAATACTTAAAATATTGAAAGACAAACATGCACCAGTTGGTAATCCTTGATGCTCAGGAGGCTCATTAGTGGCTAAAGACAAGCAAGAATAAACTAGATAACATCAACTGGTAACCTTTCATATTTCAAAAAAGGAAAGTATAACAGAAGTGAAAATATATGCAACAGATAGAGGGCATATATTTGTTAGTGCTACAATATTAATGCTACAATGATCCTGAGTCTTAAGTATTTTTATATCTTCTAATTCTATATAATTATTTCTGAATAGGATATTTCTTTAAAGAACATATGTAAGTTAATAGTCAATAGGAGAAACATAAGAAATAAGATCCTCTTTAGCATCTAAGAAAAAAGAAAAAGAAAAGTGACTAGCGTGACCATTATATAAGAAGATGACACAAAATATATTAATGCATTTGTGGAGAAATTGCTCTACTCCACATAGCAGTTCGATTTGTATAATAGTGCAATCATTTTAGCAAGAAAGTTTTCAAGTCTTCAAAAGGTCAAAGAGAATTGTATAGGATCCATGCATTACACTTCTATGAATGTATAGAGAAGTAAAAAACTTGTTTGCACATGTAATGTGTTTCATTGACAGTACACTGGAACGGTCTATGTTAGACCCTAGAAATAATCTACAAAAACAAATTTTGAAAAGACACACTATAGAGGATTTATGCTGGACAAATACCTGTAACTGAATTTTATATCTATTTTAATGTCTGTTCTAAAGTTTACAGATTTTCTATTTGAAGAAATGCAAGTTTGTGAAAATTTGGCTTGAAAAACCCATGATTGTACAATTCGCTTCTGAACCACTTAAATGTATACAATAAAAAGAGATAATATATTGCACGTGATTTACATGACATCAAAAAAAACTATTGTTAAAAATACTTCACACAAAATGCAGAATACCTAGAAATATTTTCGGTGTTGGCTAAAGACTGCAAACTACAGTTTTTAAAACGAAGATGTGATTTCTGTTTATTTTGAGTTTATACAGAGATAACTTAATCAAAATGTGTATGTAATAACTGGAATACCTTGAAATTAGGTATCTCTTATGAGTAACTAATAACTTTTTCTGGTAGAAATTTTAGAAATGACAGAAGACACAAATATATGCATCTGCATTTTATGAAAGCCATATGTTATTTGCTCAATCAAATTGCTTTTCTCTACTTTGCTAGGAAAAAAAAGTATTCTCAAAATAAGAGCCAGTAACAGTGAAAAGAAACAAAATACACAATCATGGTGATTTATTTGGGAAAATAATAAATGAAATAAAACAATTCCACTTAAGGGCCTCCAATATTAGTGTCTATGAAGATGTTTCTGAATGTCAACATCCATTGGATTTTTGGAATTTTAATTTCGACAAACATATGAAAACTAGAACAAGAAAAGAAATATAGTCTTAGAGCAAACCAGCCTTGGAATATTTTTTTGAGGGGGTCTGGTGGTGGGCCTGAACTCTGGGCCTGGGCGCTGTCCTTCAGCTCTTCAGCTCAAGGATAGCGCACTACAACTTCAGCCACAGTGCCACTTCCGGCTTTTTTCTTTTTGCTTATGTGGTGCTGAGGAATTGAACCCAGGGCCTCATGAATGCAACGCAAGCACTCTACCACTGAGCCACCTTCCAGCCCTGGAATAATTTTCTTAATTCTTTTCTTTTTCTTTTTTTAAAATAAATTTTTATTAATAAATTTTTTTATTGTGAAAATACCTGCAGAGGAGTTACAATTTTTTTAAGGTCTTCAAGCATTCATTTATTATATTTTATTTTTGATTTTTTTTCTTACTGTGAAAATACCATACAGAGGAGTTACAATTACATGGGCAAGATAACGAATACATTTCTTATCAAGCATTTTAGCCTCTTCTTTGTTTCCCCTTTCCATCCCTTCCCATCCTCCCCCTACCCCATCTCAATCCTCCTTCCCCCCCCCACCAAAGACGTGAAATTCGTTTTGCACATAACATCTTGTACATCTCATTGTTGCAATGGTTCCACCTGTATCCCTATTTAAACTATTTGTTTTTTCGCTTCTCCTCCACAAATTATACCAACCTAAAATACAGAGAAAGCAGGAGTTATATCATGGGGGAGGGACATACAAAGCAACAAAAAATAATCTTATAAATGTGTTAGAAACAATCACTTGAAAGAAAAAAAGCATTTGAATACATAACTTAGGGTTCATTTCTCTAACATCAACTTATCTGACATTTTCTGCTTGACTCAGACATATACTACTTATTGCAAATAAAGGAAACCATGGGACCTATGTTTCTTTGGCCCTGGCTTACTTTACTTAATATAATTTTCTCAATCCTTTTCATTTCCTAACAAATAGGGCAATGTCATTCTTTCTGATGGAGGCATAGAATTCCATTGTGTATATTTACCACATTTTCTTAATCAATTCATCTACTGAGAGGCATCTGGTTTGGTTCCATATCTTAGCTATGGTAAATGCTGCTGCAATAAACATAGTCGTGCTGGGAGCTTTAGTGTGGCTTTGTTTGTTATCATTTGGGTAAATGCCCAAAAGTGGGATTGCTGGGTCATATGGAAGATCTACGTGGAGTCTTTTGAGGAACCTCCATACTGCTCTTCAAAGTGGTTGAACAAATTTACACTCCCACCAACAATGCAGTAAGGTTCCCTTCTGTCCACATCCCCTCCAGCATCTGTTGTTGTTAGAGTTCTTGATTTTTGCGATTCTTACGGGGGTGAGGTGGTATCTTAATGTTGTTTTGATTTACATTACTTTTATGGAGAGGGAGTTTGAGCATTTCTTCATGTGTCTATTGGCCATCCTTCTTTCTTCTTCGGAGAAGATTCTCTCTAAGTCTTTAGCCCTCTTATTTATTGGACAGTTGTTTCTTTGAAGACTGGTTGTTGGGGGATTTAATTTTTTGAATTGCAGGTATAATTTAGATATGAGACCCTTGTCTGTTCTAAGGCTAGTGAAGATGTTCTCCCAATCCGTGGGCTTTCAATTGATCTTGCTAGCTATGTCCTTTGCCATGCAGAAGCTCTGCAATTTCATGCAATCCCATTTGTACAACAAGTCTTTGATTTGTTGTGTTTCTGGGTCTATATTTAGAAAATTTTGGCCTATTCCAGAGTCCAATGGTTTCTCTTATTCCATCCTGTAATGTTTTCAGGGTGTCTGTTTGACTCCGATGTCTTTGATCAATTTGGAGTTGATTCTGGTGCAGGGTGATACATAAGGATCTAGCTGAATTTTCTGCAATTAGTTAACCAATTTTTCCAGCACCATTTACTGAAGAGACTGTCTTTCTTCCATTCTATTTTTTTAGCTCCCTTATCTTAAATTACATAGCTATAGGTCTGTAGGTTTATTTCTGGGTTTTCAATTGCATTCCGTTGGTCCTGAGGTCTGTTCTTGTGTCAGTACCAATCTGTTTTGATTACTATGGCTTTGTAGTAGAGTTTGAAATTTGGTATTGATATTCCTCCAGCACTGTTCTTTCTGTTGAAGATCATTTTAGCTATTCGATGTCTTTTATTGTTCCACATGAATTTTTGGATTGCCTCTTCTATTTACTTGAAGAATGAGGATGGAATATTGATAGGTATTGCATCGAATTTGTAGATAGCCTTGGCAAGTATTGCCATTTTCAGGATTTTGATCTTTCCAATCCAGGAGCATGGGAGTTTTTGCCACTTTCTAAGTTCTGTTTTGATTTCGTTTTTCAGGTTTTTAAAGTTTTCATCATAGAGGTCCTTCACTTCTTTGATTATTTTAATTCCTAGGTATTTTATTTTTTGTGGGGCTATTATGAATGGAGTTGCTTTCCTAATTTCAGCCACACTTTTCTCATTGTTGGCATGTAGAAAAGCCATTGATTTTTGAAGGTTAATTTTATACCCTGCTACTTTGCCAAAGTTTTGAACCAGCTTGAGTAATTTTGGATTGGAGGTTGTGGGATTCTTTAAATACAAGATCATGTCATCTGCAAAGAGGTGACTTTTACTTCTTCTTTCCCTATCTGGATCCCCTTTATGTTGCCATTTTGTCTTATTGCTTTAGCTAGGTATTCTAATACTAAATTGAAGAGTACTAGAGACAATGGACAACCTTGTCTCCTTCCTAAGTTAAGAGAAATTGCTTTAGTTTTTCACCATTAAGTATAATACTTGCTGCAGGTTTGTCTTATACAGCCTTTATTGTATTGAGGAATGTTCCATGGATTCCTAATTGTTCCGGAACCTTCATCATAAAGGGATGTTTGATCTTTTCCAATGCTTTTTCTGCATCTATTGAAATACCCATGTGGTTCTTATCCTTGCTCCTGTTGATCTGATGAATTATATTAATTGATTTGTGTATATTGATCCAGATTTGCATCCCTGAAATGAATCCTGTTTGATCGTGGTGTATGATTTTTTGGATGAATTGTTGAAGTCGATTGGCCAAAATTTTGTTGAGAAATTTTGCATCAATATTCAGTAAAGAAATGGGTCTACAAAAAAAAAATTGATCTACAGTTCTCTTTCTTTGATGAGTCCCTGCCTGGTTTTGGGATGAGGGTTATTGTAAAGCACATGGGCAGCAAAGATGGCGCTGAGAGTGATTTGATTGGGCAGACCCCAATTTGCTTTAAGTTCAGTGCGTAAGCAGCCCGAGGAAGCTTAGGTGCATGATTGGGTGTGACCTTGACATTGATTGTTTCCTTCTCCTCCATTGCCATGCCACTCGCTGCTTTTTTTTTTTATTTTTTTGCTTTAAAAAGGACTTGCTCTTTGTGAATAAATGAGTTTTCCTGCTTGACTTGACTCCCCGCTGGGTCTGATTGTATACCAGGCTAAGGGAGGCTGAGGAACATGCTAGCATCTGTGTTACCTTTCCTCTGACCCTGTCGACCTTTTGTGGGAATGGCAAAGACCGGACATCTGGCACCCAACTTGGGCTTGAAAGGAAAAGATACCAGCGGAGGCTAAATGGTCTTTCAGGGTAAGTGAAACCCTTAGTATGTATAATGCTATCTCACAGAAGAAGGAGGAGGAGGCAACATTAGGCATAGAAGGAGTAAAGGAGGACTTGGGAATTGAGAAGGAAAAAGAATGGGTCAAATTTGATGGAGAACACATGGAAACATGCACAGTGGAAGTCAAAATGAGGATGAAAGTTACTCACACTGACTCAGGTGTTCCTGACAGTCCTAGGCCCCCTCCCCCGATTGGGAGGAGGTATGGTACCCTCCTCGACCCTCAAGTAGCTGCAAGACCTGGATCCTTACCAACCTTCTGTGGAGGGGCCAAGGCCTTGGGAAGTAACCTACTCAGAGGCCTACCCTGGAAGGGAAGGGCCAGTTGAGAGCCTGGACCCTAGGCTACAGGATTCACTTCCCCAAGCGTATCTGGTCAATCTGGCACCAGGATCTACCAGGCCCTGGGAATGATATCCATGGGAAGCGAAAGATCTTAAAGAGCTCCACAAGGCGGTGGTGGAGTATGGCCCAAACTCTCCTTGGGCCCAGAACTTTTTCCAGGATATTGCTTATCACACATGTGTCCCTAAGGAGTGGCTGGATGTGACCAAAGCTTTCCTTACCAGTTCTCAGTTTATTAAGTGATGTGCTTTCTTTAAGGAGGAATACGGAGTGCAGCAAACAATATATGGCAGGCTCAACCCGAGATACCTATTACTTATGCCATGTTAACAGGGACGGGGGAAGGGTACTCCACTGGAGTCAAACAGGCCCCAATACCTGGCCCGTACGTTGACCAGGTGAGGCAGGCAGGACTTGCTGCATGGTACAAACTGGATGATGGGCCTACTGAGTCCCCCGTAGCAGAGTGAAACAAAAACCTGGTGACCCTCTAGCTGAGTTTGTAGACTAAGTCCAACAGAGCGTTCACTGCAAGCTGCCAGCAGGGAACTTCTGAGATCAGTTGGTAAAGCTGCTGGTCTGGGAAGGAATGAATGAAGACCATCGCATGGCCTGCACGAGATTGAGAAAGAGTTCCTTGAGCAGATGGGTGGTAGTCTCGCAGGATGTGGGAACACAATAGCAACTGTCTCAATCATTAGCTTTAGCTTTACAGGCTCAGACATCTGCAATGACTGAGGCTATTACCAGATGCTGGCACCCCAAGGCCAAGGAACCCCAAGACCATCTGGAAGAGGGACTTTTTTTTAAAAATGTGGTCAGGAGGGGCACTTTAAGAGGGACTGTTTACAACAATCAGTGCCAACCGGGCGGGGGGGGGGGGTGTAAACCGCCCCCTACACCCTGCCCCAAGGGCAGGGAGGGATACCTTTGGAAAAAGGATTGTCGATCCATGTTTGATTTATACTAGAAGCATTATTTGTGTGGAGCATCAGCCATTAACCATATCTAAACTTGTAGCCCTCAACCTTCTGGTGGAGGAACACATAAACCTTGAGCACATATGCCCTACTGTGAGTCCTTGGAACACACCCATATTTGTTATTCAAAAAGCCTCTGAGGCTTGGCATATGCTCCAAGATCTACATTAAGTAAATGAAAGGATGGAGCTAGTAGAAACGCTCCTAAGAGACATGCCCTGGATTCCCACTATACCTTCAGAATATATCTTGGTTTGGATTGATATTAATTTTTTTTATATCCCCCTGCATCTAGATGACTACGAGAAGTTTTCTTTCTCCATCCCTTCGCTTAATTTTCCCAGCCTGATCGGAAGTTTGAACGGATGGTGTTGCCACAGGGAATGGCCAATAGCCAGGCCTTTTGCTAATAATACTTGGGCACACTTTTAGGGCCTGTGCTGGGTTTAGATAACTCCATTGCTTATGCCTACATGGATAATATAATATAATTCTGGGGCAACAAGACCCCGGACACCTGGAGGGCCTTCTGGCCCAGGATCTCGCCATATTAAAAAAAGGGAGGTTTTACCATAGCCCTCAATAAAATTGAAAAGATACCTCCTTTTAAAATGCTCGGGTCCCACCTTACCTTGACTCAGGCCAGCTCCCTTAAGCCTTTGCTGGATATTCCAGCCTCTCTAAACTTAATCCAACTTCAGAGTCTTTTAGGGGAAATCAATTGGATGTTGCCATGGGTTTCTGTCCCTAAAGATAGTCTTGTGTCCTTATTTGCCCTACTAAAAGACAGGATGCCCCAAGAAGTTTTACAATTACAGAAAGCCATCAGGCAATATTTTTGCAGTTCCATAGCTTTGTTTACCATTAATATTTTAAATTTTTCAAAAAGAGCAACTGAATCCAGATTTCAGAAACACTGGGGACAACTAAGCCCCAAGTAAAAGTCAAGTGAAAGGATCCCCTGACACAACAATGGAGAGGACCTGACCCCCTAGTTACTATGGGCAGGGAATTTGGATGCGTTTTTTCCAATAAGGGAGACAATGCCCATTTGGATACCTGCCAGGAAACTTAAGTTTTTACCCATTTCCTCTATACAGAAGGATGTCCAAGAATAAACTAGCCAACAAGAAAAGAAAAATGGCTATGTTGGGCGAGGCTTGTGTTTAAAAGAGGACAGCCAGAAAGATAACCATTAACCATCCCCAAGGGAAACCTGCCCTTGAGAAGCTCTTGTGCTCTCTAATTGCAGATGGTGATACTCCAGCTGTTGGCTGTCTTGACCCTCCCAGTCCTGGCAATGGCCCTACGGAATCTACATCAACCTCAATGGGTGACCTGGGCAGTGATCAGTGCTGGCAATGCAGAAATCATCAGTAGCACCTCAATAGAAGCTGTCCCTTAGACATGGTGGCCTGACCTTCATTTTGATCACCACCCTATGTCATTATGTACGGACGACGTTTAATATTTCTGTAAGAGCTAATTATTTTAATGTTACCTGCTTTAATTGTCCTTTTACTAATTGCTTGTATAACGGCATTATTGAATCCATACTTATTGTTAAACAATCACCTTTTGTTATACTTCCAGTTTAGATCTTTTACAACCCCACAGGCAAATAGCTGGATTAGAACAAGCCCTACCTCTGGACTCTGAAGTGGCAAAGACTGCTATCCCATTCTTGACTAATGTTAAAGTAATGCTAATGACATTTCTTGGCCTGGTAATAATGCTTTTGCTGATGGTTTTCCTATGCCTTCCTTGCATTACACATGCACTGCAAAACTCTTATGAGCTTAGCCAGCCAGTTACATAAGATCAAGCTCCAAGGGAATGAATTTCCCTCGAGAGGAATCGCAGCCAGAGATAGGTAAGAGGGGGTGTCAGTCTGACCAACCAAAGACAGGGCCTTCAGCTTCGCTCTGAAGAAGTTCCTGATGATGGGTAAGGCAGACAAGGCAATCCACCCAACCTAAGACAGGTGGGTTTGCTTCTTTAAACAAAGAAGGGGGAGAAGTCAGGAGCCGTTGGGAGCTGAGAGTAAAGCTCAAAAGTCTTCTTGACCCCTGTGCTTGCTTAAAGGCACATACAATGAACTGGCTTACTTAAAAGACACCAGGGGCCCAGGATTACTTTGCTACGGCTGCAGTTTGTTTTATATTTTCCATGTTTTTCTGGACTATAGTAGAATGGCCTGAGTGTGGGGGCCCATGAGGATGCACCATGCCGCATGTGTAGAACTCCCAATACCCAGCCTGCTCCCATGTTCTGAAGAGAACGACCTTACAAGATACTGACTTTTATATATGCCCAGGAACTACTTGAACTGCTTTGGACATTTCTAACTGTGGTGGGACTGATGTTTATTACTGTGCTAGGTGGGGATGGGAGGTAACTGGGACAGGCTCTTGGATCATGCACGAGGGCCCTCCATATCCTTGTCTGGCGAATCAGGCCCCCCAGACTTGCCTCGAACTCCCAACGTGGCCAATGCTATTCTTACCAATGTAATCCTGTTAAAATAACGTTTAAAGAGGAGGGGAAAGGATAACTAATTGGGAGGTGGGTCTGCCATTTAAAAAAAAAGGAGAATCTGTAGAGCACATGGGCACCAAAGATGGCACTGAGAGGGAGTTGATTAGGCAGAGCTCAATTTGGTTTACTTTCAGTGTGTAAGAGTTGGAGGAGTATTTGTGTGAGCTCTGCTTTGAATGCCTTGTAGAATTCTGCTGTAAAACCATCTGGTCCTGGACTTGTTTTAGATGGGAGGACTCTAATTGCTGTTTCTACTTCAATACTTAATATGGGCCTGTTACAATGATTTAACTCATCTTGTCAATATTTGCTAGGAAAAGGTCCATTTCTACCAAGTTCTCAAATTTATTAGTATAAAGTTTTGAGAAGTTTTCCCTTATAATGTTCTGAATCTTGGTTGTTTCTCTGGTGATGTTTCTGTTCTAATCTCTGAGTTTATTTATTTGGGTTGTTCTCTTCTTTTTCAGATAAGGTTTGCTAACGGTCGGTCAATTTTGTTATTTTTTTAGAGAACCAACTCTTTCTTTTGTTAATTTTTTCTATGGTTTTTTGTGGATTCTAATTCATTTAATTCTGATTTTGTTTTAATTATTTCTTTCCATATATTGCATTGGGGTTTATATTGCTGCTGTTATTTAAGGAGGCTCAGATGCCTTATTAAACTGTTGGTTTCAGATCTTTCCAATTTGTTGATGTAGGCACTAAGAGCTACAAACTTGCCCCTGAGTACTGCCTTTGCTGTGTCCCAGAGGAGCTGGTAATTTGTGTTCATTTTTGTTGAATATTATGAACATTTGAATTTCCTTTCTAATCTCTTTCATGACCCACTCGTTTTTCAGCAGTGTGTTGTTGTTCAGCCCCCGGGTGTTACAGGACTTTTTTTGGTGGCTTTTGGTGGTGAGTTCTAATTTTATTCCCTTGTGGTCTGAGAGAATGCAAGGTATAAGATCAATGTTTTTGAATTTGTACAAGTTTGCTTTGTGGCCTATAATGTATACTATTTTGGAAAATGTTCCTTGTGTTGCTTAGAAAAACATTTATTCTTATGCTGCTAGGTGAAATATTCGGTAGATATCTGTTAAAACTAGTTGATCTATACAATTTCTTGATTTGATCTATCTAGTGGGGAAAGTGGTGTGTTAATATCCCCAACAATTAATGTCTTTGGATCTATGTGGGATATGAGGAAAAGTAATGTTTCTTGGATAAATTTGGGTGCTCCGTAGTTTGGTGAATAGGTATTTACAGTTGTAATATACTCATGGAGGAGAAATCCCTTAATTATTAGTATGTAGCAACCTTCTTCATCACTTCTTTTTTTTTTTTTTTTTTGGGTCCGGTCGTGGGGCCTGAACTCTGGGCCTGGGCGCTGTCCCTCAGCTCTTCAGCTCAAGGCTAGCACTCTACCACTTGAGCCACAGCACCACTTCCGGCTTTTTTCTTTTTGCTTATGTGGTGCTGAGGAATCAAACCCAGGGCCTGATGCATGCAAGGCAAGCGCTCTACCACTGAGCCACCTTCCCAGCCCCTTCTTCATCACTTCTTACTAATTTTAATTTGAAGTTTATTTTATCTGATATTAGGATTGCAACCCACCTGTATATGGGGGCCGTTTGCTTGGTAGACTTGGTTACAGCCTTTCATGTTGAAAATGTGCTTGTTTTTATGGGCAAGGTGTGACTCCTGAAAGGAACAGATAGAAGGATCTTGCTTTTTAATCCAACTGAGTGGTCTATGTTGCTTAATTGCTTAAGTCCGTTAATATTGACAGATAGGACTAAGAGATATTTGGGAGTTTCTGCCATTTTATGCAGCTTCTTCGGGGCTGCAGCAACTGGGTTCTTGCTATGGTTCTTGGATTCTCAGTTTGGGTGTGGTTTCTTGGCTTTTATTGTGGTCTTGTTGGTTTTCTCTGTGTAGGAAATCATTAAGAATCTTTTGTAGGGCTGGTTTGGTGGAGATATATTGTTTCAGTTGTTCTTTGGTATGGAAAGTTTTTAGTTTACCTTCGCTTATGAAGGAGAGTAAGGCTGGGTACAGTATTCTTGGTTGATAGTTGTTTGTAGTGCATGGCATACATCATTCCAGGCTCTTCTTGCTTTGATTGTCTTTGCTGAGAAATCTGAGGTGATTCTAATTGGTTTACCTTTATAGGTGATTCATCTTTTCTCCTTGACAGCTTTAAGGATCTTTTCCTTGGTCTGAATTGATCCAGTGTAGATTATAATGTGACAGTGGGATGTCCTATTCCAGTATGGTCAATTTGGAGTCCTAAAACTTATTGTATCTGGATAGGCCTATCTTTTTTCATGTTTGGGAAGTTCTCTGCTAGGATCCTGTTAAACAAATTTCCTAGACGATTAACTTCTGTTTTTAAGTGCTCCTCTACATCCATTATCCTCAGATTATGCCTTCTGATGGTGTCTTCCAAATGTTGAATAGATCTATCATATTTCTTGGATTTGTCTTGGATGGTTATATGTTTTTTCTCTATAATATTGATGTTGTCTTCAATCCCTGAGATTCAATCTTCTACATGTTCTAACCTACTATCAAGACTTTTACTTTGTTTTTCTTTTCTTTTCTTTCTAGTTGGTCGACTTTGATGGCTTCAAATTCTTTGTTGATTTGTTTTAGATCTTGTATGGACTTCTTTACTTCCTTAATTTGGTGTTCACTGTTTATTCTCAAATCACTTAGTTGATTGGTTATAGTATCCTTGGACTCCCATTCCTTTTGCTGGGCTCCATTCAGCATTCCCTTTGTGGATTCCCTGAGTTCTTTCAGTTCTCCATTTATGGATTCCGTGAATGCCTTTAATGATCATTGTGCATTCTCATCCTGCTCTCTCAATTCCTGTATTACTCTTTGATTATCTTCCTCTGGTTCATGCGATTCCTGTACCTCTCTTTGACTGATCTCAGCCTGCTCACACCATTCCTTTATTTCTGTAGAGTGCTCTCAAGCTGCTCACGCAATTCCTGTATCAATCTTTGAGTAGCTTCCTCATGCTCATGATATTCTTGTATTGGCCTTTCTTTTGCCTGCTTTCTCTCCCTATCACCCTCATACAGAGTCCGTTGCAGGTTTTCAATCTTTTCATTTACCATGTTTGCCTGTAGTATTTGTAGAGCTTTTTGGGAACTCTCCTCTGGATTATTAATTATCTGATCTGTCCACTGATTATCATGAGTGGCATTTGAGATACCCGGAATTGCCATTTTTCTTGTGTTTTTCCTGCTTGCCCTGCCCATTTGGGATGAAAGTAACACCAGTTTTGTGCTAGATCACTATCTTAAGGTAAGCATCAACCAACGTCTGTAGTTGCTCAGTCAAAGTCTGCAGATACACTCTAGTTCAACAGATATATCTATTCAACATCAAACAACTATGTATTAATGGGTTACGAACTGCAAAGAAGAATATGGCAAACTACTAATTATTAGGTTTAGGGAGAGATGTAGGTAAAAATAGGGATAGAGGGATATGGAAAGGCAGAGGGTGAGTTAACTTAACTAAGTCCTAATCTCAAAGCAGGAAATAGGTTGGATAGAATAAATAGAATGATAGTAGAAAGAGAGAAAAGAAAAGAAGAGAAAGATATAAAAAGAGACTAGAAAAAATAGAAAAACAACCATTAAAAATTAAAATGAGGAACACTTAAAAACTTAAAAATCATGCAAAATAAAAACATAATATTCAGAGTAGGATGTAGATAGGATAAGATAAGGGTAGGGATAAAAAGGAGATGTGGAAAACTTTAAAAATGCTTAAAATATTATATATATAAAGATGTAGTACTACTATTAAGGAATTTAAGTCTAAAAGGTTTTGACTTGAGTAAGACATTTCTGGATTAAGTGTGTACACAATGGGGGATAAGATTTAATAATCTACTACGGGTATACCTGAGGATGAGCAGAAGAGCAATTAAGTCATGCAAAGAAGAACAAAAGAGAAGAAAAGGTGAAAAGAATGAGAAGGAAAGAAAAAAAGGATCAAGAGGTCAGTAGCGCTAAACAAAGAAGAAAAGAAAAGAAAGAAAAAAAAGAAAGAAGAGAAAAAAGCACACAGTTATACCATTAAAATATAAATTATAAGAGGAAGAAAAAAAGTTAATAGAAAACAGTTTTTTTTTTTCAAAAAAATGTTCAATATTAAAAATTTTTAAAAAGTTTTAGAAAACTTTTTTTAAATAAAAGATACAGGGGCTGGGAAGGTGGCTCAGTGGTAGAGTGCTTGCCTTGCATGCTCAAGGCCCTGGGTTCAATTCCTCAGCACCACATAAGCAAAAAGAAAAAAGCCGGAAGTGGCGCTGTGGCTCAAGTGGTAGAGCACTAGCCTTGAGCTGAAGAGCTGAAGGACAGTGCCCAGGCCCAGAGTTCAGGCCCCACGACCAGAACAACAACAACAAAAAACGTACAAAAAAGTTCTTTGATTTTTTTTTGGGGGGGGATTGGAAGATCCTGTATCTCCCTTGTGTCCTTAACCTGTCTCTATTTGGAGTCTCTGGTCTGCTTGTGGTGTTTTACTTTGCTGTAGCTTGGTTGGTTTCTTAAGTCGGTTAATATGAGCAGGCAGAAAAATGCTCTGCTTACCCAGGATTTTTTTATCCTCTTCCCAGGCTAGTACAATGGGAGGGAGATCTGCTTTGAGTATCACAAAAGAGGGAGATGGCTGTTTGCTCTAGTTTAGAGATGCTGTGATAAGGCTAGGTTCTGGGTAGAGTTGAGCCCTTTCAGCAAACAGTAGCTTTACCCTGAGGGGCTAGCTTCTGAGTCACTCACAGAGCCCAGCCTGGAGGCTTTTAAAGGGTTTATGTTTACTGTATTTCAATTGATTTTCAAGGCTGCTGTAGGGAGGGGCAGCCTCTGTTTCTGTGTACCCAGTGAAGAAATCCACTCCTGGGGCTTGCGGCCTGTGCTGGGTGACTTTTCCCTGGGTGGAGCTGAGCCAAGCAGGTCAGGTTAGGTTCCTGTGACCTACTAAAGTACTCTTGTTTTCTTCCAATGCCTGAGTTGGAGGTAGCAGCTCATCCAGGCCTTTGTCAGTATCAAAGATGGAGATCTCCGGTAGTGGGGAGGGGAGGGGTGGCCTTCCCTCCTCTGATCCCTGAGAAGGAGTGAGGATATCAGGCTTCTACTCATGCCGGAATCTTGGTTCCTGTGTTGTCTCTGGTCTGGGAACTGCAGGATAAAGATATCTGCTCCTTGTCAGTTCTTGCTGTTGTTGAGTAGAATCTGCTCACCTGCCACCTCTGCCTCTGGTACCTTCATCCTGGACTCTCTGTGGTGCAGGTATGGCGGCTAGAGCCACCACAGCTGCTGCCCAGCTGCCGCAGCAGATCTGTCTCCTTGCCTGGATTTTCCCTCTCTGGCCTAACTCTCTGTCCTGTGATGGCACACTTGGTGTGATTCTCTGGCTTAGAACTGTTCACTGGAACAAAAAAACAAAAACAAAAACAAAAAAAATGCTTTCTATGTGACAGCTTGTTTAGCCTCCAGCTTCTCCTCCGCCATCATCCCGGAACTCCCTCTGAAACTTTTATTCAACTATTTTTCATTTCAAAGATAGGTAGTCTATTTTTCCAAAAGTTTCCTAGTGTAAAATAATTAATCTTTCAATAGAAAGTAGAGTTTATTTATTTCAAGGGAATTTTAGATATACACATGATATTGTAGTAAGGTTTATAGTATATTACTTGAAAAAATTCTGTTCAAACTCTTAAATATTTCTGTGTAATGACAGGGAGAGAGGAAGAAAATTCATACTGGTTAGGAATTTGCAATGGCTCAAAAATCTACTCAATAATTTTTTATAAGCACATAATCAAGTTACCTGATATGGCTTAGCTTTTTTGTTTATTTATTCAAAATTTTGACATGGATGCATGCACAGTGGTAACATTAAAATTATTAATCAAAATACAAATATTGCAAAATCATAGACAGGTATCATATGTTCAATAGTTAGCACTTATGATTCTAATAATAATTTCGATGAAGATGATGATGACCACAGTGTAACCTGATAATGTCAAGGTTGTGATTGGAAAGGAAAAATTTTTAGACATCTTTTAAGCCAGATTTCCAACATTGAATACATAGTACTAAACAGCATTGGGTTAATACAATAAGAATAACAAGAGGAGAGTTTCAATATCAAGAAATACAATCACATAAACAGGTGAGACATTAAAAACGCTAATGTTATTCTTTCAGTCTCTCTAAATATACTCACTTTTCTTGGTACTATTGTTTTCTTATAAATAAAATCATTTATTTTCACATGTTGATTATCTCACATAGATAAAATCTAATAAGCTGAGTGTTTTCTGTTACAAATGATCTTGTTTGTTCTAGCCTTGAGAATTTAGAAGAAAGCCTTTCACTACCCACATAGCCATTGGCTTAGTTATATATCCCTAGAAGTTAACAACACATGCCTCAAGCATGCTTCACTCATTAGGCAGAAATCCATGATCAGTTTTAGTTTCCATCCAGTTAACTAGAGAAAATCTATGTATAAATTTATTAAGAACACTTGGCAACAAATAAAACAATAAGAAATATTTTGATGGACTAAGATGTAGTTTTCAACTTAGTGTGATTATTTCAAATACAATTCTCATAAAGACACTATTCAATAACCAATGTTTTCCAATGACATATTCTTCAATATAGCTGTAAACACATGACACAATTTATAAAATACCACATACATATCTGGAGTTAACTTAAAAGAACCCGTCCTTAGAGCCAGGAGGAAAATTTAGTTTTATTTCTGCATGAAACAATTTGTGACTTTATACCAACAAACTGAATTTGACTCTTTCCTTATTTGTAAGCTAAGGGGAAAAACGTAAGGACTCTTCACTTTTCTTATTTTTGCTCTAGAAGTCAACAAATATATTCTTCAATATTTCTGGTAGATTAGCTCTATTTACAGATGAGAAATGTAAGGCCAGTAGTCAATGTAATGAGTAAATAATGATACTAGAATTTGTGTCTGAGCTCTTCACTCTGTGTGCTT
Organism: Dipodomys spectabilis; assembly: GCF_019054845.1. Lineage (NCBI taxonomy): Eukaryota > Metazoa > Chordata > Mammalia > Rodentia > Heteromyidae > Dipodomys > Dipodomys spectabilis. Next base: position 8,547,377 of record NW_024870798.1, on the reverse strand, counting down.
ACAAGCAGAAGTAATTTGGTGATGGAAAGGACCAATATGAAAATACTATGGGGAAAAACATACTTTGTAAAAGGTTGTTTAAATCTAGGTGACCGGTGATGATTACATGAACAGGCTGGTGTCAGAGGCATAAAAAGTAGTACATAGAAATCATATTAGTGACAGAAACTCAGAAAATCTTGATCATTCATTTTATCTAATGGGTGGTAGCAGAAGGGTAAGAAGATATCTAAAGTGTTCAATATCTCTGGCCAGGCAACTGTGTTAGTGATATTCTTGGTGATAGAGATTGCTGGTGGAAATGATGGATTTAGGGGAAAAAAATTCTGATAGTTCCAAAGTTTATATTAAGCAGATGCAAAGATAGGTTTGTTTAGACATTAATAAAATATCCGTGACCATGAATATGAAAAAGAATAATAAAATCCGGGCATTATTAAAGGGAAGAGGAAAAGGAAAGTTCTGACACAATTCTGAACAATGTGAGTACCAGTGTGGACAAGATTGGAAGAATGAGATAAATAAAGAAACAAGAAAGTAATAAATGCAGATTTACAGAAGTAAAGAAAAGAAAGAATGTGCAGGAAGAAAAGGTCAAAACTGTTGCAGAGATATTGAAGGAAATATGCTATTTGGATTTGAAAACTAAAAAGATATAGACAATTTCAATAAGAAAAGTGTTTTGGTGATATCTCCATGATGAAATAACCCTGTCAATCAACCTGCCACAATTTCTTATATGCAGGAAGAGCTCTTATAAACTTCAAGCTTTTATTGAATGGAAGAGTTCAGACTTTACCCTCACCACTAGGGTTAAATTCCTAAAAAGATAAGACATTTTGCTTTAATGCCCTTCTTTCATTTTCTCTTACATATTGGCAAGTAGGGAAGGATTCTGATGTAACAATAATACAATGTTGACTTGTAATAACACAACTTCTAGGATCTAGTGTTAATTTGGATATTTACTAATTAGCTCCAAATTTTATGGATATTTACATTTCTCCTGTGTAAACTAATGAGCTCCAAGAAAATGTCCCAAAGGAGCATTTCAATTCTAGTATCACTGTTTGTCTCAAAATACTTTAAATTATACACCCGCTATTGTGGGCATAGGGTTATACTGTGGAATGTTCCCCTTCAGATAGTGAGTACGACCCTATTGCTTAACATGGAGAAAGTACCCTCACACATAGACTGGGTGTGTGCAAACAAGAAGTGGTACTTGAATAAGGGAAAATATGGGACCTATGTTTCTTTGGGGCTGGGTTACTTCACTTAATATAATTTTTTCTAAGTCCTTCCATTTCCTAACAAATGAAGTATTGTTATTCTTTCTGATGGAGGCAAAGAATTCCTTTGTGTATATATACCACATTTTCTTGATCCATTCATCTACTCAAGGTCATCTGGGTTGGTTCCATATCTTAGTTATGGTAAATAATGCTGCAATAAACATAGTTGTCCTGGAAGATTTAGTATGGTCTTGTTTGTGATCATTTGGGTAAATGCCCAAAAGTGGGATTGCTGGGTCATAGTAGAGCTCTAGGAGTTTTTTGAGGAACCTCCATACAACTTTCCAAAGTGGTTGAACAAGTTTACAATCCCAATAACAATGAAGTAAGGTTCCCTTCTGGTCACATCCACTCCAGAATCTGTTGTTATTGTTCTTGTCTATGGCCATTCTAACTGGGGTGAGGTGGTATCTCCATTGTTGTTTTGATTTGCATTTCTCTTATGGCTGGGGAGGTCGGTCATTTTTTCATGTGTCTATTGGCAATCCTTCTTTCCTCTTCACAGAATTTTCTCTGTAAGTCTTTAGCCCACTTATTTTTTATTTATTTGTTTTTATTTTGAAAATATTTTACTGAGGTGTTACAATTACATGGGCAAGATAATGAGTACATTTCTTATCAAGCATTTTAGCCTCCTCCTTTGTTTCCCCTTCCCATCCTTTCCCATCCTCCCCCCGACTCCCCCAATCCTCCCTGCATACCCCCAGTCCTCCCCGTCTCTCCCCACGAAAGTTGTAATTTTCGTTTTCGACATGACAACTTGTACATCTCATTGTTGCAATGTAGCCCACTTATTTATTGGGCAGTTATTTCGTTGAGGATTTGTTGTTGGGGCATGTAATGTTTTGAGTTCCAGGTATAGTTTACATATGAGAACCTTGTCCATTGTATGGCTAGTGAATACCTTCTTTCAATAAGTAGGTTTTCTGTTGATCTTGCTAGCTATAACCTTTGCCATGCAGAAGCTCTGTAATTTCATGTAATCCTATTTTTCCAAATTTTCTTTGATTTGTTGTGTTTCTGTCTCTCTTTTAAGAAACTTTTAGCCTATGCCAAGGAGACCTAGTAATGATTTCAGACCTGTAATTATTTCATAGTGTCTGCTTTGACTCCGAGGTCCTTGATCCATTTGGATTTGAATCTGGTGCAGAATGACATGTATGGATCTATTTTTGATTTTCTACAAGTGATTAACAAATTTTGCCAACACCATTTACTGAAGAGGCTGTCTTTCTTCCATTCTATTTTTTTAGCTCCCTTATCTAATATTAGATGGCTATAAGTTTGTGGGTTTATTTCTGGGTTTTCAATTCTATTCCATTGGTTCTGAGGTCTGTTCTTGTTCCAGTACAAAGCTGTTTTGATTACAATGGTTTTGTAGTAGTGTTTGAAATTTGTTATTGATATTCCTCCAGCACTGTTCTTTCTGTGAAGGATAGTATTTTCTATTCGGGGTCTTTTATTGTTCCATATGAATTTTTGGATTGCCTTTTCTATTTCCTTGAAGAATGAGGTTGGAATATTGATAGGTATTACATTGAATTTGTAGATAGCTTTGGGAAGTGGTGCAAGTTTCACGATGTTGATCCTTCCAATACAGGAGCATGGAAGTTTTTGCCACTTTCTAAGTTCTGTTTTGATTTCCTTTTTCAAGTTTTTAAAGTTTTCATCATAGAGATCTTCCACTTCTTTGGGCATTTTAATTTCTAGGTATTTTATTTTTTGTGGGGCTATTAAAAATAGAGTTGTTTTCTGGATTTCAGCACGCTTTTCTCATTGTTGGCATATAGAAAAGCCATTGATTTTTGAAGGTTAATTTTCCACCCTACTATTTTACCAATATTTTGAATCAGCTTGAATAATTGGAGAGTTGAGTCCGTGGGATTCTTTAAATATAAGATTATGTCATCTGCAAAGAGGAACAGTTTTACTTCTTCTTTCCTTATTTGGATCCCTCTAATGTTTGCATCTTGTTTTATGGTTTAACTAGGCATTTTATTTCTAAATTGAAGAGAAGTAGAGAGAGTGGACATCCTTGTCTCGTTCCTGAGTTAAGAAGAAATGGCTTTAGTTTTTCACCATTAAGTATAATGCTGGCTGTAGGTTTGTCATATATAGCCTTTGTTGTACTGAGGAATGTTCCATGGATTCCTAATTTTTGCAGAATATGCAACGTAAAGGGGTGTTGGATCTTGTCAAATCATTTTTCTGAATCTATTGAGATAACCATGTGGTACTTGTCCTTGCTCTTGTTGTGTGATGAATTATATTAATTGATTTGCATATATTGAGACAATTTTTTATGAAATGAAACCTGAAATGAATCCTGTTTGATCGTGGTGTATGATTTTTTGGATGAATTGTTGAAGTCGATTGGCCAAAAGTGTGTTGAGAATTCTTGCATTAATGATCATCCAAGAAATGGGTTTATAGTTCTCTTTCTTTGATGACTCCCTGCCTGGTTTTGGAATGAGGGTTATGATGGCTTCATAGAATGAGTTAGGTAGTGAACTTTCTCTTTCAATTTCATTGAAGATTTAGAGGAGTGTTGGTATGAGCTCTTCTTTGAAGGCCTTGTAGAATTTCACTGTAAATCCATCGGGATCTGGGCTTTTGTTAGATGGGAGGACTCTGACTGTTGTTTCTATTTCAGTGTTGTATATGGGCCTGTTAAGATGGTTTAACTCGTCTTGGTTTAGTTTCAGCATGTCAATATTTGATAAGAAAAGGTTCATTTCTTCCAAGGTCTCAAACTTATTAGCATAAAGTTTTGAGAAATATTCCCTTATAATGTTCTGAATCTTGGTTGTTTTTCTGGTGATGTTTCCATTCTCCTCCGTGAGTTTATTTATTTGGGTGTGTTCGCTTCATTTTCTGATAAGATTTGCTAAAGTTCTGTCAATTTTGTTGATTTTATCGATGATTCGACTCTTTCTTTTGTTGATTCTTTCTACATTTTTTATTCTATTTCTTTAATTCTTATTCAATATTAATTATTTCTTTCCATCTACTGCATTGCGGATTCTCTTGCTGCTCTTATTCAAGGAGGCTCAGATGTCTCATTAAATTGTTGGTTTCAGATCTCTACAAGTTGTTTGTGTTGGAATTCAGGGCTATAAACTTGTCTCTGTGTACTGCCTTTGCTGTGTCCCAGAGTAGGTGGTAATTTGTGTGTTCATCTTTGCTGAATACATGAATATTTGATTTTCTTTTCTAATGTCTTTCATGACAAACTGGTCATTCCACAGTTTGTTTATCAGCCTCCATGTGGTACAGGACTTTCTTTGGTGGCTTTTGGTGGTGAGTTCTAATTTTATTCTCTTGTTGTGTGAGAGAATGCAAGGTATAGCTTCAATGTTTTTGAATTCGGAAAAGTTTGTTTTGTGACCTAAAATGTGGTTTATTTTGGAAAATGTTCCATGTGCTGCTGAGAAAAACGTGTATTCTGATGCTGCTGGATGAAATATTCAGTAGATGTTAAATTTAGGTGATCTATGCAGTTGTTTAGAACTCTCTGTTTCTCTGTTTCTCTGTTGAGTTTTTGCTGAGTTGATCTATCTAGTGGGGAAAGTGGTGTGTTAAAGTCCCAAACAATTAATGTCTTTGGATCTATGTCAGATTTGAGGGAAAGTGTGTTCCTTGAATAAATTTGGGTGCTTGGTTGTTTGGCGAATAGATATTTCGAATTGTAATATTCTCGTGAAGGAAAGATCTCTTAATTAGTATGTAGCAACCTTTCTTATCTCTTCTCACTAATTTTAATTGGAAGACTATTTTATCTGTTTTTAGGAGTGCAACTTCTACCTGTTTATGGGGGCTGTTTGCTTGGTAGATTTTGTTCCAGCCTTTCACATTGAAAATGTGTTTGTATGGGCAATATGTTACTCCTGAATGCAGCAGGTAGAACGATCTTGCTTCTTAATCCAACTTGACAGTCTATGTCGCTTAATTGGAGAGTCAATCCGTTAATTTTGAGAATTAGGATTGAGAGCTATTTGTGAGTTCCTACCATTTTATGCCCCTTCTTGGTGGCTGCATCACCTGGGTTCTTCCTATTGTTCTTGGATTCTCAGTTTGGGTGTGGTATCTTGGCCTTTATTGTAGTCTTGTTGGTTTTCTATGTGTATGATATCATTAAGTTTCATTTATAGGGCTCGTTTGGTATATATATATATATTGTTTCAGTTGTTCTTTGTATGGAAGGTTTTTTATTTGGCCTTCGGTTATGAAGGAGAGTATAGCTGGATACAGTATTCTTGGTTGACAGTTCTTTGTCTTTAGGGCATGGAATATATCATTCCAGGCTCTTCTTGCTGTAATTTTCTCTGCTGAGATATCTGAGGTTATTCTATTTGGTTTCCCTTTGTAAGTGGTTGATCTTTCCTCCTTGACAGCTTTAAGGATTTTTTCCTTGGAATTGATCCCTTGGGGATTAAAATGTCACAGTGGGATATCCTGTCCTAGTCTGGTCTATTTGGGGTTCTAAAAGCTTCTTGAATCTGAATAGGCCTATGTTTTTGCATGTTAGAGAAGTTCTCTGCTTGGAAAATGTTAACCAAATTTCCTAGATCATTAACTTCTGACTCTAGGTGCTCCTCTACACCCATTATCCTCAGATTAGGCCTTCTGAGGGTGTCTTCCAAATGTTGAATAGATCTATCATATTTCTTGAATTTGTCTTGGATAGTTGTATGTTCTTTCTCTATAATAACCTAGCTGTCTTCAATCCATCAGATTTCATCTTCTGCCTGGTCTACCCTGCTCTCAAGACTTTCCACTTTGTTTTAATTTCTTTTCCTTCTATTTGGTCAGCTTTGATGACTTCAAATTCTTTGTTGGAGCTTTGTTTTAGATCTTATATGAACTTCATTACTTCCTTAATTTGGTGATGTGTTTATTCTCAAATCACTTAGTTTATCGGTTATGGTTTCCTTGGACTCCAATTCTTTCTGTTGGGCTCTATTCAACATTCCCTTTCCGGTCTCCCTGACTTTTTTCAGTTGTCTCTTATTGGATTCCATGAATGCCTCTATTTGGTAGGAAAGTAACACCATTTTTGTGCTAGAACTCTATTTTAAGGCAAGCATCAACCAAAGTCCTGTAGTTGCACAGTCAAAAGTCTGGGCTTTTGTCAGTATCAAATATGGAGCTCTCTGGTGGTGGGAGAGGGTCCGCCTTCCCTCCTCTGCTTTCTGAGAAGGAGTGAGGATGTCAGGGTTCTACTCATGCCAGAGCCTTGGTTACACAGTGTCTGACATCTTTTTGACTGGACACTCTCTGTAGGCATGGTGGCTCCACCCTCTGATGCTCAGATCTGTTTCCTTGCCTAGATACTCCATCTCTGGCCAAACTCACTGTACTCTGATGGCACACTGGGTGTGATTCTCTAGCCTAGGACTGTTGACTGGAACACTAAAACTGTTGTCTATGCAAAACTTTTTTTAGCCTAGACCTTCTACCATCTTCCTCCAAACTCTAGATTATGACGTTTTATACTCTAACTTGAGACAATGATCTGATGTCAGTTATTTTCTTCTCTTCTCCTTCTTTTGCCCTTCCACTTACATAATTTTTATTTAAAGAAACATATTTGAGCTTGTATTTCTAAATTCTTCAAAATTATCTGAATTTCTTGATACTTCTGGCAGCCTCCTATATCTTTTTCAAGGGAATATTTTGTCACTACCATTTTTATCCCATATGATATCAGATATCTTCCTGCCTAATTCAGTGCAAGATATCAATTACACTCATCCAGATATTTCAACATTTGTACCACCATAAAATCTTTTTTTACGTAGAAATCATGATTTTAGTATTTCTGGGGAGGTGTCATCTGTCATTTTTGAATGACCCTAAGTGATACTTACATGCAAACCTGTTTTAAACCAATATGCCATTCAGTAAATGAATGGATTAACAAAATGTGGTTGAATTCTATGCTTCCAAATCAAAAGGGAATGGAAAGATTTTTAAAAATCCTGCTAAATAAAATAAGCAAGACTCAAAGAAACAGATTCCATAGTTTCCCTCATTTGTAAAAATAGGAAATGTATAGAATTACACTAGCAGATGAGCAGAATGGTTCAAAAGCTTTGTATATACGATCATACAAGATCATGTTTAACAAAATGAACACCTAGATATGGAAATAGAGGTTTTTCTTAGTGGTTTTTTTTTTTATTGTACTATGTGATTTCTATTTTCTTTTGTGTTTTCCCCTATAGTTCATCCCCTTCTGTATTTGATTTCAGTACTGTGTGTATTGCACATGCATTTATCTCAATTTGACAAGGCAAGATGAACAACAAATTGGGGAGACAAAGGACAAAGGGCAAACCAATGCAATAGCAATACTCACAAGACAACATGTTGGAAATTTACATTAAAACTTGTGAGGGGTTTGGGGGGAAAGGAAAAGTGTGAGAAAAATGAGGTAGTGGGTAAAATTTCGACATGTCATGTATTCACTACCTTACAATTAATGCAACCTCTGTATGTATCACCTTAAAAATAAAATTAAACTAAAAATAAGTTACATAAAGTATAATTTCACTGTTTTGCTATAGTAAATATTATTCTATGTGCATTACCTTTTTAAAAATGAACACTATTTGCATCTAATTTGAATTAATTACACCTTTCTTTATCAGAGGTTTATCAACTTGATTTGTTATCCAAATATACAATATTTTCACAATATACCTGCCATAATTTTCAAAAAAATATAATTTTAGTATTGTCTCATAGTAAAACAGAAAACAGTTTAATTCTCTGGAAACTCCTAAGTTTTAAAACTGAATAATTGTTAAAAGGACAGAATATATGTGTTCTTCAAAGTTCTTACATATACTAACCACTCATTTTCAAATTGTGAACATTCCATATCAGAGATATTCAAAACAGTACCTGTTTGCATGTTATTTAATTCTGCAATAGCTGCAGTTTCTAAAGGGGTGTTAGATGTTGAGAAATCAACAGAAAAAAATAGCCACATTCTGGTGGAGTTTATAACTACGAAGTATGTGTAATAATTAATTCCTCAAGAGTAAACATTTGTTCATCAGAGTAAGCTATTATTTCTGTGACCATCAAGCCCAAGCTTTTATGCCATAAAGTCTTCCTAGCCCAACAGTTTCCAATATGTAAGGTGCACCTTAAAATTCCCTTAATTCACATCATTAATAACTTATCACTGTTGTGAAAAAATACTACACTTGTGCTAATATGATGCCCTTCGTATTGTGGAAAGTACACTACACTAAACATTGCTGCAATATTTTTCTGATTTCTAGAAATCAGAACACTTGCAAATATTAGTTATATTTTTTATCTATCATAGATATTCAGGAGGCTAAGATGAGAAGATTATGGTTCAAAGCCCACCTAGTCAGGAAGATTCCTTAGATTCTTATCTCCAATAAACTTCTCAGGAAAAGCCAAACTCAAGTGGCACTGAGGTTGAAGTGGTAGGGCATGAGCCTTGAGCTCAAACCAGCTCAAAGAGAGTGGCCAGGCACAGAGTTCAAACCTGAGGACAAATCAAAAAATAAAAACCAACTCCAATCCTAGCATTTTTCTCATTGTATACAGAGGCATGTAATTAAGAAAGTTTCTTCCTGTATTACGAATAGATAGAATAACCCAGACCTCACACAATTACTCTCTTCATGCCATGTTACACCAAAGCCTCAAAATTTGTTTGTTCTAAGTTTATAAATTAATATCATCCATTTGTTGATAACTCTGTCTACATTATTCACACTATCATTTTATACATGAAGTGTTGGAATTATCAATTATCTAAGTTCTAATTATACCTCGCTTGAAAGAATATTTTAGGCAAATAAAATGCCAGATTCATTTGTGAATTTGTAAATTAAAACTTTTACTTAAAAAGAATTTTGTAGTATCCTATAGAATATGAATATAGAATATAGAATCCTATAGAATATAGAATATTACAAACAAAACCAAAATATTTATTTTAAATCTAAATTCTAATTTAGCAAGGTCTACAAAGTACTACATTAGATGAACTTTGTATTTTTCCAGGCTTAAACTTTTGTAATCCTTCATTATTTCTTTGAAATCCAACAGAATGATGCTTACTTTTTCAAATTTTTGATTGGGAATCATGAGCCATTTTGCATCTAGGAATGTTGTGTAATGAAGAGAGCATTTAAAACACAACTGAGGATTATATGAGTTGCATTTCAATAGGAAACTTGCCTTCTCAAAACATAATGACAAAATTAGCCCAAACTTCCAACTATGTATTCCTGTTTGGCATGTTTCATTGAGATAAAATTATCCTACCTGGTCCAGGGAAGGTATCACTATGTAATCCCACTCTCTAATCTCTGGTCTTAGTCTGAGTGCTAGAATTCCAGGCTTGTATCAAATTTCCCTGCCATAGTTTGGTGGTTTATTTAATCTAGATACCGACTAGCAATCTGAACTTCTATGATCTTATACATTAGATTGACTGCTCAAACTGTTTATGTACTATTTTCAAAGATGTTCTATCATTTGACTCAGGATATGAACATTTTCAGATACTCCTGAAGGGGTCTCCGATTCATTCTTCCATGGATCCAATCCCTTTAATAATGATTACTTGAAATCTTATTATCTCTGGTCCCTAGGTATGTAATATTCTCAAACTTCTTTGAAGAAATTTCACTTGAAGACTTTATCACTTGATCTAGTCCTACTCAGGATATATTTTCTATTGTTTTCTAACATTTCTCCATATTCTGAGTTGTTTTAATTGTGCAGGTGTGTTTGCACATATATGTGCCTCTGTGTGTATGTGTATGTTTGTAAGTGTGTATGCAAAAGCCTGAGCAACCTTATTCAGCAATCTTGCTCATGACTAGTATTCCATCACTTGAGCTCACGTCTATAATTCTAGCTACTCAGGAGGCTGAGATCTGAGGATTGCAGTTCAAATCCAGTAAGAGTATAAAAGAAAGGTTCTGAGGTACTTATCTCCAATTAACCACCAGAAAACTGGAAGTGGCGCTGTGGCTCAAGCGGTAGAGCACTAACCTTGAGCTGAAGAGTGGAGAGATATTTCCCAGGCCGAGTTCAAACCCTGCCACAATCATCAAAAAAAAAAAAAAAAAAAGAAAAAAGATAAAAGAAAGAAAAAGAAATGAGATTTTGGCCACCAGTTCATTGCTAGTATAATTACCGCTTTCTCACCATGGACTATTTTTCCAGTTAAGTCCATGCTCTTATATCTAACTTGCTTTGGAACCAGAATTATTCTTCCATTGTACATTTTACAAATTTGTGTGATTATCAACCATGATTTGGAGATAGAAGTTGAAAGAGAGTGGCCTCATCGTTCATGTTCCTCTTAGTATTAATTATTTCTCAGTGTCACTCTACATAATGGCCTTGGCTTTATTGGTTCAATGTTTTCTTATTTGCAAAGTCTTCTATAGTATATTGAACCATTATACTTAAACACAGAACTTTTCTTTCTCTTATTATTCCTATTGTTTCTTCTACTGTTAGCTTGTGTACACTTGGGAAATAATGCACAACACACACACACACAAAAATAAATTTTTCTGAGAATCTTCTCCCAGTTAAATTTAATTTAAGAGCACTTATGAATTTTGAACTTAATCTACTCCTGGATAATGGTTTCCTTTATGTTTTTATAGTAAAAATAGTGTACACAGGGCTTAGAGTTACATAAATAAGGTAATGAGTACATTTCCTATTGTTACATCCTCTTTTGTTTTTCCTGTGGTATCTGTTCCCTCCCCATCTACCCAATTCCCCCTCCCCTTCCCAAGTTGTAAAGTTCGTTTTCTACATAGTGTCTTATTCATATCATTGTTACAATAGGTCATCCTGAATTTTTGTTTCAGCATTTTGTTGTTTCCCTTCTCCTCCCTACACTAGAAAAATGTATATGCAAGTTGCAGGGCACCAACATCACATCCAATGAAAACAAGAGTTATATCATGGGGGAAGAACATGGAGGAGAAATGAAAAAAAATCACATAGTACGTTTTAGATACATTTAAAACAATTGCAATAAAGAAAATAAACAAGTTGTATCCCTATCTTGGGGCTTATTTTACTTAACATTATCTTATATGGCCATATGTACATGAATAATGTTTTTTTAAGCCATTTAAATTTTATATTTTGTATTTACTAAGTTGTGTCTGAAAGGCGTGTTACCTCATGTCCAAAGATGTCTTTGTGCTAGTACAATGAAGCCTAAAAACATTCATTTTTACCTCGAGCAGTGCCATGGATTATTACTGGACGTAGAAGGAACTTTTATTGCAGGTGGAAACTGATACCAAAAGAGAAATTGAACGTGGAGAAATAACAAAGTGCAAGTTAGTTTGTGTGTTCCTTTTTGCTGTACAAGAAAAGAACCCATTGTCCAAATTCAGAAACACTGAAGTCATACCTTGCATTCTCTCAGACCCCAAAGGAATAAAATTAGAATTCAACAACAAAAGCCACCAAAGAAATTCCTGTACCACATGGAGGTTGAAGAATACACTGCTGAATCATGAGTGGGTCATGGAAGAGATTAGAAACAAAAATCAATTATTCATGATATTCCTCAAAAATGAACACATTGCCCCATTTGTTAGGAAATGGAAAAACTTGGAAAAAATTATATTAAATGAAGTAAGCCAGGCACAAAGAAACATAGGTCCCATCGTTTCCCTTATATGCAATATCTACTATATGTATGAGTCAAGCGGAAAAGGTCAGATAATGTGATGTTAGGAAAATGAATTCTTAGATATGTATTTTAATGTTTTTTTCCTTTCACGCGTTTGTATCTAACGCATTTATAAGATTATCTCTTTGTAGCTTTGTATGTCCCTCCCCCACAATATAACCCCTGCTTTCACTATATTTGATGTCAGTATAACTTGTAGAGAAGATGGGGAAAAACAAGTCGTTTAATGATACAGGTGGACTTGTTGCAACAATGAAAAGTACAAGTTGTCATGTCGAAAATAAGCTTAACAATGTTGGTGGGGGGGAAAGCGGGGAGGATTGGGTGGGGGGTGGGAGGGAGGCTGGGAAGGGATGCGAAGGGTAAACAAAGGAGGAGGCTGCAATGCTTGATAAGAAATGTACACATTAACCAGCCCATGTAATTGTAACCCCTCTGTACAGCGTGTACACAAAAAATAAAAATTAAAAAAAAATGAACACACAAATTATCAGCTCCCCTGGGACACAGCAATGTCAGTACTCAGAGGCAAGTTTATAGCTCTGAGTCCCTACATCAACAAATTCGAGAGATCTGAAACCAACAATTTAATTAGACATCTGAGCCTCCTAGAAAAAGAGCAGCAAGATAAACCTCAATACAGTATATGGAAAGAAATAGTTAAAATTAAATCAGAATTAAATGAAATAGAATCCAAAAAACCATAGAAAGGATCAACAAAACAAAGAGTTGGTTCTTCAAAAAATCAACAAAATTGACAGACTGTTAGCAAATCTTAACAGAAAAAGAAGAGAACACACCCAAATAAATGAGCTCAGAGATGAGATTGGACACATCACCACAGAAACAACCAAGATTCAGAACATTCAAAAATTCATCCAAAAATCATACACCACGCTCAAACAGGATTCATTTCAAGGATGCAAAACTGGTTTAATATACGCAAATTAATTAATATGATTCATCACATCAACAGGAGCAAGGATAAGAACCACAAGGTTATCTCAATAGACATAGAAAAAGCATTTGACATGATCCAACACCCCTTTATGTGAAGGTTCTAGAAAAAAGTAGGAATCCATGGAACATTCCTCAATACAATAAAGGCTGTATAAGACAAACCTACAGCCAGCATTATACTTAATGGTGAAAAACTAAAGCCATTTCTCTTAAATCAGGAATGAGACAAGAATGTCCACTGTCTACACTTCTCTTCAATATAGTGTTGGAATGCCTAGATACAGCAATAAGACAAGATGCAAGCATTAGAGACATCCAAATGGGGAAAGAAGAAGTAAAACCCTCCCTCTTTGCAGATGACATGATCTTGTATTTAAAGAATCCCACAGAATCCACTCTAAAATTCCTCAAGCTGATTCAAAATTTTGGCAAAGTAGCAGGGTATAAATTTAACCCTCAAAAATAAATGGCTTTTCTGTATGCCAACAATGAGAAAAGGTTGGCTGAATTTAGGAAAGCAACTCCATTCAGAATAGTCCCACAAAAAATAAAATACCTAGGAATTAACTTAACCAAAGAAGTGAAGGACCTCTATGATGAAAACTTTAAAAAACTGAAAAAGGTAATCAAAACTGAACTTAGAAAGTGGCAAAAACTCCCATGCTCCTGTATTGGAAAGATCAACATCGTGAAATGGCAATACTTCCCAAGGCAATCTACAAACTCAATGCGATACCTATCAGTATTCCAACCTCATTCTTCAAGGAAATACAAAAGGCAATTCAAAAATTCATCTGGAGCAATAAAAGACCCTGAATAGCTAAAACGATCCTTAACGGAAAGAAACGTGCAGGAGGAATATGAATACCGAATTTGAATTCAACTACAAATCCACAGTAATCAAAACAGCTTGGTACTGGCACAAGAAAAGACTTCAGGACCAATGGAATAGAATTGAAAACCCAGAAATGAACCTTCAGACCTATAGCCATCTAATCTTCGATAAGGGTGTTAAAAAACAGAATAGAAGAAAGACACCCTCTTCAGTAAATGGTGCTGGCAAAATGGGTAATATACTTGTAGAAAACTAAAGCTAGATCCTTATATATCACCTTGTATTAGAATCAACTCCAAATGGATCAAAGCCCTCAGAGTCAAAGCAGACACCCTGAAAACATTACGTGATGGAATAGGAGAAACACTAGTTTTCCTTGGCACAGGCCGAAATTTTCTTAATAGAGACCCAGAAACACAACAAATCAAAGAAAGGTTGGACAAATGGGATTGCATGAAATTGCAGAGCGTCTGCATGGCAAAGGACATAACTAGCAAGATCAATTGAAAGCAGACAGATTGGGAGAAGATCTTCACTAGCCCTACAACAGACAAGGGTCTCATATATAAAATATACCTGGAACTCAAAAAATTAAATCCTCCAAAAACAAATCTTCAAAGAAACAACTGCCCAATAAATAAGTGGGCTAAAGACTTAAAAAGAAACTTCTCTGAAGAGGAAAGAAGGATTGCCAAAAGACATATGAAGAAATGCTCAACCTCCCTAGACATAAAAGAAGTGCAAATCAAAACAACATTGAGATATCACTTCACTCCAGTTAGAATGGCTATAATCAAGAATTCTAATAACAACAGATGCTGGAGGGGATGTGGACAGCGGAAAACTTACTGAAGTGTTGGTGGGAGTGTAAACTTGTTCAACCACTTTGGGATGCAGTATGGAGGTTCCTCAAGAGACTCCACATAGAGCTCCCCTAAGACCCAGCAATCCCACTTTTGGGCATATACCCAAATGTTCACCAAGAAGGCCACACTAGAGGTACCAGCATGACTGTATTTATTGCAGCATTATTTACCATAGCTAAGGTATGGAACCAACTCATATGCTCCTCAGTAGATGAATGGATCAAGAAAATGTGGTATATATACACAATGGAATGCTATGCCTCCATCAGAAAGAATGATATTGCCCCATTTGTTAGGAAATGGAAAGAGTTGGAAAAAATTATATTAAATGAAGTAAGCCACCCCCAAAGAAACATAGGTTTCATGGTTTTCTTCATTTGCAATAACTAGTATATGTCTGAGTCAAACAGAAAAAGTCAGATAAGTTGATGTTAGGGAAATGAACCCTAAGATATGTATTCCAATGTTTTTTTTTTCTTTCATGTGATTGTTTCTAACACATTTATAAGGTGATTTCCTTGTTCCTTTGTATTTCCCTTCCCCACGGCATAACAATAACCCTTGTTTTCACAGCATTTGATGTCGGTATAATTTGTGGAGGGGATCGGAAAAAAACAAATCATTTAAATAGGGATACAGGTGGACCCATTGCAACAATGAGATGTACAGGTCATTATGTCGAAAATGAACATTACAACTTTGTTGGTGGGGGGAGGAGGATTGGATGGGGGGCAGAGGGGAGGATGGGAAGGGGTGGGAAGGGGAAACCAAGAAGTAGGCTACAATGCTTGATAAAAAATGTACTCATTATCTTGCCCATGTTATTGTAACCCCTCTGTACAGTATTTTCACTGTAAAAATATATATTCATTGTTAGAAAAAAAAAGAATCCAAGGTTTGAAAGAAACTCTTTCCCTGACTTTTTTCGAGTGTGTTCTTTATTCATATAAAAATTGTCTGTAAACTTCTTCTTGAAAGTATTACAAAAGGAAACAATGTGCCATTTGAAGGCCAGCATAGAACAAACGGAAATAACGTTGTTTTAAAAGTGTTCTATTGCAAGGCAACAAAGACTTGGTGGTTTTAAATTGTCTTATGCATGGATATTTCACTACTGAGATGATTCTGTTGTTGCAGGAGTCACTTATTAATTCCTTTATTGTTGTCCTGAATTCTCCAGCGCAGTTAGCATTCCAAAAAAGCAGGACCCAGCGAGTATGATCAGCAAAAGGAGCCTGTTCCCAAACCAGTGCTTTAAGGATGGTCCCAAAGAAATATGTGCGCTTTTTCGCTTGTTTGTTTGTTTAGTTTGTCCTGGTTCTGGAGCTTGAACTCAGAGGCTGTACCATGTCCCTGAACAAATGTCTTCCCTGGCCAACTTCCCCCAAAACTGGTACTCTACTGCTTTAGCCAAAACTCCACTTCTGGCGTTTTTGGTGTTTAGTTCCAGATAAGAATGTGACAGACTTTCCTGCCTGGGTTGGCTTTGAACTGAGAAAGTAAGAAAGCCAAGTGACATCAACTGTACCAAGATTTCTGTTTTGAACCAAGAAATACTAGACGAAGTTTATGATAAAGCTAATATTTAACAATTTTTAAAAGAAAAGAATATGTCTAACAAAGAAGCCATAACTTAAATAACTCCCCAAATGTAGGTGGACTGAATCATTTTGGAGGCATTTTTTCATCTGCTTGGGAAGATAACTATTGACTTCATAGATCCTTTTGGGGAAACAGTCATATTTGCCTGTTGTCACTGGCTTTGTACGCATGTATGCTGTACATACTTCTAAGGGCCTTACATAAAGGAAGTCTTGAAATTCTCAACAATATTTAAATAAGATGCTCCCTATATTTATTTTCACATTTGGGTATCACTAAGTACCAAAGTTGTGTAGAAGGCTAGGGTTAGAATATGGACATGAAATCTGTCTCCTAATATTATGAAGATAGTTCATGTCATTTTGAGTTACAGTTTCTCAAGAAATAAAAAATAAAGTAAAACAGTAACAGAAACATAATTTTCTATCTTTCCTAACTTTCCAACAGAAATTAGAGAATCCAGTAAAGTTACACCAATCCCAGGATGGTATAGGATTTTATAGGATCACTAGATGGTGAAAAAGAATATAAAAAAATGCTTCCCCTGGAACAATGGGAAACAAAATCTATACCTACAGATTTTGACATACCTGGAAAATAGTTTCAACTATGCTATGTCTTTGATATTTTAGGTTTGTTTACACAGCAACTTTCCTCTCTCAGGAAATGACTCTATTCCTACTTAAGGTTTTGCAGCTTATAACCCAGCAACAAATAATTCTTCTAAATATAAACAAGCATGAAACTAACAGTAACAAAGGCTACTTCCGTTGCCATAGGTGATAAATAAGAATGCCCTTGGGGAATACTCAAAAAATTTTGAACTTTTTCATACCTTTCCTCTTCTCCAACATGAAAAGTTCTAGCAATTATATGTAAAACATTAATAAAGGATTTTTATATTTTTTATTGTTCACACTAAAGCAAATACACTTTTCCTCCTTGCAAGCCTGACTTTGAAAGAGTCAGACACTCACAATTATATTACAGACAAAAGTTTACTGCTTTGGCTTAGGTGTTTTCCTGCCTTTGGGTGTTGCTCTCTATTATTTTGGCAACTATATAGAAAAACAAGAAAAATCCATTATGTTTTGTTGAATTTTTCAAAGTCAAGCTGTCTTCAAACACAGTTTTCTGTTCCCTTCTTCACTGCTAATTAAAGTTTAATTATTGCTCTTTAAATAACAAAAACATACTTTAATATATATTCTCATTAAAACAGATGAAAACAGGAGTGTCTGCCATTGCTTTTTAAATTTTTTCCGAGTATTTTCCTTGGCTATTTTCATTATTGCCTTTGTTCCAGTCTTCTAATCATGAACACAGTGTTACACAAAAAGATCTTTCCAAAATATAGGATGTTAGGCAGAAAAAAATAGATGTATAATTAAAAATTTTCATCTCTTAAGAGATTGAAAAGCTCAGAAGACATTTTGCTATTTCTGGCATGGTGTTTAAACTAAGTGAAATGCATGTAAATGTGACAGTTATTACAAACAATAATTATGGCTTATACTTTTCTGCTCCAATGAGATGAGTAACTTTACTGTCAATGAAATCTCTGACAAGGTTGGAGGGCATATTGATTTTAAGGTAGGAAGGTTAATGTTAGAAAGCCAAGGGAGATTCCTAAAACAGCACTGCCTATCACTTATCAGTTAATTATACTTATAAGTATATATAAATTTGTAAGTATATAAATACATAAATATGAATTGATTGAGAAATGTGTGACTTACACAATTGATTCAATGGTTACCCAAACCAGAAAACACTTCTCATTTATATAAACTATTATATCTAGTGAGGATTTAAAAATTTTTAGAATTATATTTTAACATTTATGCCAAAATATTTGTTTATTTTTAAATTTTTTGGTTGTGGGGCTTGAAATCTGGGCCTGGACGTTGTCCCTCAGCTCTTGACCTCAAAGCTAGTGTTCTACCACTTGAGTCACTGCCAGTTTCCTGGTGGCTCATTGAAAATATTGTCAAGGAGCCGGCTCCAGTGGCTCATGGCTGTGATCCTAGCTAATCAAGAGGCTGAGATCTGAGGATTACGGTTCAAAGCCAGCTGGGGCAGGAAAGTCTGTGAGGCTCTTGTCTCCAATAAAACCACTAGAAAATAGGAAATGGTGCTGTGGCTCAAGTGGGAGAATGCTCAGCTTGAGCTGTAGAGCGTAGGGACAGTTCCCAGGCCCAGAGTTCAAGCCCAATGATTGACCAAATTAAACAAACAAAAAGTCTCGAGGACTTTCCTGCCTATGCTGGCTTTGAACCATGATTCTCAGCCATCAGACTCCTTAGTAAGTAGGATTACAAGCAAGAACCGCTGGCACCTAGCTACATAATTATTTTTTACACATTTATGAAGTATGGAGTGGTAATCCCATTCATTTATATGTTGTGTAATGATCAAGCTATATCATATCCATTAGTTTCTGTATGTAACATTTATTTTTTGAGAGACTGCTCGAAAAGTTATCTTTTGGCTGGGATGAAATATCTATTCTTAACTATAATCACTTTGCTCCTTATGGTATAAAATTAATATATTTACTTTTAGTATTGGATGTCTGTTAATTAAACTCATAGAAAACATGAATTGTATGGTGAGAGAAGTTTATGGTTCCATTACTTGTTTTAGGAAAACAATTATGCCTTTTGTTTTCAATTATATTTCTGTGGGAATGTGAACTATTCATTGATTTAACTGTTAAAGTTGATAACTGTTACATTATATCAAGTTGATTCCAAGTTGCATTTGAAAATTGCACATTTAACACAAATATGCTTCCACTTTCTTCTACCACATAAGTAAAGTAACTGTAAAGCAAATCTTGGGGTTAGTGGCTCATGTGTAGAATCCTAGAAACTCAGGAGGCTAAAACCTGAAAATTTTATTTCAATGTCAGTCTAAACAGAAAAAAAGTGAAAACTTATTTCCAATTGTCCAGCAAGAAGGAGAAGATGAGAATGTGGCTCAAAGGATAGAGTGTGATCAGCCATGAGCAAAAAGTACAAGGAAGAAAATTAAACATTGAGTTCAAGCTCTTAAAATGGCATAGACACATAAGACAACAATAAAAAGTACTATAAACATCAATAATGAAGACAAAATAGTAGAAAAGATCATGAGAAATGTTGCATAAATAGCTGGAAGACAGAAATCATTTGACAGAGTTTTGATTCAGGAGAGGGAAAAATCACAGTCTCATTGGTACAATCTCATTGTACTCATTTGTGTTGAAACCTGGCTACTGGGTAACACGTGAAAGAGTAGATTGGATTACCTGACAGAGCAGACATTGCCTATGACTGACTATGCACCATCCCATTCTGCAAAAATCTAAAATTGTGCTTCCTAATTTAAATAAAACCCCATATTAGATACTATCTGGTCCACACAGACTGGGGTCCTTATTTTGAGGCTTCAGACATATGTGAGGCTTTTGTTAATAACCAGTCCTGTTGTACCCCCTTTCCTTTGTGCACCTATACCTTACAAAGCTGGCACCAAGCCAAGGCGTTGAACTAGACACCATGGCCTTAATCTCTCCCTTTCTCCAGCTACAACTCTTTTCACATGCTATCTCTGTCTTAGTATTAGTTGTTTTCTTACTAATCCCCACCAAAAAACTCTTATATTCACGTAAACGCACTATAAACATCTTAGTTCAAAAAGGGATTAAAGGTTTACCATTGGCTGAGGCTCTCTTCTGTAGGTTTTCTCCCTAATAAATCTGTGCTACAATATCTCTCTTTTCTTCGTGTCTTTTGAGTCTGACAAATGATTGATTCGGTTTTATGTAATCCCATTTATCCAGCCTTACTTTGGAAGTTTTGACCTGTCCCAAGGAGCCCTCGTGTTTCCCTTAACTCTTCCTGCAAAATTCTAAGGTATTGGGACTTACATTGAGGTCTTCAATCCATTTGGAATCAATTCTGGTGCAGGAGGATATATAAGGATCTAACTTCAGTTTTCTGTGTACAGATAATTCCATCAGCACAAGTTTTTGAAGAATTTGTCTTTCTTCCATCCTGTGTTTCTGGCTCCCTTATCAAAGATTATGTGCCTATAGGAGTGGATTCATTTCTGCATCATCAATTCTGTTCTATTGATGGAAATATGTGCTTCTATTGAAAAGAATCGCATTACCACATTTCTGAGGAAATTGACTTCTCTGTAAACTGAAAAGCAAAATTGTAAGTTTAGAATACAAAATTGAGGTAAGTTTTGAACACATAAATTATAATATATAGAAAAAAATGTGGGAGAGAAAAGATAAGATGAAAAGTAGAGTAGCTATAAATTGAAGAACTCAAAAACAATTACCAAAACTATACAAGGGAGCTGGGGTAAAGCTCAGTTGTAGGACTAGACTAATATATACAAAGCTATGGGTTCAATCTCCAAGAAGACCTAATAATAAGTTAATAAATAGTAATAATAAAATAATTACTTGAAATAAATGCTTTCATATTAGAGAAGCCTGAATCCTAAAACAGCAAAAAAATACCCTCAATTCTTGTATCCATTGACATGAAAATACAAGAATGAAGAGGAAATAGTTTACCTTTTCTCTCCTTTCTTTTCCTTTCCTGTTTTCTTCTTTTCTTTTTTCCTTTGGCACTACTGGTGCTTGAAGTTGCTAAGGCTCTGACCACTTTAGATTATTTTTCAGATGAGGTATTCCTTTTTGGCCAAGCCTCCCTTGAGCAATAATCTCTTACCTATGGTTTCCACAAACGAGAGATAACAGGGAAATTACCCTATATCTTGCTTTCTTTTTTGGATTTTCTCACGACTTTTTTTGGTCAGAACTGGCCCTGGATATCAGTCTTCTAAATCTCTGCCTTCTAATTAGCATGGCGTAGTTCATCTAAAGCTTGGACCCATATTATTTTTCATTGTAAACATTCAATATTGACTTCTGTTTTCTAGATATCTTTAAATTCAATTGAGGTTAGATGGATCTTTATGATGTTATAAGAAGAACATAGAGAATCCCTTGAATAGTTTTTTCAGTTTCTTTAAATATTTATAGCATGAGAATAAAAGTAGGACATTAATATTTCACAAGTACCTTATGTAGACTTCAATTGTTTTAATGATTTTGTGCACACATTAAGTTCAATATAATTTTATCAACTCTATATGAATAGTTACAGACACGTTTCTTTAAGTTTGTGTCATGCTTCCCTTTTATAATTAAATCCACTACTTCCCTTGGTCCCATCCCAAACCTGTTTCATCCTGGAAACCAAAACACATTTTTTCTCCGATTTCTAGGTCATGCAATAAATAAGCTTTTAGGATTGCCCTCAAATCTATGGTAGATTATTCCCTGTTGTTGTATGCCGTAATATTGTATTGTATTCACTCGATTAGCCTTCTGGTTCTGTTATTAGAGAATGTAGCACAATTCGTTTCCCATTCACCTGAAGAAAGCCTGAATTGATTTCCATTTCTTTAACTAGAGGAAATAATGCTGCTATAATCCTCTGTGTTTTGGCCTTTGGGTGAATGTTACAGCTTATTTCTATGAGACAAACCTGAAGAGCTCAATTCCTGTGCTATACTCTAGGTGGTTGCATATTTCATATTCTAGAAACCTGTCAAAATGTTTTCAGAAGTGGCTTTCCCATTTGAAATTCCTGCCAGCATCCAGTTTCTCTGTTTCTTGATAGCATTCAGTATGGTCAATATTGTATTATGTGCAGTAATTCTCATACATGTTTTATGATGTCATTTTTGTTTTAATGTACCTTTATTTAGTGACTGATGATGCCTTTCTTGGGCTTATTTTTCACAAGATGTATTTTGCTAGTTTCTAATTGATGTTCTTTTTAACATTAGTTTTTGAGAGTTCTATGTAGAGTCTAATTTGAGACATTCTTCAGGTATAGGATTTGCAAATATTTTATCCTTGACTATCGGTACACTTCATCAACATTATCTTCATCATCATCATTATCATCATCTATTGGGTCTTTGTCCATCCCATGAAAGATGGACGGGGTCTGAGGAAAGGTAAGTGCGGCCGCTGGCCCTTTACCCAGCCTCCCTCAGCGGGGAAAAAAAATCAGACGCAGCAGGAGGTCAAGTCAAGCAGGAAGAACTCATTTATTAACAAAGAACAGCATTTTTAAAGCAAAAAAGAGCAGGTGGCATGACAAGGGAGGAAGAGAAACCAATCACTGTCAAGGTCACACCTTATCATGAACCTAAGCTTCCATGGGCTGGTTACACACTTAACATAAAGCAAATTGAGCTCTGCCCACTCAACTCCCTCTCAGCACCATCTTTGCTGCCCATGTGCCCTACAATAATCATCACCATAATCATCATCATCATCATCATCATCATCATCATCACTATTAGTAGTATTACTACCATTAGTTTTGTACATGTATGTATGGTCCTGGGACATGAACACAGGATCCTTGAGATTAGTCGCAACTTGTTAATAATATACCATTTCAGTCATGCCTCACTTCTGGCTTTTTTGCTGATTAATCAGAGATAAGATTTTCAGGGACATTATTTTGTGGGCTGCCATCCATCAGCAATACTCACATCACAGCCTAACAAGTAGTTAGGTTGAGATACATGAGTCCCCTGCATATGAGCTTTCACAGTTTAAATTATTTTATACATTTTTGAGTTCTACTATATCAAGTTTTCCTTTCCTATAATTTTAATGCCAAATTTAGGTATGCTTCATCTCGAAAATTGTCAAGGCATCTTCCTATGTTATACATTTACATCCCTCTATTTGTTTTATAGGCCACCTTCAAATCCTGCTTGAAGTTAATATTTGAATAAATTATTTTAAGTCAATGTTCACTTTTTAATTCTCCCCAAGATTGTCTAACCTATCACCACTTATTAAAGAGAATGTCACTCCACAAGTGTTTGGTTTTACACTCTTATTAAATATTCCTTGATAATAATTATGTGGCTCTAATCTGGTGCCCTACAGACACATTGAGCTGTATAATCTTTCCTCTACAAATATAACAATTTTACACTAGCAGCTTTAATATTGGATAGAGAAATATATTCAAGTTTATTTTCCTTTGTCCATGAGTCAAAGAGTGATTGTCAGTTTTTTTTAGAAATTTTCATAATCTTATAAATAAAACTGTGAAGCTTGGCACAGTTAGCTCACGATTATTATAATAGCTGGATAGGAGGCTGAGATCTGAGGATTGTGGTTCAAGGCAGCTGGAATATGAATGTCTATGAGAATCTTATCCCCAATTAACCACCAGAAAACCAGAAGTGGCACAGTTGCTCAAAGGGTACAGCACTCACTTAGAGCTGAAGAGCTGAGGAACAGTGCCCAAGCCCAGATTTCAAGCCCCATGTATGACCCCCAAAAAAGGGGGGTGGGGACAATTAATATCTTTGCTCAATTGTGTCCTCCAATACATAAAAAGTATAAGTCTCCATTTACTTATATTTTTGCTTTTATATTCAGCATTGCATAATTTTCATTGAGGGAAAGTCAACAACACTTTAATACATTTTGACAATATGTGGAGATGACACAAAGAAATTCACAGAAAACAGATGAAAAATAAGGGACAATGGGAATGGAGACAGACAGAAATGGATTAATCAAGCCCTTGATCAATATGTGAGTGTGTAAGATATTTCAATAAGATTTCTTTGTACAATTAATATACACCAATTAATAAATATCTTCCAAAGGCATTGGTATTCAAGTATGTCATAAAGGATAAATACAGATTTTGTGGTGAAATGAAAGATAAATGAGAAAATACATACTTATAGTAATTGTGTAAATAAACTAAGAATTTGGTCAACATTCTGAGGGCTCATGGCTCATTAGAATAGAAGGCCCTTGGTATCTAAGATAAGACTAAAATGTTAGACTTCAGCCTATCTTTAAGACTGCTTAATGGTATTGCCTTTTGAGTAAATATTCTCTTTATTGTTGTTGTTATTGCTGGGGGTGGTCGTCGGCCTTGAACTCTGGGACTGGGCGCTGTCCCTCATCTATTCAGCTCAAGGCTAGGTTTCTACCACTTGAGCCATAGCGCCACTTCTGGTTTTCTGGTGGTTTATTGGAGATAAGAGTCTCATGGACTTTTTCTGCCCAGGCTGGCTTTGAACCATGATCCTCATTTCAGCTTCCTGAGTAGCTACAATTATAAAATGAGCCACAGGCACTAGGCTTTAATCAGTATTCTTAGTACAAAGAAAAAATACAAGTGATTTGGAACCAAGCTGTAGAAGGCTGCCTTTTTGGCTTCAGAAGAGAGCTGCCTGGTATCATATGAGTAGATAGATTTAGGAAAAATTAAACATATAAGTCCACATGGAAGGCTACAATACATTTTAGTGAAGTTCCAAAAATTATAAGGACATGAATTGCAATAACTAGCTTGGTAATAAGGGACATGTTTAGGAGTTCTGTCTGTATTTTTACTGTTGTAAATGTACAATGTCATTTTATTCATTTTTGTTGTTGTTGTTTCCTTAGTATGTTCTTTCCTCTATGGAATATCCCCTGTTGTCACTTTTCTCGATTTTGATACCTTGCATCTTGTATATACATGTCTAATCTGGGGAGGGTAATGGGAATTACAAAACGCTGAAACAAGGAAACAGGATGACCTACTGCAACACAGATACCAATAAGACTATATTGGAAATGAACCTTACCACTTCATGCTTCGAAGAGTGGGGAGAAAGGAATGTGGGAGCTGGGGGAGGGAAGGGATAGTGGGATAACAACAAGGAAGGAAAGGGGTAATAATGATCAACAAGTAATATACTCATTGCCTTACTTATGTAATTGTAATCCCTCTGTGCAACATTTTAACAATAAAATAAAATAAAGTAAAATCAATAAACGACACGTTTGGCAAATAAAGTAAAATGCTAACTTACAGACAAATGAAGATAATAATAAACAGGTATGTCTATATACATGTATATATACATCTGTATATTGATATATATGTATACATGTATAGGTATTTGTGTATGTACACATATAAGTATGAATATATGCATATGCACATAGTGTGTATACATATACATTTATTTAAAGAGACTTGAATAAGAAATATATTAATGCCTATGAAAAACCTTAACCATCCTGCCTATGAAAAGCTGAAAGTATCCTGAATATGTTATCAAAAAATCCAAATACATATCTTTATAATGATATACCAAAATCCAAATAATATATGGAAAAATCATACCATACCTATACACTGCATACATATAGAGATTAATGGAAATAGAAAAAAAAATAGAATAGCAGTGCACAATCAATATGTAGAAATTGGAATCTTTATATATTGGTGCTTGGCACTTAAAGTGATATAGTCCGTTTGTTATAAATACTGGAAATCTAAGATATTACACATAGAATTGCCTCTATGATCCAGCATTTTGAATCATAATTTTTTTTATTTTTTATTTTTGGGTCCGGTCGTGGGGCCTGAACTCTGGGCCTGAGCTCTGTCCCTCAGCTCTTCAGCTCAAGACTAATGCTCTACCACTTGAGCCACAGCGCCACTTCCGGCTTTTTTCTTTTTGCTTATGTGGTGCTAAGGAATCAAACCCAGGGCCTCAGGCATGCCAGGCAAGCGCTCTACCACTGAGCCAACTTCTCAGCCCTTGAATTATAATTTTCTATACAAAATATATTTCAACATATGTCCAATGAAACACATGTACAATTATATACATAAGAAAACCTTTTATAATAACATATAATAAAATATTGAAATGCCCATTGAGGGGATTATAGAATTATACACACACATACAAATCAATATGGTATATCCCTGGGAAAAATTTATATGGACTTGTTTTGGAAGCTAATTTTACTTGGGAAGAATGGATAAAATAGACTTCAATTTCTAATTATATCAGCTTTTTAAAATGGACACAGAGGTAGTGGTAGACTATGAAGTAATGGTTGGTCAATTGGAGGGTAGGTTGAAATGATGACAGGAAGTGTTGAATAATAGATATTGAAGTACTTTTAGAGTGTAGCTATGATAAAATGTTCTAGAACTGAAGATGATATTCATAGTCCAACTCTTTAACATTCTATTAATCATTGTACTTTATCGAAGAATTGCAGATTGCATTTGCATTAACCTTAAGAAAAATTTTAGAATAATAATGGGTGAATCTGAGTAATAATTTAGAATTTAAAATCACAGAATTCTATAATGCACACGTTTAATATGTTGATGAATAAGACTGTCAATAAAATATGATCCGTGATATATCCTCTGAGTGACTGTATATGGCACTGCAAGTCAGTGAATACTCTACAAAATTATGTAAATTGAGGAATGAGATAAGACTGAAAAGAATGAGGGATAATGATCATCAAGATGCATTGTATTGAGCTGGGAATATGGCTTAGTAGTAGTCTTAGGGGAATGGTGTGAAGCCCTCGGTTTGATTCCTCAGTTCTACATTAAGCTGGAATTGGCACTGTGACAGAAGTCATAAAGTGCCAATGTGAGGAAAAGAAGTTCGTGGACATTGCCAAGGCCCTGAGTTCAAGCCCCAGGAGGGTCAAAAAGAAAAAGATGCATTGTATTAAGATAGGCACTAACGGCTCATGCCTGTAATCCTAGATACTCAGGAGACTGAGGATGGAGGTTTGAAACCAGCCCAGGTAGGAATGTCTGTGAGATTTTATCCCCAATTAAATGTCAGAAAAATCAAAGTCCTGCTGTGCCTCAAGTGATAGACTTCTACTGTTCATCGAAAGGAGGTCACGCACACCGCCCAGACCCAGAGTTCAAACCTCAGGAGAGAAGAAAGACAGGAAAATAACTCACTAAACACTATTCATAAATTGCATGGTCAAACAGCAACTCCCATGCAACTACTTAAAGTCAATTAAAATATGATTAAAATAGAATACAAGTCATTTTGTGGACCAAACATAAATAGAATACAAAGGTTGTTTACAGGGACAAAGTAAATTTTATCTCTTAGTTAGAGTTGAAATTTGTTCTTCAGTCTTCTTAAATTATTTATGAAATTGACAATACTGCCAATTATAGGTCAATTTCCTTGAGGAACAGATTGAATTCTGATGTCTTTTCTTAGCAAACCATAGAGGTGAATTTTTTGCCTCTTGTTGAAGTATATCTGATATTTTAAAGTAGATTTGTCCTAATGTAATATTTATTAAATCAATCATTTCACTAGGGTGATGTTAGTCAGATTTTTTTCCAGTAAATCCTATCCCTTATAATAAATGAGAGCATGCTGTGTCAGTCTCCTATTCATATGACAAAATATTTTATAAAATTAATTAATAAGGGGGATAGATTAATTTTGGCATCTGATTTTATACATTTCAGTTTATGTTTCTTATCCTCATTGTTTTGGGTTGGTGGTGGCACAGAACCTAATGTCAGGAACATCTGATGGAGTATGTGTTTTCATGGAAGACAAAAAGTAAAGAAGAGGAGGAATAGGTGTGGGAGAGAGAGAAAGAGGAGAAGAGGAAGAAGGAAAAGGAGAAGGAGACAGAGAAGGAAAAGAAGGAAGAGAAAGAAAGGACATTTATCTTAACATCTTCATTGATCACAAGTTCTCAGTGACCATACCTCTACAACTGTGCCCACTTGAAAAGGTTCGCCACCTCTTTATGGCAACATAGTGAAAGCTAATTATTAATCCCAATCTTTTATGATTTCAGATTTAATTTCTAGAATGGTGGGTAGATATTTCTATACAAGTGTGATAACTTCTCTTCCTAAATATTTACTTGAATTAATCAGATAAGCTATTTGGCATGGAGTTGGTTTGGTTATACCACTGTTGGAGAGATGAATGAAATATTTTGAACGCAAATACATTTTATTTAACAGATAAAGAAGCTTCAAGAGATTACAATTTGTTACCTTCAAAAATGACTATTTCATTCAACTTATAGTGACTTGAATTTTTCATAATTTTCTGGCATTTCCATTGAAGTATTTTGTCGTCTATAGCAAGTTTCATTCTTTCTAGTGAAGGAAAAATGAATGCTATCACGATCATTTATTTCTTAATTATTCTATAGAAAGTAGGTATAATATGAATTTCCTGCCATTCAAATATAAGTTATATTCAAGTCTATAAGAATAATTGGAAAAGTCATGGAATATCTTGCTTTAGTTATCTTATATTAAGATTGATTCAATTTCTAAAAATGACTGTTGACATAAAATGCATGAAATTCAATTTTTCTCTGAAATGACTTGGTACTCAAACCTGAGAAATACATGACCAGTAACTATGATTTCTTCACACTCAAAAAATGTATGAATCTGCATTTTTATGTCAAAAATTTAGGGTAAAAAAAGAGAAAATCATGTAACATGAGTAGATAATAATCAAAGTTAATGACAAATTGCTTCATTCACCCTGACATAGCCTATTGATTTTATCTTACATGAGAAATTTGATTAATGATCTCTTTGTCGCTTTCGAATAATAGAGTATTTCAATTTGTCCAAAGATTCTGTAATTTAAACCTTCAAGTGTATATTTTTTCATAAAAATGAACAGTACTTTTCCACAGTGTAGGTTCAGATTTAACAACTAAATAAATATCTAAATGTTAATTAATTAAATTGAGCCTCTAGAATTCAAATAATAAATTTATTTTATTCTTAGATATATCTATGCTGAATATGAGTGTCTAAAGCTTGTAATCCTTGCTACTCAGGAAGCTGGGGACCAAAGCCAGCTTTGGCAAGAAAGTTTTTGAGACAAATCTCAATTAATCACACACACACACACACACACACACACACACACACAAACACACACACACACACACACACACACACACACACACACACACACAAAGCCAGAAGTGGAGTTGTGGGTCAAACTAACCTTGAGTGAAAAAAACTAAGGCATAGACCTTGAGTTCAAATCACAAGAATAACACACACCCACATGCACACATGCATATTATGTCTAGATACTTATTTTAGTTTAAAGAAATACACAATATCATGAATAGTAATATTTGTTTCATATCCTGCAACTTTTATGAAGTGGTTTTTAGTACAATTTGCTTTAAGATATAACATAGGTCATTAAAATTAATATTAATCTAGTTAATATTTTTAATTACCCATAACACATTGGTATTTTATGTATACACTTAAGAAATATTATTTGTAAAAGAAAGAAAGGAAGAATAGAAGAAAAGCAAGAAAGAAAGAGAGAAAGAAAGGAGGAAAGAAAGGAGGAAAGAAGGAAAGAAAAAAGAAGAGAACAAAAGAGAGAGGTAGGGATGGAGGGAAGGAAGGAGTAAGGAAAGACAGCAGGAAGGAAGGAAGGAAGGAAGAAGGAAAGAAGGAAGGAAGGAAGGAACGAAGGAACGAAGGAAGGAACGAAGGAAGGAAGGGACAAAACCAATTTAATTTATAAAATCTGTTATTTAGCCCAACATAAACTTCATGTAAGTTAACCCTTTTGTAAACGCAAGGTTACAATTGTCACTTTGCTGCATGTTCTCCATGCATGAATGAAACCAACAAAGGAAGGATCAGAAATAACCAGAAAAATCTGTTTGCATCTCAAGTAAATATGTACACAAATCTTTTTCTCATTTTCTATACATCATCAAATAACTATTTGCAAACTATTTACATTGTTATAAATATTTTAAAAATTGATGTTACCAAAGGATGTCAATATATTATATAATGTGAGCACTAGTATTTATAATGCTATTAATATTACAGTCTTCATATTATATTAATTATAACAATTTATATTATATGTTTTATCAGAGAAATTATCATACTCTGATTTTGGTGTCTGTGGGAGTCTTAATAGCAGACAGCAATTAAAATCTAAGGAGATCTGTATTTCTGAAATCAGTTAACTCATTGGAGATTGCTCAAATACATCAGAAGGGCCTTAGAAAGGCTGAACATGTTTACATGATTACCTATGATGTGATTCAAGAGCCACAAAACAATCATACTTCACTTTGTCATCACTACAATTATTCCCATTATAAGAAGAATCATTCACATAATTTACACGATATAGGTTTGCCCTTAAGTTATTATTTTCTATGAAATAATATCCAAATGATACACTACACTGAGTTAAAGAAAAAGTTGCAAAAAGTATTGGACACTGTAACTCCTTCCAATTACACGTATTGAAATTCTATTCCCCTGTCTGATGACATTAGAATCAGCCTTTCAGAGATTACCCTGCAATAATGATCCTGATAAATGAAGCCCAATATAACTAGTCTGCCATGTGAATGTCCAGCAAACAGATTATAATGAACCAGAGAGTAGACCCCCATAAGACAAAGATTTGCTTTGAATAATCATTTTTATAATCAATGCTCAAGCTTCTAGAGTATGGGTAATATACTCCTGATGTTTTTAATCAACTTACTTTGAAGTATTTTCTTATAACAGCCCAATAGTGGACAAAAAGCAAAGTAGTATTGATTTAAATGTCAAATTTTTGAAAAAACTATTCATAATGTTTTATTATTTGAACTTTATTCTCAAAACCTACAAGTTACAAATATTATTAAATGGGAATTGAATTGAGGTTCAACGCTCTATTCAACTATCATAATTAACCTTTTGAATACTTTTATTATCTTTAAGTATTTGTACAAAGGAGTTGCCATTCACTGAAACAGTTTATGAATACAATTCATCTTGATTAATGTCACTCCATTCAACATTCTCATCCACCCCTCCCAATCAACAAAGTCCATACTTATCTCAACATTATGTTATGTATGGAATTACTTGCCATTTAACAAATCATTTTGTGTATACAGTACACCTGGAATTGTGTTACCACTTCAACATCTTCACCCCCATTTCATACTATCCATTATTTTGTTTATTTCAATTCTGGGAAGTATGCAATAGATTCTTGCCTGTACTCTATCCTTTTCAATTTCCTACCCCTCTCACCTTGCCCCACACTGTCCTCTCTTGTAGTCGGCATTTACTGGTATTTATTTTGTTGGGTTTTGACTTAATCTTTGAAGAGAACTATACTATTTACACTTTCCATGGACTCTGACACTTCAGATAATTCATTTACCTCCTTGGATATCATCCAGTATGTTTAACTTTACATTTATGTGTACCTTCTCTCTACCAAACATAAGGAAAGTCATACAACCTAACTTTCTCTGAGTCCAGTTAATTTCACTTAATATGATTATTTCTAAGTCTTTCATTTTCCTTAAGATGGGGCAGTAGGGTCTGGGAAGGTGGCTCAGTGGTAGAGCGCTTGCCTTGCATGCATGAGGCCCTGGGTTCGATTTCTCAGCACCACATAAGCAAAAAGAAAAAAAGCCGGAAGTGGCACTCTGGCTCAAGTGGTAGAGCGCTAGCCTTGAGCTGAAGAGCTGAGGGACAGTGCCCAAGTCCTAGAGCTCAGGTCCCACGACTGGACCCCCCCGCCCCCCAAAAAAGAATGGTGCAATATGATTCTTTCTGATTGATTAATAAAATTTGATTATGTATGTATATATACATACATATTTGTAAATAGGGATCAATGAAATTATATATATATATATATATATATACATATATATATATAATTCATATACAGACACGCACACAATTCTTGATCCCTTTTTGCAGTGAGAGGCATCTAGGCTGATTCCATATGTTGGTTACAGAAAATAATGCAACAATGAACATGATTGTGCTGGCAGCTTCAGTATGGCCTTGTTTCTGCTCTATTGGATAAATGCCCATAAGTGGAATTGCTGGAGCATAGGTAGCTTTCTATTCAGTTTTGTGAGCAACCTCCATAATGTTTTCCAAAGTCGTTGAACAAGATTACATTTCTACCAACAATGTAATAGAGTTTCCTTTGGACCACATCCCTATTAGTAAATGTGATTGTTCTTTTTTTTCATAATGACATTGTAACAGGGGTGAGAAGAATCTCGGTGTTGTTTGGATTTGCATTTCTTTCATGGAGAGAGATATGTTATTTGTCATTTTTACTTTTCTTCTAAGAAATTCTCTTTAAGTCATTATCCCATATATTAATAGGGCTCTTGTTGATTTGAGCATTTATTTGATCTCTAAATATGGGTTAGTTATGTAAACCCTGGTCTAATGCTTAGTTAGTAAATATCTCCTTCCATTCTATTCTCTTTCTATATATCCTGCTAATTTTTTCCTTTGCCATGAAGAAACTCTTAAGTATGATGCAACTCTATTCACCCAGAAAAAGTGATATTACACCATTCATAAGGAAATGGAAAGACTTGGAACAAACCTATATTAAGTGAAGAATGTCAGACTCAAAGCAATATAGGTTGCCCGATTTCCCTCATTTGTTGTATTAGAATGTGCCTCTAATTCTACAACTTAACACACTTGGATGGTAAAAGAGAAAGCATTACATTTGGACATGATAAATTACATGGGATTCTAAATATTTATACAGTGAGATCAAAGGAGGATGCCCTTTGGAGAGGATCACAAAGGATCAATAGCTATATGAATATTATCATATAAAATAATGTTCATCAAATTGACCTCCAAGAAATGATAATGAGAGTTTTTTTTATTATTTTGCTTTTTCCATCTGAATTCGGATGCTGTTATTTCGTTTTAATTTCTACACCTTTGGTTTATATATAAGTTTGGAAAGGGCAAGGGAAACACAGAAATGGTGGGACAAAGTGTAAACAAATGTAGCACTGCCACTCAATAGACACTACCTTGTAAATGAACTATACAACTTAGGAGGGAGGGGGGTTGAAAGGGAAAAACTGGGACAACATGTGGGAAGAGGTGACATTGTTGAAAAAGAAATGTGCTCATTATCTGACTTATGTAATTGGATCCCTTCTGTATATCATCTTTACAAACTAAAAATGGACCTCATTAACAGGTCAGATTAGTTATATTAATATTAGATAAGATTGGCTTTAAATTAAAATTGGTATAAAGGTAAAAAGAGACTAAAAAGGACATTAAATGTTGATGAAGGAAACTCTCCATCAGGGGGATATAACAATGCTAGATATCAATGCCCTGAATCATAGATCTCTCAAATTCATCAGACAAATACTACTTGCCCTAAAAATATGCATACATCCAAACACATTGTTGGTTGCTTGAACACATCATTCTTACCTTTGGACGGGCCATGCAGGTCAAAATCTAGCAAAAAATCAAAACCAAATACTTGTTTTGACAAGCTATACCTAACAGCTCATGGAACGTTCTCCAAAATAGATCATATCTTAGATCAGAAAGATAATCTGTGAAAATTCAAAAATAAAAATGGAATTACTCCCTATATCCTGTTAGACGACAATGGGACCAAATTAGATCTCATCATCAAAAGGCATCACAAAAAATTCTGAAACTCACAGAGACTGAGTAACACATTTCCAAATCATCAGTGAGTCACTGAAGACATATGGAGGGAAGTTCCAACGTTTATGGAATTCAGTGGAAGTGAACAGACAAAATACTACCTCCTCTGGGACACAAGAACACAGGCAATACTCAGGAAAATTTATAGATTTGAGTATGTACATCAACAAATTAGAACAATCTTAAATCAGCACTAATAATGCACCACTAGGTCCTTGAAAAACAGGAACAAGCCAATTCAAAAACTGGTAGATAGAAATTATACAAATTAGATAAAGAAATAAATGAATCAGTCTCAAAAAACATACAATCATAATTGACTTTTATATACCAGTAGCTCAAAAATTCGCCCAATGAATGTAAATGTAGCTATTTTCAGAGATAGACTCAACCAGCTCAAACCAGTGAAAAAAACATACTTGTAAGATTCTAAGAAACGATATTTTGTTTGCCTTTTTAAAATAAATTTACCCTGTTATTAAGTTGATTTATAGAGGTATTACAATTACATGAGTCAAGTAATGTGTACATTTCCTTTTATGAAATGTCTTCAGTTCCCTCATATTTTCCCATTCCCTCACTTCTTTCCCCACCCATGTGTTAAATAGTTCACTTTCATCAATGTTCAAGGAACTTCACTGCTTCATTTTTTCCCCCTTTCCCTAAAGCTTTGTGCCCACCCCCACCTTCCTGATGACATAGAATGAATATACCATGCATAAGGTAAAGAAGACAGAATCATCACAAACTATAAATAACAACAACATACAGTAAACAAAAAACGGACTCTTCTGTTTCCATACCTCATAATTTGTTTCAGGATGTTTATCATGTTATATAAATGTAATTGTTTTTATAATAAAGTCAATTCAGGGATTAAAGTGTGATAAAATTATAATTTTCTTTATATTTAGTAATGCTTTTATTTTACATTAATGTTGTAAGTAACACAATTCAAATCCTAGTGAAATTTGAAGGTTCAGGTATAAAGTTAAATACTCAGAAGATCTAATAGTTCCATTTTGGCAAACAAACTGAAAAACAGGCATGTTTTATCCTCAGGAATGTCATTATTTCATATGCAAAAAGTAATTTTACCTACATTTTCTCTTATATGATAACATATTTTCTGCTAATCAGAGAGATACAAAAAGATTTTTAATTATGATATGAAAAATGCATCGACATGAGTGAATGAAATCAGGGAGTAGATGGCTCACAGCGGGGTGGTTCTGTTAAATATTCTCATTATTTTGAATGATCTGGAGTTTCTATATGTGTGGAATTATTAATGTATTTTATGTCTGGACAAGAAAGTTTGATTAATAGATCATTGTCTGATACCCAATGTCTGGAATCTAACCTGAGTCAGAGTGGTAAGTATGTGTGTGTGTGTGTGAGAGAGAGAGAGAGAGAGAGAGAGAGAGAGTGGGGGTGTGTATGTGTGTGGGTGTGGGTGTCTGTCTGTCTGCCTGCAAGTCTGGATTTAGAAGGAAATATCTTATTTCCCTGAGGGTATATACTTAATTCTATTAGGTATACTCCATTAGTGACAGCAAATAAAGTTAATTAACTTTTTGTGCCATATATTTATGATTGCATGAACAAACTAAAAATTATGTTTGGGGTATGAGTTTTGTAAAAGGTCAGCTGAAAGTATAAACATTTGGAATCTTGAGAAAGATATCAATGGCAATCATTTCAGTGTAGATAAATTTTGACAACACTTGCAGT
The DNA here is from genome assembly GCF_019054845.1 of Dipodomys spectabilis. NCBI lineage: Eukaryota > Metazoa > Chordata > Mammalia > Rodentia > Heteromyidae > Dipodomys > Dipodomys spectabilis. The sequence continues at coordinate 8,511,924 of NW_024870798.1, read as the reverse complement.
GATAGATAATTTGATATCAAAATTCAATATTTATTGATTTCCATAGCTACACTATTCTATAAATTTGTAGGAAAACAAGTAAAATTATGGAATCATAAAAGTAATGTGATTATTTATTGCAAACTGTTTTACAGTTAGGCCCTGATTGTAAGCGCTAGGATCAACAGAAAAAAAAACACAATATACAACATGGAGTTAGATATTTTATAATGAAGCACATTTTAATATACTCCACATTGTTAGAAAGACTAGAACTTTGGGTTAGTTTGATAACATACCATAATAAGTGATATTGTCCACTTATTAAGCAGAGAGGCTTACTCAGATGTACAAGATTGAATGTTTCGGTGTATGTTCAGCTGGTTTTATTGCTTTGGGGGCCAGTGACAAGACAATGTCAAGGAGGGAAGTATGCCAAAGAGAAATGTTTTTTAACTAGAATGATTAAAAGATAGAAGAAGAAAGAAGATGAGAGTCTATTTTCTCATGAGTTTCACTCTGAATAACTTAATCTACAGAAGAACTATTCAGGTATGCTCCACAGTCTGGGAGGAATTGGAATGTCATTTTTCTTTAACACATAGGTCTTTCTGGGGTATTCTAAATTCAAATGGCAACATCTTCATCAATGATAATAACTTGTCTAGGAGTGGAAGCCAATAGATATTTCTGTAAATTCTAATCAGATCTCAGCAGACTAAATATTTTAGGGAATTCCTATTAAAAATTTTTCTTTCAGACTGACTGGGTCTTCATAATGTGTATCTGTGTGTTTATATGTGTGTGTTTGAATATACTAATAAAACAATGTGGCAGACAAAAGTATTAGTATGGCCTTTTGTTTTTCTTCTCATACTATGAAAGCCTTTCACAATTCCCAATTAAATCCCATCCAAGATTCAAACATCAATGCTATCCCAAAATTTCTTTATGCTAACCTAAGTACATCCATCTCATTTCAGATGGCCATGGTATAGGAAAATTTTAAGTCTTCCAATTACGTTGTCACCAAGGAAACAACGTACAATATTTCTTTTAAAAATACTTAGTGTGTAGAACATGTTAGCCAGAAAATTGAAGGAGTATACATTATAGAACTAAATTTAAATATTAATCACATAAATGGATATTCTTTATCCCCAACTCAGAGCCTTTTTAAACTACATAATTGCTCAACTCATCTTTTACCATCTTCCATGAAGTCAGTCCTTGCTGTAAACAAACCAGATGTGGTGAACAAATTAACATGTACACCATTGTTACATGCTGCTGTTCTAAAACATGGAAGTGAAAGACCATTTAATGCCTGTGAAGAGCTGATTCTAGGGATTATGGAAAGTGATTTCTTTGCACCATAAATAGAAAAATCCACAGATGTTTCAAGTTGTGTTTTGTTGTTAGCATTTGTGAGATATATTTTGGAAAGCACAATGAATGAAAGCAGGCTATTTTGTAAAACTTTGCTGGCTGACACATTTACTGAAATGTTTCAAATGAGAAAACAGACAATAGGGTGGGTAAGATGTGGTATGCAGCTTTAAATACAGACAAGCAAAACAAATAATGGGAATTTTTTTTTCCTTAACAAATGCTTTCTGGTTATATTGTGCTATACACTATAATGATGAAATAATCATTTCTTTGGAAAAGTAAGGAGAAAACACTGTCACCTGTTGACTTTCTTTTTAAAGCGAATGTTAAATGTCAAGGTCAAAGAAATTTAAATGCCTTAATAAAATATTATCAAGTATTACTTTCATTTTTGATAAAAAGTTAAAACAAACTGACAGACTGTTCGTCCATTAAGATTTATAAGTTTCCTGCTATATATTTCCTATTGTTCCTCTTTTTTGGTGGGTGATATATATATATATATATATATATTTTTTTTTTTGGAATGGCAACCTGTTCTTAACCATTACCCACAAAATTTTTGCTGTCATAGAATCAGAGAGTTTTGTTGTTGTTGTTGTTGTTATTTGTTTATTTGGTCATTCATGGGGCTTGAACTCTGGGCCTCGGCACTGGTCCTACACTCTTCAGCTCAAGGTGAGTGCTCTACCACTTGAGCCAAAGTGCCAATTCTGGTTTTCCAGTGGCTTATTGGAGATAAGAGTCTCACCGACAGTCCAAAATCACATAAATGAAATGCACATCATCTTTTGTCAGTTGATATAATTGTGTTCTACACATTTATTGATAGGTTACAAATTATTCTTAAATTTTAATACATAAAAAAACTTCCTTTTTTTCTTATTTTAGTGGCCAGGACATCAGCACGACCTCAGTCAGCATTTCTCACTTTAGACTTTTCATATGGGTTAGTTAAATTTTGACCTGTGCTCCCGTCTTCTGGGGAGTCACTCATCTGCTTAGGAATTGATGCTGACTGTTGGAAAAGAGCCCAAGGAAGGATGCCATTTAAAGCCTTATAACTTTATTCTTAATAATCCTACTACTTTGGCTGTTGAGAGTGTCTACAAGAGCAAGCATTCCATGGGGAGCAGGGAGACACCATATGACCTATACTTATTTAGATTTCTGAGTGACTTGCTATCACTTGTACTGCATTTTTTCAAGTCGAATCTCTCTAAACCTACCAGTTGCAAGAGATAAGAGGAGTGGTAAAAGAACTCTTAGTGACAAATATATCTTCAACACATTTGTTACCAAGCATTCTGTCAAAGGCATATTCAACAACTAGTGAAACTTTTGTTGGCTATATCTATGTGTCTTTCTCCATTTGTGCATGTGTACATGTGTGTACATATGTATGTATTTGTGTGTATAGTAACATTCATGTGTACATATATGGGCCTATATACGCATATATGCATATGTAAATAAATATACATATATAAATATATGTGCATATAAATATATATCAGGTGTTCAGTGATTTAATCTACAGTTCCCAGCACATTGTGCTTATCACAAAGTGTACATCATAAACTGCTCTTAAGGATCTGTGCTATATGAGGGATATCCTTTGTACTTACTTCCCCCATTACCTTGTTTTTCATCCCTGTGAACAACTTCAGCCTACTTTCCCATAGGATAGCTTTGTTTTTGTTACTTACTGATAATAAAAGTAAAAGGTTGCTTGTAAAGAAAAAGAACTTTTAGGTCCCAAGCTAAAAGTATCTTATCAGTCTCAATGATTCATATGAGATAAAATTTATAATAGTACTTAAAGTGAAAAGGAATTCCTAGATCTGTTGTTTTGCCATTTAGAATGGCAAAGAATAATTTCACGTCACTGTTATAACTCTTACAGAATGCAAGGGTAAGTGATGGTCCCTATCATGTCCCCACAAAACCAGTGGATCCTGACGGATAATAGTAGACCAGCAGAAAATCTAAGTAGCAGACATAGAGCATGAAAGAGAAAGAGCAGAAATGAGAGAGTGCAAGAGAGGGAAAAATATCGTAATACTTAAAGTGCGTAACAGATAAACGAGTTGTATGAGAATATTCATACTGCTATATTGAGACTCTACATATACATTTGAAGTAGTTGATGTATGATAACTCATCTACATAAAATATAAAGTGATTTTGATAAAAAATAAAAATGACTCAGAAGAAATTATAAATGCAAAAACAGTCTTCACGGAAGCAAACTCTCAGAAATATTTCTTGACTTTGAAAAGGATAAATTGGCTGCAGTTAGTATAAATTTAGAAGTATGACAATTCACAAAAATATAAAAATATGTTTACATTTTTCATTATATAACCCAAAGAAGAAAGCAAATATTGTTCACATAATTTTTTAAATCACAGTTTCTCAGGTGCTGGGAAGGTGGCTCAGTGGTAGAGTGCTTGACTTGCATGAATGAGGTCCTGAATTTCATTCCTTAGCACGACATAAGCAGAAAAAATGAAAGTGGTGCTATGGCTCAAGTGGTAACACTAGCCGTGACTGAAGAACTGAGGGACAGTACCCAAGACCCAGAGTTCAAGCCCCACAACCAACAAAACCAAAGCAAAAAGAAACAAAAACAAAACAAAACACAGTTTCTCAATTTTGTGGCCTCAATTCTGTAATAACACTACTTCAGCCTAGGGTTAAGATTTTAGGTGTGGACATTTATCAACACTACTGATTCAGACTCTACTTGATAAAAATTTTAATCAGTATTTTGTTTTTAGTTTTGCTCTTTGTAAATTCACATGCACCTATGAAAAATGGTGTGGCCATCCCAATAATATTCTCAAAGTACCTCTTAATGACGACTCACAAAATGTTTTATTATATTACAAGGAAAAAATGCTATGAAGAAAAAAATAATTAAATATTAATGATTACTAAAATAAAAAACAAAACAATTACCAGGGTTTTCAGTATTTGAAGTGTACATAGTAGATTTTACTATTTTCTCTTATTCCTGTACATATAAAACTGGATAAAGCTATGAGTAGGCTTTAAATTTACCCACTAAGATTACTATTTATAGTTCATCTCATCATTTATATGTGGCTTATATAATTATTTGTTCATCATTAACATATAACGTAAGGGAGCACTAAAGATTTAACAGAAACTGTGTACTTTAAATCTGAACTCTTCACTCTGCTTCTTTAAACAGTCTTTGCAACTTCTCATTAGTAAAGTTTCTATAAACTCTGAAATGTACATACTTACTAGTATATGCTACTAGAAATATTATATACTTTATCAAAAAATTTTATGACCTGCCAAACAGTCTTAATTTTATCATATATAAATAAATTCCAAAAATAAACATATTTAAATCATTAAAACTTTTAACAAACCTTAACATTTGCTGCAATGATCACTATGACAGGTGCCTTGTGTAGAATAATTGAATTCCTCTTCCTACACATCTCATGAACAACAAATACCTGGAATTATTTTGTTTTTGCCATGTCAATCTTGACTTTAGTCTTAAATGTGTGCTTATGTAAGAAATAAATGGTTCTAAAATTTCACAATTCTTTTGAACTTACTTTTTGTTGAATTGTCTAGTTTAAGAAAATCAATTACACTTTATATATACAATAATGTTCTGTGCTCAATTTGGCTGCACATACACTAAAATTGGAACATACAGAGAAGATTAACATGGTCCCTGCAAAAGGATGACACGCAAATTAGTGAATCGTTCCATACTTTTACAACAACAGATGCTGGAAGGGATGTGGCCAGAAGGGAAGCCTACTGCATTCTTCGTGGGAGTGTAAACTTGTTCATCCACTTTGGAAAGCAGTTTGCAGGTTCCTCAAAAGACTCCACATAGAGCTCCCCTATTACACAGCAATCCCACTTTTGGGCATTCCCCTAAATGATCAGAAACAAGTCCATACTAAAACTACCACCACAACAATGTTTATTGTAGCATTATTTGCCATAGCTAAGATATGAAACCAACTCCGATGTCCCTCAGTAGAAGAATGATCAAGAAAACATTCTGTGTGTGTGTGTGTGTGTGTGTGTGTGTGTGTGTGTGTGTGTGTGTGTATGAGAATGTAAACTTACACAACCACTTTGGAAATCAGTCTGGTGAGTCCTCAGAAAGCTAAATATTGACCTTCTTTATGGCCCATTCATACCACTTCTAGGCATCTATTCTGAACAACAGGTACTAATATTCAAGGACACATGCACCTCCATGTTTATTGCAGCACTGTTCACAATAGCCAGGATATGAAAAAAAACCATATGTACCACCAGAGATGAGTAGATCCAAAAACTGTGGTAAATATACACAATGGAATATTTTCCATCCATTAGAAAGGACAAAAATAATGGCATTATTAAGGAAATCAATCAAGCTACAGGAAATCATGTTGAGCGAGGTAAGCCAAAAGCAAAGAGACGAACGGCACATGGTCTCCATGATAAGTGGATGTTAAATCCAAAATGTAAGGTGATATGAAAAAATTAACAACACTTAAGAAACCAAGAACTTCCACTCATCTGGTCGAATCACTACTAAATAACCCCATTTTGCTCATCATATGTGCACACTGAAGGGAAACCAGAGGACGACACAAGACTAGAGAGAATCAGGGAAAAACATACAATAGTGGGATCCATCAGCTGCACTGGACATTGACCAAAATAAACTAAGCAACTCCATGTCACTGAAGGGAGGGAGGGAACAAGTGGGAAAGAGGGAATAACTGACGCTATACAAAACAAAAAATATACATATTTCAAAACAAAAGAAGTATATATATATATATATGTATATATATATATATATATATGAAATAACTCTATTGCAAAGCTCATAGAACTCATAAATGTTGTAGACTATGATAGACAATTTGCTCCATCAAAGTTAGAATGTGTTTGTGACTTTAACTAAGCATCACTATCCCACAATATTGTGAAATTTGGGAACTTATGTAACCATGTAATCACAATTAAAACATTTGAAAAAATGATGTAGGTGGAAAACTAAGTTGCTCTAAAAAACAAAAAAGGAAAATGTTCTGTGTGTATATGTGTGTACAAACACACACTCACACATATACTATATATATATATACATATATATGTCTATATATTAATTCTATGCCTCCACCAGAAAGAATGACATCGCCCAATTTGTTAGGAAATGGAAAGTCTTGGAAAAAATTATATTAACTGATGTAAGCCAAGTCCAAAGAAACATAGGTCCCATGGTATCCCTTATTTGCAATAACTAGTATATGTCTGGGATAAGCAGAAATGTTGAAAAGCTTTGTGTATATGACTAAATAAGTTGATGTTAAGCTAAGTGACCCCCAAGATAGAGACACAATTTTTTTTTCTTTCTTGCTGTTGTTTCTCACATATTTATAATGTACAACGTGATTTTTTTTGTTTTTTATACGTTCCTCCCCAACAGTATAACCCTCGTTTTCACTTTATTTGATGTTGGTGCACCTGCATCTTGTATATACACTTCTCTAATTTGGGGAGGGAAAGGGAAAAAAACAACATGCTTAAGTAGGAATACAGTTTGACCCATTTTATAACAATAGATGCACAAGACATTATTTTGAAAAACGAACTTTACAATTTAGGCTGGGGACATTGGGTGGGGCTTGGGGTTGTGAGGAGTGTACTTGTGGAGGTGGAAGGGAAGGAATGGTGGGGGAAAAACAAAGGAGGAGGTAACAAAGCTTGACAGGAAATGTACTTATTACTTTGCTCATGTTACTGTAAACCTTTTTGTACATTATTTTTACAAAAAAATGTATAAAAATGTTTTGAGATGGAAGAGTTTATTTTGCCTATTTTACCCATATATTATCATTAACAAAGAAATTAATGCAAAACACTGATATGAAGATATTTGGAAAAAAGTGAGTGTGTGTGAATTCCTGCGTGTTGGCATGCTCAGAGTTTGAAATCAGGGCCTCAAGATCTCACTACGTCTTGCTCTCTAGATTGGTGAGCAACTATATAAGCTACATCTCCATTCCTGGCACTTTGCTAGTTCATTAAAATTTTTGAAAATAATCTCATGAATTTATTTTACCCTGATTGGCTTCCAAATGTTATCCACAGATGTTAGCCTCTTGAGTAGGTATCTCGAGTAGTTAGGATTACAGGTGTGACAAACCAGCACAAGGCTTTCAGAATAATTTTAAAAGTAGAAGAAAATTTACTTCATAGAGGCCTGTTTTATCATCTCCTAGTTTTAAAGCATTTTGGAGTGATTATATGTGAATTTTTTCATTCTTGAATTCTTAAAATACAGTAAGTGATGATATTTAAAAGATTTAGTACTTTGTAAAACCTATAATGGAACTATGGGACAGAAGAAATTTGCCTCTCTTTGGACCATAATTTATAAGCTTAGCTCTGTGCATAATAACCCAATGTCACAAACACAGTCTGTGTTGAAGACAAAATGTAACAGAAAACAATCACCATGGAAAATAATTGCTATGCTATTATTTCTTGGACAATATGAATATTGAATTGAGAGTACCAGAGAATGGAGAGAATTTGTTTACCTTTTGTGTATTGCTGAAAGACTTTTGGAAATTTGACTCATTTCCTTCCTCACTGTGTGTCTTGGGCCATGCTCTTAGTGCCTTTAATTACAATTTTTCCAAACACTAAAATGGTAATAACATTAGCATCATAGCAAATATTATCTTAAGGATTAAGGGTCCTTAGGATGATGAACTCTTTTCTCATTCTTGTAGAGGCATTATCAGGTGAGAGGAACTGTATTTTTGTTTGCTTACTTTCATTTATTCTTCAGTTTGAAATCTGAACTACTTAAAACCGAAAGAAACCAAAATTAGACAGGCACGCTTTGGAAAGAGCAATCAATGTAAAATAAAAGAAATACATATAGCTATGTAAAAGGCCTAACTAAATTGTTATATAGTTTCAAGCATAAACAGAAAATGATTTAAGCAATATCAAGTTATTGAAAATGTTAGGAGTTGCTTAATTTTTTCCTTTTTACTACCTTGAATTAATTATTTTTTATAGAGACATTAAAAATGAGATTAACAAGATACTTGATTAAAAATGGACAAAAGTTTGAATAGACATGTTTTCCATAAACCCCTCTATATCAAAAGTGGGTTTACACAGTTGTGTTTAATATAACTTCTGTGCTGGCTTAATGCATTGTGAGCAGAAGTCATTAGAGAAATGTAATTCAAAATTACTATGATACTACTTTATAATTATTATAACTCTTATCAAAAAAAAATCAAAGGAACCAGGTGTGGTGGTAAAGGTTTGTAATTCCAAGCATTTAGGAGGTTGGATTTCAGTCTTAAGCCAGTCTGGGGTACTGAAGATAGTAAAAATTTGCCCTTTATTACCTTTTAAATAAAAGGTAATAATGATGGTGAGAGTGTGAGGAAAAGGAAATTTTCTACACTCTTGGTCAAAATACAGGTTAGTATTCTCCTTGTAGAAAGTAGTATGAAGTTTTTTAAAGAAATCATAGTTGAAATACCATCTGACCCACCAATCATGTGATTATTTCTCTCCGGGTAACTCGTAATATATCTGTAGTTCATTGTTATTCACATTATTCACAACAACAGCCAAGATATAAATCGAAGTTCAGTGTTCAACTACACTAATAAAGCAACTCTGGTACATTCACAAATATCTTTTTCTGTTTCACCCTTAAAAAAACAAGAGACTTCTCCCATTAGCCACAACTTACAATGACCTGAAAGATGGATTCGAAATGAAGAAAAATGTTATGTTCTGATCTTTGTAAACACATACACACTCACACACACACACACACACACACAATCCTCAAACATTAAGACAGAATTTTTTTTTTAAAGTAAAGCAAAGTGGAACTTCTGGGGCATTTAGTTCAAAATGCATAAGATACTAGATATACATTATGACCAGGTATAGAGTTGTAGTGTACAACATGAGGATACAGGGGACAACATTGGCCTTACATAGGAATGAAGCTAAGTAAGTAGGAGTTGTTCTTCCTAGTAGTGGTTACTCTTTTAGTTGTTCTTCCTTCAATAATGGATGAGATGAATGAAATTCTTCAAGTATACCTGCCTATTTTCAGAAATAATAACAAACAATATAGCAATAATGTTGCACACTCAACATAGAACAAAATGTCAAGTTAAAATACATGAGATTATCCTTGATGTAAACTAATTAATACAAATAAGGGAAACCATGGGACCTATGTTTCTTTAAGTCTGGCTTACTTCACTTAATATGATTTTTTCAAAGATCTTCCATATCCTTACAAATGAGGTGGTCACATTATTTGTGAGGCAAGCATATTTTTCCACGTGTGTTTATCTGTAAGTGTGTACGTGTGTATGTGTGTGTGTGTCATTTTTGGTAAGTATTACTGTGATACATAGTAGTATCTTTACTGTGGCCTTGTTTGTGATCACCTGGTTATATGCCCAGAAGTGGGATTACTGGGTAATAGGGGAGCATTATTGTGTACATCAAGGATAATCTTATTAGATGAGCAGAATAGCTCAATAGCTATGTACATATGATCGTAGAAGGTGATTCCAAGTTAAATGAACTCCAAGACATGTTCTTTGTTATTGTTGTTCTTAATGTACTATGTGATTTCTTTTTATCCTTTTGGGTTTTCCCCACCTATGATTAATCCCCTGTAGTCACTGTATTGGATTTTGATACCCTGGGTATTTTCAATATGTTGATCTGAACTAGGGAAGGGAAAGGAAAAAAAAAACTAAATGGTGAGACAAAGGACAAAGGGGGAACCTATGCAACAGTAGTACTCAAAAGAAAATATTTTGTAAGTAAACTTGGGGGAGGGCATTGGGAGTGAAGAGGGAGAAAAATAGGGGTAATTTAGAAAAGAAATAAATTAATTACCTTACTTATGTAACTATATCCTATCTGTATATTACCTTGAAAATAAAATTTAAATAAAAATAAAATAAAATATATGAGAGCAGCAATACAGGAGATGGGAGTGGGGGAAATACTGTAGTATCATAGAGCAGAACAGCTGTGGAAAGCAGTAATTTTACATTAACATAGCAAGTAATAAACTAGCACACAGATTTTCAGCTTCATGTCAATCATTAAAAAGGGAAAACAAAATGCACAATCAGCATACCAATAGAGATAAAATAGAAAACTAAACAATTAAGATGAAGCGATGACTTGGACCAAGAATAACAAATGACACAATTAGGAAACAAATAACAAGCTGCTGCGCTGGGAGGGTGGCTCAGTGGTAGAGTGCTTGCCTTGCATGCCTGAGACCCTGGGTTCGATTCCTCAGCACCACATAAGCAAAAAGAAAAAAGCCAGAAGTAGTACTGTGTCTCAAGTGGTAGAGCACTAGCCTTGAGCTGAAATGATGAGGCACAGCACCCAGGCCCAGAGTTCAGGCCCCACGATCGGACCCAAAAATAAAAATATAAAAAAAACAAGCTGCTAAGTTTAAAAATGATCACCCTTAATTCTATTGACTTGCTTACATCACAATTTGTTAGAAGTGTAATTCAAATCACAGTTTAATAGTATGTCATTTTAATAATAGTTTACTTATTATTGATTTCTTAATATTGAATGTTTAATATATAATTTTCATTTCAGCAGCTATAGAAAAGAAGAAAGTGAAAATAATTTTAATAATATATTTAATGAATTGTAAAATTGAGAAGCATTAGAATTTAAACAAATAACATATCATTATTGCTTCATTTCTGTGAGTTAATGTAATAATTCAAAGTGTATTCTACACTTAGCACTCATCTTAACATCAAATAATAAATTATTGCACATGACTCTTGGTATTAGTTGGAAGGGTTCATCACTGTGGTAAAATTCACACCACATAGTACACGAGGGTATGACCCCTCTCATATAGCTTAAATTGAGGAAATTTGATTTCTACATGCATGGTAAATTCTTGTCTAGGTGACATCTATAAAATTATTTACAATTATATAGATGAGGACTATTTCAGATAATACTTAAAAGTCAAATTCATTAATTAAATTTTTATTGTTTCATACCAAATAAATATTTACAGAGAGACTGAATTTTTGAGTAGATGATGGTGTATGTGTGCCAGAATATACCTGTTAAGGCTTATTTTATATTCATGACATTGTTTCTAGAGTTGGATTTATTTGTCCATTACGGGTTAAGTGTATTATATTGGATCTATGAACGTAAACTGAATGTTTATTCCATTAATCCTTTGTCTAATCCCTATATAAATTATCCATCTGTTTGAAGTAATGAAAATAACAACAGATAAAAGCAAGATAAATCAGTCTGTAGTAGACAAGTATTTACACTGTTATTTTGAAAGTTGTTCTTGTTTTACACTACAGAATATTCTTGGGAATATGTGCTCCAGGCTTGCCACAACTGAAGAATATTATGGTTTGATCTATCATAAGAGAAGGAAGGAAGGGGAAGCTTCCTTCCAAAAGTCTGATCCCAGGAATGTGATCTGCTTTATGGTGCCTACTTGGAAATGAACATTTTTCACAGTCAACCTTGAAAAGCCATTTTGATAGACGACTTCTGTAAGTGGTTACAAAGCATTGTTGATGGCTTTGCAAGGATGCCTGATTGCCTCATTTTGAGACAATTAACAGGAATTTAGTCAGTTGTTCTTTGTATCTTTAGGAGAAAAACCCATTGACTCTAGGCCAGGGGATCACAGGGGCCCAGAGAAACTACTATCTTGAATAGTAGTCCTTGACATCTAAAACCACACACACACACACACACACACACACACACACACACACACACACACACACACACACACACACACACACACACACACACTCCATTAAGCACAGCCAGGCAGGGTTGCTATCACAGCCTAGATGAAATCAGGCAAAAAACAGAAGCTGAGAGTCATTTAGCTGATAACTAATATATTTTTTATGAGATAGACTCAAATGAGACTCCAAAGAGAGGATCAGAAAGACTGATCAGAGAGACTAAAATTGGTCACACAAAGATTGGAAAGTAGAATTCCTTGTAGAACAAATAAATCATAGAAAGCTTGTGTATGTAAGAACAAGACAGAAGACCAAATTCCAGAAATGCACATTTTCTTAGAAGTCAGCTTAATCAATTATCAGTGCAAATCTTTGAATTCTTAAATATTTGACCACATGTGGGAGAGGTTGAAAAGAAAGAAAATTTCATCACTCTATTAGGAAGTCCAATATCACATTAGGAAGTAATCAAGCACAGATTTGTAATAAAAAGAGAAAACAATTATTCCAAATGAGGGTTTCATTTCTTTTGAAGTAAAAGTTCTGAAATTAGGTGCTAGCAATTATCATACAATTGATCCAGTCCCCCAGATGAGTTGATAATTGACTGCAGTATTCCCACATGAAGGAAAAGAGAAAATTTACAAATGTCTGATGAAATGAGGTGAAGATGAAGTGTTCTAATAGTAATATCTGAGGTTTAGACACTGGTGAAGAGGTGGATTTTCTTTTCTAAAAAGCCCCCATCTTTACCTGGTGCAGTTGCCCACAGCTGAAATCCTAGCTACTTAGGAAACTGAGATCTGAGGACTACGGTTCAAAGCCAGCGTGGGCAAGAAAGACCCTGAGACTCTTATTTCCATTTAACCACCAGAAAACCAGAAGTGGCACTGTCGCTCAAGTGGTAGAGCACTCAGCTTGAGTTGAAGAGTTCAGGGACAGTGCCCAAGCCCAGACTTCAAGCCCCTCAAACAACAACAACCAAAAATCTCCCCTTTATGGACTACCTTCATCTCTTCCTGAGATTCAACAAAGGAGCCATTTATCACCCATTACATTTAAGTCCTAATCTAGCTACTGCAAATAGATTGATTTGGTATCTTATATAAAACGGTTCATATTTGCGGAAACAAATACCAGGAGTGGTAACTTTTTCCAGTCCTTGAACTCTGGGCCTGAGCCCTGTACATGGTTATGCTGGTAGCTTTCATGTGAGCTTGTTTGTTATTTATTGGATTACTGCCCATGAGGGGAATTACTCGGTCTTAAGGGAGATCTATACTTACTCTTTTCAGGAAACTCCGTACTGCATTCCACAGTGGTTGAACATGTTTAATTTCCCACCAACAGTGTAATGGAGTTCCCAATTGGCTACATCCATGCCAGCATTTGCTATTGTTAGTTTTCTTAGTAATGGCCATTCTAACAGACAAGGTAGAATCTGTCTTGTTTACTTATAGATTTTTATGCATCTTCTAGCTACAACAAACGAATGAATCCATGAAACCTATATTGCTCTGATTCTGCATTCCTTTCTCTTTTCTCTTAATATAATTTTCCCAAACCTTTCATTTTTCTTACCACTGGTGAAAAGTAATCTTTCTGATGGGTGAATATAATTCCATTGTGTGAATGTGTGTGTGTGTGTGTGTGTGTGTGTGTGTGTGTGTGTGTGTGTGTGTTTGTGTGTGTAAGATGACTATAGGCCAATGAATTCATTTCTAAGCATGCTGTTTCATCTGGAATTTTGTAATTCCATATTATAGTTGCATTGCTTTCTCTTCTACAGTGAAGAATATTGTTGGGATTTTGATGAGTATTGCATTGCCAATTGTTTATGGGAAGTATTGCAGTTTTCAAAATGTTAATTCTTCCAACCAGAAATACTGAACGACTTTCTATTTCCTTGAATCTCCTTCAATTTCCCTTTTTATATTTTTTAAGTTTTCACATACAGGTCCTTCACAATTTTAGTTCAAGAATAATTCCTAGTTTTGTTGTTGTTGTTTTGTTTTGTTTAGATTTGATTTGATTTTGAGGCTAGTATATATGAGGTTGTTTTTGGATTTCAGCGTGGATCTTCCCATTGTTGGTAACAGAAAAACTACTGATTCTTGTAGTTTTTATATCCTGCTACAGTGCTGAAGGTTAGCATCACCTTTACTAACTTTAAGGAGGAATCTACAGGGTCCTTTAAATATAGGGTCATTTCATCTGCAAAAAGGGATAGTTTTACTTCTACCCTATTTTGATCTGCTTTATGTTTTTCTCTTGTCTATTGCTCTTGCAAGAAAGTCCACTACAATATTGAAGAGTAGTAGAGAGTGGACATCCTTTTCTCATTCCTCATGTTAATGTCTTCATGCTTCCACCCTTAGGTAAATGCTAATTATCTCTGTCATATACATACTCAGTTTAATATTGAGGAATGTTCCATGCATTCCTAGGTTCTTAGAACTTTTAATCATAATGGGGTATTAGAGTTTGTTAAAAGCTATTTCTACATCTCTATTGACTATCATGTGTTTCTTGTCCAGGTTCTGCTGATGGTTTGTATTATGTTTATTGACAAGAATATTGAATCAAATAGTATCCAAAATGAATCCTATTTGATCATACCATATGATTTTTTGTTAGTTGCTGAAACTGATTAGTGAGAATTTTATTAAGAAGTTCTGCATTAATGCTTACCAAAGAGTTTGGTTCATAGTTCTCTTTCTGTAGTGAGTCCCTATGTGATTTGAGGAGGAGTCTAATTCTAGCTTCTTAAAATGTGTTTGATAATGTGTCTCTCATAGATACTAGATGGACGCATCTTGGTTTTTGATACTACTATCTAATCTATGTCTTCTATTTGGAAATTTAAGTCCATTGATATTGAGAGTTCAGACAGAAATATCTGATAAGTTCTGTTATGTTATACACCTGTTGTTAGGAGCTGTGTCTCATCTACTCTTAACATATTTACCTTTTTCTCTGGTAGGGAGCATTTTATATAACCAGTTCCTCTTCTTCTTGAACTCCTCTATGTAGGATATATTTGATTATATTTTATCCTGATAATTTGATGGAAATACGTTGTTTCAAGTTTTCTTTGTCATGAAATATGTTTATATATCCTTTAAATGTAAAGTAGAGTTTGGCTTGGGACTGTATTCGTGATGCTAGTTGTTTACCTTTAATGTTTGTCATATATAATGCCAGGCTTTCCTTTTTACAATATCAGCTAAGAAATCTGTATTTATTCTGACTGTATATCCTTTATAAATAATCAATCTTTTCTCTATGGCATCTTTAAGAATCCTTTCCTCGATTTTTAATAATCCTCTAATGGATTATGATGTCATGGTGGATTGTTCAGTTCTAGAATTCTGTTTGGTTTCTACAGGCTTCTCTTCTCTGAATGAGCCTATCTCATGTTTGGCATATTCTCTGCTAGAATTCTGCAATATGCTTCCCATCCATTTAGTTTCTTGCTCTTCTCCTTCTTGATACATATCTCCCCGAAATATGATCTTCTAACTGAGTCTTGAAGTTCTGGCAAGATCATTTCTTATTTCTTGGATTTGTTCTAAATGATTATTTCCTCTTTCCTATTATATCTATTCTGTCTTTGACCCTGAGATTATCTTCTATGTCATCAATTTGCTGTGGAGACTTTCTACTTTGTTTTTGATTTCCCTGTCTTCTAATTGGTTATTTTTAGGGGTTATTAATTTTCAGAAGTGGCAGTTTGGTTATTCTCTTTCACTAATATACTCCCTCTATTTCCTTTTTGTTATTCCTTCCTCCTAAAATCTTGTTTTTTACATAAAATTATATCTTTATATATGCACATATAAACTCATTTGGAGGATTTAAGGTAAACTGCAACTTAATTAAAGATATACAGAGGATTATCAGGATGAACAAAAACGAGTATTTTTTGCTAACTTCTGAATTGAACTATCATTATTATTATGGTTAGGGTTAGGATACCAGACAGAATTAGAATTATGGTTAGAGAAATAGCAAATTTAGGTTCAACACAGGATGACCTATTGCAACAATAATTCTCACAGCACATTGTACTGAAAATGAACTTTACAGCTTGGGGAGAGAAGAGTGATGGAGATGGGAGAGGGAAGGGATAGTTGGACAACAACAAAGAAGGGAGTAACAATGGTCAACAAGAAATGTAATCATTACCTTACACATTTAACTGTAATCCTTCTGTCAGCCTCATTACCTACTCAGGAAGCTGATTTCTGAGGACCGCAGTTCAAAGCCAGCCCAGGCAGGAAAGTCTGTGAGAATTTTATCTCCAATTAACTACCAGGAAACCAGAAAGTGGTGCTGTGGCTCAAGTGGTACAAGCGCACACCTTGAGCTAACGAACTCAGGGATTGTGCCCAGGCCCAGAGTTCAAGCCCCACGACCGACAAAAAAAAAAAAAAAAAAAAAAGAAGTGTGTTAAATATTAAGTAAAGCTGAACTTTTTTAGGTTCTAGGAATTCAGGAAAATCTGGGATATTGGAAGTACAGTGTATTTCGTAATATCAGGATTTGAGATCAATGGGTATAATGATTCCTCTTATGGAACAAGATAGGTTCAGAGTGAGAAAATCTGTAGGGTTTAGGAAAACCTGCAATTTATTTCGAGGATTACAGTGAAATTTCAATTAGGATTGCACAAAACGAGCATTTTTCATAAATTTTAGAATTGGGATACGATTAGTGGCAAGGATATGGTTAGGATTCCAGCCATAGTTAGGGTTAGAGTGAAGGAGAAAAAAAAATGGGGGTCAAATTGAAGGTAAATTTTAATATAAGCCTGGTAAGAATTAGAATGAATGTGAACTAGAGTATTGCTATTAATATTAGAATCTACTTGCAATATTCAATATACAAGTTAAGATTAAGTTTAGAGTTAGAAAATGACTAAGATATTGGAAAAAAATTGAAACCTATGTTTGGAAGGCTTATTTGAATCAAGTTAGGATGAATGAAAACTAGTGTAACACTAACTAGTTAGTGTTAGTATTAACATATAATTTGGATTAAAATCAGGGTCAGTATTTTGTTCTGATTATGATCAGTGTTATGAATAGGAAAGTTTTACTATAAAATTGAGTTTTCACTAACAAGTAGAAGCAAAAATGTGAGCGTGAATAATAACTAGAGCATTAACATTATATTTATTTCTCAGTGACCATTCTTGTAATGATTAATGAGGGTTTTCCAGCCAGGTATAGGTTGAGAGTTAGCGTTAAGTAAAGGACTAGATGATATGTAAATCTGAAATTGTTTTAGGATACAGTGGTTCAGGAAAAGGTAGGACTAATGGAAGCTACAATATTTTTCCTGGTAAGAGAATGTGAGGACAAGTAATATAATGGCTCATGTTAGGGAACAAGATCACTTCAGAAGTAGAGTCAGGATATTTGTTGGAATTAGGGAAAATTGAAACTCATTTCCAGAGTGCAAACTGGAATATTCATTACAATTAATAAAAAACTAGAGTATTTTTAATGTTAATTTTAGACTAGCAGTAGGTTGAAAATTAGGTTTCAGTTCCAGCTGGGCTTACTGTTAGCATTAGGGAAATGGAAAATTTAGGGTCAAACTGAAAGTAAATCTGTGACTAACAAGTCAAGATCGAATTAGGATGAATATGAAATAGGAAACTGCTAATAATATTAGAATTAGGGTATGATTAGTGTGAGGGTTATCATGAATGTTGTGTTAGAAAAATGGCACGATGTTGAGTAAAACTAGAAACTATTTTAGGAAAGATGAGTTGAATCAAGGACAGGATGTATAAATTTAATGTACTTTTGTTTCTTTTAGAATCCAAAGGCAATTGGTTCTAGGGTTAGGGTTACTTTTCTAATTAATGAACTAATGAATTAAAGGCACAATTCTTTTTTTTTCAATGCATATAAGGTTTATTATCCTTATTTATTTAGTATTATACATATAACACTTCATTTATTACATTATATCACCTAGATTACAGTTGCATATGGATTATTTTTTTTAATTTTATTTTATTTGTGAACATACTGTACAGAGGGGTTACAATTACATGGACAGGATAATGCATACATTTCTTACCAAGCATTGCAGCCTCCTCCTTTGTTTACCCTTCACCTCCCTTCCCAGCCTCCCCCCTCCCCACCAACCCAATCCTTCCCCCCCTCCCCCCCACCGACATTGTAAAGCTCGTTTTTGACATGACAATTTGTACTTCTCATTGTTGCAACAGGTCCACCTGAATCCTTAAACGACTTGTTTTTCCCCATCTCCTCCACAAGTTATACTGACATCAAATATATTGAAAGTGGGGGTTATACTGTGGGGGAGGGACATACAAAGCAACAAAGAAATAATCTTATAAATGCGTTAGAAACACATGCATAAAAAAAAAACATTAAAATACCTATCTAAGGGTTCATTTTCCTAACATCACATTATCTGTCTTTTTCCGCTTGACTCTTACATATACTGGATATTCTTACAAACCAAGACAGTCACAATTTGCGGAAAAAAACAATTTTCTACATGAAAATGTGTCTTAAAATATTTTCCAACCAGGATTAAATAATAGTGAACACGGTGTCATTCATTAAAATTAGGTAAGTTGATGATAAAACTTTCAAAAATATCCAAACACATAAATTGGAACTCAGATATGTTATTGGGAAAACAAATACTTGCTCTTGCTGGGAAATTTTGTGTGTGTGTGTGTGTGTGTGTGTGTGTGTGTGTGTGTGTGTGTGTGCACCCACCACAGGTCTTCAAATGAGGCCTGGGACCTGTCATTAGCTTATTCTGTGGAAGTATGGCACTAAACCACATAGCCACAGGCTTTCTTCTGGCTTTTTAGTAGTTATTTTGAGATACATATCTCATGGATTCTCCTGTCTGGACTTAATCTTCTTATCTCCAGAAATCCTTGGGTTAGTGTTACTGTGGGTGTTACCACAAAGTGACAGTTCATTAAACTGGGAGCAATATGGAAGTACTCATGCAATATATGTAGTAACCAGTTCATTAATGTGGGAGTAACAGGATCACATTAGATTGCCTTCAAACACATTATTTCTGATGAGTTTAACTGAAGGCAAAGCATAATCCAAACCTATTAGCCACACTGTATGAAGTAGCACATATTCATGGTGCAGAATATGTACAATGAATTAAATCCTGAATCAAAAGACTTTGATGGGTTTGCACCAAAGAAATAGAGTGTCATTGAAATGAAGTCAAGACTGGAGGCCTGTAGTGAGCAGGAGAGCATCTGCTTAGTGTGTGTCCAACCCCCAGGACCATAAAAACGTAGAAGAGAAAGTGCAAGAGAAAGAGGAAAGGAAAGGAGGAGGAAGTGGTAAGAGAGAAGGAAGGGCATAACAGGAGGGAGAAGAGGATCAGACAGGGAGAAAGTAGAGGTAGGAGAGAAGGAAGAGGGAAACAGGACCCTGGAGAAGAGGAGCAGGAAAGGAGGCAGGAAGAGGAAAATAAATGCAATATAACACCAAGAGTTGTTGGAAAAGATTTTGCATAAGCGATCTGCATATGCATGGCAGGATTATTTTCTAATCAGAGAGACAGCTAGCACAGTGACAATATGGGTGATACCTGTTGCTCAGTCATTTTATTCTCTTTCTTCAGTGAGGAGTTCAGAAGAAATGCTGAGTTCGGTGTTTTACAGATATACTTCAGGAATTCTTTTTCATGATTCAAACAAGGGAAAGAACTAAATGCAACTTGCCTTAATTAAAAAAGAATAGAAGCTGTATTTATTTTTATTACTATGCATGAAGAAATCCTGAAGATTTCTGGTTAATTCAGAGGGCCCCATGAAAAATATAGGACAAGAGGAAAGCAAAACTGTTTTTAAAGTATAATAGGTTATCGTTGATGAAAAGTTTTACTGGACATTTTTCGTTTTTCTTTTTGTTTTGTTTTTGTTTCTGTTTTTACCAGTTGTTCATTGCTCCAAGGCTGTGCCCTGGAGCCCTTTCCAAATCACCACGTGAAACTCCATTTCTGTAGTCCCTGTGGGTGTGGGTGCCTCCTCAGGTCACCCGTTGAGATGTGTGGCCAACTCCTTTACGGTGGATGTGCAGTGAGTGGATGTGTGTGCATGCTCCCCAATATTGCCAGATGAGACCCGCCCACCCTTCCCACCTAACTTCCCAGTCTCAGTTGCTCCATTTCACCCAGGAGCTGGCAGCCATGGGTCTGTAGTTGAGGCCACTGCTGCCCTCTCCTCCTCCAGCTGTGCTGGTACTGGTCTTCTGTGCTCCTGAGTGCGTGGCCCATCATACGGAGACTCTGTTCTGGGGTCACTGCCTGCCCCCATGAGTGCGGGGTGGGGGATACCATGTTTGTACAATGCACAGTCCATGGGTAAAGGAAGGCTGGGCATGAAGTCTGCCCCCATGGAGCCAGGCAGCCCAACCTTGGTTCACCTCATCAGTTTTTAAGGGGGTCTGGGTACTGGAGCCATGTGTTGGCCCCTCTGCCAGCTGGCTTGTGACAGCTGCAGCAGCTCAACAACCTGGAGCCCCTTCAGCATCTCTGTGGACCTCCATTTTCTGGTCCTTGTGGAATCGGTACAGGGCCAACCCTACATATGCCAATCAGTGCCAGAGAAACCTGGACTTGCAGCACACCAGCTGCAGCACCGGGGGAATGAATCCCCTCTTGCTTTGCTGTGTAGCCTCCTGTGTCACCCTTCTGGCCCACATGGGCCCAGCTCTGGGTGCCATTCTAGGGATACTCCATTTGGAGGCAATGGGCTCACACCCTACCCTTGTTGTTCTCCAAAGCAGGAGAAAGGACTTGGCCTTGGAAATGTAGGCTGCACTGATGGTAGCCAGGATGATAGCCAGGATTTGGCATCTGCCCTGCCTTCCCTCCTGGCTTTGGCACTTGAGTCTGGGTTGCTTGGTTTGGTCACTAATGGAACCTTGTTGGCTACAGCCCACCGCAAAGGTCCTGCACCTGCTGCAGCAGCAATGAGGTGTCCTGGACCCCCTTAGGGTCACCACATGGACCTCTGATGTGTCTACTTGGGCGGGGTGTGCGTTTCATCTCAGGACTCCCATTAGGAAGTGCCACTCCCCTTCGTGGTACTGCAAGCAAGAGGTGCCACATATAATTTCTACTTTCTAACATTTTCCTTCATTGAGATAAACAGAACTTAGAGATTTAAATAAGTTTTATAAAAACAAAATATATAACCTATATCACTTCAACGTTTTAAACCATTGTAATATTTTTTATCCAGTAGGAATTCTGTCTGTAATTACTTATTTTACATTTGAACGTAACTAATGTAATGTATTTTGTGTGTATTTTACTATTGTAGTTTAATTTCATTTGCACTACTTACAAACAATTTTTTTTCAAATTCTGAGTTTTAATCAAGTGTTTATGGATAAGAGTTTTGTTGTACTTTTATTTCAGTTTTCCATTATGGCCTTATGAATACAAACAATAAAATCTATTCTTGCTATTATAAAGTTCAATGATTATGGACTATAGACTCAAGGATATAGCATTACATATCATACAGTAATGTGTATCACTTTGTTTAATACTGATCAATAAAATAATTAATAATTCAGGTGGCAGCCACTTCATCTGGCATGCTGGTCTGTCTGGTGAAGTAGGATCCTAGTGGCAGCCTGCCCATATCGGGCCATTGCAGGCACCTCCCCTGGGACTGTGGGAGAAGATCAGGGTACAACTGCTGTTCAGCTAGGGCAGCAACACGGCAGCTGCTGTGTGAATGACAGTGTTACTGACTCACATCTAACACATGCCTGCCCCGTGGACTTGGGCCCTGAGGATCAGCCCCTGGGAGCCACACACACCGCGGGGCAGGAGGCACCTACCTAGGAAGGTGTGCAGACCAAACAGAAGCCACTCTGCAGATTGGCTGGTACAATATTTATTCTTCTTAGAGCAGGGGACAATTCTGCTCTGCTGTGGGGAGAAAACAAGGAAGACAGTCACAGATGGGTGAAGCCATCTTTTTGTACTCAAGCTGGCAAGGAAACTTTCCTCCATACCCTCTCCAGCAGGCTCAGGAAGCCCTTTCATGCTCCTTGTTCATGAAGTAGCAGCCAGGGACACTCATGTCTGGTACTCCTGGCTGCCCTTTTGGGTTTGTTTGTTAATTTATAGAGACAGCCCCTCCCTCAGACAGCAGAGTTATTCTGGGTTTGGTAAAACGTTCTGCATCTGATCATTCCCAATGTTTGGTTTTCATTGTTTCTTGTAAATGCTTTGTGAAATTTGCGTTTTAGGTGTTGAGGTCCGAGAGAAGGAGCCAGATTATGAACATAGTTTCCTACCAGTCTTTCATTTAAAAAAGAAAACAGATTCTCTATAAAAATGTCTATCAGGAACTAAATTTGAGAGGGGGGAAAAAGGCTGCTTTCTCATAAGATCAAAATATGCTAGTTTTATAAGCATATTTTATGTACACAAAATACAATTAAGTAACACATTATTTAGGAACAATTGTCCAGAGCTAAGAGTTAAGTGTCTGGGAGCTAGAGGCAGGGTGTTTGTGAGCTTTATCCAAAGGGAGGGAAGAAAGTTAAAATTCATAAATGACTTTGTAGAATCAAGGTGGCAATACAAAATGAGGGTCACAATAAACTTCTTTGCTATTCGGGGTCTTTTATTGTTCCATATGAATTTTTGGATTGCTTCTTCTATATCATTGAAGAGTGAAATTGGGATATTGGTAGGTATCACATTGAATTTGGATATAGCCTTTGGCAGTATTGCCATTATCATGATGTTAATCCTCCCAATCCAGGAGAATGGGAAGTTTTTCACTTCCATAGCTCTGCTTTAATTTTCTTTTTCAGGTTTTTAAACTTCCCATCATAGAGGTCCTTCACCTCTTAAATTAACTCCTAAGTATTTTATTTTTTGTGTGGCTAGTAAAAATGGGTTGCTTTCTTAATTTCAGCTGCACTCTTATCGTTATTAAATTAAAAGCCTTTATTTTCTGAGGGTTAATTTTATACTCTGCTAGTTTGCCAAAGTTTCTGATCAGCTCGAGTAACTTGGGAATGGAGTCCATGGGTTTCATTATATACAAGACCATGTCATCTACAAAGAGGGAGAGTTTTATTTCATCTTTTGCTATTTGGATCCCTTTAAGATTGCATCTTATATTATTGCCCCAGCTAGCATTCTATTACTAAGTTGAAAAGGAGTGGAGAAAGCAGACATCCTTATCTCATTCCTGAATTTATAAGAAATGGGTTTAACTTCTCACAATTAAGTATAATGCTGTTTGTAGGTTTGTCAATTCTTAGCAGAAAGAACAGCACTAGAGCAATATCAGTTCCAAATTTCAAATGCTACTAAAAAGAGATAGTAATAAGAACAGCTTGGTTCTGGCACAAGAACAGACCTGAGGACCAATGGAGTAGGACTGAAGACTCAGAAATGAACCCCCTGACCGATAGCCACCTAATCTTTGTCAAGGGATCTAAAAAAAGAGAATGGAAGAAAGACAGCCTTTTTAGTAAATGGTGTGGGCAAAATTGGTTAAACACCTGTTAAACTAAAGCTGGATCCATATATAACATCCTACACAAGAATCAACTTCAAATGGATGAAAGACCTTAAAATAAAAGAGGACAACATGAAAACATTACATGAAGGAATAGGATAAATTAGGGCTTTTTAGCACATACTGAAATTTTCTTAGTAGAGAGCCAGAAACATAGAGTAAAGAAAAATCAGTGAAGAAATTCATTCCTTAATTCATCTCTTTATGAAACAAGTAATTTACTATTACAAGATGCGATGGAATTATAAATTCCAAGTGCTAATGCAGTCTGTATTTAATAAACATATTACAATAGTTAATAAAAAGAAATCAAAGAAAGGTTGGACAAATGGGATTGCATGAAACATGAGAGCTTCTGCAAGGCAAAGGTCATAGATAGCAATATCAATAGAAAGCACACATTCTGGGAGAAGATCTTCACGAGGTATAAAACGGACAAGGTCTTATATCTAAAATATACTTAGGACTCAAAAAACTAAATCCCCAAACAGCAAATCTTCAATGAAACAACTGCTAGATGATTAAGTGGGCTAAAAACATAAAGAGAGACTTCTCTGAAGAGGAAATAAAAATGACCATTAGACACATGAAGAAATGCTCAACTATTCTAGCCACAAAAGAAATGCAAATCAAGACAACATTGTGAATGCACCTTACTCTAGTTAGAATGGCTATAATCAAGAAATTTAATAACATTTTGGAGGGGATGTGGCTAAAACGGAACCCTATTTCATTGATGATGGGAGTGTAATCTTGTTTAACCACTTTGGAAAGCAGTGTGGAAGTTCGTCAAAAGACTCCATGTAAAGTTCCCCTATGTCCCAGCAATCCCATTTTCGGGCGTTTAGGCATTTACCCAAATGATCACAAACAAGGTCATACCAAAGTTGCCTGTGCAACCATGTTTATTGCAGTATTATTCACCATAGCTAAGAGCTAAGATATGGAACCAACCTCGATGCTCCTCAGTTCATGAATGGATCAAGAAAATGTGATACACACACACACACACACACACACACACACACACACAGAGGAATGCTATTCCTCCATTAGAAAGAAAGAAATTGTCACATTTGTTAGGAAATGGAAAGACTTGGTAAATATTACATTAAGTGAAGTAAGCCAGGCCCAAAGAAACATACGTCCCATGGTTTCCCTGGTTTGCAAGGACTAGGACATGTCTAGGACAAGCAGAGAAGGTCAAATGCTATGAACGTATAACCATATAAGATGACATTAAGTGAAAGGTACCCCAAGTCAGACACACAAGTGATTTTTTCTTTCTTGTTTTTGTTTTTAGTATACTTATAATGCACTATATGATTCTTTTGTAGGTTCATCCCCCCATGGTATAATCCCTGTTTTCAGTTTATTTGATTCCAGTGTTCTGCATTTTTATATACATTTTTGTAATTTGGGGAGTGGAAAGGTTACAGCAGAATGCTGAAATAGGGATGCAGGTTGACCCATTGGGATGATGAGATGTACAGGACAGTGTGTCGAAAATGAATTTACAATGTCGGGTAGGGGTAAAGGAGGGAGGAGTTGGAGAGTTGGAGAGGTAAAGGATAGTAGGGGAAAAACAAAGAAGGAGGTAACAATGCTCA
Organism: Dipodomys spectabilis; assembly: GCF_019054845.1. Taxonomy (NCBI): domain Eukaryota; kingdom Metazoa; phylum Chordata; class Mammalia; order Rodentia; family Heteromyidae; genus Dipodomys; species Dipodomys spectabilis. The sequence continues at coordinate 8,486,500 of NW_024870798.1, read as the reverse complement.
ATAAGAAATGTACTTATTACCCTACTCATGAAACTGTAAACCCTCTGTATAGTATTTTTACAATAAACAATATAAAACTCTCTTTATGGTATAGATTTCCAGTGTTGTCTTCAGCATTGCATTTTTTGCCTTTTCTGGTTGTGGTTAGGTCCATCTGCCTAGTGGATCAGTAGTCTTCAAGGCTTCTTGGTCCTGAAGTGGGACATGGATTATCCAGTGATGGATGGAGCTAGGCCAAGGACAGGACAAAACCAATTCCAGGGCATGGCTTCTTCATTGCCCTCCCACCCCATGGAACTAGGATTTCAAGCAGAATTTCTCTGAATTTGACTCCAGAAAACAATCACTGAACCAAAAGGCAAGGTCACCAAACACCTCCCCTCTTCCCCCCATTTCCTCCTTTCTTCCTCCTTGGGAAAGTACATAACAATTTTGCAGGTTTTGGCAAACACACAAATTGCCCACCACCTCCCCTTTTAAACTAGGTTTAAAGTCACTAAGTCATGTAAACGGATAATGTTGCACTCATTATTCTGGACAACTTCAGGTTTTTGATGCTTTAATTTGTTGTTGTTGTTGGTGGTGGTAGGAGGGCCTAAACTCTGGGTCTGGTTGCTGTACCTGATGAGCTTTTCAGCTCAAGGCTAGTGTTCTACCACTTGAGCCACAGAGCCATTTCCACATTTTTCTGCTTATGTGGTAATGAGGAATTAAACCCAAGACCTCATGCATTCAGAAAAAGCACTCTATTGCTGAGTCTCCTTCCCAGCCTTAATGCTTCAATTCTTTAAATTTTATTTTTGTCAGTCCTGGGGTTTAATCTCAGAGTGTTAACATATCCTTCAGTTCTTCAGCTCAAGTGGAACCCTTTACCAACTGAGCCACAGTGCCAATTCCTGTTTTCAGATAAGCATCTTTCAGACATTCCTGCCAGGGTTTGCTTTGATCAGTGAATTTTTAAATTATATTTCTTCTATGTATTTATTGGAATATTCTAGTTTATCTGAAATTAAAGGTTTCTGTAAAACTTTGTCTTCAAGTATACAATAGTATTAAATATTACATTTACAATCTATTCTGTAGCAATGCATTGTGAAATTATTGGGTTAAGATGAAAATCTTGTTTGTAGAAAAATCCCATTAAAGTCCAAATGGGAAATATGCTCATTTCAGCAGCTTTGAGTCTCCTTCGAATTTATTTATTTATTTATGAAAATACCATACAGAGGGGTAACAATTATAAGGACAAGATAATGAGTACATTATTCATCAAGCATTGTTGCCTCCTCCTTTGTTTCCCCTTCCCATCTGTTCTCATTTCCCCCCCCCCCCGCCCCCGTGCTCTTCAGTCACCCCTTTGCCCATCCCCCTTCCTCGCCTGCCAAGTTGTAAAGTTCATTTTTCTTTTATTTTTTATTTGTTTATTTTTTTATAGTGAGACTACCAAACAGACGAGTTACAATTACATGGGCAAGAAAATGAGTACATTTCTTATCAAGCATTGTTGCCGTCTCTTTGTTTCCCCTTCCTATACCTTTCCATACTACCCCCCTCTCCCCACCCGATTCTCCCCCCACCCCCCATCAAAGTTGTAAAGTTCGTTTTTCGACCTAACAACTTGTATATCTCATTGTTGCAATAGGTCCACCTGTATCCCTAGATAAAAGATTAGTTTTTTTCCCTTCCCCTCCACAAATTATACCAACATCAAATACCGTGAAAGCAGGGGCTATACTGTGGGGGAGGGACATACAAAGCAATATAGAAATCATCTTATAAATATGTTAGAAACAATAGCAAGAAAAAAAAAACAACATTGAATCCTTATCTTGTGGTTCATTTCACCTAACACCAACTTGTGTGACCTTTTCTGCTTGTTTCAGACATATACTAGATATTGCAAATAAGGGAAACCATGGGACCTATGTTTCTTTGGGACTTGTTTACTTCACTTAATATAAATTTTTCCAAGTCTTTCCATTTCCTAATAAGTGGGACAATGTTACTTTTTTCTGATGGAGGCATAGAATTCTCGTGTGTGTGTGTGTGTGTGTGTGTATATATACATACATATATATATATATATATATATATATATATACATATACATATATATACCAAATTTTATTGATCCATGCAACTACCGAGGGGCATCTGGGTTGGTTCCATATCTTAGCTATGGTAAATAATGGTTAATAAACATAATTGTGCTGGTAGCTTTAATATGGTCTTGTTTGTGACCATTTGGGTAAAGGCCCAAAAGCCGGATTGCTGGGTCATAGGGGAGCTCTATGTGGAATCTTTTGAGGAAGCTCCATACTACTTTCCAAAATGGTTGAACAAGTTCACATGCCCACCAACAATGCTATAAATTTCCCTTATGCCCACATCCTCTCTAGCATCTGTTGTTATTAGAGTTCTTGATTTTAGCCATTCTAACTGGGATGAGGTGGTATCTCAATGTTGTTTTGATTTGCATTTGTGTTATGGCAAAAGAGGTTGAGCATTTCTTCATGTCTTTATTGACCATGCTTCTTTCATTTTCAGAGAAGTTTCTCTTTAAGTCTTTAGCCCACTTATTTACTGGGCAGTTGTTTTATTGAGGATTTGTTGTTGGGGGATTTAATTTTTTTTGAGTTCAAGGTATATTTTAGATATGAGACCCTTGTCTGTTGTATGGTAGTGAAGAGCTTCTCCCAATCAATGGGCTTTCAATTGCTCTTGCTAGCTATGTCATTTGCCATGCAGAAGCTCTGCAATCCAATTTGTCCAACTTTTCTTTGATTTGTTGTAATTCTGGGTCTCTATTAAGAAAATTTCAGCCTGTGCAAAAGAGACCTACTGTTTCTCCTATTCCATTCTTTAATGTTTTCAGAGTGTCTGTTTGACTCCAAGGTCTTTGATCCATTTGTAGTTCATTCTGGTGCAAGATGATATATAAAGATCTAGCTTTAGTTTCCTACAAGTTGTTAACCAATTTTGCCAGCACCATTTACTGAAGAGATTGTGTTTCTTCCATTCTAATTTTTTAGCTCCCTTATCGAACATTAGATGTCTATAGGTACATAGGTTCATTTCTGGGTTTTCATTTCTATTCCATTGGTCCTATGGTCTGTTCTTGTGACAGTACCAAGCTGTTTTAATTACTATGGCTTTGTAGAAGAGTTTGAAATTTGGTATTGATATTCCTCCAGCTCTGTTGTTTCCGTTAAATATCGTTTTTGCTATTCGGGGTCTTTTATTGTTCCATATGAATTTTTGGATTGCCTCTTTTTTTTACTGAAAGAATGAGGCTGGAATATTGATAGGTATCATATTGAATTTGTAGAAAGCGTTGGGAAGTATTGCCATTTTCATGATGTTGATCTTTCCAATCCAGGAGCATGGGAGTTTTTGCCACTTTCTAAGTTCTATTTTGATTTCCTTTTTCAGGTTTTTAAAGTTTCATCATAGAGGTCCTTCTTTTCTTTGTTAAGTCCAAGGTATTTTATTTTTTGTGTGGCTATTACGAATGGAGTTGCTTTCCTGATTTCAGCCATACTTTTCTAATTTTTGGCATACAGAAAAGCCATTGTTTTTTGAGGGTTAATTTTATACCCTGCTACTTTATCAAAGTTTTGAATCAGCTTGAATAATTTGGGAGTGGAGTCCGTGGGATTCTTTAAATCCAAGTTCATGTCATCTGCCAAGAGGGAGAGCTTCTTCTTTCCCTATTTGGATTCCCTTTTATATTTGAATCTTATCTTATTGCTGTACCTAGCCATTCTAATACTAGTTTGAAGAGAAGTGGAGTGAGTAGACATCCTTATCTCATTCCTTAGTTAAAAGGAAATACCTTTATTTTTTTACCATTAAGTAAAATGGATGTAGATTTGTCATATACATCCTTTATTGTATTGAGGAATGTTCCCTGAATTCTTAATTTTTCCAGAACCTTCATAATAAAGGGGTGTTGGATCTTGTCAAATCCTTTTTCTGCATCTATTGAGGTAACTATGTGGTTCTTATCCTTGCTCTTGTTCATGTGAGTTGTTGTTTTAATTGATTTGCATATATTGAAGCAGCTTTATATCCCTGAAATGAATCCTGTTTGATCATGAAGTATGATTTTTTGGATGAATTGTGAAAGTCGATTGACCAATATTTTGTTAAGAAGTTTTGCATCAATGTTCATCAAAGAAATGGATCTATAGTTCTCTTTCTTTGATGAGTCTCTGCTTTGTTTGGGGATGAGGTTTATGATGGCTTCATAGAATGAGTTCGGTAGTGAACTTTCTCTTTCAATTTCATTGAAGATTTGGAGAAGTATTGACGTAAGCCCTGCTTTGCAGGCCTTGTAGATTTCTCCTGTAAAACTATCTAGTCCCGGGCTTTTCTTAGATCGGAGTTCTCTTATTGCTATTTCTATTTCATTGCTTAATATGGGCCAGTTAAGATGGTTTAACTCATCTTGTTTTAGTTTCGGCATGTCTATATTTACTAGGAAACAGTACATTTCTGACACGTTCTCAAACTTATTAGCATAAAGGCTTGAGAAGTATTCCTTATAATGTACTGAATCTTGGTTGAGTCTGTGGTGATGTTTCCATTCTCATCTCTGAGTTTATTTATTTGAGTGTGTTCTCTTGTTCTTCTAATAAGATTTGTTAAGGGTCTGTCAATTTGTTAATTTTTCAAAGAACCAACCCTGTTTTGCTGATTCTTTCTATGATTTTTTGGATTCTAATCCATTTAGTTTTGATTTATTTTTAATTATTTCTTTCCATCTACTGGATTGTGGTTTTTCCTGCTGCTCTTTTTCAAGGAGGCTCAGATGTCTCATTAAATTGTTGGTTTCAGGTCACTCCAATTTGTTGATGTAGGAACTCAGAGCTATGAACTTGCCTCTGAGTACTGCATTTGCTCTGTCCCAGAGGAGTTGGCAATTTGAGTGTTCATTATTATTGAATATTATAAACATTTGAATTTCGTTTCTGATCTCTTCCATGACCCATTGGTGTTTCAACAGTGTGTTGCTCAGCCTCCATGTATTACAGGACTTTCATTAGTGGCTTTTGGTGTTTAGTCCTAATTTTATTCCCTTGTAGTCTGAGAGAATGCAAGGTATAACTGCAATGTTTTTGGATTTTATAAGTTTAATTTGTGACCTAAATGTGGTCTCTCTTGGCAAAAGTTCCCTGTTTGCTGAGTGAAATCTTCGGTAGATTTCTGTTAAATCTATGTGATCTATGCAGTTTTTTATATCCATGGTTTTTCTGTTGATTTTTTTTGCCGAGTTCATATATCTAGTGGGGAGAGTGTGTTAAAGTCCCCAACAATTAATATCTTTGCATCTATGGGAGATGTGAGAAAAAATATAGTTTCTTGGATAAATTTGGGTGCTCTTATGGGGAATAGATATTTAGAATTGTAATATCCTCCTGAAGAAGAGATCCCTTAAGTAGTATATAGCGACCTTCTTTATCTCTTCTCACTAATTTTAATTTGAAATCTCTTTTATCTGATATTAGGATTGCAACTCCTTCCTGTTTATGAGGCCGTTTGCTTGTTAGATTTTGTTCCAGCCTTTCACTTTCAACGTGAAACGTGTTTGTTTATATGAGCAAGTTATGGCTTCTGAATGCAGCAGACAGAAGGATCTTTTTTTCACCCAACTAGACAATCTATGTTGCTTAATTGTATTGTTAAGTTTGTTAATGTTGGGAGACAGTACTGAGAGATATTTGGGAGTTGCTGCCATTTTATGCACCTTCTTGAGGGCTGCGCCAACTGGTTTCTTCCTATGGTTCTTGGATTCTCAATTTGGGTGCAGTTACTTACCCTTTATTGTGGTCCTGTTGGTTTTCTCTGTGTATGACATCTTTAAGTAACTTTTGTAAAGCTGGTTTGGTAAAGATATTTTGTTTCACTTTTTCTTTGGTATGGAAAGTTTTTATTTGTCCTTCAGTCATGAAGGAGATTAAAACCGGGTACTATTTTCTTGGTTGATAGTTGTTTGTCTTTAGGGCATGGCCTACATCATTCCAGGTTCTTCTTGCTTTAATTGTCTCTGCTGAGAAATCTGAGGTGATTCTAATTGGTTTCCCTTATAGGTGATTGATCTATTCTTCTTGACAACTTTGAGGCTGTTTTCCTTGGTCTGAATTGATCCTGTGGGGATTAGAAGGTGTTCATATGATGTCCTGTTCTGTTCTGGTCTATTTGGGGTTCTAAAAGCTTCTTTTATTTGAATAGGCCTATCTTTTTGCATGTTTGGGAAGTTTTCTGCTAGGATCCTGTGAAACAAAGTTCCTAGACCTTCTGTTTCTAGGTGCTCCTCTACACCTATTATCTTCAGATTAGGCTTTCTGATGGTGTCTTCCAAATGTTGAATAGATCTATTATATTTCTTGGATTTGTCTTAGATAGTTGCATGTTCTCCCTCTATAATATATAGGGTGTCTTCAATCCCCAAGTTTCAGTCTTCTGCATGGTCTAACCTATTCTCAAGAATTACTACTTTGAGAGCTGGGAAGGTGGCTCAGTGGTAGAGCACTTGCCTTGCATGCATGAGGCTCTGTGTTCAATTCCTCAGCACCACACAAGCAAAATAAAAAGCCGGAAGTGGCGCTGTGGCTCAAGTGGTAGAGTGCTAGCCTTGAGCTGAAGAGCTGAGGGACAGCGCCCAGACCCAGAGTTCAGGTCCCACGACCACACCCCAAATATAAATAAATAAATAAATAAATAAAAGAATTTCTACTTTTTAAACATTTTTTTTCCTTCTAATTGGTTGGCATTGATGGCTTCAAATTCTTTGATGGAGCTTTGTTTTAGATCTTGTATGAATTTGTTTACTTCCTTAATTTCGTCTTCAGTGTTTATTCTCAAATCACTTAGTTGATTGGTTATGGTTTCCTTGGACTCTCATTCTTTCTGTTGGGCTCCATTCAACATTCCCTTTCGGGTCTCCCTGACTTCATTCAGCTGTCTTTTAATGGATTCCATGAATGCCTCTATTTGGTATGAAAGTAACACCAGTTTTGTGCTAGAACACTATTTTTAGGCAAGCATCAACCAAAGTCCTGTAGTTGCACAATCAAAAGTTGACAGATACAATCTATTTCAACAGGTACTATCTATTCAATGTAAAACAACAATGTATTAATGGGCTAAGAACAGCAAAGTAGAATTTGGCAAACCAGAAATTATTAGTTTTAGGGAGAAAAGTGGGAAAAATAGGATTAGAGAGATGTAGAAAGGTAAAAGGAGAGTGAAATTAACCAAGTCCTAATCTCAAAGAGGAAAATAGATTGGACAAAATGATAGGAGAAAGAGAAGAGAAAATAAAAGAGGCAAGAAAAAATGGAAAAACAAAAATTTAAATTTAAAAAGTGAAACACAAAAATGATGCAAGTTTAAAGAGGAAATATTGAGAGAAGAACAGGAATAGGATGAGAGGAGCGGACAAGTAGAAAGGAGATGTGAAGAACTAAAAACACTTAAAATAAAAATAAAAAATAATTATAATATTATATAGGTATTATGAGATAATACTGTTATTAAGGAATTTAAGCCTAAGAGTTTTTGAAATAATTAATAAATTTTTGGATTAAGTGTGTAAACAATGTGGAATAAGGTCTAATAATCAATAAAGGGTATATCTGAGGATGAGGAGAACAGCAATTAAGTCACCTAAAAAAGAATGAAGAGAAGAAAAAGTGAAAAGAATGAGAAAGAAAGGAAAAAGATCAAAATTCAGTAGAGATAAAATAAAAATACAAAAGTGCACACACATATACACTTAAATAAAAATTATAAGAGGAAAAAACAGATTAATAGAAAACAATTTTCTTAAAAAAATTACAAGATAATGAAAAGGTAAAAAGAAAGGGTTCTTTGGGGGGGGGGGTGAATGGGAAGATCCTATATCTCCCTTGTGTCCATAACTAGTCTCTTGGTGGAGTCTCTGGTCTGCTTGTGGTGTTTGATTTTCCTGTGGCTTGATTGGTTTCTTAAGTTAGTTTGTTTGGCAGGCAGAAAAATGGTTTGCTTTACCCAGAATTTTGTGATCCTCCTCCCAGGTTAGTTCAGTGGGAGAGAGATCTGCTTTGTTTCTCACAAAAGAGAGAGTTGGCAGTTTCCTCTTGTTTGGAGATGCTGTGATGAGGCTAGGTTCTGGGTAGAGTTGAGGCCTTTCAGCAAACACTAGCTTTTCCCTAAGGGGCTAGCTTCTGAGACACTCACAGAGCCCAGCATGGAGCCATTCTCAGGGTTTATGATTACTGAATTTCAATTGATTGTCTAGGCTGCTATAAGGAGGGGAAGCCTCTGGCTCTGTTTACACAGTGAAGAAAGACATTCCTCTGGGGGCTGAGTTTTCACTGCCTGGGCTGGGTGACTTTCTCTTGAATGGAGCTGAGCCTGGCAAGTCAGGATAGGTTCTTGTGACCTGCTAAATGACTTTTGTTTTCCTCCAAGTCCTGGATTGGAGCTATATTCTCAGCCATGCCTTTGCCATTATCAAAGATGGAGATCTCAGGTAGTGGAACAGTGGGGAGGGGAGGGGGAGGGGTGACCTTGCCTCCTCTGCTCCCTGAGAAGGAGTTATTATGTCTAGGTTCCTGGGTTGTTTCTGGTCTGTGATCTGCAGGATGAAGATACCTTACCTGCACCTTGTCAGTTCTTGCTGGTGTTGGGTAGAATCCGATCACTCGCTGTGTCTGGCACATTTGTCCAGGACTCTCTGTGTTGTAGGTATGGCCACTGCTACTGCAAGTGCTCAGATCTGTTTCCTTACCTGGATTTTCCCTTTCTGGCAAAAGTCTCTGTACTGGGATGGCACACTTGGTGTAATTCTCCCGCCTAGGACAGTTCACTATTACACTAAAACTGCTTTATGGTGGGAGCTTGTTTAGCCTCCAGGTTCTCCTCTGCCATCTTCCTGGAACTACTCCTCTTTTTTTTCTCTCCAGTATATTTTCTTGTTTTGGAACAAGTGTGATGGACTGTCCAACCATTCAAAATGAAGCTTATTCCATTAATTTAATAGAAAAGGAATGCAGCCTGCTTACATCTCAAACCAACTTTGAGTATAATGTTAATCTGATAATTCACATCATTGAATTTTCAAAGTTGTATTAATAATTTTTTGTTAAACTATTCATTAAAGAGGTTCTAAATAGCAAGAATAAAAAACAATGTTTTGCTTTCTAAGAATGTAAAAAGCTAGTAATTCAATAAAACATATTCTATTCTTCCAAGATTCCATGGTGAAGAATTTCTCTTTTATCATAACCCTTACCACTGACCCCCTCCCATCAAAATTGTAAGCTTTATTCAGTTTTCTTGTTCCTGCATTCATTTTGGTACTAGGACGAATAATCTCCTTGTTGTATTTGACAATGAAATTCCAATTGTTGTTAGAGAGGTCAATACATATTGCCAAAGGCAGATTCATGGACACATCATAGAGCATGAACTATTGAATATCATTAACATGATCCTATTCAACTATTCCATCAATTAATAAAAATACCACATATATGTGCATCTTCATATAATTTTTAAAATGCAATGTAGTTACATATCATATGTCATAAAATAATTCAGACAACTGGTAGAAGAGACTAAGCTCAACCTTTTGCATCGTTCCTAATACTATTTGTAAAATTTTCTTTCTCAGTAACTTTTACTGCAGGGCCTTCTTTTCCTAGCAATAAGTTATAAGTCATGTCCTTGGATTTTAGTCAACTTTGAGTAAGCTGTTTCTTTCCACCACCAGTTAGTCCCTCGAGTTAAATACCTGAGGAATAACTTGTTCCATTATGCCTGCAAGAGGAGTATCCAAGTCAACTGTCTGTGCCCACTCTTCGCTTGCTTTTTTGGGGAGAATGGGGTAACAGAGACAGGGGAGAGAGAGGTGTCAAGGTTCAGATGGCTGGAACCATGGTGTTATGAATTATGGGTAGCAGAAAAGAGTAGTAGAGAGTAGGATACCAGGTAACGGTTAACTGTGACTGTAATTGCTGAGTTCCAGTGTAAGGAAATTGGTTAGCAGCAACAGCTTTGCAGGGGTTGGGGTAGCTAACACAGGTATCCAGAACTGTTTTGCAGGGACAAGGAAGCATAGACAAAGTGAAAGAGTAAAATAGTTGTGAGGGATTGTGGGGCACAATCAGGGTAACAATGTCATGGGTGTGCAAAGTGGGTAGCCAGTACTGTGGGAGAAGCAATTGACATGGTGGCCTGATGTGGTGCAGAGCTCTGGGTTTGCCTGTCCAGTTTTGGCTGTTAGATCTTTAGAGAAAGTACCTCTAGCAGCTCATTATCAGCTTGTTGTGTTCAGGCACGTGCCATCTATAAATGTCTACTCCAAGTAGATTGCATTCTTTGACACCAACTATAAGATCTTTGCTCTAAGCATCCTGAGAGACCACACTCCACAATGCTACAGAAATGGCTCCACATAGTAAGCTGCAACAACCTCATACAACTCTTGCTGCTCCTCCCCAGTGTCAATTATCATGGTAGCAAGGGATCTGAGATGTGCTCAGCAGCAGTGCTCTGAGAAGCTACCAATTCTTACCATCCCAATTGGGGAGCTCCCTAGAAATGGGCAAGAGCACTTGCTGATGTTCTTCCAACTTCTCTCTGTGGCTATGCACAACCAGATTGTTGTACCTCAGGTGGATTACTTTAATGTCCAGGTAGCATCAAACTTGCTCTGTCTTCTCTCTCTAGGTGCTCTTCTTCTGTTTCAGCTGCCTCTCCATTTCCCAGGTAGCTCGCTTCATCTCCACATCTTTTGAATTGTGCTTCATATCAATCCGTGGCTTTCACACCAAGCCCTTCTATTTTCTCATCTACCTCTCTAGCTGTGAATCTGGTACAACAAGCTAATTTCTGTATCTGTTTATCAAGATTTGAGCCGGAATGCAAGATGGTACTAGCTAACTGAGAACATGGGGAGCTTCTTAAATACTTCCCTGCCATTCACTGCTCATTGAGAAAGACGCAAATGTGTCAGTCTCTCCTTCTCCATATCTGGTTCAGCAGAATAAAGTGAATTCACAATGGAGCTACCAGACAGCTGCTATGTCAGCAAATGATGAAACCAAAGATAATTTAGTGAGGGGATACTTACCAAGTGTACTAGGATAAATGCACATATTTGTGGGATATTACTAAGAACTTTCATCAAACTGGTTATTTTATGCCCAAAATGGTAGACCAGTGTTAATCTCTCCCTGAGATCTTCCTGTTCTGAAGGCCCTGAGGACTCCTACATACAACTCAGACCTAATGACATGGGTGAATAAAACCATAGGTGAGTATGGATTAGTATTTTGAACGTGTGGTAAAGTGTTGTCTTGTCATGACCACCATGAAATCAATGTCCTTTCTCTGACCTACATCATATCTCTTTATTTGGCATAATTGGCAGATTTCTTAGTGTGTTATTTTCTTCTGTTAGTTCAGTGCACAAGTTAAAACATTAAGCATGCCAAACCATGGGTTTCCATTGTCCTAGTAGATGTTTTGCCTTCTAGGACCTTCCTTCCAGGTAACTCTCTGTTTAGTATATTGCACAATGCCCCAATCAATGAAATCATTTTGAGCCTAGGAGAAAATCTCCATTTGTAAAGCAGTACACATAAGAAGGAGATGATACCCCACACACAAATGCTCCAGGAGAACAGAGTGTAAGGGTGTCTACATATTTGGGAAATAGGATTCTGAGGGGTGGAAAGGGATGAGTTTAGATAGCAAACCTAGAAGTAATTATAAGTTTCTGAATTTCTAACCTTTTTTCCTTCTGCCCCTCAGATTCAATTCAAGAAGTGGTGGAATGTTTATGATCACAAAAAGGAGTTTTTAATCCCAGGCCCAAACTCTAGGTGTTCTTGTTACATCTTCCCACCTACCCCTGATGTAAATTGTCAGAAGGGCAAAGGCGAAGGGAGCCCCTTGCTCAGGAATATAAATGGAGCATACAAGTAACTGCAGTCTCTGACTTTCTATTTTGAAGGTAAGATAAAAGGAAGTTTGAGATTTTAAGAAATCAGTTTCTAGGCTCTATGGTTCCTTCTGACTTCTTTCCCTCCTTCTATGTTTTGAGAGCCACAGTTAGTACAGTGCTTCTGTCTCTTAGAGGGCAATCCTTCTCTTCATACCATGCTTAAAGTAGACAATAGGTGGAAGCTGCCAATAAAAAAAAGCATGAAATAGCACACAATGAGTGCTTTTCCTGAATTCCTAGACCTAACAAGTTCCCAATTCTGAAGAGAATGTGATTATGGGTGAGTACTAACAACATCCACTGAATGGTAAGCTTGGAACTCTTTTCCCAAGGCAGGTTCTGTCCAGGTTATTAGGATGGCTGAGATCTACTGAATCAATGAACTTACAGACCATGCAAAACAGAAAATTCTAAGAGATTGAGATCCCAAAAAGAAACTGGACCAAGAAGAGAAAACTTATCGTTGCTGAAAAAGGAGGAAGACTTAACTAGGAGAATGTTCTTCTGAATACAGATATGGGTATAATTATAAGGAAGTTTTAAGTTGTGGCTCATCAGTAGAAACTATCAAGTCAAACCTCACTAAACTAAAAATAAAACATAAAATAAAAAAAATCTATTTGGATTTCAGTACTAACATCTGTTTTAAGGAGTGTGATTGTGGTGTGTGTGTGTGTGGGTGTGTGTGTGTGTTTGTGTCTGTATGTGTGTGTGTGTGGTGTCTGAGATTATTTACGGGACAACATTAGTTCTTAAAAATCATCATATTGTCAATATTCTTTAGGTTTCCCACTCATGTCTGGTGGCGTTCTAGCTCTACCACGTGAAACACACAATTCTCGCTTCCTTCTGGTTAAATGGAGATAAAGATATTATGGATATGACAACCTGGGTTGGTTTCAAACTATGATCTTCAGATCTTATTCTCTGGAGTAGGTAAGGTATAAGAGTGAGCCACTATGCCCAACCCAGTATTTCCAGTGAGTTACATAATCTTTCTGAATCTCAGTTACTTCCTGTGTGCAAAGTGAAAAGAATTACTGTGTGTACCTTAGAATCAGGTGGGAGTTATGACTGGGTGTAGGAAGTATACGTGTTTGGGATGTGTGTACAGAGCCTGACACTCTCATAAAACTACTGATGTTTATATTGAAATGTATTCCAGGAATTGAAACAAGAGGAATTTTTTTTTGTTCTAGTTTATCCATTTATGGCATTGAGGGAGCCAGAGATAGTCAAGTAGAACAGGGAAACAAATGCAGCACTTGTACACTGTAGCTATTGTGTTCACAACGAGCTATACGACTGTGGACAGGGACAGGAGAGATGGGATTGTCAAACAGGAAATGAACTCATTACCTGACTTACAAAATGGTTATCCATATAACAATTTTAAAAGTACAATAACAATTTTAAAAGTCCAGATTGATGATGATCTTCTCCAGTTTGTGTAGGTGCCCTTAAGACTCAGGCCCACCGATGGAGTTTTTGAACGTCAATTTATATGACAATTAATATAAAGCCATAATCTCTTAAGAAATGTTGTAACAAGTAGTTCATTCTTAGTAGTGGTTTCTCTTTGAGTAGCAATTCTATATGTTGTTGGCCGAGCTAATGTTTTACTTTCTGTTTTTCATATTTGTTAGGTGTTGAAATCCCTCTTAAAGTTTTGCAACAGAGTTCTGCTGTATCTTGGCACCCTGCCCCTAACTAAAATGGTAATCAACCTTTGAAATTCAGGTACTTGAGTATGAGTTTTATTTATTTAATTTGTTGATGATGGTGAACTGTCACTGTCCTTCAGCTCTTCAGCTCAAGACTAGTGCTCTACCACTTGAGCCAAAGTACCTCTTCTAGCTGTTTCTGCTTAGGTGGTGCTGTGGAATCAAACCTAGGGTCTCATGCATTCAAGGTAAGCTGTCTACCACTGATCCACCTTCTCAGCCCCCACAAGTGGTATATTTGTGCAAGGGTCTATCAAACAAATCTATTGAGCAAATGTATTCATTAGCCACTAGACATAATCAAAATTATGAATTATCTGATATTTTAATGAATAAAACTGTTATCATTGTTACTAGGAATTATTTGTCTCCCCATGCTGTAAATATGGAGGAGGTATTTTAAACTAAAACTACCAAAGTAAATTTAATGTCTTGGTACTAACAAATCTGTCCAGGTGTTACTACACTAAACAGAGAATTCAAAATGATTTTTCTTCATAAATACAGAGATTAAAGGACTTATAATACTTATTTCAAAATGCAAATTAAAGGGAAAATCAGCCAGGAGGTAAAATTTATATTGAATGTTAATTTTTGAAGATGAAAAGAAGATCTTAGATGGAAGACTAAAAGCAACACACTATCAGAGCTCTTTATGCTGAATTATAAAAAAAGAAGCTTTAATTGAAAAATTGACCTGGAATGTGCACATCAGGCAAAGGCAAGCAATCAGAGCATACCACGAAGAAAGAAACGCCATAATGTATATCTTAGAAAAAAGAAACAAGTACAGACTCGGGCTCAACATCCTTATCCTTGATTTTAATGATACACATATACCCCCCTACACGCAGATGCACTCACACACACACACACACACACACACGAACACATGAGAATGTATGCAACAGCTCAACCTACTCACTTCCATTCAACATGAATCAAAGATCTTCCTGTAATATTTGAAACTTTAAAAGTTTCAAGTCTTGTAAGTAATTGATAACAGATGCATAAGCAATTATTTTCTGAATAGACTCTGCTATAGAAATGAGAGTTCATGATGGTTATAACTACTTAAACATCTTTGAATCTCGAAAGAATTAAACAAGAGACAATCCGAATTTTGAAACTATATTTCTACCAGCTATTCTTCAAAGGCTTAATAAGAGGTTACAAAATCCAACATTAAATATCAAATTAATACAACTAATACTTGTGTAAGCGAAGTGAAAGACACTGATCAGTGACCTATGCTCCTCCATTTCTAAACCGGTTGCACATTGTGGAGCCTATGATTCTGTTGGGCCAGGCCCACAATTGTCTTCCCCAGAGCAGTGGCCCTGCTGGGGTTGCCACTGGGAGCTGTGTGGAGAAGAGGGGAGGCTTAGGGGGAGGCCAAGCTGGGGTTGGGGATGGGAGTAGTAGGGAGAGTACGGGAGGCCCTGACAGAGGCTGGTGAAGGGAGGAAGGAGGCAGTAGGCCAATGGCTCAGGAAGCAGCAGCCCCAAAGGCAGTTGGGTTCTGGGGAGTGTCTGTGAGGTGCGGAGTTAGGCCCCTGGGGCCTCGCGGCTGGGTGAGGAGAGAAAGGAGTCTCAAATCCCACCCTAACAGGCAGTGAGAAATGAGACAACCAGTGGCTGAAGAATTTCAAGTAAAAAGGCAGGGACTTGTAGGGAAACTCTGGGGGTGGGAAGGGCAGCAGTGCTGAACCAGTGGTTGTCATGCCTCTCTGGGGCCCTTGAAGTGAGTGAGGGCCACCTCTGCTGTGCACTAGGCCTCACTCTCGCCTTGAAGCAGGCACCAGGAATCTCAGGCACAGGCTCAGCCTGCCCCACAGAGCTGGCTTGCCATGAGTGTTGGGGACCGGGCAGCTGCTGGGAGTTTATGTGCAGCAGGGCAGAGGAAGAATGGCTGGTGGGCACTGCTCCACCCTAGCCAGGCACAGGGCCACTGGGGAAGTTCTGGCTCTGGATCAGGACCAGGGACTGCCCCCCAGACAAGTGGCCTCTGGGGACTTGGGTTTTGGTTGCTATGCGTGGGCTTGGAAATTCCTTAACACGGCCAAGGAGTCTCCACGGATAGGCATATTTGCTCCTGTGCCTCTCCTATCTTCTGGATTCCCACTGTCCTCCTGTTTCGTGCCATGTCCAACTATAGGACTAAACTTCCCCAGCCTCTAAGAGGCCATCCCGGAGATGCTCACAGGGCTTCCCACCTCTGGTTCACCATGCATGCAGGGCTCACAGGGTGCCATCCTCCATGCAAAATGTACCCCCATTTCAGCTTGGAAGAGGGGAAAGCTTCATTGTCCCAGATACAGCTGCCCTTGGAGTTCTCTGTGTACACTATTCTTGTGCTGAGAAAACTATCCCCAAAGACTACCAAGCCATTTCCGATGCGAGCACACGAGGGTCATTTATTGCAAGCTCGAGCCTGGACTCACAACTGTCAGCATCGCAGTGGGTCAGAGTTGAGAGCTCTGAACCTTGAGTTAACAGGGTTTTTATAGGGCATAGGGCTGAAGTAAGTGGGTGCATAGCTTGTCAGTTACATGATTGGTTTACATTTAATGAGTTAATATTGTAACAATCTTATTGGCTAACATGTGCAGGCTTAGCAGTAAGAAGCAAATTATGGTAACTATGGAATCTTAAGAAACTTCTGTAGCTTTAGGTACCTTCCTGTCTTCCGCTTATGGCTATTGCTAGGAGAGTTACGGGAAGAATGTTACTGGGACATTTCATGGTTTTTCCAGGAACCTGAGTCCTAACTTTCAGTAAAAGTCTTTACAATGGATACTTTCAGTAAATGCCTTCACAATGGATACTTTCAGTATAGGCCTTCAAAACGGACTAAGTCCAGAATGGCTATACTTTGGCTAAGGTCTCTCACTAGGTGTGTGTGTGTGTGTGTGTGTGTGTGTGTGTGTGTGTGTGTGTGTTTGGTGTGAGAGAGTCAGACACAGCTGAGGTTTGGTGTAAAACCCTTCTTCCTTTCAGCATTGAGTTTTGGTATCTAGTGGTTGTTCCTTCTCCCGAATTCTGAACTCTAAATTTCTTCTTCTATATAGTTTTATCCTTAGATCTTCTTAGTATTCAGATTCCTAATATCTGCTTGTGAACTTCAGAATTTGCTTCATAAAGGGGGTGCCTTTCTTCTTACTTTTATGAAGCCCTTTGCTCTATTTAAATGGAGCATGTGCTGTGTTAGTGGTTTTACTTAGCCCAGACTGTTGTGGCCCAGGCTGTGACTGTTAGTTCTGAGATTAGTTTAGGCTAATATGACATACTATCATTTCAGTCTATCTAGTGAAAAAAGTTCAGCATCTTTATTGAAACAATTTCCTGGCTGAAAACAAACAAAAATTCCAGTGGTATAAATGTACAATCTGTTGATTTTAGTTAATTGTTCACCACAGCATTGAAAAAAAATCTTCTTACTAAAGTGAGTATTTTGAATATGAAAAAAATCAATTATTATAGAACTTAAAAACTGATCAAATACCAAAAGAAAAGCAAAGACACTGATCAGGAATGCAGTACAAATGTAAGTGTTTAATAAATAAATGAAATGTTTGAGATTCTTATCCACATAGGAAATACAAAGGAAAATATATAGGAAAGTCACTGAAATCCCATCCTACAAAGCAGAATAGCTATCACCACTCGAATAAATAAACATCTGGACAGGTTGAAATAAATCAGGAACTGTATTTGGTTTTGTGATATTGTAAACTAGTGCAACCCATAAGAAGATCATAATGGAAGTTTGGACAATACCAAAAAGACACATGTGTTGATGACCTTTACTGCAACCTTACTACATAAAGAAGGAATATAAATTAACATCAACATCCATGTGCATGGCAGCAAGAAAAAAAGCTGTGTAATCAACCTAGATGCACAAAAAAGAGGGAATAAAGGAAATATGCTATTCATAATTATAAACATATTCTGGTATATAAATGAAGTAAATTTCTCCAATATCACTGCTAAATATTTTTGGATGTATACCTAATCCTAATTTCACAGGTTTTATGGCTTCGTGTTTTTCTTTAAAAAGGACCTCCATATTCATTTTTAGAGGAGTTTCAATAGGCTGAAGATACCCTATAATATGTGGATATTAGAAAAAATTTAAATATCAATGAACACATAAAGGACCATCATATACAGTTTGTAATGATCCAATTTTAAGAAGGCAACAGTTGGGGGACAAGACAAAGTTAGAAGCTTAATAACAAAAACACAGACATGGAACATTTTTTAAAAATGTGCAACTGATTAGTGCTAATACTAACAAAATATTTTCCTCAAGTTTTAAAACTGAAACAATTAAAATAATACTTAATAACATCAAATAAGTATGCCATGGAAGAAAATGTACCATAGATATATGTTTCCTCATAATTTGTTTTAATTTATAAATAACGGATTAATAGAAAATGCGATTACATGTCTGAAGATGATAACACATTCAAGTATCATTGATTGAATCCAGCAAAGGAAAGTAACAGAGAAGTAGAGAAAACGAACAACCTGGGGCATAGATGAAGACACTCAGTAGAACTTTGTGAGGAAAAAATGTGTTCCCTTTTTCTCATCAACATTGAGCTAAGACAGCTACCGTTTGACAGAACACTTGTAATGTAGTCAGAACAGTGGAGTTACTAATTTAGGCAGTAATTTATTACTTTTATTCGCTAATCTTATGAAGTGATTCCCAAATGATGTGAGTGATCCTAGATTTTCTGAGCCCTTTTTAACCCAAAATTTTTAATTCCTTCCCCTGCCAATAATTCTTCTGCTATTCTCATTTCTCCTTGTTTCTGAACACAACTCCTGTGACCTTTTCGCTTATGGGAAATATGAGGATGATCTGGAATCTGAGGAACCTCGACTCCAGCTTGGAAGATCTGGTAAAAGACCTCCACCTGGAACTCAGAATCAGATATTAATTGACCTCTTTCGAAATAGAGAAACTCAATCCCTCAGGCAAGATCTATCATTCCTTGACATTCTCTGAAGAGATTTGGTATTTGAGCACAATTCAGAGAATGAGCTTTCCCACCACTCACCACAGCTTTGTCAGGAGGAATAGGTTCAAAACTAAAAGTCACCTCAGTTCTCACAGGGCCAGTCAGAAACCAAGAGATCACATTTTCCTCCTCATCAGGCACCTTTCTGGGAGCAACAGAGTCTGGGCAAAGTCTATGATGGGGATAAAGTGAGACTGGGCCTAAGGAGTACCCAAAAGAATGACCCTCTCTTTGACTAAAAGTGAGTTGTGCAGTGAGACATGACAACTTCCTTTATATATGAATATTCAATAGGTGCGTTATCTCACTGCCACTGTGTGAGAGGTCAGTTTCCTCAAATAACTTGTTAAGTGTTGTGTCTACCAGTTTGCTCTCTAAGCTGTTGTCTCTCCCACCTCTTCCCATGCCAAGAATGCATTGCTTCTTTCAGGCACTCAACTACTTGTCCTGAATCCTAAGCAGGAATATTGTAGGCTATTCTTTGGCTAACTTCTTGCATTGAAGGTAGAAATGACCCAGGCTTTTCACACGCAAAGAGGTAGAGAAAGTGAGTATAAGCTCAGATTGTTACTGAAGAGCAATCATATTGAAAAAAAAAAAAAGTAAATGAAATTAATGGTTGGGTAATTTAGGGTGTATAGCCACTAAATTTAGGTAATTATTAGTAACACATATACAATCATGGATTAGGAAGCAAACAGTGAAGTAGCTTCAAGATAACATGGAAAAGACACATAATAACCATAACAGGGGATGAGAGTGTGATAGAATTGTTGGCATAGGCCTTTTTCTATCTGAGGATTGACCTTGGATAGGAGGCTTTTAGAATAATATCTAAAAGAGACGGACTTGTGGGCACTAGTGGCTTACACCTGTAATCCTAGCTACCCAGGAGGGTGAGATCTGAGTATTATGATTCAAAGCAAGCCCAGGCAGAAAAAGCCAAAAGTAGTGCTGTGGCTCAAGTGGTAGACCACTAGCCTGGAGCTCAGATACATTATCTATGCCCTGAGTTCAAGCTTCAGGATCATCAAAACAATAATGATAAAAAGATATAAAAGAAGGACTTAAAGATATACGATGGAATGATGATCCTGTGTAACTGTCTAGGGAACATAAAAGGAGACAAAATTTGGAGCAAAATGATACCTATTCATTACTAATCAAGGATGCAAAGCAAATGCCAAATTCCTCTTCCCCAAAACTTCCAAACTTGGGCTCAGAACATTGCTCATTGTTTGAGTGCTTGCCTTGCAGGCTTGACGCCCTGGGTTCAATTCCTCAGCCAGAAGTGTTGCTACGGCTCGAGTGGTAGAGCACTAGCCTTGAGGTGAAGAGGTGAGGGACAGGACCCAGGCCCAGAGTTCAGGCCCCATGACCTGCCAAGAAAAAACCCAAAAAACAAAACAAAAAAATCTTCCAAACTTATTTTTTCTCATAATTGAGGAGAGGGTATTTTTTAAACAGGAATTCTTATCTAGTTCAAGGTCATCAGAACTTCAGTAGAGTTTTCCTGTTGAGATATAATGCACCTAACTCTGCTGAACTTAATCATGACTAGGAAAGTATGGATATTGATGTGTTTATTACATTTTTCCTTATAAATATATAATTCTAGCAGATATTATATGTAATATATATTGTACAATATATTATACATTATATAGTATAATAAATATATTATAATATAACATATAGTATATATTAACAGACTATCTAATTTTAGAGTTAGGAACAAGCAACATATTGAAAGACAAATGCTTGAATCTCTGAGTAATTTCTCTATCACTGGACAATTCCAGGTTTCATTCTTATTCCCAAAGAGCAACATAGGCAAGTGGTGCCCATGGAGGTGGTTCTCTGGATTCTGGAAACTGTGTTCTGCATATATATATATATATATATATATATATATATATATATATATATATGAAATATTGTTTTATACTAGTGAATGTGTAAAACTATAGCAATAGATAATTAAGTCAAAGTCTATGTGAACACACACTCAATCACTTTCAAGTATAATAATTTATTTTCGGGCTGGGAAGATGGCTCAGTGGTAGATAGCATGCCTTGCATGCATGAAGCCCTGGGTTTAATTCCTCAGCACCACATAAGGAAAAAGAAAAAAGCCGGAAGTGGCGCAGTGGCTCAAGTGGTAGAGCACTAGCCTTGAGTTGAAGAGCTGAGGGACAGCACCCAGGCGCAGGGTTCAGGCCCCATGACCAGACCTCCCCCCAAAAAAAGGAATGTCTTTTCTATGTTCCCTATGCACCCACACAGAGAGTACATGAGTTGCACTTGAATTGTCCTGGGAGTTCTTTATCTGGCTACTGTAGCTTCACATCCTTTATCCTCTTAGTAGCCATATGTCATGTGTTCAACAACAATACTTGTTACAAGCACAAGTATCTACCCTGTCATACAGAGGAACTTGGATTTCAGAAATGCCACAAATAAGTAGGAGGTACAGCAGTACTTTTCAAAATTAAATAGATTGCATATTTATTAGAAAGTTTGTAAGAAAAATAAACTTCAGTGCAGGATGAAATACTTGAAGAAAACTACAATTGAAATTACATATAGCTAGGTGCTGGTAGCTCATGCCTGTAATCTTGGCTAATCTGGAGACTGTTTTCTGAGAATCACAGTTCAAAGCCATCTTGAGCAGAAAAGTTGCCATGAGACACTTATCTCCAATTAATCAATCAAGACTAAAATTGATACTGTGGCTCAATGTTGTAGAGAGATAACCTTGAGCCAAAGACCTCAGGACAGTGCCCAGGACCCAAGTTCAAACTCTGCAATAGACAATATATAAAAATAAAAAATAAATTACATATAATTTATTACCAACTCTGTACAAGGAAAATAGGATATGACACATGGCAACATATGACTTCAAGTTAAAATGTTCCAAAGCATTTCCCCACTCTTGAGAACTAGGAGTAATCCATATTGAAAAAATAAAAACATGAATGATTCATACCAAATTTCAAAATGTACTATATGTTATACAAAAGAAATGCAATAAACATGCATTTCACAATTTAGTAACATCATATCGTATAAAGAATCTGGTTAACTGATTCATAAAAATCAATACAATGTCGATAAAACATCCAATATCTCAGGGGCCAAATTAGCAGAATACGTTCCATCTATGATGGCTGTTTTGCAAATTATCCAGCCCTCTCAATCCCACAATTGCAGAAGGATCTTCCTGAGAATGTCCAGAAACCTGTCTACTGTGAGTGCTCAATGTAGACCTGGTCCCATTCTCTATTATTTAGACATGTGATAGACTGAATATCTGATAACTTAATGACATTTTAGTTCTCAGAAAAAAGGGAAATTAAAGACAGTGGGAAAATCTACCAGAGCCCGGAAAGATTTCTATCATTGTGCAACAACTGTACCCTTTTACTGACACTTGAACAAACTGCAGCAATAGTCACTCCAACAACATGTCCAAAAAATAGCTTTCCAAATATTGAGCCACAGTGCCGCTTCCAGTTTTCTGGTCTTTAATTGGAGGAAAGAGTGTCACAGATTTCCTCCAAGGGCTAGCTTTGAACTAACATCTTCAGATCTCAGCTCTTGCACAGCCAGGATAACCGACATGAACCACTGGCTCCCAGCTAAGATGTTACTTATTTTAAGTTCTATGATTTAGTTGAGGGAGTAGCATGAGTGTATAGAAAGGAAACTTTCAAGTCATCTCTCTAAATAATTTCAAAGTTTCATTTTCATAATATTTAATGCAGTGATTAATAACAGAAGCTCCCAAAGTAACAGAATGATCCTTCATTATCTCCTTCCCATAGGTATTATTGGAAGATGAATGAAATCTAAGTATAAAACAATATGTACTTGAAACAATAAAAAAATATGTTGATGACACATAAAGAGCCATATTACACAGCTTCTTTTCATTTCATAAAGAGAAGAATGTCATACAAGTATATTTATTGGCAGGCTTTTTCATCTGAAAAAAATATCATAAAAAAGCTGAAGGGGATCAGCAAGCATTTAAATGTGATATAGCATTGGAGACTATAAGACATGAAATTATTCATTAAATAATTATCTAGGAAAGATATCAGTTCACTAAATTTATTCATTGTAAATTTTATTTTATTTACATGGCACTTAATATATAAATATATACAAGTGTGAAGATATACATATATACATATACATATGTATATATATACATATATATGCATATATATATCAGCAATATCTGTCCAGTGAACTGCATGGTTAGGTAATTTCATCATGTCAAGTTCATCAAAGTGATGGACTTCCATAAACCTTAAAAACCCTGCAACACCACTGCACATGCAAACTTAAGTGTTCACAATTGTAAGCCAGACCTGTGTTTTACCAAAGCTTTGTATATCGTGTGTTATTTTGTTCATTTAGGCTTGACACAATATGTGTTTGCCCTAGAAATAAATGATGGCATTATAACTACAATAAGTTAGTGTAAATCATTTCATTGAACACATGTTCAGTATGAGTTGTTCTTTCTTTCCTTTTCTTATTTTATCTTTAGGATATAGATTTCAGTTTTGATGTAGTGTTTGCCAGAGAGGTATTCCACCACGGGAGTCACTCCACCAATCCTTTTTGTTTAAGTAACTTTACTCATAGAGTAGCAATTTTTGCACCCAGCCCCAAAAGCAGGGACCACGATTACATTCCAATATACCTACCTAGTAGGTTGATATGGGTGATACTTTCCTTCCTAGGCTGATTCAGAACTGTGATCCTCTCAAATTTCTACCACTTTAGTTAATAGTGTGTGCTCCAGTTCTGCCTACCTCTAGAAGATAGGAGAGAAATAAATGATTATAGGTAATTTGAGTGAATCATTGGCTCAGAGGTGATTTGATATTAAAATGTAGGATAAGTTTGAAAGTACAATCACAATAGTCAGATATTTTGCTAAGTAAATTTTGCTTCACATTAAAAAACACCTCGACCAGAATTCAGGACTTATATTGCTGTCTGTCAACTTGTATGTGATTTGGGAAAATAAACTTAATGTCTTCCATGCGTGGTAAAGATCTTTGAATGATCTGATGTTCTGGTTCACATCTATAATCATGGTTTGCAATCAGAAATAAATAGATCACAATTTGAACATAGCCTAACCAAAAATTTAGGAAGTCTCAATCTCAACAATCTTGTGGATCATGTTGAATCATGCCATTAATCTCAACACCACAAGAGGCTAAGTCTCTGCCCAGTACCTGTGTCACTTAGGTAACTGGCTCACTTGGAGGCAGTCACCTCTCCTGATGCAGAAACTGGGCTGAGATTTAGCCAAGGGGAGGGAGGAGTCTCCCCCAACTTCCCAGGGTGGACCTCCAGAATGCAGTGAATGTTCCTGCTTTCCTCCTCCAAATGGTTTGAGATGCCGTGCTGCTGAGTGCTCATTATTTGATTCCAGTGACCTGTGGTAGAGGTATAAGGTAACAGTAAATTAAATTTCACATTTGCCAATTGCGCTGCTCTTCACAGCCTGTGAGTTCAACTCACCAATTGCCCATTTTTTGAGAATTGAGAATACTGACATAGGGGAGAGAAGGAGTTTGAGTGAAAGAGAGGAGAGATAGATAGAGGGAGAGAGAACAGAAAGAAAGGATGGAAGGAAGGTAGGAAAGAAGAAAGAAAGAAGGATGGAAGAAAAGAAAGAAAGAGAGAGAGAGAGAGAGAGAAAGAAAAAAGAAACGAAAAGAAAGATAATGATTGAGAATGAACGGTTTGGAGTCAGGAGTTACATGGCAGAGGTGTTACCTGCATTTGGTATTAGGTCTGCCCAAGCCATGCAGACCCAATGCAGACACTTCCTCTCTTCTTGGCTAAGTTTCCATCCTTTATGTGTTACTCAGGTATCTGGCATGCCTGGAGGCAGACACCTCCCCCTCCTGCTAAATCACAACTTGATCAGCCTCTGGTCACACTTTCCATTTGACCAGAGGAGATTCCCAGACACTGAGGTCACATCCAGTGTGGTCAAAATTTTCCCCCACCAGGCCATATGTCATCTGGTCCTTGGCCTAGATATGTCCTGGCCCGAGGTGGGTCAATCCCCTTTTTTTCACATGCCTCTACACAACATATGGCATGGGCAGCCGTTCAGTAAATAAACTACTTTACCTGACTGAATACCATGTGGTGTTCTCTTCATTGGTTACCTAATGAAACTTACCTAATTAATATACCTTACACTGCATAGTTTCTAGCTATGAATTAATAGATATTTTTCTGACATATGTGAGATCAGTATCTTCAAAACATATGTACTAACTCATCATTTAACAGTAAAATTCTGAGTGGAGTTTTTTGAATTTTTTAATTTTGAAAATGATGTACAGAGAAGTTGCAATTACATTTGCAAGATAATGAGTACATCTCTTATTAAGCATTGGTGCCTCCTCCTTTGTTTCCCCTTTTCATCCCTTCCCATCTCCCATTTCCTCCTCCAAAGGTGTAAAGTTTGTTTCTTGACTTAATGTGTTGTACATCTCATTGTTGCTATGGATCCACCTGTATCCCTATTTACATAATTGTTTTTTTCCCTTCCCCTCCACAAAGACTACCAACATCTGAATTTTTAATAGCAGTCTAATTAACCTTAAAGTCTATTTTGTTTGCTTTGCTTTGTTTTGTTTTTAGCTTAAAGTAATCAAAGATTTGGTGGGATAATCTGAAAAGATCTCTGCGGTCATATTTTCTAATCACCCTGGGCTACAACCTGTGTGCTACCAGGTCAGATGATGGGACTTTGTAATAGTAGAAAGCAGATGCACATCATAAGGTCATGGCTTCGGGATTTCTCAGATTCTTTTTTAAATGTAATTGTTACTAAGGTGTGTAGAGTGAGTTTACCATATCACAATTCATGTAATGTGTACATTTGCCTTGTAGACAATGCCATCCTTTCCTGAGCTTTCTCCCAGTTTTTGTTTGTTTTGTTGTAGTTTGTTTTTGTTTTTGTGCCTAACCATCAGCTTCAACTCAGGATTGGTTGCTTCACCTGAGTTTTTGTAATCAAGGCTACTCTACCTCTGGAGTCCCAGCTCCCTTTATGGTATTTTGGTTCTTAATTGGAGAGAAGAGTCACAGATTTTCTCACTCCTGCTGTCTTTCAACTGTGATCATCAGCCTCCTGAGTAGCTAGGATTATAGGCCTGAGTCCCCAGTGTCCAGCTACTAATGTGTTGGTTTCATGTTTCCCTGGTTGTGTTACAATTTTCCTCGACACTTGGCACTAATACTACATATTGCCTGGCTCAAATCTGAATTGGTGGAACATGCTTGTATTTTGAGGAAGGCAGGAACAGGAAACTATCGGCCATAGGGACATACAAGCTAAACAAATCATTTGGAACTTTGCATAAAGACAAGTAAATTTATTGCCAGTTGACTGTGTCTTGTCTTTACTGTTAATTTTGCATGGCCTGTGAATGATGTTAGACACACCCAAATGGCCATTGTCAGAAATAAGGTTTCTCATCTTATTCTAAAAAGAAAAAAAAAAGCCACCAAAAAATATTACGTATGAGTCCAGCAATTTCGTCGAATTAGAGACCAAATCTGCCCTAGTTTACGAAAAAATGTCCTTTATTCAAGTGCTGCTACTTTGTCTAACAACAAATACAATGAAATCTGTAGTAGTCTGTAGAATTGTATACCAGAGCTGACATTTTAATTTACAGGAAATTCAGACTTTAAAATGTTTATTTATTTTTTTGACAGTTGTGGGGCTTGGACTCAGGGCCTGGCACTGTCCATGAGACTCTGTGCTCAAGTTAGTTAGCATTCTACCAATTGAGCCACAGTGTCACTTCTGTTTTTTGAGTTGTTAATTGGAGATAAGAGTCTTATGGGGACTTTTCTTCCTGGGCTGGCTTTGAACTGCTATCCTCAGATCTCAGCTTCATGACTAGCTGGGATTACAGGGATGAGAGACTGGAACATGGCTTCAAATAGTCATTTTTAAAATGAACTGCTTGGTGCCTCTGGTTTATATATATAATCCTAATTATAGTTAGGATTACAGTTATGAGAAACAAACACTAGTTAAGTGTTGTTCATGATGGTTTGTATTGCCATGCTTTAATATTGTTTGTTTCTTATACTACAATGCTCTTATTTTTATTTTCACCTAAGTGGGGGTGATAAGTGCTAGCCAGTGTTGGACTTTCTTTGGTTGAGATGGAGACCTATGGACAATCTTTCCTAGAATTGCATGGAATTGATATCCTCCTGTTCTGAGCTCCTCATGGGCCTGGGATGATACAAGTATTCCATCACGCAGAGCCAGGGGTTGGGGAGCATTGCAGGTAATTCTACACTGGTCTGGAACTGATGTCCCAAATACCTACCTTTACAAGCAAAACAATGTTATATTCCATTTCACTTTGGATTGCTTATGTATATACTTAGAGAGTACAATGATAACACACTACATGTTAAATATATAAAATAGTCAATATAATTAGCAGGTTTATCTCATAAAACATTCAAGCTAATATAGTTTGGTAACCTCCTGACTCTGCTAGCTATTTGGGAATATACCATAAACACGAATACACTGACAGAAGTTGATAGAGATAGAGACAAGTTAGACTATGTGTAGTAAATATACATTTATCTATTGCTCCTCTGAAAAATATTATCATATATTCACCATGACAATAATTTTCCTGCCGTGTAGAATTTCCCATTTCATAATCTGCCATCTTCGTCTTTTTACATCTTTTTACATTATAAGTATGAATGTTTTCCTGTTTATTATTATGTTTTCAAATTATTATATGATGGAATTAAAATTTGTAGCGTCTACTGAAATTATTTCATTTTGTTTGGATTTGTGATGCTAAATCATTAAGACCATGGTTTCCTGAAATTTATGCTAACAGACTATATCACTAAATTATATTCTAATTACATCTTATTATTGTATTTTTATATAGGGTTCTACTGTTGCTGTTTTATGATATAAACTGGTGTGAAGCTACACTGAAACTTGCAACCCCACTGCCACCAGTATCAGTTTTATCACCAGGTTATGGAGACTGATAAGTATAACTCTAACTAATCAGGAGTTTGAGACCTGAGATTTAGTTCAGACAGCCTGAACATGAAATTTTATGAGTCTCTCCTCTCCAGTTCACTACAAAAGGTTTGGAGTGGAACTGCGGCACAATTGGTAGATCACTACAGAAAGATACTCAGGCTTGTCATATACCCCCTGAATTCAAGACCTAAAACACAGATATGCACAACACACCCTCACACACATACACACACTCTCAACACACATGTACACACACAGATTCGCTGGCAATGTTGGATCTTAAATTATTATCCATAGATTGGGCAACAGCTCACTCATTTGTGAAGAATTTTTCCTGATTATTTTGAAGGAGGAGGATAGTTCATGGGACAAAGATGACAAGACTTTGGTGAGGAATTCTTTATAAATGACTAGCTTATAAAAAAAACAGGAGCACAGTTCTTATATTTAAAGCTTACATTCCTTCAACTATAGTATTTTTCTATAATAATCATTGAATTATGAGATGACAATGCAGCACCTCTTACCTCCTCCCCCTCCCCTCTGTCATAAAATATGACAAGAGTATCAAAAATACTCTTATCTTACAAGAATGTAAATCTATAAAAATGACAATATGCATAAGGTTTATTTTTCAATACTTGTATGATTTTCCCACCTCTAAGTACTTAACTTTTTTCCACATGACAGCACACTGGGGCTTCAAGGGTAAACAAAACTAGGAAACAAAAAACTAACAAAGTCCTAGGATGTAGATGTCAAAAATAGATTCAAGAAGCACATGGCAGGCTGAGAAGGGCCCTGAGAGGCAAAATGATTTCTGCAGGATGAGAGGAATAGTGACAAATAAAGCATGGATCTGACCTAGGAAGTGTTCCTTGAGGTTGAGAGCATGCAGATTCCCAGACCTAGCAGAGGATATTGGGATTTGACAATGTTCACATGTGTATAGAGTGATGAATGAGGGAAGATTTCAGTCTCCATTATGTCGTTGGGATGGTCTTATGTGAGCAAGCAGCTTAGATCATTGGGCTCTGAGAGATGACACTCTCTACCTCAAAATGGAATAGAATATGGAACTCTGAGAGCCAGGCAACTGTAACTGACAGTCAGCTCAAGCCAGCTCAAGTGGCCTGTAGCTCAGGAACAAGAAAGATATTCCTGTGTTGTTTTCAAAGTTCAAGAGACTCAGGTCTCAGGCATGAGAGGTGTGAGTTCCTCACTCAATGGTGCAGACATTGGATCAGTGCCAAAACATGAATCCATATTCTCAGGCCTTTTTATATGAAGAAACCAAGGAAATCACAAGGAAACTCAGGCCAGTTATAACTGACAGGAAACCTATTTAATCTCATCCTAGCCCACAGTACAAGCTTCTTCTTGTGTGCTTTAATATGTGTATACTGAGAAAATATTTACTGTGTACTTTTCAATCCACTCTATTACTCATTTTAAAGTGTACTCCCAATTCTATGTTCCAAAAATCCATTCTTTTCACCACCTCAGTGTGACAATGAGTCAGCCCAAATCCTGAATGTGACATATAATATAGGGAGCTTGGACTCAGGGTTGTTTGAAATGCTGGTAATGGACCTGGTCCCTGCCTACCAGAATGGTGATCTTTTCTATGTTGGAAACATCCTTCACCACTATAGAGTGGGAGACAATGGAGCAGTTGTTGGATATTGTTTAAAAAGTGAGTGTTCCTCTTTCAAACAGGGCTGATGAGACACCCTGGAAGATGATTGGAATACTTGGTACCTCTCTGAGACTCTTTCACTGGGGTCTGAACACAGGAGCTTGTCTTGAGATAAAGAAGTTCACTCCCTGGCTAACTCCTTACTACTGGGCTGCCAGAACATTTCATTTGCCACAGAAGTTAGTGGAGCCTTAGCAGTTTGCTTGCTGAGAGACTAGGATTAAAGGAATGAGCCAGTAGAACCCAACGTCCACCCTCACCTAGGAAACCACTATCTTGGAGGCCTTTGAAGGAATATAGACAGAAAAAAGAATGCAACTTGAGCTTGAATTGGGGCCTGAGTGCTGCCCTGTTTGTAGCACTCTATAATTTGATCCCCAGGTCCAGGTCTGGCCTTTGGCTGGTTAATTGAAGTATCTTTAGAATTTTACAAATTAGACTGTGTTCAAACTGTGATCCTCAGATCTCACCCTCCTGGTTAGTAAGATTAGAGGCATGAACCATTGTGCACTTATTTGGACGGATGCATATAAGCATCCTCACAGAATTTCCTTGAAATTGTGTAGACATATCTCACTTTTTGTCTGTCATGTTTACATTACTCTATGGGACTTAACCAGTCCCATGTGTGTCCTGTTAGTTCAGAACATGGAGAAGCACAGAGTTATTCTCCTTCTCTCTTCCCATTGGTACAGATTCTTCTACCGAAACTGGAAGGAAGATGAACAAGATGAAAAAGAAAGTGGATGGTATGACAAAAAGAAGTTCTGTCCTTGAAAATGGGTATCTTTGAGGTTCCTGATTCAAAGTCAACATTCTTCTTTGCACACCAGTTGTGATTTTCACCAGGGGATTGAGACTTGGCACTTCAGTGGATAGCAGATTACACATTGTGGATGCGGTTGCTGTTTTGGACTCTCATGGATAACAAGGAGGTCTGTGTATAACAAGTCAGATTCAGTGGGGAAACAAATTTCTCCTCCTATCATGGGGAGAATTTTAGAGTATTGTATTTGAGAAATTGTGAGGATCATCCTGCTTGCAGGAGTCTCTTCCTACCTCCCAACATGCATGTCCTGCCAGAAAAACGCTATAGGCTCAGGATGTGGAGGGTGGGCTCTCATTTTCCTTATCTGCCCACAGCATGATTTGTTCTATTTTTCCTATGTGGATGGACTTCTACTATGATGATTTATATGAGCACAAGTACCATGACACCATGAAAGAACTTACACAATATGTCAAGCTCAACATGCCCTCTTCAGACTTGCTTTTCTGCTCACATATTCTTCTGGAGCAGCTGGAGGAACGCATGATCCTTCAGACCAAGAAAAAGAGGAAGAAGTCCTTGTTTAGATGCCTTAGAGCTGGTGAGTATGGATGGAACCTGGGTCTCTAGGTCTGTGCCTGATTGGCCAAGAGCCCTTAGTATGCCCCAGCTTGGCAAAATGTCCTTTTATTGATATTCTTTGCCAGGTAAGATCTGTTCTCCTTTTGATAGAACTTGGAAGTAATCACTAATTAGAAACACTCTCATCAGTGTTCAGTCAAAACTCAAGTTCTACAGCTTCCCCCATTAGATCCTCATGAAAGTTTAGTCACACCTTAACTTCTATAGTTCTAAGACTCCTGGACCTATTTCCATGCTCAGGTTTGCATTACATTAGAACAACTCCTGCAGAACTCCAGATAAAGAACCCATCAGTGTTGTCATCTATGGTGACTGATAGACATCGGAAGCCATCACTAATCTCCAGAAAGCATATGAACATAGAGGGCTTTTTATTAATTTGTGGAAAGGCTCAAGCAAGTTTTGAGTCTTGTGGACATCTCACTGGTTCTGAACACCACATGTGATGCAGGTGCACCTGCACATACAACCAAAGAAGAAGATGATCCAGAATGTCTCCCATTGATATTCACAATCCACCTAGATCAGCGCCAAACCAGTCAAAAAGACTCGTCTTGGTGTGCAGGGTAAATGTGTGCTAATGGAAAATGACCCCAGTCTATGTTCAGTAAAACCAATAAGAGAGATCAAAAATCTAGATTCAGTTGAAGAAAGACAATCTTTCCTCACAGAATACCCAGACCAATCTGTCTTCCTGCAGGGAATCCAATTTCCAATTAAGAAGTTAGAATTTGTCCCTCCCTGGACTCAGGAAGTAAATCCTGTCTTTAATGAGGAAGTAAATCCCTTTGAGGACTCAGAGGCAGAATTTCTGCCGGAAGGCAACTTAGAGACCAATCTAGATTTAGAGATTCCATTCCCCCTTCCTGGAAAAAAATCTCTATTTTTGTTTTTGTTCTGATTGTTGTAAAGTGTTAATTCTATTTGGTTTTCTAACTTTATTAAAATGTCAATGTTTTTGATATATTGTAGATTCATGAATCCTAAAGATGTTTCTTTTTAAGCCTACAATCTGAAGCATCACGCATACTTGAGTTGTTGGGGGGAAAACACAGAGTGACAGGGGCCTCTACCAGAGAGCCTACTGTGTATAAATGGAACTGTTAAATGCACAGGAAGCGGCAAAGAAGCCAGGCCATGCCTGGCTGGGGTAGTAAGGTGGCTAGAAAAGGTCTTGGACAGCAGAAATGATGTCCTAGAAAGCTATTCTGTCAATTGGGACAAATGACATAATACTTATAGTGGTATGTGGAACACTCTTCCAAAAGTGAGTTCAAATCTGTAAACATTTTCTTTGTGCTTTGGGTAAATATGGAAGGAAAATTTGGCTCCAATAATATACAAATCTATTAATGGTTGATATTTCACAAAATATATAGGAAATATGTATACTGGAAAGTAAAAACCATCATCAATAGAAGAAAGAAAGTTTACATAGATGAACAAACACAAAATCATGAAGGAAAATAACATAATTAAATCAGGTGTATGTAAATACATGTTATATTCTTGATGTTATATATAGTATATTATATAATATATGAAATTGAATATGAGTTTTCAAACTACAAAGGCATTTAAATTTTTAGTCTTAAGTAATTATTTCACAAAATATTAGTGTAAAATTTTTTGGGGAAATACAGCTATAATTTGATTCTAATTAAATGATTATATGAATATATATTTGTGTGTTTCTAGATCTAACACTGATTATTAATAGATGAATAAACATATACATATATTTGTATATATCTGTCTATGAAGTGAATATAATGAAACTGACAACACTATGTATAAAAATGC
This sequence comes from Dipodomys spectabilis, assembly GCF_019054845.1. NCBI lineage: Eukaryota > Metazoa > Chordata > Mammalia > Rodentia > Heteromyidae > Dipodomys > Dipodomys spectabilis. The sequence continues at coordinate 8,453,727 of NW_024870798.1, read as the reverse complement.
TGCTATGAGTTGAGTCCAAGAGACTCAGGCCTGTAATCCTAGCGATGTGGGAAGCTGGGTTCTGAGGTTTAGTCTCTCTTACCCCCAAGGCCTTAGATTTTCAGAGGAGGTCTGGGCCCTTTAGTGTAGCAAAGAGACACATATGCAATGGGATCACACTCCCCAAACCCAGAGGAAAGTCAGTAGAAATCAAGACAAGCCTCTTATGACGATCTACTCAGTTTCTGTACCAAGATGGCCATCTGTAGAACATCAGAGAGAAAGCAGGCATTCCCTCCAAAAGGGTCTAAAAAGAATCTTCTGAACTATAATCTCTGGCTATATTGAATTAATCCTTATTTCCCTTCCCAAGCTGCAAACACATAGAAATATGGCAAGGGCTCAAGAGAGATGGACAAAGACTTACAAATACATAAAATTATATACTCTGTATTAGTAATTCAATGACAAATCACCAAAGCATGTCTTGAATTTTTCTTTTTTCTAAAGGAAATGGAAACATACTCTGAATGTATCAGGAACTGAGTGACAGTTTGGTTGCTGAATTGTTGAATGCACTTTTGGGCAAAGGAGACATATATAAGGAAGAAATTATGTGGGGGTGAATATCTTCACACAGATTCACAAAATAATGGCTATAACTTCTATGATGTCACAGCCACCTTTGCCATAGCAACAAATAGGTGTCAGGCACTGGTTTTGCCCTGAAGTGGACTCAACCACACCAACAGGCACTAAGAATGAGAGGGAATGACTACTAGCCACCAGACTTCAGCTTGAAGAGCTGTCCTGACCAGAAGCTAGGATAAATTGAGCAGGGGAAGGCTGATCTCCATGGAAGACTCCTGAACAATAAGGATTAGGCACTATTATAGATATTGGAGAAGCAGAAGTGAATGTGGATCTCTCCTCACCAATTTCATGCTGAAATGAAAACCAGAAATCATAATGATAATTCCTATAAATCAGAGACATGACATTGGTGATTTTGTAGTAACAACTTCACATTGAGGATGGGAGGAGACAACCCTGAACAAGAGATAGTTGATATGAGAGCCATCATCCAGGCAATTATCTAGGAGCAGGTACTCCAGGCAGTAAGAACAGCAAGTACATCCCCCATTGATGGGAATGGACCTGACTTACTTCAGAAAAGGAAAACAGCAATGACATGCTTGCTTCTGAAGTAAGAATGGAAATGTACAATGAAGAAAAAAGAGTTCAGAAATGAAGATAGGAATAAAATAGATAGATATGGGATACTGTGGATTAGAAGAAGAAAAGTTCTGATTTTAGTATAAAACTGACATGACCCACTGGAAACAAAGTGCTAAATTAGCAGTCAGCCACATCTGATTCACCGAAATAATATTTCTAAAATGTGATTCTTGCTGGGCTCTGGTGGCTTACAATTGGAATCCTATTTACTCAGGAGGCTGATATCTGAGTATGAGATTTAAGGAAGCCCAAAGAGGAAATTTGGTAAGACATGTCCAATTAAACACCAAAAATATGGATATGAAGCTATAGTTCAACTGGAGGATCCCTAGCCTTGAGGAAGAATGCTAAGAAACAGCACTGAAGCCTTAGGACCCAAACCCAGGACGTCAAAAACAACGAAGCCAACAAATAAAATTTGATGCTCAGTCATTCATCACTTAGCATTCTAGTTCAATGTATTTGGTATGAGTCTTGGAAATTATATCCTTAGCAAATGTTCTCCCCGGATATTTTGCTTCATTACCAACTTTCAAACCCCTGGCAGCACCAATGTCTCCTCCCAGTTAGCATAGCAGTCAACCACTGGAAATTTGAAGATGTATTTTATTTACCAGAAGAATTAAGATCATCTTGCCACATACATCAAATGAGTAGTAGCCACATTCCAATATTCTGAATGTTTATAATCTTCCTTTCAGTTAATAAGCATTAAAGTTTAAAAATTCAAGAATGGTTATCAAATTAATTCAATAGTCATCATTTTTCCACCCACTCACTTAACATATATTTATAAAAGGAGAGACTATTTGAAAGTGTATACATGATATCTTCTATCTCTAATAATCTCAAGAAATAAGGTTTTACACAAACACCCTGATTGTTTTGCCAAAGGAAATGATAAGAGATTTAAATAAGCGACCTAACATCTCAGATGGAAAATGCTATTGGCTTTAGAACAATTTCTTTTGTCTAGAACTGTGGAAATCAGTTTCAGAAATGCCAGAGGCAAAGGGTATTATTCAAATCACATTATCATGAGGTACAAGCAGTCTGTCTAGATCAACCTTCCAGGAAAAAAAATCAATGAATGAAAAGCAATGCTTCTAAAACAAGCCAGTTTGTGGTGGTTCATGCTTATTATCCTAGCTACTTAGAAGTCTAAGCCTGGCCAGGAAAATCCTTCCTGTCTGCAACCAGGAGACAGGAAACATTAGCTCTGTTCCTGAAGCCCAGATGGACGGCCTCTGACAACAGACATCCAGACATACAACACCCCTATTTGAAATATTACCAAATGCATTCACATAATATCTCCTTTTTGGGAGATAATGTTTAAAAGATGTATCAAAGACAGTACAAAAAGGCATTTAAAAAACGCAAAGTGAAATTGGAAATATGTACTCACTGACTGAAATGTAAGTTACTGCCAGAATGATATTAATGAGGCTAGAGGCCCAATTGGAAACTTATCCACTCAACCATCTTTCCTCACATCTTGTCAGCCTGAACAGTGAGACTTTTGAATGCAAGGAATGTGTGTGAGCATATAATTGTAAAAGTAATAATGAAAAGCTAGGCATTGGAAGCTCAGGCCTGTAAAACTAGCTACTCAGAACCCTGAGCTATGAGGAACTCAGTTCAAAGCCAACTGAGCAAAGAAGGCTCTTACCTCCATTTAAACAGTAAATACAGGAAGCTGAGCTGTGCTTCAAATGGTAGAGTGTTAACATCGCATATAAGAGCTAAGCAACAGTACCTAGGTCCTGAATTAACCCCAGTACTGCCTCTCATACACATATAGCCCTTATATGTGTATACACACATATAAGGGCTATATTTTCTAACTAATTTTCTTTTTATTGTGAAAATACTGTACAGAGAAATCCATAATCTTACACACATGCTTCAGAATTATATGCCCTTGTTTAGGTTTCATAGGGAGCACAATATATCCATCCTCTGGATCATTCTTGTAATCTTAGCTGTTCACAAGGATGGTATCTGAGTTTGATGACAACGCAAGCTAATAAATCCTCAAATTCTTATCTTCAATTAAGTAGAAAAAGCCAGAAGTGGAGATGTGGTTCCAGTGGCACAGTGACAGCATTGAGTAAAGCAATTTAAGCAAGAGCTCCAGACCCTCAGTTCAAACCTGAGTACTGGCCCACCAGTACTACAAAAGCCAACCTCCCCCCAAACACCAAACCAAAAATATGTCAAAATATTTTGTAACTTGTGAAGCAAAATCCAATGAGGCAACATAGTTCCTAGTTTGTTGAAGAGTTGGCCGGGAAACCCCAAATTCAACATGTGTTCACATGACATAACGAACAAGCAACCAAGTAAAATTTCCCAGTAAAGAAACTTCCTTAGTGCTCACTGTGACCCCTGAAAAAGAGACCTTTTTCTATGCTTTTTGAAAATTGGTGTTTTTTTCAGTAAGGTAAATAGTATAAACCTTTACTGTAAGTTATAGGAGTCATTGGAAGCTCCAATTGAAGTGAATGTACAACAAAAAGCATACAATATTACAAGTTTCTATGCCTCTGTTGAGACACTAGAAACTTGTTATAGTGTGGCCTCTCTGAAAGAGAAGGGGGATGCTCAGCATCACTGGTCATAAAAGAAATGAAAATCAAAACCAAAATCACATTTAGGTCCCACTCACCCCAGTTAGAATGGCCATTATCAAGAAAACAAATAATAACAGATGCTGGGGTGGATATGCCTAAATAAGAAACCTACTACACTGATGGTAGGAATGTAAGCTGGATCAACCACTCTGGAAGGCAGTATGGAAATTCCTCAAAAGACTAAGCATAGAACTCCCTTAAAATCCAGCAATCCCACTCCTCACAGTTATCCAAATGATCTCAAACTTGGGCACGATAAGCTACCAGCACAACTATGTTCATTGCAGCATTGTTTAACATAGCTAAGATATGGAGCCAACCCAGTTGCCCCTCAATAGATGAATGGATCAAGAAAATATGGTATATTTACAGAATGGAATTTTATGCTTCTATCAGAAAGAATGGCATCGTCTCTTTTGTAAGAAAATGAAAAGACTAGGAAGAAATCATACTAAGTTAATCAAACCAGTCCCAAAGAAACATGAGCCCTATGATTTCCCTCACTTGCAATGATTAGCATTAGCCTATTACTCCTGAAAGTGTATCATAGTAGTGCAGGAGTTATGAATATATACATGACCATACAAAATGATGCTAACTGAAATGAATGCTAATACATAGAAACGGCAGGTCTTCTTTTGTTTAGTTGTTAAGCTTGATGTAACCAATGTACTGCAGATAGTTCATTTTTCTTACTTTATGTTATTTTTCTTCTCCTATTGGTTTTATCCACGGCAATTCCCATCTGTGATTCTAGTACCCTGAATTCTGTATATGCATTTATCTGATTGGGGGAAGGGAAGGGAAATAACAAAATGCTGAAAGAAGTTTAAATGGTGATGCATTGCAACAATGATAATCACAGGAAATTAACTGTACAACGGGGAGGGATTGGAGGGAAGGGACAGAGGGAGATAAACAAGGGAGTGGGTAAAAATGTTCTTTGAGAAATATAACTTACTCATATAACTGTAACCCTTCTATACAGCATCTTTATAATAAAATAGATTTTTAAAAATATAAAAATTAAATTTTTTTCATAAAATCTCAAGCTGATACCAATGGAACTTCTCAGTTCGTGTCAAAGAGATTTTCAAGACTTTCAAGAAGCTAGTACTAAGTACATATAAACACAATTAAGAGATAATGAGAAAAGTAGCGCTTTTTATTTTGTTAGATGAATAAAGGAAAATTAGTTTTTGTTTCTGTTAACATAGAATATGTGTTTGTTATCTAAGCTTTTCCCAAGTCAGACTAATCTCTTTTCCTTAACTTTCTTTGGTATGTGTAACTTGGACATGTAATCTGAGATATAAGAAGTATTCTTTGTTCAATTTGGAGGCACTCCTCCCTGGTCAAGAAGTTAAACTGGAACACCCTTCACACTTGCTGTGGTTTCTCTTGCACAGCTTACTGAGGAACTTAGGAGTTTGAGAAAATGACTGCTAATTAAGTGCCTCTTACTAATAAGAATTATTAGTAGAATCTGAAAACATATTTGGGTAATAAATAGACTATAAAAAGGTTAGGTTTGCTATTTTATATCACTATATTTCTTTTCGCCTAAGTATATAAGCCAGACTTACCCTAAAGACCTAGAAGAAGCAAAATGGCTTATAGAGTTCAGATCATTTCTTTCCGCAGAAGATGACAACAGCAGAAGATATACAGGTCCACAAGTGGCACAAGGAAGGGAGAGTTTGATTTCTCCTTAAATCTTAGGGTCGAATGCTCAATGAGGAACCCTATGGACAGATAACAGCTTAAGGATGTAACAATTCCTGTGTCGCTCCATCTTAAGAAGCTGTCACCAGTCTCCCATCACACTGTAGGTGCCACGCCTGACTGGTGACCTTGACTGTGTCCTGAGAATGTCCTGCAAGGCTCGGTAATGTTCACTGGAGAGTCAGGATTACACTCTAACAGGACATACAGGAACGTGGTAATAAGGTCTGAGTCAGGGTTTTGTCAGATCTAGATGATTTGTAACAGTCACTACTGTCTTCTGGCTAAGAATGTGGATATATTATCAGGGTCCTGCACACAAATTTATCACAAGTGTTAGTTTGCACCATTTCCTTATGAAAGACAACAAAAGGTCATTAATGCCATCTGACATATTCTCATCAGTATTTACTAGGTTAAAAGCTATATAAAATGAAGTTCATCATAAGGAAAAAACCCAGACAAAAACCAAAAATGTTTTACTGTACATATCATATGTGACAAACTATTAAAAGTTAATGAAGCTGGGAAAGTTAAATGGATTTCTTTTTTACTATGGTTACATCTGTCTTTTACATTTCAACTACTTAACGAAGACAATGTAGGCCAATCACAGCCAGTGGCTCACACTTGTAACTCTGACTGAGATCTGAGGAAAGTGGATTATAGCTAGACCAGGTTAGAAAAATCTGTGAAATTTTGATCTCCAATTAACCATTCAAAATCAAGAAGTGAAGGTTGGTTCAAGTCGTATACAGCTACTCTTGATTTAAAAAACTAAAGGTCAGCTCCCTGAGTTGAAGCTCCATTATACACACACACGGAAACACACACACACACACACACACACACACAAACACATTTTATCTCAAAAATAGCCAGTGACCAGGAAACAGAAACAAGATTATATTTTTCTTTGTTTTCTTTCATTTTTGTCATTTTTCTTCATTTATCTCTCTTGGAGAAGTTAAAGGCGTCATATTAAAAGAGAGACAAATGATGAACATGTGCAACAGTGGTATTCAATTGGTACTATATTGAAAATGACCTATGCAACTTGTTTGTGGGGAAAGACTGGAAAACTAAGAGATGAAGGGAAACGGTAACATTGTTCAAAAAGAAATGCACTCAGGGAAGTAGAGTTGTGGCTCAATACGAGTGCCATTCTTCAGCAAAAGAGCTCAAATCAGTGGTCAGGGCCTTGGTTCAAGCCTGATTACTGACTTAAACAAAAACAAATAAAAAAGAAATATAGTCATTACCACACGTATGTAATTATCCCCTCTAAAGCAAAATAATGAATAAGAATAAGAATAAGAACAAGAAGGAGGAGGAGGAGGAGGAGGAGCAGGAGGAGGAGGAGCAGCAGGAGCAGCAGGAGCAGGAGCAGGAGGACAGGAGGAGGAGGAAGTTAATAAAACCAAACCAGTGAGAGAGAAAAATTGAGAGAGCAAGGGAGGGGGTGACATTTCAAAAAAGAAATATATCCATACCTCACTTATACGACTAAAAACTCTGTGTAACTCATCTTTGTAATAGTAATACAAAAGAAAAAAAAACAGAAATATAGTGTTGGAGGTATAACTCAAATACAAGATCTGACTAATATGTATGTGATACCAAGTTCAAAACCCATTATCAATTTCCTCTTCAAAAATGGCTCTTCTCATCAGGTGTGCTTTCCCTAGCTTATGAAAAGGGGTGCAACCAGTTAAAGAGAGAGAAAAATAAGCTGTCAGGCACAGAACTGTGCTTTTAAAGAGCAGTACTTGCTAGAACACGTGTTGACTAGAACAGATGATGACTCCATGTTTTCTGAAATAAACAGACCTAGTTGAACTTGAATACAGGCTCCACTGTATATGAGATAAGGTCTCAAAATTAACTAAAGTCTCTGGAGATCAAAGTCTTCATAGTTAAAGTGAGCATAACAATACATATCTCACATTATGAGATCTGGATGTCATCAAACCTGGAGTGGGTTTTATCTTAAGTGTGTGTGAAACACTCAAACACTGCTGGCAAGAGTATAAACTGGTATGATGTTTACTATTTTACTTAACAATAATACAGCAAGGATACAGCTCATGCCTGTTATCTTACAAAAGAGGCAGAGAAAAGAGGATCAAGGTTCTAAGCCGGAACAGGAAAATGGATCAGACTCATCTTTATTGACCTCTAAAGAAGCTTGAGGTGGAGTTTGGTTCAAGTTGTAGAGTGCTAGACTTGAGCAAAAATCTCATCAACAGTGTCCAGGCCCTGAGTTCATGCCCTAGGACCAGCACAAGCACAAACACACACACACACACACACACACACACACACACACACACACACACACACACACGCACTCACACACACCACACAAACACACACACAATTTTGTATATTCCTATCACCCCACACCCCACTTAACAATACTTTCCCACTTCCAAGCTCACCAGTTGTTCTTGTTTTGTTTTGTTTTAAAAGGGACTTGCTGTGTAGCTCAGGCTGCTCTTAAGCTTACAATCCTCCTGGATGCTGTGATTACAGGCATGTCTACCATAATTGGCTTCACTCAGTAACTCTATCTATAACATGTTTTTGCAAGAAATTCATTCATACTCATGCAGATATGTGACTTAAAGCTGTTCATATTAATATTCTACTGTACAAAATATAAATAATATAGCTGGACATGGTACTATGCTACCACATGGTAATGCCAGACAGTATTAGGAGTTGAGGAAAGCCAGATTTACACTGCAGAACCTTGTCTCCAAGGAAAGAAAATCTATAAATATAAATCTACTATGAGACGTACAATATGTTAAATTTATGTAATGGAAAAAATTGGTTATTGTTAATGGAAATAAAATCTTGGCAGAAATTTTAAATACATACATATGTATATATATATTTAAATTTTGAGAAAGAATATTTAAAGTGGTATTATCTGCATTTTTCAGTCTGTCACCTACCTATTTACTGACACAATAATTTCTGTTTAGTCTTCACAAAACACTGTTCTCTCACATAAGTACAAAAAACTGCAAAACAAAAAGTACAAAAAAGTGCATTAACATAAATGTAAATGTAGTTTATTCCCTACCATAATAATTTGGAGAAAACATGCATTAAGTTAATGGCACTGAATACTGCTCAAGAAGGAGAGGCAAAGAGAACGTAGATTATGTCTCTCTCTCTCTCTCTCTCTTTCTCTCTCTCTCTCTCTCTCTCTCTCTCTCTCTCTCTGTGTGTGTGTGTGTGTGTGTGTGTGTGTGTGTGTGTGTGAGTTCCATGAGTAAATAATGGAGTCAGAAGTTGCCCTAATATTCCTGTTTAGTCTTTTTGTGCAAAGCTGACACTCTACCATGAGAGCCACAACTCCACTTTTAGATTTTGGTTTCTCAATTGGAGAAATATCTCAGATTTTTCTGCATAGGCAGCTTTAAACCAGGATCCTCCGATTCTTCCTCTAAAGTAGCCAGGTTTTAAAATATGAGCCATAGGTGGACAGCAACTATATTAATATTTTTGCATGTTTAAATGAATTTTTAGAGTAAGACATAGATGTTACTTTTGAGAATGTAGGAAAATAGTAATTAATATTTAAGAGATTTTAAAGCATACAAAGCTGAGAATAGAATTTAGCTGATATTAGAATGGAATAAATCAAAATTACCTATGACAGTTTTCAGTCTGTGCACAGAAATTATTGCATTTTTGGAGCTCAAGGCCATCAAATAGCTGAGCTCCAGCTGGCTGCTATGCTCATGAGGCCAGCTAGTGCTATTCACAAGAATGTGATGCTGTTGGATGGCATGGATCAGCTTCAAGTTCAGAACCTGAAATATTTCTATTGATCTAGAAGTGGAAACACACCAGGACAGAATTTGATTAAAATGCTGAATGCAAAATCCATTGAGTCCAAGGAAGACAGAATAACTCTTTCTATATCTGAAAGAGTATTCTCTCAACAAGAATCCTGAGCCGAATATGGTGGTCAATGTTTGTAATCTCTGAACTTTAGAGGATGATTTAGAAGTTAGCTTGAGACCAGCCTATGTTTTAGGCCAATAGAAGGACACATAGTAAAATGCTATTTTAAAACAACAAAAACAACAACAACAACAACAACAAAAGTCCCAATAACTGGGAATGTGGTTAGTGGTAGAGTGCTGGCCTCGCATGCATGAAGCACTTGATTTGATTCCTCAGTATGACATAAGCAGAAAAATTGGAATTGGTACTGTGGCTCAATTGGTAGAGTGCTAGTCTGGATCAAAGAAGCTCAGGAAGAGGGCGCAGGCCCTAATTTCAAGCCCCACCGCTGGCAAAATTAAACAACAACAACAACCAAATGCAAAATGCTGTTTGTTGAAATAAATATGTTGAAGAAATGTTGATGCTCACTAGAAAATTTTGCTGTAGCCATTCATTATTAACTTTGTTAGGAAAAAGTAAAATAAATTAATGAAATATTATCTGGCATTAGACAGGACATAGTGCGATCTAAAAATGATTGCTGCCTTTGGTGACTTGACACAACTAACATTACAAATACATTTCTAGATTGCAATTTTTTAAGGATACAATCGTGGGTTTTTTTTTTCTTTTACAAAATAATTTTACTGCCGGGGGCCAGTGGCTCAGACCTATAATTCTAGCTATTAAAGAGTCTGAGAACTGAGAGTCTCTGCTCAAAGCCAGTCCAGGGAAGAAAGTCTGTGAGACCCTTATCTCCAATTAAAGGTTCAGAAAATGTGAAGTGGCACTGTTGCTCAAGTGGTAGAATGCTAGACTTGAGCTGAAGAGCTGAGGGACAATTCCCATACCCAGAGCTCAAACCCCACAACTGACAAAAAATAATAATAGTAATAGCATTAATTTTAGAGTTACTATTAAGGTGTTATATATAAAGGCTACCATTTCGTAAGTTTATTTCTTTGCTCAAAGAACACATATGTATCTTCATTTCCAACCACCAGGATTTGGCCATCTTCTTTCCAGCTGATCTCTGGGTGTAGAGGGAAAGTGTAATGCAAAGCAATACAAACCAGTTCTGACTATAAATAATTTTTCTCTGCACATCCTAAAAATCAATGATGGTAACATGAAATAAAAAATCCCTAAGTTTACAACATTCTTCTAGACAAGTTAAAGAAATCCTGAGAACAAGTATTTTAAGAATAATTTCAGAGAGATAAATCTCTGGGCCTAGGTTCTCTCTCTGAAATTTATTACTCAAGGCTAGTGCTTGCACTTTGAGCCACAGTGAACCTTCCACTTATCTGGTGGTTAATTGAACAGAAAAGTCTCACCAACTTTCCTATTCAACTTGGCTTTGAACTAGGATCTAGAGATCTCAGCCCTCTGAGTAGCTAGGATTATAAGCATGAACCCCTGGCAACTGGCTAGAATAATTCCTTACCTGACACAGAGACCAGTTAATATTAATTGTCAATCATGTTTAACTTTGTAAAATAAAATTTGCTGAAATGCCTTACAGTAGAAATAAGGAATAAAATGTGTGTGTGTTACAAAGTTCTTACTAAAAGCTTCATAATTTACTTGGTTTTTTTCTTTTAAAATTGTGTGTTTTCCAGAATCATACCTTATCTTCCCTTGCTGTTTCTTTAGTTTATTTCATACATGCCCAGAGCTTTTTCAATTATCATTTCTTTATGTAAAGAGCTTGCACATATATATTTTCAATCCAAATTCCTTGTATGCATCTATCATCCACATATTCAACTGCCATAAAAACTTGTGAAACAATAGTCACCTCTTTCCATTACTGGATATTAAGGTGTAAATAAAATTTACAAAAACAGAGAATAACATCAATAAATGTAACTAGATTTTAATAGTAATGTTAAACATAAATTCAATGTTGATTATTTTCTGAGCAATTTAATAAAAACCCCAAGGAAAAGAAATCAACTATTTTAAGTGCTGATAATGTGGTTTAAACTCAGGATCTTACCTTCTCACTTAAGCTTTTTCCCTAATGGGTGGTGCTCCATACATGAACCGTAGGTCCCCTTCCAACTTTATTTTGGGGATTATATAGACATAAGAATCTCATGGAATAAAAAAATCAGTTGTGTCCCTATTTTTTGGGGTTCATTTCAATTAACATCATCTTATATGGTCATACGGTACCATGTACTAGTTACTACAAGTAAAGGAAACTAGGGGACCTATGTTTATTTGGGCCTGGCATATTTCACTTAATATAATTTTTTTCACATCTTTCCATTTCCTTACAAATGGACGATGTCATTTTTCTGACAGAGGCATAGAATTCCATTATATATATATACACACACACGCATATATATACACATATATATACATAAATATACATATATATCACATTTTCTCTTTTTTTTTATTGGGAAAATACCGTACAGAGGGTTTGCAATTACATGGGCAATGTAATGAGTACATTTCTTATCAAGAATTGCCTTCTCCTTTGTTTCCTCTTCCCATCCCTTTCCATCTCTGTGCGATTCTTGTCTCCAATTCACTGCCAAAGAAAGCTGGAAGTGGATTCGTGGCTTGTAGCCTACAGCATAAAGCTCAGGAACAGAACCCAAGCCTTGAGTTAAAGCCTTAGAATAGTGCGTATATATACACAAATAAAGTAAGTCACTCAAGTTCTCAACCTTCCATTTCCCTAATCTTAACTTTAATCCTGGTCAGAACCCTAAGAGTAACCTTGATGATAATAGTAACCCAATCCTAAAATTAATGGAAATTAATCGAGTTTAGATACATCCTTACAGATACCCATTGTCTTTGAAATGGTTTGAAATTTGCTCCAAATCCTACAGATTCCCTAACGTGGACTCTGAAATCTATCTTGTTCCCTATTAGGAATCATTAACCTCAAATCCTCATATCATGAAAGATACCATAGTTTCCATTGATCTTAACTTTTACTGAACTGTATATCCAAAAAAAAGCTGCTAGTTTATTTAAAATCTACTCTCCTTCCAAACCCTAAGTATATATCTAAACCTTACTAGAAACCTAACTCTAAATTTAACTCTATTGAACCCTGAATAGGAAAATTAGGGAAAATATGTAATTTTGTTAAATTTCGCACTTAGTTTACTTGAAAGTGTTAGTAGAAACTCAGTTTTACCTTAAAGCTTTTCATTCCCTAACCCTAATCCTAAACTGAATCAGGAAAATAAACCTAAACCTAGAACTAATGGCCTTTGGAGTCTAAAAGCCACACAAATACATTAGTTTTTGTTCATACTAACTTCAACTCATCTATCTAAAAATAGTTTGTCATTTCACTCATTGTCTTGTCTTTATTGTAACCCTAACCCTAATCCTCACCCTAATCATACTCTAATCTTAATATTATTACCAGTTTTCTATTTCACATTCAACCTAATTATAACTCTACATGTTATTCGAAGATTTACTTTCTTTGACCCTAAATTTTCCATTTCCCTAATGCTTACACTAAGCCTAGCTGGAACTAAAACCTAACTTTCACCCTAATGATAATCCAATTCTAATGTTTAAGAAAAATACTCTAGTTTTTAATCATTGTAATGAATACACCAGTTTTCACTCTGGAAATGAGTTTCAGTTTGCCCTAATGCCCACAAATTTTCTGTCTCTACATCGAAACTTATCTTGTTCCTTAACATGAGCATTATATTACTTGTTCTCAAATTCTCTTACCAGGAAAAATACTGTAGTTTCCATTAATTCTACCTTTTCCTGAACCACTGTATCTGAAAACAGTTTCAGATTTACTTACCATCTAGTCCATTACTTAACGCTAACTCTCAACCTAAACCTGGCTGGAAAACTCTTATTAACCACTACAAGAATGATCACTGAAAAATAAATATAATAATAATGTTATAGTTACTATTCCGCCTCATATGTTTGCTTCTACTTGTTAGTGAACACAATTTTATACTAAGAGCTTTCTTATTCGTAACAGTAAATATAATCAGAAGAAAACACTGACCCTAATCTTAATCCGAATTATATGACATTACTAACACTAACATAAGTACACTAGTTTTCACTCATCATTCCAAACATAGGTTTCAATTTTTCCAATATCTAAGTCATTTTCTAACCCAAAACTTAATCTTTCTTAACTGGAACATTGAGAATAACCATCAGCCTAATTGTAAGTAGATTCTAATATTAATAGCAATACTCTAGTTTACATTCATTCTAATTCTTACCAGGCTTCTATTAAAATTTACCTTCATTTTGACCCTCATTTTTTTTCTCCTTCACTCTAAGCCTAAACATGGCTGGAATCCTAACCATAACCCTGACACTAATCGTATCCCAATTCTAAAATGTATGAAAAATGCTCGTTTTGTGCAGTCCTAACTGAAATTCCACTGGTAATTCTTGAAATAAATTGCAGGTTTCCTGTAAACCCTACAGATTTTTCACTCTTAACTCTGAATGTATTTTATTCCATAACAGGAATCATTATACCCATTGATCTCAAATCCTGATTTTATGAAATACATTGTACTTCCATTATCCCAGTTTTTCCTGAATTCCTAAAAAAAGTTTCAGCTTTACTTAATATTTAACATCTTTTTTTTTCTTTTTGTCGGTCGTGGGGCTTGCACTCTGGGCCAGGGCATGATTCCTGAGTTCTTTAGCTCAAGGTGTGCGTTTTACCAATTGAGACACAGCACCGCTTTTGTGTTTTATGGTGGTTAATTTGAGATAAAAGTCTCATGGACTTTCCTGCCTGGGCTACCTTTGAACTGCGATCCTCAGAAAACAGCTTCCTGAGTAGCTAGTATAATAGGCGTGAGCCACTAGTTTAACCCATTTCTTTACTCTATCCTCAACTCCGGTTAACCAGAAACCTAATCCAAATCACATTCTGATTTAACACCAAATGGTTAATGTAAGGAAAATCTTCTAGATTCTATTCAATCGCACATTTTTTTTGGCTTCTACTTCTTATTGGAAAACTAAAATTTACCTCAAAGCTTATCCTTCCCTAACCCTAACCGGAACAAAAATATCTCACACTTTAAACCAAATTATATCTGAATGTTTAAAGTAACACAGACTGGTTTTCATTCATTCTTACCATTCATTCTTCTTAAAATATGTGGCAGTTTTACACAATGTCTTACATGTTTTTCTCATCCTAACCCCGCTCTAACTGGCACACCTTGCCTAATCCTTTTACACAATGTCTTACATATTTTTCTCATCCTAACCCCGCTCTAACTGGCACACCTTGCCTAATCCTAAACCTATGTATAACCAAATCATCATGTTAATAGCAAGCCACTTTTTTCATATTTATCCTAACTCTTGCTCAGCGTGTAGGTCTAAATTTTACTTGCATTTTGAACATAAATTTTTAAGTGTTTTTCTATTTCCTGTCAGGTTTTATTTTTCATTATTTTTAAAAATTTTATTTTGTTGAAAAGATGCTTTAAAGAGGGATTAGTTACATGTGTAAGGTAAGGAGTACGTTTCTTGTTGAGCATAGTGACCCACTTCTTTCTTGTTCTCCCACTATCCCATTCTTCCCCACTTCTCATACCCCTCCCTCCCCATGGTGTAAACTTCATTTTCAACATAGTGTCTTGTGCGTATCATTGTTGCAATGGGTCATCCTCCATTTTCAACATAGTGTCTTGTGTGTGTCATTTTTGCAATGGGTCATCCTGTAATGAACCTAAATTTTCTATTTCTCTAATCCATTTTCTAATTCTGTTTGGGATCTTAACCCTAACCGTAATAATAATGATAACTCAATTCAAAAGTTAACAAAAATATTCAGGTTTTTATTCATTCTATTAATTCACTGTACATCTTGAATTAACTTGCAGTTTAGCTTAAATGTTCCAAATTAGTTTATACGCGTATATATAAAGATGTGATTTTATGTGAAAAACAGATCTTTGGAGGAAAGAGCAATGAGAAGGAAATAGAGGGAGTATAATCAAATACATTAAATATATTGTGGAATTGTCATTTCTGACAATTAATATCTATTAACAAAATAACTAAAAATTAAAAAAGAACACACTGCCTTCTAGTGTTCATTAAGAGAGCCATGATCTGTCCTCTGGAAAAAAAAAAACTCATGTTAGATAAACTTTGTCCATGCATAATTTATATTGTTTGCCAATTATTTAACTTGATGAATAAAAATTTTCTGAATAAGATTCCATGACAAAAAATATAAAACAGTTACTTAGCAATTGTTTGAGAAAAAGTTATTGTCATGGGATTTAAGAAACGGAATTACTATTTCCCTACAAAGCAATGAATTAGGTTTTCTAATCTAGTATTTGTAGTAAGTTTAGAGAACATAACTGTCATGAAAAACAACTAATTGTGCGTCTTGTTTCTTGAATGAGTGATATTTTAATCATTGTCTTTTATTCAAATAAATACTTAGGTTTACATTTCAAATAAGTGCAATTTTATCTCCTTTCAGAACAAGTACTTACCCTGCAATTAAATGTACTACCATATTCAGGTATTAAGAAGCTAAATTTTCTATGTTTTATATGGAGCTCTACATATCCAGAATGACGATTTTTTATTCATAAATGTCTAATGTCATATTTTTGCTTCATCCATATAAATTGTCTCATGAGGTTGTAGTGAAGGCTCCAGTAACCAAAGTAGTCAAAACCATTTCCTGAATTCTAAACTTTAAATCAAATCATTTTTAAGCTTTGATAGTATCATATATTTTCTCATCAGAGCAATTAAGCTAAAACAAATACTACTTTTTAAACATTTCACTCACATTGTAAAGAATATTAACATAGGTCAAAAAGAGACTAATTATTTCAGACTCATCATATTTGGTGATCTTAGTGTGAAGAATGCAAAGAGTAGTATTCAATACATAGTATTGATTAAATTAAATTATATATCTGGATTTCTAATTTGGAGGTTAATCACATAGAAACAAGAAAACAATAAAAAATTACTTAGGGATCAACAGAAAAAGATATTTGTGCATGTACCACAGTTGCTTTATTAGTTTGTAGGTGAACACTGGACTTCGATTTATATCTTGGCTGTTGTTGTGAATAATGTGAATAACAATGAACTACAGATATGTTTATGTTACCCAGAGAGAAATAATCACACGATTGTGTGTGATTATTTCAACTTTGGATTTCTTTAGAAAACTGCATACTACTTTCTACAACGAGAACACTAACCTGTATTTTGACCAAGAGTGTAGAAAATTTCCTTTTCTCCACAGTGTAGCCAGCCAACATTATTACCTTTTGAGTTTGTTTAAAGGGCAGGTTTTTACTGTGTGCAGTAATCAAGACTGGCCTTAGACTCAAATACTTTTACTCCAACCTCCAATCACTTGGAATTACCAGTCTTTACCACCATACCTGGTTCCTTGGATATTTTTGATAAGAGTTATAACAGTTAAGAAGTAGTATCATAGTAATTTTGAATTACATTTCTCTAATGACCTCCTCACAAAGCATTAAGCCAGCATAGAAGTTGTATTAAATACAAATTTGTAAATCCACAGGCGATTTTCACGGCTTTTTGGAAAACATGTTTATTCAGAAATTTTGCTCATTTTTAATCAAGTTTCTTGTTAATCTCATCTTTAATCTCTCTATAGAAAATCAATAATTTATTCAAGGTAGTAGAAAGGAAAAAAATTAAGCAGCTCCTAACATTTTTAATTTTTAATAACATGATATTTTTTAAATCATTTTCTGTTAACGCTTGAGACTATATAACTCAATTTAGTTAGACCTTTTACAAGGCTATATATATTTTATTTATTTTACTTTGTTCTTACCAAAGCCTGCATGACTCATTTCACTTGGTTTCTTTCAGTCTCATGTAGTTCAGATTTCAAATTGAAGAATAAATGGAAGGAAGCAAACAAAAAATATAGTTCCCCTCATCTGATGATGAGGAAAGTGTTCATCCTTCTAAGGACCTATGATAGAATATCAAAAAGACAATTTATTCTTCTAGGTCTTTCTTATCTTTGCAATGTAACGTAAATGATGTAAAACACAACATACTGCTTAGATACTTTGATGTTTTATCAGTTTTGCACATTTTCATATGGATTTCACCTCAGTCTACAACCTTCATTCATCGTTCTGTCTCTGATATTTTTGCACTATCACGACATAAGATAACTAGTTTGATTTACAGCATAAGAAGTTATCCACCTGGCTTCCTTGGAAGCAGAGCATGGTCAATAGATATTACTTCTGGTTGCTCACACTACATGTAATGGTTTCTGTACTACTTATCACATTCTATTTAGTATTTAAAAAAGAATGCTGGCTAAACTCAAAGCTCATTCATAGGTTTATGTTAAGTTTTTCACAAGTTTTATTCTCTTAATTCTTAAGATAACATTTGCTATAATGCTAATGTTATTACCATTGTAGCGTTGGGAAAAATTGTAGTTAAAGACAGTAAGTGCATGGCCCAAAGACACACAGTGAGGAAGGAAATGAATCAGTTTCCAAAAGTCTTTCAGCAATACCAAGAAGGTGGGTAAAATCTCTCCATTCTCTTACACTCTCAATTCAATATTCATATTGTCCAGGAAATAACAGCCTAGCAAATATTGCCCATAGTGATCGTTTTTGTCACATTTTGTCTTCAATACAGACTATGTTGGTGACATTGGGTTATCATGCACAGAGCTGAGCTTACAAATTGAGGTCTGAAGACAGCCAAATTTCTTCTGTCCCACAGTTCCAGTTTCTTTTTTAAAAAGTACTAAAACTTTTAAATATCATCAATTACTATCTTTTAATCTCCAAATGAATTAAATTGGCATATAATCACTCCAAAAGTCTTTCAAATTAGATGATAAAACAGGCCTCCATGAAATAAATTTTCTTTTACTTTTAAAATTATTCTAAAAGCCTTGTGCTGGCTGGTCACACCTATAATCCTATCTACTCTGAATATTTGCTCAGGAGACTGAGATATGTGGATAACATTTGGGAACCAATCAGCGCCAAAAAAAAAAAAAAAAAAAAAACCTTCATGAAATTATTTTTCAAAATGTTTAATGAAGTAGCAAAGAGCCAGGAATTGAGGTGTAGCTTATATAGTAGCTCACCAATCTAGACAGGAAAGGCCTAACAAGACCTTGAAGCCCCGATTTTAAACTCTGAGCACACCAATATACATGCATGGCGTGTGTTCGCATGCACGTGTGTGTTCGCTTGCGTGCTGCCGCACACACACACACACACACACACACACACACACACACACACACACACACACACACACATTTATTCAAATTACCTTCATATCAGTGTTCTGCATTAATTTCTTTGTTAACGATATTATATGGGCAAAATAGAGGAAATAAACTCTTCCATCTCAGAACATTTTGTATGTTTTTTTTGTAATAATACTGTGCAGAGGGGTCACATTTACAAGTACAAGGAAACTCGAACGCTTCCTAACAAGCATTGTTACCTTCTCCTTTATATTTCCCCTATCATCCCTTCCCTCCCACCTCCACAAGTACACTCCCCTTACCCTTCCTTCCTCTGCCTAAATTGTAAAGTTCATTTTTCAACATAGTGTCTTGTGCATCTCATTGTTACAATAGGTCAACCTGTATCCCTATTTGAGCATTTTTTCCCTTCCCCTCCCCAAATTAGAGAAGCATACATACAAGATGTAAGTGCACCAACTTCAAATACAGAGAAAACAGGGGTTATAGCATTGGGAGAAACATACAGAGAAACCAAAAAAAAAAAAATGACATCGCACATTATAAGTACATTAGAAACAATAGCAAGAAACAAAAAACCACTAGTGTCCCTATCTTGGGGTTCAATTTTTTAACATCATCTGATCAGGTTATATTCACATATCTTTTGAAATTTTCTGCTTATCCCAGACATAAATTCGTTATTGAAAATAAGGGAAATCATGAGACCTATGTTTCTTTGGACTTGGCTTACTTCACTCAATATTTTTTTTTCCATTTCCTAACAAATTGGGAGATGTCATTCTTTCTGATGGAGGCATAGAATTCCAATGTGTATATATACCACATTTTCTTGATCCATTCATCTAATGGGTGCATCTGGTTTGGTTCCATATCTTAGCTATCGTAAATAATGTTTCAATAACTATCGTTGTGTTGGTAGTTTTAGTATGGTCTTGTTTATGATCATTTGAGTAAATCCCAAAAAGTGGGATTACTGTGTCATAGGGGAGATTTATGTGGATTCTTCTGAGGAACCTCCATACTGCTTTCCAAAGTAGTTGAACAAGTTTACACTCCCACCAAGAAGGCAGTATGGTTCCTTTGTTGCCACATACCTTTCAGCAGCTGTTGTTGTAAAAATATGGAACGCTCCAAGAATTTGTATGTCATCCTTGTGCAGGGTGCATGCTAATCTTCTCTGTATCATTCCAATGTTAGTGTATGTTATGCTAAATTGAGCACAGTACATTTATTATATAGAAAGTATAATTTTTATTGATTTTATTAAACTAGACAATTCAATAAAAAGTAAGTTCAAAAGAATAGTTGTGAAATTTTAGAATCATGTATTTCTTACATAAGCACACATTTAAGAATAAAATCAATATAGACATGCCAAAAACAAAATAATTCCTGATATTTGTAGTTCAAGAGATGTGTAGGAGGAAGAATTCAATTATTCTATACAAGGCACCTGTCAAAATGAACATTGCAGCAACTCTTAAGTTTTAATGTTTTAAATATGCTTAATTTTGGGATTTTGCTTATATATGCCAAAAATAGGACTGTTTGGCAGGTCTAAAACTTTTCTGTAAAGTATTTAAGATTTTTGGTAGCAGACATTAAGTACTAAGTATGTACATTTCAGAGTTTATGAAAACTTTATTAATGAAAATTTGCAAAGTCTTTGTGTAAAGAAGCAGAGTGAAGAGTTAAGATTTTAACTACACAGTTTCTGTTAAAACTTTAGGAATTCCTTACTTTATTTATTAGCAAGGAATAAATGATGATATAAGCTATGATGTACACATGTATGTTTCTATTCACACACATACATATACACATGTATACATGCAGACATGGAGAAAGACACATAATTACAGCCAACACAATTTTCACCAGTTATTGAATATGACTTAAACGGAATACTTGGAACAATATATATTGAAGATGTATTTGTCCCTAAGAGTTCATTTACCATTCCTCTTATCTCTTAAAACAGGTAGTTTTAGAGAGATTTGACTTACAAAATGCAGTACAAGTGATAGCAAGTCACTTGGAAACCTCAGTAAGTATAATTCATATGGTGTCTCCCTGCTCCTCAGGTAATGCTTACTCTTGTAGACACTCTCAACAACCAAAGTAGCAGGAGAATACCCTGGTAAAGAGTAAAGTAATAAGGGTTTAAATGGCATCCTTACTTGAGCTCTTTTTCCAAAAACCAGCATGAATTCCTAGGCACATGAGTGAGTCCTCAGAAAACTGGACTCTACATATACATTTAACTAACCCATATGAAAATTCCTATGCGAGAAATACTGACTGAGGTCTTGCTGATTTCCTGGCCAAGAAAACAAGAAAAAAAAAGAAAGTATTTTTAATGTTTTAAAGTTTGAGAATAATTTGTAACCTGTCAATAAATGTGTAGAACACAATTATACCAACTGACAAAAAAATGATGGCATTTATATGCTCTTGGACTTGCCCAGTGATTTTAGATGTGTCTACACAGGTAGAATCAGCATAAATCAAGCCAGCATTTCTTCATTTAAGATATAAGGATACTGGTTGACCTATGTAACAATGAAATATACAAGACACTCTACCAGAGGATGGGTGAAGGGGGGAGGTGGAGAGGTTTGAAGGGAAGGGATGGTAAGGGAAAAACAAAGGAGGGGGTTGCAATGCTCAATAAGAAATGTACTCATTACCTTACTTACGTAACTGTAACCCGTCTGTACAGTATTTATAATAAAAATATATGTTAAAAAGATACAAGGAAAACTTCTCTGCTTATATGAAGATGTATTTGTCACTCAATATAAGTAAGGTATTGGTTTTAGAACCACAGGCTTATTACTTTGGATACTCAAAAACTCTACATGAACACAGTATATTATTTACATTAGAATCTGCCCACAAGCTAGTGCAGTATAATTGCTATGAGAATTTTTACTACATTCTATATGTGTAATGAAAGCTAAAAGTATACGCACTATAAACAGATACAAATTATTTCAGATAAATTTTGTATGCAGTTTGTGGATGGAATTTGGAGAGCAATTTTGAAAAGCACAAATTTCATCAAAAAGACCAGTCTGCAAATTGTAATGAGGAGCTAATACAGCATCATTGAAATAGTACGGAACTCCAAGGAGAAGTATTTGAATTGAGACAATATCAGAAAATGTAACAACCCAAGGACTTTTTAGAAATGCAGCTGCTAGATTTCTCATGTAGAGCTTTCATAACATTTTGTGAAGCACATATCAGAACCTCACTGAAGTGTAGATGGTTTTCCCTCAACTTTCTCTCATGATCAGTCACTATCAATCAACATATAGCTAATCTTGAATAATTCTCTAATAAAATGTTGATGGAGGGGCTGGAAGGTTGGCTCAGTGGTAGAGTGCTTGCCTTGCATGCATCAGGCCTTGGGCTCGATTCCTCGGGACCACATAAGCAGAAAAGAGCCAGAAGCTGCACGGTGGCTCAAGTGGCAGAGCACTAGCCTTGAGCTAAAAAGGTGAGGGACAGTGCCAGGGCCCAGAATTCAGCCTGCATGACCGACAAAAAAAAAAATAAAACAAGTGACCAGGTACTAATACCTTGGTAGTCAAAATGTTGATGGAGTGTTTATATGCAGAAAACCTCGGAAGGCTAACTTTTCCAATTAGGACAGCCTGTATTCTATGATCCAGCTGAGAGAAAACTAGGTAAACATCCATTTAGAACCTTATGAATAATTCTTATTCTGCCCATATCACTTATCTATCCATACCTCTTCCCGAGTGAAAGGATTTGAAAAGAATTTGTCATTTAAAATTTAAATTTAGGGTTCCGGGAAGATAGCTGAGGAGAAGCTGGAAGCTAAACAAGCTATCACATAGAAAGCAGTTTCAGTGCTCCAGTGAAGAGTCCTAAGCCAGAGAATCACACCAAGTGTGCAACCACAGTACAGAGTGTTAGGCCAGAGAGGAAAAATCCAGGCAAGGACACAAATCTGAGCACTTGCCAACAGCCATGTTTGCGAATGTGGCAGGGGCGGTCGTGGCCGGAGCCACCATACCTGCAACACAGAGAGTCTAGGACAAAGGCACCAGACACAGTAAGCAAGAGGATTCTACTCAACACCAGCAAGAACTGACAAGGAGCAGACATCTTCTTCTTTCAGACCACAGGCCCAGAGATGAACCAGGAACCAGACTCCTGTGTGAGTAGGAGCCTGACTTCCTCACTCGTTCTCAGGGAACAGAGATGGGAAGGCTACCCCTCCCTGCCCACTACAGGAGATCTCCCTCTGTGATACTGGCAAAGGCCTGGCTGTGCAGCTAGCTCCAACTCAGTCCTTGGATGAAAACAAAAAGTCATTTAGCAGTTCACAGGAATCTAACCTGAACTTCCAGGCTCAGCTCCACCCAGGGAAAATTCACCCAGACCAGGCCTGCAACAGCCCCAGGAGCGGCTTTCTTCACTGGATAAACAGAGCCACAGACTGCCCCTCTACAACAGTCTAGACAATCAATTGAAATTCAGTAACAGTAAACCCTGAGAATGGCTCCTGGCTGGGCTCTGTGACTACCTCAGAAGCTAGCCCCTCAGAGCAAAGCTACTGTTCGATGAAAGGCCTCAACACTACCCAGAACCTAGCCCCATCACAGCATCTCCAAAGTAGAAGAAACAGCCATCACCCTCTTTTGGGATACTCAAAGTAGATATCCCTCCCACTGAACTAGCCTTGAAGGAGGATGACAATATCCTGGGTAAAGCAAAGCATTTTTCTGCCTACTCAAACAACCTGACTTAAGAAAACAATAAAGTTACAGGAAAATAAAACACCACAAGCAGACCAGAGACTCCAAAAAGAGACTGGATATGGACACAAGGGAAATACAGGATCTTCCCATCTCACCCAAAAAAAGCAAAGAACTCTTTTGGTACCTTTAATTAATTTTTTTTAATTGTGAAAAAACTTTACAAAGGGGTTACAATTACGTGGGCAAGGTAATGAGTACATTTCTTATCAAGCATTGTAGCCACCTCCTTTGTTTCCCCTTCCGATCCCTTCCAAGCCTCCCCCTGCCCCGTCACCAAATCCTGCCCCGACCCCCCCACCAAAGTTGTAAAGTTCGCTTTCGACATGACAACTTGTACTTCTCATTGTTGCAACAGGTCCACCTGTATCCTTATATAAATGACTTGTTTTCCCCTTCCCTTCACAAATTATACCGACATCAAATACATTGAAAGCAGGGGTTATAATGTGGGGGAGGGACATACAAAGCAACAAAGAAATAATCTTATAAATGCAATAGACACAAATGCATGAAAGAAAAAAAACATTTAAATACATATCTTAGGGTTCATTTTCCTAACATCACTTATCTGACCTTTTCTGCTTGACTGATACATATACTAACTATTGCAAATAAGGGAAACCATGGGATCTATGTTTCTTTGGGCTAGGCTTACTTCACTTAATATAATTTTTTCCAAGTCTTTCCATTTCCTAAAAAATGGGGCCAATGTCATTCTTTCAAATGGAGGCATAGAATTCCAGTGTGTATATATACCACATTTTCTTGATCCATTCATCTACTGAGGGGCATCTGGGTTGGTTCCATATCTTAGCTATAGTAAATAATGCTGCAGTAAACAAAGTTGTGCTGGTAGGTTTAGTGTGGTCTTGTTTGTAAAGATTTGGGTAAATGCCCAAAAGTGGGATTGCTGGATCATAGGGGAGCTCTATGTGAAGTCTTTTTTGAAACCTCCATACTACTTTCCAAAGTGGTTGAACAAGTTTACAGTCCCACCAACAATGAATTAAGGTTCCCTTCTGTCTACATCCCCTCCAGCATCTGTTGTTTTTAGAGTTCTTGATTTTTGCCATTCTGACTGGTGTGAGGTGGTATCTTAGTGTTGTTTTGATTTGCATTTCTTTTATGGCTAGGGAGGTTGAGCGTTTCTTCGTGTGTCTATTGGCCATCCTTCTTTCTTCTTCAGAGAAGTTTCTCTTTAAGCCTTTCGCCCACTTATTTATTGGGCAGTTGTTTCTTTGAGGATTTGCTGTTGGGGGGGATTTAATTTTTTGAGTTCCAAGTATATTTTAGATATGAGTCCCTTATCTGTTGTATGGCTAGTGAAGATCTTCTCCCAATCCGTGGGATTTCTATTGATCTTGCTAGCTATGTCCTTTGCCAGGCAGAAGCTCAGTTTGTCCAACCTTTTTTTTATTTTTTTGTTTTTCTGGGTCTCTAGTAAGAAAATTTTTAATATTTAACTTTAAAAATTGTTTTCTATTAACTTTTTCTCTTCCTCTTCTAATTTTTATTTTAGGGGTATATGTATGTGTGTGCTTTTTTTCATTTTTGTTTAACTCTACTGACCTTTTGACCCTTTTCTCCTTTCTTTCTCATTCTTTTCACTTTTTCTTCTCATTCATTCTTCTTTGCGTGATTTAATTGCTGTTCTCCTCATTCTCAGATATACCTGTAGTCGATTATTAGACGTTATCCCCCCTTGTACAACTTAATCCAGAAGTTTATTACTGAATTCAAAACCTCTTAGAATTAAATTCCTTAATAGCCATACTACCTCTATATACCTATATAAAATTTTACGCATTCTTATTTTTTAACTTTTCACGTCTCCTTTCTATCCCTCCCCTTCTCTTATCCTATTCCCGTCCTTCTCTGAATATTGCGTTTTTAATTTGCATCATTCTTCAGTGTTTCACTTTTTAATTTTTAATTTTTGTTTCACTATTTTTGCTTGTCTCTTTTTCTCTTTCTTTTTTTCCCAGTCTCTACTACCATTCTATTGAACCTATTTCCTCTACCTTTCCACATCCCTCTATTCTTATTTATATCCACACCTCTCACTAAACTTAATAATTTCTGGTTTGCCAAATTCTTCTTTGCGGTTCATAGCCTATTAATACATACTTGTTTGATGTTGAAATATATATCTGTTGAACTAGATTACATCTGCAGGCTTTTGACTGTGCAACTACAGACTTTGTTGATGCTTGCCTTATGATAGTTTTCTAGCAAAAAACTGGTGTTACTCTCATCCCAAAGGGCAGAATAAACCAGAAAAATACAAGAAAAATGGCAAGTCCGGGTATCTCAACTCCCACTCATGATAATCATGGACAGAACAGATAATGAATAATCCAGAGGAGAGCTCCCAAAAAGCTCTACAAACACTAATGGTAAACATGGTAAATAAAAAATTGAAAATCTGCAAAGGACTCTGTGTGAGCATGATAGAGAGAGAGGAGGCAAACCAAAGGTCAAAACAGGAAGCTCATAGGTGTGAGGAAGCTACTCAAAGATAGATAAAAGAATTGCATGAGCAGCTTGTGAACACTCAAAGAGAAATAAAGGAATTGTGTGAGTAGGCTGAGATCAGTCAAAGAGAACTACAGGAATTGCATGAACGTGAGGAAACTAATCAAAGAGTAATAAAGGAATTGCAAGAATGGGATGAGCATAGACAAAGATCAAAAGAGGCATTCATGGAATCCATAAACAGAGAGCTGATAGAAGTCAGGGAGTACATAAAGGGAATGCTGAATGGATCCCAACAGAAGGAATGGGAGTCCCAGGAAACCATAACCAATCCACCAAGTGATTTGAGAATAAACCCTGAACACCAAATTAAGGAAGGAAAGAATTTCATACAAGATCTAAAACAAAGATCCATCAAAGAATTAGAAGCCATAAAAACTGACCAACTCGAAGGAAAAGAAAAAAAAAGTAGAAAGTCTGGATAGTAGGATAGGCCATGCAGAAGATTGAATTCTGAGGATAGAAGACAGCCTAGATATTATAGAGAAAGAACATACAACCATCCAAGACAAATCCAAGAAATATCATAGATCTATTCAACATTCAACCCTTGGAAGACACCATTAGAAGGCCTAATCTGAGGATAATGGGTGTAGAGGAACACCTAGAGCCAGAAGTCAATGGTCTAGGAAATTTGTTTAACAGGATCCTAGCAGACAACTTCCCAAACATGCAAAAAGATAGGTCTATTCAGATACAAGAAGCTTTTAGAACTCCCAATAGACTAGACCAGAACAAGATATCCCATTGTCACATTATAATGCACAAAGGATTAATTCAGAACAAGGAAAAGATCCTTAAAGTTGTCATGGAGAAAATATCAATCACCTATAAAGGGAAATCAATTAGAATCACCTCAGATTTCTCAGCAGAGACAATCAAAGCAAGAAGAGCCTAGAATGGTGTAAGCCATGCCCTAAAGACAAACAACTATCAACCAAGAATATTTTATCCAGATATACTCTCCTTAGTAATCGGAGGTCAAATAAAACCCTTCCATAGCAAACAAAAATTGAAACAATATATCCCCACCAAACCAGCCCTATAAAAGAATTTTAAAGATGTCCTACACAGAGTAAACCAACAAGACCACAATAAAGGCCAAGAAACAGCACCCAAACTGAGAACCCAAGAATCATAGGAAGAACACAGTTACAGCAGCCCCGAAGTAGTTAGATAAAATGGCAGGAACTCCCAAATACCTCTCAGTTCTATCTCTCAACATTAACGGGCTTAACTCTCCAATTAAGCGTCAAAGTCTGTCTACTTGAATTAAAAAGCAAGATCCTTCTATCTGCTGCCTTCAAGAGTCACATCTTGCCCACAAAAACAAACACATTTTCAATTTTAAAGGCTGGAACAAAATCTACCAAGCAAACGGCCCCCATAAACAGAAAGGAGTTGCAATCCTAATATCAGATAAAATAGGCTTTTAATTAAAATTAGTGAAAAGGTCGGTACATACTAATTAAGGGATCACTCCTTCAGGAGGATATTACAATTCTAAATATCTATTTGCCAAACAACGGAGCACCCTAATTCATCCAAGAAACACTCCTTTCCCTCAACTCCCACAAAGATCCATAGACATTAATTGTTGGGGACTTTAGCACACAATTTTCCCCACTAGATAAATGAACATCGCAAAAACTCAACAGAGAAACCGCAGATATAAACAACTGCATAGACCAACTAGATTTAACCGACTTCTGCTGAATATTTCACCCAGCAGCATTAGACAATACGTTTTTCTCAGCAGCACATGGAACATTTTCCAAAATAGAACACATTTTAGGCCACAAAGCAAACTTGTCCAAATTCAGAAACAGTGAAGTTACACCTTGCATTCTCTGAGACCACAAGGGAATATAATTAGAACTTAACACCAAAAGCCACCAAAGAAAGTCATGTAACACATGGATCCAGAACAACACACTGCTGAATCACGAGTGGGTCATGGAAGAGATCAGAAAGGAAATTCAAATGTTCATGATATTCTATAAAAATGAACACACCAATTACTAGCTCCTCTGGGACACAGCAAACACAGTATTCAGAGGCAAGTTTATACCTCTGAATTCCTACATCAACAAATTAGAGAGACCTGAAACCACTTTAATGAGACATCTGAGCCTCCTTGAAAAAGAGCAGCAAGTTAAACACAATCCAGTAGATGGAAATGAATAATTAAAATTAAATCATAATTAAATGAATTGCAATGTAAAAAAAAGAAAGTTTCAAGAAACCAAAGAGTTGATTCTTCGAAAAAAGTAACAAAAATGACACACCCTTAGCAGAAAAAAAAGAGAACACACCCAAATAAACTCAGAGATAAGAATGGAAACATCATCACAGAAACAACTAAGATTCAGAACATTATAAGGGAATGCTTCTAAAACCTTTCTACTAATGAGTTTGAGAACTTGGCAGAAATGGACCTTATCCAAGCAAATACTGACATGCCAAAACTAAGCCAAGATGAATCAAAGTATTTTAAAATGTCTATATCAAGCATTGAAATAGAAACAGCAATAAGAGACCTCCCATCTAAGAAAACCCCAGGACCAAATGGTTTTACAGCGGAATTCTATAAGGCCTTCAAAGCAGAGCTCACACCAATACTCTTCCAACTCTTCAATGAAACTGAAAGAGAAAGTTCACTACTAAATTCATTCTATGAGGCCATCATAACACACATCCCAAAACCAGGAAGGAACTCATCAAGGAAAGAGAACTATAGATCCATTTCTTCGATAAACATTGATGCAAACATCTCAACCAAATTTTGGCCAATCTACTTCAAAAATTCCTCCAAAAAAATCATACACCACGATCAAACAGGTTTCATTTCAGGGATGCAAAGTTGGTTTAATATATGCAAATCAAATAATATAATTCATCACATCAACAGAAGCAAGGATAAGAACAACATGGTTATCTCAATAAATGCAGAAAAAGCAATTGACAAGATCCAACACCCTTTTTTATGGAGGTTCTGGAAAAATGAGGAATCCATGGAACCTTCCTCAATACAATAAAGGCTGTATATGACAAACCTGTAGCCAGCCTTATACTTAATGGTAAAAAACTATTTCCTCTTAACTCAGGAATGAGACAAGGATGCCCACTCTCTCCACTTCTCTTCAGTCCAATATTGGAATGCCTAACTACAGCAATAAGACAAGATGCAAATATAAGAGAGATCCAAATAGGGAAAGAAGAAGTAAAACTCTCCCTCTTTGCAGATGACATGATCTTGTATTTAAAGAATCGCACAGAGTCCACTCCAAAATTACTCAAGCTGATTCAAAACTTCGGCAAAGTAGCAGGGTATAAAATTAATCCTCAAAAATCAATGGATTTTCTGTATGCCAACAATAAGAAAAGAGTGGCTGAAATTAGGATAGCAACTACATTCATAATAGCCCCATAAAAAATAAAATACCTAGGAATTAAATTAACCAAAGAAGCGAAAGACCTCTAAGATGAAAACTTTAAAAAACTGAAAAAGGTAATCAAAACTGAACTTAGAAAGTGGCAAAAACTCCCTTACTCCTGGATTGGGAAAGATCAACATCATGAAAATGGCAATACTTCCAATGGCTATCTACAAATTCAATGCGATATATCTATCAATATTCCAACCTCATTCTTCAAGGAAATGGAAGAGGGAATCAAAAAATTCATATGGAACAATAAAAGACTCTGAATAGCAAAAATGATCCTTAACAGAACAGTGCTGGAAGAATATCAATACCACATTCAAATTCAACTACAAAGCCATAGTAATCAAAACAGCTTGGTACTGGCACAAGAACAGACCTCAGGACCAATGGAATAGAATTATAAACCCAGAAATGAACTTACAGACCTATAGCCATTTAATCTTTGGTAAGGGAGCTAAAAAATAGAATCAAAGAAAGACAGTCTCTTCAGTAAATGGTTCTGGTAAAATTGGTTAACAATTTGTAGAACACTAAAGCTAGATCCTTATATATCACCCTTCACCAGAAACAACTCCAAATGGATAAAAAACCTCATACTCAAAGCAGACACTCTGAAAACTTTGCAGGATGGAATAGGAGAAACCCTAGGTCTTGTTGGCACAGTGCGAAATTTTCTTAATAGAGACCCAGAAACACAACAAATCAAAGAAAGGTTGGACAAATGGGATTGCATAAAATTGCAGAGCTTCTGCCTGGCAAAGGACATAGCTAGCAAGATTAACAGAAAGCCCACGGATTGGGCTTTCTGTTGGCCATAAAATGGACAAGGGTCTCATATTTAAAATATACCTGTAACTCAAAAATTTAAATACCCCAACAAATCTTCAAAGAAACAACTGCCCAATAAATAAGTGGGCTAAAGACTTAAAGAGAACCTTCTCTGAAGAGGAAAGAAGGATGGCCAATAGACATATGAAGAAATGCTGAACCTCCCTAGTCATAAAAGAAAACAACATTGAGATACCACCTCACACCAGTTAGAATGACTATAATCAAGAACTCTAATAACAACAGATGCTGGAGGGGATATGGACAGAAGGGAACACTACTGTATTGTTGATGGGAGTGTAAACTTGTTCAACCAGTTTGGAAATCAGTATTGAGGTTCCTCAAAAGTCTACAAATAGAGTTCCCCTATGACCCAGCAATCCCACTTTGGGTATTTACCCAAATGTTCACATATAAGACCACAGTAGAGCTTCCACCACAACTATGTTTATTGCATCATTATTTACCATAGCTAATATATGGAACCAACCCAGATGCCCCTTTAGTAGATGAGTAGATGAAGAAAATGTGGTATATATATACACACTGGAATTCTATGCCTCCATCAGAAAGAATGACATTTGCCCCATTTGTTAGGAAATGGAAAGACTTGGAAAAAATATATTAAGTGACATAAGCAAGGCCCAAAGAATCATAAGTGCCATGGTTTCCCTTATTTGCAATAACTAGTGTATGTCTGAGACACAGAAACTGTCAGACAAGTTTATGTTAGGGAAATGAACCCTAAGCTATATATTCAAATGTTTTTTCCTTTCATGTGATTGTTTCTAACACATTTATAAGATTATTTCTTTTTTGCTTTGTATGTCCCTTCCCCACTGTACAAACCCTGCTTTCACTGTACTTGATGTTGGTATAATTTGTGGAGGGGAAGGGAAAAAAAATCGTTTAAATAATAGGGATACAGTTGGACCAATTACAACAATGAGATGTACAAGTCATTATGTCGAAAACAAACTTTAAAATTTTGGTGGGGGGGAGGATTGGGTGGGGAGCGGGGAGAGGACGGGAAGTTATGGGAAGGGGAAACAAAGGAGGAGGCTACAATGCTTGATAAGAAATGTACTCATTATCTTGCCCATTTAATTGAAACCCCTTTGTACAGTATTTTCACAACAACAACAAAAAAATAAATTTAACTATGGAATGAAAATAGTTCCAATAATGCATTGCATTAAGGAATTTAGAAATAACTGAGAAACTTAAAGGTGCATAAGATTTTTTTTATTGGAAATGAAGGGATATTGGAATTTGGTTCTCTACATTTTAAGCAATTTGCTTAAAAGAATAGGCAAAATAAAATTTATATTTGCAGTAGAATTGACACATTAAATTTAGTATATTGAAAGGGAAACAAGCCTCAACAATATGCCAATTCTCTCTTCTTATTTATCTCTAAAGGTTTATGCTTCAGGACTCTGAATATTAAAACTTCAAAAATATTTGTGTTTAGCTAGTTGTGCAAAGGGGTTTTGCTTCATCATGTCAGTGTTGAATAGAGTGTATGTGCATTTCAATATACAGTGCATCTGGATCATTGTTAAACTTCACATTTTTCTTCCTTCCCTTACTCCAACCCCACCTATCCATTCATGTTTCCTACTTATATTCTGACATGTGTACATTGAATGTTATGAATGTATTAGTCCACCATTTCCCTCTACATTCTTCTACCCTACTCCCTTTTAGCCCAGATCCCCTTTTAAGACTTGTTTCAACTTCATGGTATTTTGTTAAATATCTCTAATTTGGCATTTGGCTATGGGCTTGCCACATCCTCTCTTCCATATTTGACCTACATAAATGAGCATATTTCTCCACATTTCTAATCTCAGAATGGCTAAGATAGATCTTTACTATTCACCTTCTGTCCTAACTTTAGAATTGGACTTTCAGGGCCATCCAATAGAGCATTTTTATTCTCTACACAATGAAGATGGAAGGGAAATAATTTCCATTCTGTCAGCATTATGTTATCCATCATGAATTCCCATCGCTTATCACTTCAGCAGTCTAAATTTAAAGTCATATTTTCGGCATTATATTCACAAAGTATAAGTGAATATGAAGGGAAATTTACCTAGGATTGGACGTTTAGGGACGATCTTCAATTTCTGATGATAGAAGCAGGAATCAGTTTCAATTTTCAGATTCCACTATGTAGTGAGCTCTGTAGTCTTCTAAGTTTTCAATAAATTTCTAGTTATTTTTTGTTAATAATTTAAGAAGTTTTATTTCAGTATTTGAAATGCTGCTCCAATTATTTTTAAAGTTTCACAATAAGTTAGACTGAACTTTTTCCTCTCATGTTCCCCACTAGTTCAGGTTAAGTCTCCTTTCGTTTCATTTTTTGAGAGACCAAGGGATGAGAGTAAACAGAGAGATGATCATTACTCAGATATCTCCTTCCTCTTCTGTTTCTGCTGTTCTTGTTGAGAGGAAGACTGGAACAGGGAACATGAGTGATGCTTGACTTCACCATACAAGGGAGCATTCCTGGCATATCAATTATTGTTTCTCAGAATCACTTCAATTGCTTACTCTTGCCTTCTCTCTGACAGTAACCTAAATGTGGTTTCCTTGGTGCAGAAGGAAGCAAACTAACATGTTATTACCCGTAAATTGTTATTTTATATCTCAGCTTACTACTACCAAAAATAAAAAGCTTTGGCTACATAAATGCAAAGGTACTGATTGTCCAAAAAAACCTTAGTGAGGAGTAGACTATTGTACTCAGCTACCCCCTCCTCTCGTATCCTCCCTTCCACTCCCCTCCCCTCTTTTAACCTCCCTTCCTTTCTTCTTTCTTTGTGTCTCTCTCCTACATATTCATCTCCATCTTCTCTCTTTTTCTCTTCCAGTAGCAAGTGCTTTGGTTTATCAGACAACACATAAATAATTGAACAAATATTTTTTCTCCTCTTTTTGTGATTTTTTATTCTTATGAAGTGAGTTTTAGCACAGCACCAGTGGCTTACACCTAGATAGTCGGTAGGTTCAAATTTGACAATTGCAATTCGAAGCAATTCCAAGAAGATAAACCTAAGATATTCTTTTCTCCACTTGTGGTAAATGGAAGAAGTGAAGGTGTGGCTTGGGAGGTATAGAGCAAACATTGAGATTTAAAGCCCAGATAGAGCTCAAGGCCAGGAGTGCAAACCCCAGTACCAGCATAATTTTTAAAAAATTAGTCCTTTGTCTTTGAAAAGGGATATTTCTCCAAAAATTCATACCCAGGACAATTTTCAAGGTCTGAGACTCTTTTTA
This sequence comes from Dipodomys spectabilis, assembly GCF_019054845.1. Classification (NCBI taxonomy): domain Eukaryota; kingdom Metazoa; phylum Chordata; class Mammalia; order Rodentia; family Heteromyidae; genus Dipodomys; species Dipodomys spectabilis. Next base: position 8,420,009 of record NW_024870798.1, on the reverse strand, counting down.
AGTCTCTTT